>NC_064618.1:451633942-452258942 GCF_023898315.1 Schistocerca nitens | reverse complement strand
GAATTGTTGAAATAGCTCTGAGCACTATGGGACTTAACATCTGAGGACATCAGCCGCCTAGAACTTAGAACTACTTAAACCTAACTAACCTAAGGACATCACACACATCCACGCCCGAGGCAGGATTTGAACCTGTGACCGTAGCGGTCGCGCGGTTCCAGACTGAAGCGCCTAGAACCGCTCGGTAACTCCGGCCGGCTGCGAATTGTTGCTGGAACTCTTCTTCTGTGACGTTTTTGATCAGGTCGTCGTCATCACAGTTGTCCAGGAACACCAGTACTCGCTCCATCACGATGTGGACGTAATAATCCTTGATGTCGTCATCCTCTTTCAGCGACGGGATGCGGTGGAATCATCTTAATAACTGATGTGTATCTTGAATACTGTTAGGTGGTCTTCCACAAGCTGTTATCGTCGATCCTGAGCATGGTATACGGGTATGAAGTGTGATTCAGTCGCTTATACTGTTCCGAAGCAAGCAAGTAGAGAATATTCTATCTCTCTGTTACGGATTAATCTCCGGCATGGATTGTTACAAATTTCTCCGAATTTCTGTCTAAGGAAACAGTGAAGCTGTCAGATGCTGGCAGAGAGAGAGAGAGAGAGAGGCATAATAACTTTATGCCTGTAATTGTCATGCCAGCCTACAGTTCGTAGAATAAATAGAATGCTAACATACGGATCTTGATTAGTACAAGATAGGTGTGAGTATTCGAGTGCAACTTTTCACCGCATACGGAACCCGGCTATACGATCTGATCCAGGTTCAAAACTGATTGTTTAAAGAAGACCGTTTATATCATGGGCGAACAAACGCATTTTAATTTGTAGTTCTGACTTATACTAGTGGAAAGTCATGATTGTCTTGACGACGAATATTTTGTACTCACAAGTTGACAGTAGTCAAAGGTAATAAACTTCTGTGACCGCAGACTCTTTCGTAAGCACTAAGCAGTTTCACTACAGACTACAGAGTTGCACAGGCGGAGCGAAGTGATTCGATGTGACTTTGTTTACATGTTTTAATTTTGTGTCAAGCAAGCGATGTCAGTGCATCAAAATATGACCAAGAGAACTTTTAGCTAATTATCTGACTAGATTTTTTAAAAAATTATGTGAGTTACTAAGTTCAGCGTTGTTAATTCGTGGTTTTTCGAAAAGGAGAGAGGGAATGAAAATGAATTTCCTGTTAAGTAAGTTGTGTGCATCTGCAGTTTCAAAAAGTGCCTTTGTTAGGCAAGTCTGTAACAGTAGGCCTGCATTTCAATCTGCATGGAACATCACCCGCAAGGGTAATACGATTAATGGTAATATCATACCGTTAAATCTGCGAGTAAGTAATAGAGCTTTGTGTATGATATTTTGATTTACTTTACTCAGTAAAATGCAAAAGTCCGTGTGTGTCATCTAGGACCTGAGAACAATAAAAAGAGAATACACTGCAGTTCTCAAGCTTATACAAAGATCCCAACCGAAGACACTTGGCACCAACAACAACTTCATCAGGTGTCTACACACATCAAGACCACAGTCTCAACAGCCAGGAAAGAAACCTGATAAAGATGAAGAAGACGACAAGATATCGTCTTTACTTGTGAAAGCATTTCTTTGGATGCTGACTGCATACATGCTAATAGCAATTGTTTCCCTGCTATTTCCAAGCAGCAACCAGCCTGAGGTTTGTTAAAGTGTAACCTTTTTTGTCTGTAAATTAAGCTGTAGACCAATAGGAATCCTTCTCTACAAAGCCGCTCTAGGCATGATAATCTGTGAGCTGTGTTTGATGATGTAGATATGTGTTTCACATCAACATGATGCTGTGGTTTGTCCGAATGATTTAAGTATTAATCTTGTACTGTCAGATGAACGTTTTCCTACAGAGTTTAGTGCGATGACAGTTGTGTAAATAGGACAGTCTGTGTAGCAAGTTTCCTTTCAATAGTTGTGCAACTTCTTCAATGTTTACATCATGTTTCTTTGTTCACAGAAATTCGTCATAGATATGTATATCCACCATTTCTCTCTCTCTCTCTCTCTCTCTCTCTCTCTCTCTCTCTCTGGACTGTTTACTGTAATTGTTCCTGTAAAAATTCGTTCTGTCTGTGGCAAATATCAAGTTATGTAACACATAATTAAAAGAAAGCTACTTTTCTAGAAAGTTGGTTACATAACAGAGTATTTAGAGAGGGTTAGTCACTGAAGTCTATTTTGGCTTCTATGAAGTAGATATTTATTATGAATTCAATATTAAAGTATCAACATCTGCAAGCATTGTTTATTAGTTAGCTAATTAGTTAGTTTCTTGTTCCATGGATTATTAGCATGATTAACTGTTACAACATGGAACAAGTAGATCTGAGCTATTTGTGTAAATATATATAAAAGGAACATGCTTAATGTACATTAAACTATCTGCACCTGTGTATGTTTCTGCCATCTAACAATATTCTGAAGCACATATAATAGTACTTAATTCACATTGAGAATATACTGTGTTTTTCGTATCTCTGCTTAGATGTTTTTGTGCACCAGTGCTTGTCAATGTTTTTGTCTTACTGGTTCATAACAAGTGCTTGTGAAATTAAGAAGAAGAGATGAACTTTCAAAGCAAATTATATTTTAAATAATGTCTTTGCGATCCCTATTAGAGTAATGCCTATAAGTTTTAATATTTTCCTAGATTCAGCATTTACATTTGGTTCTGGAGATTTTTTAAGTTGGCCAGGTTTACACAGGATAGGTTGTATCTATCTTCCAGGATTTTGCAATTCATTTCTTGTAGAATCTTAGTGACTCTCTCCCACGATGTGAATGAACTTGTGACCACTAATTCTCCCCTCCTTTATATCTGGTCAGTGTCCAGTTTGTCAGTTTTTGTCCTATTTGGTATGGGTCCCACAAAATTCAGCAACATCCTATCCTAGAATGGGTTGCATGATTTTCTTTCTTTCTTCCTTCCTTCCTTCCTTGCTTCGTTTCTCCTGTTTGCTTTACCCTAGTATTTTACCAATGAACCACAGTCCAGCACCTGCTTTAGCTGTTCCATTTCATACACTCCCTCCCCGCCAAATAATAGTTCCACCTGAGTATTTGTATGAGCCAACTAAAGCCAACTGTGACTCATTTATGTTATAGTCATAGGATGTGTGTTTTTCGTAATCAAGATTTGACACTATTTTCACAGCTTCTTACAGACAGAATTTCATTACAGATAACTGCATTTCCTGCAAAAAGCTTATGGTTACTATCAATGTTGTCTGCAAGATCATTAATATAAAACATGGACGGCATACTCAGAACCAAGCTGTCACCTTTCAACTTAATGTAGACTGCAGACTACACTACAGATCATTGTCACCACAAGTGAGACTTCCTGTTGGCTTTGCCAACCCATAACTTAATTGTTACACTTCAACCTAACTACCTTGGACTACATTGAAGATCAGTCTGTCAGCACAACCTACATTCCAAAAAGGAATATATACACAAAAAATATTGTCAGTGTTCCATTTTCTTCACATCTAAGCGTGTATAACTTTACTTGCCATGTTGTCATTATGTTGCAGTATGAAGATTACATTTGATATCAGTATATTCAGTTGACCTGTTAATTGAACTCCCTAACATACCTTCTTTACTTCAACTTCCATCCCACGTATTCAAACTATGATTTCGCAGTGTATGTGTACCCAAAAGCTACAGCCCCAACATTAGGCGTATTTAGATTAGATATCTAGTAACCAGTTTCCACACAGTTTATCATTATTAAACTTTTTATTTATTTCAGGTAATAAGATATGTGTCATGGAATGAATTTGTTCATCATATGCTGGCCAAAGGTGAGGTAGAAGAAGTCATTGTCCGGCCAGATGTGGATATTGTTACAATTGTGCTTCATGAAGGAGCCATCATTAAAGGGAAAAAAGTAAGATTTTAATTTTGTCGTTTTCAGCATTTCTTTGTAGTTAGAAACCAATTTTGGTGTCTGCTTTTGGTTGCTAACTTGTTTCAGAGTAACTTTTCTGTGGTGGAAGTGCTATTGTTAGTTTTGCTTTTTTAACACTGTAATATCTATCACTCATAGTATGTCATTGTAGATTTCATTTCTGGTTTCATGTTAATGGGTTTGAAATGTAAAATTATAGATTGATCATCGGACATTCCACATGAATATTGTGGACATCAACAGGTTCGAGGAGAAGTTACGTGAGGCAGAGCGGAGGCTAGGTATCACAGTAGACAATGGTGTCCCTGTTATATACGAACGGAGCACTGACACAGCTGGAAAGCTACTTGCCTCCCTCATTGTGGTTGGTCTTTTATTATCCATGCTTTCACGGAGCCGCAGCCTGAGACCACCGATCAGCATGGATGCCTTTGTGAGTGTAAATCTGTATCAGAATTTTTTACTCTTTCACTATCACTTCATAGCTTTTATTATTAGTAGTAATATTAGTTTCTAAGAATAACGAACACTTACGTCCACTTAGAGAAAAAAGTGTTTCTGTTACATAAGAGTGCTGTTGCTATTGTGAAACTGAAAGAAAGAGAGAAAAGTGAAAAAAGTTGTCATTGTTCTAGACCTAAGAGATAGTACCTGTGTGTTTTTAGTAGCTACATTGCAGCAGTAGACCAATATGTCATCAGTAGACAGACATACAGGACTCGTAAGGTGACCCATGTGCTTTGTCAGGAACAATGAAAAACTACTATTAAATAAAATGGATATGGAGCTTTAGACAGCTAAAACCTTACAACTCAAATTCTATGCAACATTCTAGTGGTGGTCACATGTTAGAAACATTAAATTACCATTTTTAACAAATCTCATCTCCTCTCCAATGCGCCTGTCATTTCAGTAAATCTATTACTTCTCATTTGTCACTACACAAACCTATCAGGGAATCAGTATTAAACGAAATATGTAGACCACTCTTTTCATTCTAAATATGCCTCAAAGGAAGGGGTATCCATATTATGGACTCCAGTATCAATAGCAACAGGCTCCATAACAACGATGACTCCAAACAGATTTCACAGACCATTATAGACGAAACCTTCATATGTGACTAATCACATAGTCACCAACCACAAAAGTCATACATCTACCATGGCTCACTCTATAAGTAGACATATTGTAAATAAATACTGCAAGAAGACCCATTACTGAAAGAGAAAAGCATTGTGTGTGCCACTTCAAAGAATGTACTGATGTCTCATGTCATTCCTAGACCTCAGTTTCAAGGAAAAAGAAATTATTAATTGATTGACTGATACGGAATTCATCTCTCAGATCAAGTTAGTATATAATTCTACATTAATATGGCCGTCAGGGACACCAAAACTCTTCTGTGAGTACATGGGTGGCAAACAAGGGGCTCCAGGCCATTGCAATACTTTGTCCTTTCCTGTGCTGCAATCTTACTCTGATTATTCAGGGACTTTTCTCTGTGGGAACACATTACTGATCTGGTGTATGTACCGTCTCTACCACATGATGTAGCAGAGCTCCAGGAGAGAATACTAGAAGACAGTCGACGATGCCATGCCGGGACGGGTATGGCAATAGTTCGAATACTGTATTGACGTCTGCCCGGTCACTCATGGTTCACATATTGAATGTTTGTTTAAAAAGAAAAAAAAAACTTTCAGAGTTTCTCTTCAAAATGCAATATGTATGACGTCTGTACAATGTTTAGTTCTTGTGCAATAAATAATTGAAAGTGTTCCCGGACTTATGTACAGACTGTATATTGTTTCACCTGTTCTGTAGCACAGATTCCCTATTGAAAACCTAGCTTGTGCGTGATGCATTGGTTATGCCTTATTCCATTTTATTTATATGCAGAATTTATTTTTGTTAACTTACTTGTAGTCTCCACATCTCAGTTCCATCTCCAGTTTTTACAAAAGTGCACCCCATGCATGGAAGACTGACCAATACCCAGCATGGCACCAACCCATGTGGGAGGATGGGGGTTGTCAGGTGTGCCCACAATGGTAGCCCTGTCACTACACAGGTATTGCACTATTGATGTCAGGATTTTATCTCCCCACACATGCAAAGGAGTAGATGTCTGGCCTTGTGGAGGCTATGTCCGTCAAACCAGATGGTAGTTGCTTTGCCTGGGTAACTATAAGACTCCATCAATGTCTCCAGACAGACCTGAATGCTTCAGTGCAGATTCTTACAATGCAAAGAACTTTCCCTCCTTGCCATGGCATATGAGGAAAACAAAATCAAGCCAACTGGTTTTTACCCAGATAGATGGAAGAGTCATTCTGTGTTCCAAATTTGTGGTCTTATCAAAACTGTATTTGGAGAAATGTCTTCCCTAAGTAAACTTCGAAGTGGTTCTGTCTTAATTAAAGCAGGGATTCCTACCTAGTCCTGAGTGTTGTGCTGTTCCAAGAAATTTGGTAATGTACCTGTGATATAACACACATTAAGAGCCTGAACATGTTACAGAATTTAACTTTTCACTGGGGCTTAATGCCCCAGACAGATAGAAATTACATGAAAACTTGAAAAGTGAGGGATCCTCTTTCTTTATTGTGCATGTCAAGGCCTGCCAGGCACAACAAGGTTGACCCAGGAGCATTCATTCTTGCTTTTATGGGGTATTTTCATGGGGAAGTTAAAATCATGTTGTACCACTGATTGCCATCCCTTATGGAATGCCTTAAGTTCCAGTGCATCTGGCATATTTCCTCCCAGTGTATGAACTATCTATTTTGTGGAGACTGTGGTTGGCCAGTTAATGATAACTTAGTATGCAAGCATTTTTGTCAGTTGCACAGGCATGTTGCCTCCCTGATCCCCAAATTGTGGTACATTAATTAAGGAATGTAAAATCCAAGGACTTAAGGTATCTTGTTGCCTGTCATATTGTGAACCCTGGAAAACATTATCACTTACATCCTGTCCCAACAGTATCAAGTTTTGCTGCTACTGTAACCAGTCACCAACAGTGCCTCGAGTACTTACTCCAAACTTTCCCTTGAAGTCATCCTCTGGTGATCATGCAAGTCAATTAGCCCATAGTGAAATAATCAGCACCCTCCACCCCATCCACCTTTTTGTAGCCCCTGCAGCACCATTTTTGTGAACGTCCACACACGACCGACAAAGCAGCATCCTCTTCCAGCGTCTGCTGGTGATAGGACTCCCTTTAGGGAACCTCCTCACCAGAAATGTACCATGGCCTTGCACCAACCAGTGACTGAAGGAGCTGCATACGGTGGGTCCCAGTGCTACCTGCTCCTTGTAAGGTATTACCCACACAGCAAATAAGCTGTCGCAAGATTCCCGAGCCTCTAAAGTAGTTACGGAGAAAAAGAAGTAGTGTCAGGAGAAGGCTACTCTGGTGACACCAGTGATGTCAGATCCCCCATTCCCCTGGGACACTCAGCCTATGTTCGCTGATGTTCTTCCATCTCCACTGGTGAAAAAGAGTGAACCTGGAGCACGACCTGTCCTCTAGGTCCCTATATGCCTAATCAGGATGCCTTTAACATGATAGTACAGTGAAACTTTAATGGATATTGTTGTCACATGCCACAACTGTAACAACTAATGTCTTTCTGTTCAGAAATCTGTGTTGCTCTGCAAGAAATGCATTTCAATGATGACCATTATTTAACCCATCAACATTACTAGCCTTCTGTTGGAACTGTACTGGTTCCTTCTGTTGGATTTGCACAGGTTCCCAGAGAGCATCTGGAGGGATCTTAGGCTATTTCACACAGATTTCATCAGTGAGTAGATTCCCCATAATACCATATTGGAAGCGATAGCAGTAAGAGTGCAAATGACCACAGTGATCACAATTTGCAACATTGAATTGAATTGAATTTTATTTGATCCTGTAAGATTACATTGTGTACAGTAAATGTATGTGTAATATAGGACATGTCAAAGTATTAAAATTCTTTATCACTTATTTTTCTACACCTTTAGCTTGCATTTTTACATCACTGATAATGAGTAACAATATATACAAATTTAATGGCATAAGTATTCTGCAACACTGTAAAACTCTTTTTCAAGGAGATAGTCTTTAAGTTTCTTTGCAAAGTCATTGTGAAGTACACTATCTTGCAGGGTTTTGGGCAGACTTCTTAGTAGTCTGATACCAGAGTACTGGGGTTCTTTTTCTAGCATTGCCAGTCGGTGGGGTATGCTCCGTACTTCATTCTTCTTTCTTGTATTGTGGGTGTGTACACTAGCATTTGTAATCCAGTCCTCACTACCTTTTGTGATGTACATTATTGTTTTTTATGTATACAACGATGAAAAAGTTAAGATACCTAAATTCTTGAAACAGTTTCTGCATGTTTCAGAGGTCTTTCTTCTTAAAATGGTCCTAATTGCTTTTTTTTTTTTTTGTAATGTGAACACTTGTTTTGTCTCTTGTTTGTTTGAGTTTTCCCACACAGTCACTCCATACTGTAAGTATGGTTCGAAAAGTCCATGATACACTGTACACAGAAGGTTCTTGTCTGAATACGGTGATAGCTGCATCATTAAGAATATGACAGAGCTCAGTTTCTTACAGACGTTATTAATATGTTTTTTCCATTTCAGTTCATTATCCACAAGAATACCTAAGAATCTAGCAGATTCTACTTCTTCCAGCCTTGTTCCATCAACCTCTAAATCCATGTCTACAGCCTTTTCCTTGTTTTTAAACACTGCATACATAGTCTTTTTTAGATTTATAACCAGTTCATTTTCCAACAGCCATTGAGTTGTGACATTTGCAGATATGTATGCTCTTCTCTCAAGCTGTTCCATATTTTGGTCACTATTTAGTATTGTCATGTCATCAGCATACAATATTTTCTTTTCTTCCTCCTCAACACCTATGTCATTAACAAATACATTAAATAACAATGGCCCCATTACCGAACCCTGCGGCACTCCATATTTGATGGATTTGGTTTCTGATTGGTACGAGTTTACTAATGATACATACTGCTTGCGGTTGCACAAATATGATTTTATCCATTCACCTGGTTGCCCCCGAATTCCATAGTTGCTTAATTTTTGTATCAGCATTTCATGGTCAGTGGTGTCAAATGCCTTTGAAAGATCCAGAAACATTGCAGAGACAAACTTTTTTTCATCTAAGGACTGTAAAATGTATTCTGTTAGACTGGCAATTGCTGATTCTGTAGATTTACCCTTTCTGAAACCATGTTGTGAGGTCATGAGAATGTTATGTTTGTCCAAATAGTTAACTAATCTGGTATACATAAGCATTTCTAGGATTTTTGAGAAACCTGATATCAGTGAAACTGGTCTGTAGTTGTTGGGATCATCTTTACACCCTTTCTTGTACACTGGCACTACCTTCGTTATCTTCAGTTTTTCTGGAAAAATTGCATCTCTGAAAGAACAGTTTGCTATGTTCAGCAGTGGTGTTATTATCTCCTCACATACCAGCTTTATTACATGATTTGATATTTCATCATCACCAGCTGATTTCTTGGACTTCAGTTTCTGTATAGTTTTCCATAGTTCATCTTCCGTGACTGGTCTTAAGAACATAGTACTGCATGATCTTTTTGGTACCTTAACACCCTTCTGTTTTTGACTATTTCTTTCCAATTTTAGGTTTTCTACTACACTGATATAGTTATTATTCAGTATGTTTGCTATTTCCATACCATCTGTGACCACTGTGTTGTCTACTTTAATTGACCTAAAACCTTCTTCTTTGTTTGACCCATCTTTTTCCTTTCTGTCAGCATTGATTGCATTCCAAGCTGCCTTTGCCTTGTTTTTTGAGTTCGCTATAGTGGTGTCAATTGCTCTTGCTTTCGCTTCTCTTATTGTTTTTCTATACTTCTTTTTTAACATTTTATAGTTTTCAACTTCGCCCATCCGTCTCACGTCCTGAAGCTTCCTTCGCTGTTCTAGTATTTCACTCGTAATCCACTGTGCTTGATCTTGATGCCTTTCTTGTGTCTTTACTTTGGGAAATGCTACATTAAAATGGTACTTAATTGTTGAAATAAATGCATCATATTTTCCATTTACACTCTGGGCCTGTAGGGTTTCATTCCAGGTTTCCTTACTTAACATTGTTCTAAAGATGTTGATATTTTGTTCACTGATGATCCTAATTTCTTTGGTTGTTTGTTTTGGTTCTGATACTGTGTCATTACTTCTGCAAAAGCTGATTAGTTGTCCATGATGATCAGATATTTATGTCTGAACTACATGTGACTCATAGTTACACATATTAGTAATTATGTTGTCAATAATTGTCTCACTTTGTGAAGTCACTCTTGTTGGTGCAGTTATTGTCACTTTCATGTTATGCTGTATTAACAATTCTTCAAAATCCTGTCTTATTTTTGTGTCTTTTCCCATGTCAATGTTGAAGTCTCCACATATAATAAGATTTCTCTTCATATTCATTCTGAATAAGCTAGCAACTTTTTTAAGAAAGATGCTAATATTGCCACATGGTGACCTGTACACACAAAACACTCTAAAATCCTCTGCCACTATACTAGTAACTTCAAAGTCTTTTTCTCTAGCTATGGGAAATGTAGCAGCTTCACTGTTTACATGCTTTGATAGAGTACCTGTTTTAATATATATACAAACGCCACCACCCTTATATTTAGATCTGCAGAAGTAACTAGCTAGTTTGTAGTCCTTTATTGCCACATTATGTATTTTACTTTCAGTTAGTCCATGTTCACTTATGCATAATATGTCTGGTCTTACTTCACTCAGGAGTACTTCTGCTTCTAATTTTTTGTTACCAAAGTATTGAATATTTTGATGAAGTACTTTTATGTAATTTTTCTTTTGTTGGTTTACATGTTGTGAGCTGTATTCTGGGGCAAATTCTTTAGTATCGTCTTTTTTTGTATGGTGCTTATATTTTTCTTTTCCAGCTGGAGTGTATGATTTTTCATCCCCTTCAGGCCATATTAGTTTCCATTGCATCTAATGATTTTGCAGACATCTGCAAACATTCTGCTGAACGTTACAGACCCCAGTCTATTTAAATGCAAGCCATCCTTCCCTAGTGAGTTTTTACATAGGAATTTGTTTGGGTCTATAAAAATTGCCCCAAGACGATCACATTGTTCTTTAAGAGCACAGTTTATTTTGGCGATATATTTTTCACTCACCGACCTTCTGTTTATGATTCCGCTAAGTATCAGACGAGATCCTGCATACGGGTCATTCCATATCAAATCACCCAATAAAAAATAAATTTTACACCCACCTCCTGAGATTTTCATGAAATTTGGCTCAAATGGTTCTAATACCATCCTGACAACACCTGCAATTTTTTTTTGCTGTATCTCTTACAGTTTTTTTTTTTATAAATATTTAAAGTTTTTATGTTTTGCGTTTTCTGAACCTTCGGAAATGGTCAATTTAATTTGTATTCAAAACTTTAAATTTGCTTATCTTAAAAACTCTTTTAGATAACATCATGAATTTTTGCAGCAAGTTTATTTATTATACATATTTGAAGATAAAAATGATGCTATTAAAATATATTAATATTTTCTATGAAAAAAAAATATATATGTATTTTTTCTTTTTTTTTTTTAACGGGTGTTTTGTTTTATAAGAATTGCAATATCTAGAGTCTCAGACCTGATAGAATGCTCAAATTTGTTTTAATTTACTCTTAAACATATAGGCTATTTGATAAAACAAAAATAATGATGGCTTTTTAACATGTTTATTAATTATAGTAGATTACATTAGAATTATGTACAAAGATACTTACGACACTTATGTATAACCCAACTGATTGCTTGAAACATTGAATTTTTTGGGTAATTTTGTCTTTTTAATAAACATTAATGCTGATTCAAACTGTTTTTCCACTTCATCCAAGAGCTTTCAGTTCTTTTGATACAGTCTTTTTTGAAGTAATACATTCTCCCAGTGCCGCTTGATTGAGGTGCGTCTACTACACAGACTATGTACTCCAAAGGTACTATGCAGGAATCTTCTCTTTCAGGCCAATAAAATGATGCAGCAGGTCCTGAAGGATGTAGAAATAGAATTTCTGCATCTTCTTCATCATTGAATATTGTTTTTACCAGTCCAAAGTACCAGTTACCATCATAATTTACAGCCACATGGCTATTTATGGATGGTTCAACACGAACCCAAGGTTGTTTGTTGGAAGTGGTTTGAAGTTATGAAAACTTCTTGTTCCAGGAATGGTTCGGGTTGCTGAAAAACGTTTTTCTAGTTTTAACCGTAGCAAATCAGCTTCTTTTTTGTCAATAAAGTGAAAATGAATGTTTTCAATATTTTTTTCACAAAACTTGTACACATCGATTGCTGTCATTATTTGTTCTTCGCCTGAAAGCAGTAGACTGGCTTTCCTTAAAATTCTTTTAATAGTTCCTCCTAGGCCATCACAAATTGACTTCCCATGACTTCTTGCAAAAAAAGAGTGTTGGGCCTTCAAATTAAAGTCTCTCAAGTGTTCAGTCAAATTTGTTTCTATTTTTGTACTGCCCAGCACAACCATCTGTAAAGTAGTGAACTGAGTCAATGTCAGTATGATGTAATGACAGCCACTTTGTAATTTCTTTTTGTACAAAGTTAACAAAACCAGTGCCATGTTCTTGGTCATCACTAACAAAACAGTGGTTGGAAACAAAAACATTGTTTTCCTCATTTCTTAGAAAAACTCCAACTGGGTGTAGAGTACAACCACCTTAACTTTGGATAATTTTCACTGAAATCCATCACAATAATTGCTGTTTTGGGTGGTGGGTCTTCTTTCAATCTTTTAAAGGCTGCTGATTGGGATTTTGCTATAAATGAGTTTGGGGTGAGCTTTTCCAATGACCTAACCAATAAAGAAATGTAGTCTTAAACACTGATAGACTGTTTGATCATTTCTGCCCTGTCTGTGTTAACCCACTGACTGATTACAATTTCTTCTTCTAAATCATAATATTCACTTAGTTTTTCAGTTAAGCACTCTGTTAGTGCAGTATTTGCAGGACAGCTGTTGCAATGATGTAGCATGCAGTTTTGGTTTTCTGTGTTGCACACAAGCATCTTAATTAGGTCTTTATAAGATTCTTAAATTTTCACAGCATCCAGTAATAGTTTAACATTCTGGTGGATACTGCATACACATACAGTGTGTGTGCCTGCAGCACCAGCAAGGATACACCATTTAGGTCTCAAGAAACAAAACTTTGAAAATCCTACTTCTACCTTGGGATTCTCCTATTTGAAATAATAATAGAGTTCTCTCAAGTTACACAAAATGAGTCTTTTTTGCATGTACACATTTTCTTGAACACTTACTTTGTCTTTAGTTCCAAGTAGCACTCTGGAACTTTCATCCTTTTCACAAAAATCTGTTAAAAGTCTTACTGTATTTTCAGAAAGAGTTTTACCTTTTTTTGGACCAGGAGTTTCCAAAATACCCTTTTCAGATTTTAGCTTTCTAGCTTGTCGCACCATGTACTCACTTACATTAAATTCTTTCGTCACTTTATTTCGACTCCAAGAATCTGGAGCCAAGGTCAGAATCTCGATTTTTCTAGACCTCCCAACAGATTAAATCTTCTCTTTCATAAGAGAAATCATTACATCCAAATCCTTTGCTTTCTCAACCACACTTTTATCTTCTTCGTCATCATCAGAACGTGGTGCATCATATTTTAATGCTTTTGAAACCGCCTTTTTTGCAGTCTTTTCAATACTGCTAACCTTCCTTTTAAAATAAGACCCTTTACTTTGTTCTGACAAGCCATGAAGCTTTATCGGTGTTAAACCTAAATAATCAAGAGCAATGTTTGTTTGTATGAGGGATTCATTTCTGGATTCCAATGATTCTAATTCAACCATGACTTCATCATCTGTTTCACTTTCAGTGACTTCAACTCTTAATTTTTCCTCACAAAAGTTACGGCATGTTGAGCAAAGCTTTTGTCCGGGTTTTATGCTAATATTTTTTGTCAGTAATTGTTTAGAAAGATTCAAGCCTACACTTCTCAACGATTTTTTGATGGGCTTTTGTGTTTTTTTGGTGGGTCTACAAATGTTGTTTGATACTTTTCAAAAACATTTAAAAAGTAGTAGCTGTGGTGTGAACATATATTCTTAAATTCACACAGATTAATTCCAGATCGTAAGTGGATCAAATCTTTTTCTTCCTCACTCAATTCTGATACCGGTTGTAACTTTTTTGAAGGTGTGTAGGTTGTTTGGAAACAGTCAGATTTTTTAAATAACCCTACACTACAGGTTTGAATATCTGACATACTGATTTCACTTTTGGTCTGATTACTGTTCTGGTTACTTTTATAGGATATTGGAAAAGAATCTCTGTAAACTAAGTAACAGTACTTACTGAGAGTTCGAATAAACTTAATAAAATACTATCCAAGCACTATTTAACAGTGTAATAATTTTTTACTTCAAAACACAGGAGTAACAAAACAAAATCCAAGTGTACATTGCTACTCCAAGAAGACAAAAACTTATTTTCGGTGTCTAAATCACTTGGTATTTTTTGTTTTTAAAATATAATTAATATTATTTTAAAAATTAGAGAACTATTAAACAGGTTAAAAATCCAACATAATTTTTCTTTTATCTAATAGCCTATACAATTAAGAGTATTTTAAAACAAATTTGAGCTTTCTATCAGGTCTGAGACTCTAGATATTGCAGTTTTTGTAAAACTAAACATCCGTTATCTAAAAAAAAAAAAAAAAAAAAAAAACTTGTAAATTTTTTTCATTTGGAAGATTTTAATATATCTTTATGGTAATTTTTTTTAACATTTAGATATAATACACAAACTTATTCCAAAATTTCATACTGATATCTTGAGTATTCTTTAATATACAAATTTTTTTAGTTGTGAGGACACGTTAAGTTACAATTTCCGACTGCTGAAACAACGCCAAACCTAAAAACTTTAAAAATTTATAAAAAAAACTATAAGAGATAGAGCAAAAAAAAAAATTACAAGTGCTTTCAGGATGATAAAAGAAGTAATTGTACCAAGTTTCATCAAAATCTGACATGGTTGGTGTCAAGGCCTGGGTGACTTGACATGGAATGACCCATACATATTTCTTGCAGAACGAATCACGTTTCTTGTTTCGCTTGCCATTTCTTCCTCACTGCTGCTCCTTAACGAATTCATCCCAACATGTATAAACACCCCATTATAGTTATGTCTGGTTTCAGAATCTGGTTCTGTAGTATCTTGTCTTGCATTTACCATATTTTTAAAATGTTTACAGAGTTGATGCATTCTAATACCAGGTCGTACGTCGATCTTGCAATTGGGGACAGGGCACTTACATATCTTGAGATGAGAGGCCATCTTAATCCTCCCTTTACAACCTCTTAATTTATAATGACTCAATGAGATGTCTCCAGGCTATTGATCAATGTTACTCTTGTGACTGTGTGAAATCTACTATTCATTATCTTCTCTCAAACTTTGGTTGTACTACCCATTCAGTTATCTTCCTCCAGAACCGAAATCATGTGGGTATTCCAAGGAGCAAGCTGGCCACCTATTTGGCTACAGAAGTGATTGCTCATTCAGCATCACTTTGACAGTCCTGGGCACAATGTTAATGGGTGCATGTAAATCCGCTATTCACTCAAAGATGGAAGAACATTTGGTGGGATACTGCCCCCTCTAATAAAATCCGTACTATCAGTGATACTGTGGCTGCATAGCATTACTCCTTCCATTTGTCCCTGAAGGAATCCTTCATCTTATGTTACGTCTGCATCTGCCATACCTTTACTTGAGTCAGGAAATCTACGTACTCATTTATTTGCTGAAGGTATTCCAACCTCTGTCTTCCTCTACAGTTTTTACCATCTACAGCTTGCTCTAATACCATGGAAGTTATTCCTTGATGTCTTAACAGAAGTCCTGTTATCCTATCCATTCTTTGTGTCAGTGTTTTCCACATATTCCTTTCCTCTCCAGTTCTGCACAGAATCTCCTCACTCCTTACTTTATCAGTCCACCTAGCTTTTAACCCCTGTGTGTAGCACCACATCCCAGATGCTTCGCGTCTCTTCTGCTCCAATTTTCCCACAGTCTATGTTTCACAACCATACAATGCTGTGCTCCAAACGTACATTCTCAGAAATTTCTTCCTCTTCCTATGTTTGGTGCTAGTAGACTTCTCTTGGCCAGGAATGCCCTTTTTGCCAGTACTAGTCTGCTTTTGATGTCCTTGTACCATCCGCCATTGGTTATTTTGCTGCCTAGGTTGCAGAATTCCCTAACATCATCTACTTTATGACCATCAATCCTGATGTTAAAGTTTCTTGCTGTTCTCGTTTCTGTTTCTTCACATTATTTTCATTTTTTTTTCCCTTCAATTGACACTCAATACATGTTATGTACTCATTAGCCTAAACATTCCATTCAGCAGATCATGTAATTCTTCTTCACTTTCACTGAAAATAGCGATGTCATCAGTGAATCCTACCATTAATATCCTTTTACCTTGAATATCAAGTCCAGTTTTGACCCTTTCTTTTATTTCCAACATTGCTTCTTCAATGTATAGATTGAATAGTAGTGGCGAAAGACTGCATTCCTGTCTTATACCCTTTTTAATCCTAGCACTTTGTTCTTGGTCTCCCATTCTTAGTATTTGCTCTTGGCTCTCATAAATGTTGTATATTAGCCATCTCTCCCTATAGCTATCCCCTATTTTCCTCATTATTTCAAACATTGTTGCACCATTTTACATTGTGGAATGCTTTTTCCAGGTCAACATATACTTTGAACGTGTCTTGCTTCCATTATCAACCACATTATCAGAATTGCCTCTCTGGTGCCTTCACCTTTCCTAAAGCCAGACTGATTGTCGTCTAACATATCCACAATTTTCAAATTATGGAAAATCCGGGATGGAATGTAACAATATTATGAGAAGGAAAGTTGCTACTCACTGGAGATGCTGAGTCGCAGATACGCACAACAAAAAGATTTTCCCGCTTAAAGCTTGCGCGCGCGCGCCTGCAGTCTCGGGAAACTGAAACCACACTATGAGCTGCAGCACCGGTGCTGCAACTGGTGCTGCTACTCGCAGTGTGGTTTCAGTTGCCTGAGACTAAATTCATGTGTGCGAGTTGCCTTTGCGTGAGTGTGCGTATGTGTGTCTGTTGTTGACAAAGGCCATTGGCTGAAAGCTTTAAGTGCGAAATTTTTTTTTATTGTGCCTATCTGTGACTCAGTATCTCCGCTATAAGGTGAGTAGCATCTTTCCTTCTCATAACATTAATATCCTCAATTTTCTTTTCCATTCTTTTGTATATTATTCTTGTCAGCTACATGGATCAGTGAGGTGTTAAGCTGATTGTATGATAATTATCTCACTTGTTAGGTCTTGCAGTCTTCAGAATTGTGTGGGTGATATTTTTCTGAAAGTCAGATGGTAGATCACCAGGGTCATATATTCTACACACCAATGTGAATAGTCATTTTGTTGCCAGTTCCCCCAAGATTTTAGAAATTCTGATGGAATGTTATCTATCCCTTCTGCCTTATTTCATCTTAAGTCTTCCAAATCGCCTTTAAAGTCTAATTCTAATACTGGATCTCCTGTCTCTTCTAAATCGACTCCCTTTTCTTCTTCTATCACATCGGATAAATCTTCCCCCTCATAGTGGCCTTCAGTATACTCTTTCCATCTATCGGCTCCCCTCTCTGCATTAAACAGTGAAATTCCTGCTGCACTCTTAGTGCTACTACCCTTACTTTTAATTCGACCGAAGGTTGTTTTGACTTCCCTATATGCTGACTCGGCCCTTCAGAGAATCATTCCTTTAATGATTTCTTCACATTTTTCATGTAGCCATTTTGTCTTAGCTTCGCTGCACTTCCTATTTATTGCATTCCTCAGTGGCATATTTCTGTATTCCTGGAGTTCCCTGAACATTTTTGTACTTCCATCTTTCATCAATCAACTGAAATATTTCTCATGTTACCCATGCTTTCTTCACAGTTACCACTGCTGTACCTATGTTTTTCTTTCCAACGTCTGTGGTTGCCCTTTTTATAGACATACATTCTGCTTCAACTGTACTACCTACTGAGCTATTCCTTATTGCGGTATTTATAGCCTTAGAGAACTTCAAGTCTCTCTCTCTCTCTCTCTCTCTCTCTCTCTTCATTCCTTAGTACTTCCCTTCTTTGTGTATTGATTTCCTGACTAATCTCTTAAAACTTCAGCGTACTCTTTGTCACTTCTACAGTGTGATCTTAATCTATATCTGGTGCTGGGTATGCCTTACAATCCAGTATCTGCTTTCAGAATCTTTGTGTGACTATGATGAAATCTTCTGTCTCCTGGCCTTTTTTGAGTATACCTCCTCCTTTTGTGATTTGCAAACAGAGTATTTGCTATTACTAGCTGAAATTTGTTACAGAACTCAAGTAGTCATTCTCCTTTCTCATTCCTAGTACCAAGCATATATTTTCCCAAAACCCTGTCTTCTACTCTTTCCCCTCTACCTGTCTGCCTGCTTAGCAAAATGGTGACCTGCTTGCCTCCCATGTAGCGGGCCCGGGTCCGATTCCCGGCCAAGTTGGAGTTTTTCTCCACCTGTGGACTGGGTGTTACGTTGTCCTCATCATCATTTCATCCTCATCACCAGCACACAAATCGCCCAATGTGGCGTCGACTGAAATAAGATTTGCACCTGGCGGCTGAACTTCCCCAAATGGGGCCTCCCGGCAACGATGCCATACGCTCATTTCATTTCCCCTCTACCTCATTCCAGTCCCCCGTGACTATTAGTTTTTCATCCCCCTTTACATACTGCATTACCCATTCAATCTCCTCATATACTCTCTCCATATCTTCAGCTTGCAGCGTCAGCATGTATACCTGAACTATCATTGTTGGCGATGGTTTGCTGTCGATTCTGATGAGAACCTGAATTCACAATTCACTGAATTGTTCACAGTAATACTCTGTCTCTCTCTCTCTCTCTCTCTCTCTCTCTCTCTCTCTCTCTCTCTCTCTCTCTCTCTGTCCTACCTTCCTGTTCATAATGAATCCACGTCCCATTATACCATTTTCTGCTACTGTTGATATTACCCTACACTCATCTGACCAGAAATCCTTGTCTTCTTTCCATTTCATTTCACTGACCCCTACTATATCTAGATTGAGCCTTTGCATTTCCCCTTTCAGATTTTCTGACTTCCCTATCATATTCAGGATTCTGACATTCCACACCCTGACTTATAGACTGGTATCCTTCTGTTGGTCACTTCACCCTTGGCAGTCCCCTCCCAGAGATCTGAATGGTGGACTATTCCGGAATCTTTTGCCAGTGTAGAGATAACCATGACACTTTTTCAGTTACAAGCCGCATGTCCTATGGATACACATTATGTGTCTTTAATGCAGTGGTTTCAATTACCTTCTGCATCCTCATGCCATTAATCATTGCTGATTTTTCCGCCTTTAGGGGCAGTATCCCACCACAAGGGCAAGAGAGTGCTGTGAACCTCTCTATCAGTTCCTCCCCCCTCTTTGACAAGGCCATTGGTAGGATGAGGGTGACTTCTTGTGCCAAAAGTCTTTGGTCGCTAGTGCTGATTATTATTCAGAATTTAAGTGGCGGTGGAAACCTGGAACTGTGAACTGTGAATGCTACCCCTAGACCATGGGTCACTGCATCATACCAGATTAAAACTGTTTTATCTTATTAATGAGCCAACCCCATGTTGTGGTTGCAGACCCTTACATACAGTAGCTCACATCCTGGGTGTATGCCCCCTTCTTATAGCCCTCCACACTGTGTGTGGTATTCCAGATTCTCTGCCTGTCTAACATTTTAAACTGCTTTCAGGGTGGGGTCAAGTTGGTTTGGGTTGAGGTGCTAGGCCCAGGTTGCCCTTGACCCATCCTCCTTCATTGGTGCTCTGGTTATTGTTCTTTTTTCTGTTTTTAATTACTTGTAGATATGATAAATCCTTTTTCTGTCACGCCCATGTTTCATTTTAGGAGATCCTCTTCATATAGCACTCTGATGGACCCAGTACCCTCAATACTAGCTGAGGACAACAGAACACTTGAACAGTTTTTTTATGTTTCCTCCAAGACACTGGCTTCTATTTGCATCTTTATCACTTTGACTATATTGGCTGAGGGTTGGGAAGATGGTGGGTATGGATGCCACCTGTCACTTGCTGAACACCAGAGGGTCACTCACCTGGACCCACCCAACTACTGACCTGATTATTTCTCTCACGTTATTATGCTGTTATCGGCCCTGCTGGTGCCTATTACATTTCTAGCCTTTTCACTTGTACTCCTATTCCTATCGCTAGCGGGAATTGTGTGTTTCATTACTGTCTTACCCAAATGTTGAGTCAGCTGAGGATCGGACATGTAGGAGTTGCCTCTCTCGACAGATGAGACCTGGAGGAGGGGGGGGGGGGGGCTTATCTCCTCTTTGCCCTTCAGACTAGCCCCCCAACCAAATACTTTTATCCCTCATGCACTTATTTCTGATGTCTGGTATCAATAGTGCTTTCAGCACTCTCACAACCTACCTCAGTTTGTTCAGGTTTCTGGCTGATTTCACTAACTCCAAATGGAATATCCCATGAACATAGGGCTGATGACTTTCCTGTTTACTCCCTTAACACCCCACCAATAAAGTAACCAAAAAATCAACTTACAGTTGATAAGGAATGGGTCAGTTGCATTACAACAAAATGAACATAATTGTCAGGGATAGAGCAACTATTTACAAAATGAACAACCCAAACAAAGCTGCTGTAGTAACTGATAAATGAAAATGATCATCATCATCTCAGTTACATCAAAAATGCCCTTAATATCATTCATAGTTATATATAAGTTACCTACAAACAGTCAAAAAATGAATTTACAATATTGCAAATCAGTTTGTAAAAATATTTAACAGGGTAGAAGTACCTACTTATATAATAGAAGTTATTTCAATGGTTTTCATTTTTGTTACTGTTCTAATTTATTTGTGATCTGCAGGAAAAGGATTTTATATTTTGCTTCTTGCATGTTCTTAATTATTTTTGTATTGTTTGGGAAATGCATGTTTACATGGGCCATAAAAACTGCATATATGCTGACAATGTTGTGTGGTAGCATTGCAGCCACATGTGCTACAACATTACTGGCCACTATTGCCTGACAGTGTGTCTGGCAGTACATTATCAGTGTCTGGCAGTACATTATCAGACCATTAGTGCTGACAAGGGGCCACACTGTTGTCACAAAACAGTGGAAGTAAGCGTCACCCTACTGCTTTTACACCACGCAAGGAATCAAGTTAGAAAGAACAAGAGAAATTAGGCTTTGTGGATGCATTCTTCTTTTTTACGAAAACAGAATGCTTCAGAAAATTTAACTTATGAATGTTTTCCAGAATTTTACCAGAATACTGAAACAGTATTTCAAATGTCTTGCACAAGAAATTGGTTCAAGAATTGCTTAAACAGATACGAATATGAGAGAGTGTATACCAGTTACAATTCAGTTGGTGGTCACCATTCAGTGGTGATTCATACAAAAGCTTATAGTACCTCTTTAATGTTCATTATTCCTGAATAAGTCTCATGGTATGAGAAGTATGATATGCTGTGGTAGTAGGAGTGGAAGGTTTCATAGGGTTTGAAGTAGAATACAATTTTTATTTTAGTTTTGTTCGCCAGCATACACCACTCGCTATCAGTTCTTGCTTCATGTATGCCACAATGTAGTATGAGACTCGGGGCATCAGATGGAAACCATGCAGATGAAGAGCCACCCTCACCTTCACTCTTCCTATACACCTTTATTCTGTCTCATCTGGCATAGTTTCGAAGACTTAGGATTATTATTATTATTATTGTTATTTATTATTATTATTATGTTAATGTCACGGAGAGCAGGATCTTGACTTAACCATGAAGGTCACAAGCACAGTACTTAAAAATGCTTAAAAAAGCCTGACTGAGTGCTACATGTCCATAAGAGGCGAAACAGTTGCTAGTTAGCAAATTTATGGGTTACATGATATGTCCCAGTTGTTTCTGCATCCATAGATTTTTGAGTAATTCAAATGGAGCCTCTTGATCAACTATCCAGTGTGTGAGGGGGTTACTGGGCAGTTTTAACAGCCAACAGCCAATAAAGAGAAATGTGGTACATCACTATCAGCAGCCAGATGCAATGCTGTGCAGAACTGACTGATACCTTCCTCGTGATAGTTGGCATTCATCAAGCCTCAGCTCTGTCTCTATTGGGCTTCGATACCGTAATGGATACCATAATGCTTGGGTTACAGAAGTGTGTACGGTGGATAGTATTATATGCTGATGTGATGCTTAGGGTGGTTACCAGGAAGGATCTTGAAATTAAATTTTAACCTTTGAATGATGATCTGCAAAAAATTGGCCTCCATTTAAACATACACAACACTAGGTATGTCAAAATGATTCCATCTTCTGGAACTATACACATTACCGGAGCTCCTCTCATCGTGGTTGATTAATTCCAATCCCAAGGCTCTCTGCTGCTGTGTGATGACTATGTGAACGAGGATGTGCGAGGAAGAATCAAAGTGATCATCCTGCATGCAATTTGGAGATGTCAATGATGTACTTTGTGATGAGATGCCTATTCACCTAAAATCGAAGATATAGCTACATCTATACTCTGCAAACCATTGTGAAGTGCATGGTAGAGAGTACATCCCATTATACCAGTTATTAGGGCTTTCGCCTGTTCCATACACACATGGATTTTGGGAAGAATGAGTAATATTCTAGGGTAAATCACGCAAGCGTTTTTTGTGCAGTCTCCTTTGTAGGCTGTTAATATGCAACATGAACAGAAAGTATCTCACACTTCACTGAGGCACACCCGAAGTTAGTTCTATACTTGTCCATGATAAGATAACATGTGGTGCCCTCTCTACCAAAAAATCCTCAATCTTGTCACGACTTTTGCCTGATATCCCATACGATCATACCTTTGAGAATAGACATAGATGTGGTACTGAGTCAAATGATATTTGGAAATTATGCAACACTGCATCTATCTGGCTGCTTTGATTCATGGCTTTCATTATGTCATGTGAGAAAAGTGCTAGTTGGATTGCACATGTCTGTGTTTTCAGACTCCGTGCAGGGTAACATGGAGATCATTCTATTTGAGATACTTCGTTACATTTGAGCTCAGAATATGTTCTAAGATTATAGAACAAATGGATACCAAGGATGTTGGATGGTAGTTTTGTAGATCACTTCCACTGCCCTTCTTGTAGATGGGTGTGACCTTTGCTTTCTTCCAACTACTGGGCATGGTTTTTTGTTCCAGTGATCTGTGGTAGATTGTAGTTAAAGGACGGGGTAACTCCATTGCAAATTCAATATAGATCTGTAAGAATTACCGTAAATGCTATCTTGATAGCCAAACTTGTATCATTTAGTATACCTTCATCTATAGCCCTATGCTTTGTTTTACCCTTATTATGGAGGGTCCCTGCTATTATGAACTGTTCTGGTTTCATACCTACCCAGTGCATGGTCAACTATTCCTTTAATCTTGAGTCATACTTCTGGTACACGCTCCTGCCTGAGCTAAAAGTTTAAAGTGTCTCATTGAGATATGACACTAGTGCTTCTTTATTTAGTTTACTGAACATGGCACAACAGAAAGACTGCTGAACAAGTAAGCTTTTGGCCCTAAGACCTTCATCTGAATTAGACAAAACACACACACACACACACACACACACACACACACACACACACATTGCACACACATAACCACTGTCTCTGGCTGCTGAGGCCAGACTGTGAGCAAATGTGCATGATTGGAGAAGCTGTCTGGGTGGTAGGGGTAAGGAGGAGGCTGGACGGGGTGGGCGGAGGATAGCATGTTAGGTGTGGGGGACAGTAAACTGCTGTTTATGGGAACATAAAGGGAAAGTTGGGAGGGGGGTGACGGCAGCTAGGTGCAGTCAAGAGGGTGGGGTGAGGGGGATGGGGGCAAAAAGGAGAGACGTAAAAAGACTGTGGGTGTGTTGGTGGAATAGATGGCTGTGAGTACTGGAATAGGAATAGGAACAGGGACTGGGGTGGTGGGTGAGAGACAGTGGCTAATGAAGGTTGAGGCCAGAAGTGTTACAGGAATGTAGGCCATAGAATGCAACACAGCAGTTGCAGCTTTGCTTGTAGATCACATGACCGTTGTCCATGAGCAGGCCGGAGTAGGTGGTGGTGGGATGGTGTGTGGGACAGGCCTTGCATCTAGGTCTAATACAGGGATATGAGGCAAACAGTTGGGAGTAGGGGTTGAGTAGTGATGGGCAAGGATATTGTGTAGGTTCAGTGGGCGGCGGAATACCACTGTGGGAGGGGTGGGAAGAATAGTGGTTAGAACATTTCTCATTTGAGGGCACAACGAGATGTAGTTGAAACCTTGGTGCAGAATGTGATGCAGTTGCTCCAGTCATGGGTCTTGGGTGTTACTGAGTCCTGAGCTGACTCCCCCTCTGCGGCCAGACAGTGGGGTTTTGGGAGGTGGTGGGTGACTGGAGAGAGAAAGCACAGGAGATCTGTTCCTGTACAAGGTTTGGAGGATAATTATGGTCTGTGAAGGCCTCAGTGACATCACTTACATATTTTGAGAGGGACTGCTCGTCACTACAGATGTGAGGGCCATGGGTTGCTGGGCTGTATGCAAAGGACTTCTTGGTTTGATATGAACAGAGGTACTGGTGTAGCCATCTTGAGTGGAGGTAAACGTCAAGGAAGGTGGCTTGTTGGGTTGAGGAGGACCAGGTGAAATGAATGGAAGAAAATGTTGAGATTGTGGAGGAATGTGGAGAGGATGTCCTCACCTTTGATCCAGATCACGAAGATGTCATCAATGAATCTGAAACAGGAGTGGGTTTTGGGATGCTGGGTGGTTAGGAAGGATTCCTCTAGGTGGTCCATGACTAGGTTGGCGTATGATGGTGCCATGTGAGTGCCCACTGCAGTATTCCAGATTTGTTTGTAGATGATGCTGTTACAGGAGAAGTAATTTTAGGAGAGGGTATAGTTGGTCATGGTGACTAGGATGGAGGTTATAGGTTTGGAATCCAACGGGTGTTGGGAAAGGTAGTGTTCAGTAACAGCAAGGCCTTGGGAATTATGGAGGTTAGTGTAAAGGGAGGTGGCATCAATAGAGATGGGCAGAGCACTGTTTGGTAAAGGAGCAGGAACTGTGGAGAGTTGGTGCAGGAAATGATTGGTGCCTTTTATGTAGGAGGGTAGCATGCATGTAGGTGAAGGTGTTGGTCTACGAGAGCAGAAGTTCTCTCAAAGGAGGCCCAATCATTGTGGCCCCATGGATAGAACCTCTGCTCTCATAGACCAACACCTTCACCCATCCTCAGTGGTTAGATTTATGGACTGTGGGAAGCATGAAGAAGATAGTTCAGGGAGTGGTAGGAATGAGGAGAGAGAGAGAAAGAGAGATTCCAGGGAGAGGTTCTGGGAGTGGCCTAAGGACTTGAGGAGAGAATTAAGATCCTGCTGGATATCTGGAATGGGGTCGCTATGGCAGGGTTGGTAGGTGGACGATTCTGATGGCTGGTGGAATCCTTCTGCCAGATAATCCTTGCGATTCAAAACCACTGTGGTGGAGCCATTTCAGCAGGTAGGATTATAAGATTGGGAACAATTTGTAAATGTTGGATTGTGGTTCTTTCTGCACCATAATGTTAGTTTCGTGTTGAGGGATTTGGGGAATGATAGTGAGGCCTGGTTTGGGGTTAAAAATTCTGGAAAGTTAAGGGGGGGGGGGGCAATTTGGGGGCAGTGGGGTTGGATCGTGGCTACCCCCATATCAGTCCTTGTTAACTTTCCAGAATGTTTTAACCTCACACTTTGCCTCATCATCATTCTGCAAATCCCTCAAATCAAGCTGCCCTTACATCCACAGAAAGAACGCCTATTCATTGCCTACAAACTACAACAACCTAGCCACCCATGGATATCACATCTGTAATGGTTAGCAGACCCTCTCGAAATATACCAAGGATCACACTGAGGCCTTCACAGACCATCATTACCCTCCCATCATTGTACAGATCTCCCATGCCTTACCTCTCCATTCGCCCACCATCTCCCAAGTCCCACCTACTAGTCACAGAGGATCATTTCCCTCATGACTCAGTACCACCCAAGACCCAGGACTGGAGCAACTGAATCACATTATCAGCCAGGATTTTGACTACCTCTCATCATGAACTGAAATGAGGGATGCTCTAGCCACTACTCTTCCCACCCCTCCCACAGTGGTATTGGAAATTTACGCATACTCTCAGGTTATCAGTCACCTCAAAAGTAAAACACACAGTGAATATCCGAAAACTGCATAATACCTTGAATTATACCAAGAATACTATATGCTGTAAAGACATTATGAATATGAGGGTTTGTGAACTCCAGGAAGAATGGAAGGAGGGTGGAGCCACTGAAGTAAGAACATTATGCAGATGGAAAAAGAGGAAACTTGAAACATCGGTGTCTTTATATTCTAACACTTGATTCTCTAGTATTACTTGGCTGCATTAAGGCAGGTTTTCTGTACCTAAAAGTATAGCCATACATCCCAAATCCGATGAGAAGTTTCAACTGCCTAAGCAAATACTATATGTAATATCAGCCTGATGTGGCATATAGACTGGTGGTTTTTGGATGGATCTATCGGGTTTGTGAGTTACACAAGTCAGTTATTCATGGAAGGTTAGCAGGACTAAGTGGTACTTAGGCTGTTGATAAAATAGTGATATATTGATACTTTTTAAAAAAAAGATATTGATGTATATCAGCAATATCTTTTTCACCGATATGTCGATACTGAAATGGCAATATTTGATATTACAATTTTTTTTCACAACTTTTGATAAATATGTGAAATTGTTCTTTTGAAATTGTAGTATAACATAATTTTACTTTCACTGTGTGAAGGAATTTTACTACTTTTTGAACTTTCATCAAATCCAGTCTTTCATTTTGACTGTGTGAGGCAAGTATAAGTGGCACAAAAGAAGTCTGATTGCACTGATTGGGTGGTGATATGAATAGGATAACAAGATTTCCAATGTGAAGAAATAACAACTAGTGAAATAACAACTAGTGTGCTATTTCTTCAGATCGGCATTCTTCAAAAACAATTGCTGAAAATGATGAACAAAAATCTAAATGACAAGATTGGTCTGTGTGGTGGGTGGAGATGTGTGAGGGCAAATGCTGACGTCATTGGCTCTCACCATTGCCAACAGAAACTGCAGCATTTTAACTTCACCAAGCAATTTTGGTACAATTACTGGGTCACTGGCATTTACAAAAATGAAGAAACAGGGAACTCGGCATGAAATGTTCTGGGCAAATCTGATATCTGATGAAACTGAATGGCAGACACAGTGGACACCTCTGATTTGCCACTCACATGCAGTTAGTATTGCTAACAAAGTGGTTATTGCCAAGTGTGGACGTACGTCATTTTCCTTTCAATTCTTGCTCTTAGGGGGATGAGCAGGCTGCTAGCTTGTTGATGTGCAGAATATCTAACAACAAAACTATACTTTAACCATTGCTACATTTACAATGTGCAGCTGATATTTCTATAGGCCGGTACATCAAAAGTTTTTGCATCAATGTGTTGTTGTTGTTGTTGTTGTGGTCTTCAGTCCTGAGACTGGTTTGATACAGCTCTCCATGCTATTCTATCCTGTGCAAGCTCCTTCATCTCCCAGTACCTACTGCAACCTACGTCCTTCTGAATCTGTTTAGTGTATTCATCTCTTGGTCTCCCTCTACGATTTTTACCCCCCACACTGCCCTCCAATAATAAATTGGTGATCCCTTGATGTCTCAGAGTACGCCCTACCAACCGATCCGTTCTACTAGTCAAGTTGTGTCACAAATTTATCTTCTCTCCAATTCTGTTCAATACCTCCTCATTAGTTATGTGATCTACCCATTTAATCGTCAGCATTCTTCTGTAGCACCACATTTCGAAAGCTTCTATTCTCTTCTTGTCTAAACTATTTATCCTCCACGTTTCACTTCCATACATAGCTACACTCCATACAAATACTTTCAGAAACTACTTCCTGACACTGAAATCTATAGTCGATGTTAACAAATTTATCTTCTTCAGAAACACTTTCCTTGCCATTGCCACTCTACATTTTATATCCTCTCTCCTTCGACCATCATCAATTATTTTGCTCCCCAAATAACAAAACTCCTTCACTACTTTAAGCGTCTCATTTCCTAATCTAATTCCCGCAGCATCACCTGATTTAATTCAACTACATTCCATTATCCTCGTTTTGCTTTTGTTGATGTTCATCTTATATCCTCCTTTCAAGACACTGTCCATTCCGTTCAGCTGCTCTTCCAGGTTCTTTGCTGTCTCTGACAGAATTACAATGTCATCGGCGAACCTCAAAGTTTTTGTTTCTTCTCCATGGATTTTAATTCGTACTCCGAATTTTTCTTTTGTTTCCTTTACTGCTTGCTCAATATACAGATTGAATAACATCGGGGACAGGCTACAGCCCTGTCTCACTACCTTCCCAACCACTGCTTCCCTTTCATGCCCCTCAACTCTTATAACTGTCGTCTGGTTTCTGTACAAATTGTAAATATCCTTTCGCTCCCTGTATTTTATCCCTGCCACCTTTAGAATTTGAAAGAGAGTATTCGAGTCAACATTGTCAAAAGTTTTCTCTAAGTCTACAAATGCTAGAAACATCGGTTTGCTTTTCCTTAATCTTTCTTCTAAGATAAGTCGTAAGGTCAGTATTGCTTCACGTGTTCCAATATTTCTAAGGAATCCAAACTGATCTTCCCCGAGGTCGGCTTCTACCAGTTTTTCCATTCATCTGTAAAGAATTCGCGTTAGTATTTTGCAGCTGTGACTTATTAAACTGATAGTTTGGTATTTTTCACATCCGTCAACACCTGCTTTCTTTGGAATTGGAATTATTATATTGTTCTTAAAGTCTGAGGGTATTTCGCCTGTCTCATACATCTTGCTCACCAGATGGTAGAGTTTTGTCAGGACTGGCTCTCCCAAGGCCGTCAGTAGTTCTAATGGAATGTTGTCTACTCCCGGGGCCTTGTTTCGACTCTGGTCTTTCAGTGCTCTGTCAAACTCTTCACGCAATATCGTATCTCCCATTTCATCTACATCCTCTTCCATTTCCATAATATTGTCCTCAAGTACATCACCCTTGTATAGACCCTCTATATACTCCTTCCACCTTTCTGCTTTCCCTTCTTTGCTTAGAACTGGGTTTCCATCTGAGCTCTTGATATTCATACAAGTGGTTCTCTTCTCTCCAAAGGTCTCTTTAATTTTCCTGTATGCAGTATCTATCTTACCCCCAGTGAGATAAGCCTCTACATCCTTACATTTGTCCTCTAGCCATCCCTGCTTAGCCATTTTGCATTTCCTGTCAATCTCATTTTTGAGTGTATTCCTTTTTGCTTGCTTCAGTTACTGCATTTTTATATTTTCTACTTTCATCAACTAAATTCAATATTTCTTCTGTTAACCAAGGATTTCTACTAGCCCTAATCTTTTTACCTACTTGATCCTCTGCTGCCTTCACTACTTCATCCCTCAGAGCTACCCATTCTTCTTCTACTGTACTTCTTTCCCCCATTTCTGTCAATTGTTCCCTTATGCTCTCCCTGAAACTCTGTATAACCTCTGGTTTAGTCAGTTTATCCAGGTCCCATCTCCTTAAATTCCCACCTTTTTGCAGTTTCTTCAATTTTGATCTATAGTTCATAACCAATAGACTGTGGTCAGAGTCCACATCTGCCTCTGGAAATGTCTTACAATTTAAAATCTGGTTCCTAAATCTCTGTCTTACCATTATATAATCTATCTGATACCTTCTAGTATCTCCAGGATTCTTCCATGTATACAACCTTCTGTTATGATTCTTGAACCAAGTGTTAGCTATGATTAAGTTGTGCTCTGTGCAAAATTGTACCAGACGGCTTCCTCTTTCATTTCTTACCCCCAATCCATATTCACCTACTATGTTTCCATCTCTCCCTTTTCCTACTCTCGAATTCCAGTCACCCATGACTATTAAATTTTCGTCTCCCTTCACTACCTGAATAATTTATTTTATCTCATCATACATTTCGTCAATTTCTTCATCATCTGCGGAGCTAGTTGGCATATAAACTTGTACTACTGTAGTAGGTGTGGGCTTCGTGTCTATCTTGGCCACAATAATGTGTTCACTATGCTGTTTGTAGTAGCTTACCCGCTCTCCTATTTTTTTATTCATTATTATACCTACTCCTGCATTACCCCTATTTGGTTTTGTATTTAAAACCCTGTATTCACCTGACCAAAAGTCTTGTTCCTCCTGCCACCGAACTTTACTAATTCCCACTATATCTAACTTAAACCTATCCATTTCCCTTTTTAAATTTTCTAACCTTCCTGCCCGATTAAGGGATCTGACATTCTATGCTCCGATCCGTAGAATGACAGTTTTCTTTCTCCTGATCACGACGTCCTCTTGAGTAGTCCCCGCTCGGAGATCCGAATGGGGGACTATTTTACCTCCAGAATATTTTACCCAAGAGGACGCCATCATCATTTAACCATACAGTAAAGCTGCATGCCCTCAGGAAAAATTATGGCTGTAGTTTCCCCTTGCTTTCAGCTGTTCACAGTACCAGCACAGCAAGGCTGTTTTGGTTAATGTTACAAGGCCAGATCAGTCAATCATGCAGACTGTTGCCTCTGCAACTACTGAAAAGGGTGTTGCCCCTCTTCAGGAAGCACACGTTTGTCTGGCCTCTCAACAGATACCCCTCCGTTGTGGTTGCACCTACGGTACGGCCAACTGTATCGCTGAGGCACGCAAGCCTCCCCACCAACGGCAAGGTCCATGGTCCATGTATACAACTTTCTTTTATGATTCTTGAACCAAGTGTTAGCTGTGATTAAGTTAAGCTCTGTGCAAAATTCTACCAGGCGGCTTCCTCTTTCATTCCTTACTCCCATTCCATATTCACCTACTACGTTTCCTTCTCTTTCTTTTCCTACTATCGAGTTCGTCACCCATCGATATATCGATATTGTTTTTCAATATATCAAGGGCTGATAATGATATTTTTTTAAAAAAATATAGATATATCGGATTCCTGATGTTTTTAAAAATATCAACAGTGCTAAATGGTACACTCAGTATTGCTGCTACGTCAAGTGCTGAATCATCATCATTGGATGTCATGGGTGTCCTAAAAGGCAAAGTGTTTGATTTTCTCCTTGAAGTCTCTCTGTTGTTTTTTCCTAATGTTTCTTTTGAAGGAGATGACATATTGGGTGATACTGAGGATACAGATACTACTGATTTCTTGTTTTACGAGGTAGTCAGCTTTGTTGGGGTATCAGTTTTCACCTTGATCACAAGACTAGAGTAAATGGTTGAGCATTTTTACATACATGGTTGTAAGTGCAAATGAGACCTACTACTAACAGTTAGGTTTTCTTGTAGGCAGCCTCCTTAATGCTGGAGTTTACAGTGGTCTCAGGGCGCACCAAGTGAATTCAGTGTTTGATGCAGCACTTCTCACAATACTGAGGACACTTGAGTAGCTGGAATGGAATTAGATGCCAAAATTCATAATTTGCTAATGGCTTTGCAGGTTATTCAATAGCTGTACCCAGGTGACAAATCATGGAAAATGAATTGTTATACGCAGCAGCCAAATAGTGGCTGGGACACTGATTGACTGGCAATGACTCTTTAACACATTGTAGTCTATCAGATCAACAACCTGGCTATGGTGTATTTCTTTCCAAGAAAAGAGATGTAATGAAGTGACTCATAGCAAACCTAGAGCAGGGCACTTCCCATTGGTGAATGGTTTCCTCCTCCAGTGAGAGGACCCTCCACGTTAAACGCTTTGGAGACCCAAGTCTGAGCATAGCACAAGCCATCACTTTGTGTAAAGAAGACCATCCCAAGTATAGGTTTGGCTGCAATTTGCTCAGCGTGTGAGCCATCTATTGCTCAAAAACTGGACTCATTTTGTATGAGAATGATATTGCTTCCTGTCCCATGACTGGTGCTGCTTTTTGTTGTCAATTTCTAGAATTATTTGGAAAAGAAACATTGGCAAACATAACAGCTGCTGTCACAAATGGCAGAGCAGCCAATATGATCACATAGGTGTACTTTTGTGCATGTACTCATTAGGTTTCACAGTTTGCTTAATTCTACTACCAATACATAACATTTGTTAAGCAAGCAAGAAATTTAGGAAACTCAAGAGCGAAGAACTAAAGTAAATATGGAAAATAGATCTTGAAGTTTGGTCCTTTCTTAGTACGTATTAATCTTGAAAATACATCAATTTCATATGTGCCAGTAACGCTTTAAATAATAGCATAAATTACCGTTTTTCGACTTTCTCGTTGTGTATCAATGTATGAGACATTGTAATCAGAATTTGGGATTTTTCTCCTGTCATGGTCTAGGCATTTAATTTGTTGAATGAAAGATGAAGAACGAAGTTCGTCCAAGCACACAGCAACAACTGCTACTGAAGGAAACACCATTTGCATCTGTCAATACATTCTGTGTATTCTTTGCCTTGAGTGAGCTGTTGCCACTGAATACAGGAGCCTTCATGTGGTTTGGTAGGTGTGCTTTTGTCAAGTCAGTAACCAAAAGGTGTAAGAAATTTCCTGAGATTTTCAAAATATCATGGAAAAGTAGCCACAGAAATGTCTACTTGCTTCCTTGTCCCAAAATAACAGTAGATCTTCTCACAGGACATGTAAAACTATAACATTTTTTGAGAAGCCTTGAATCCAAATGTTGCTGCATTTGTATCACAACCCAGGTGTTGTCCCGTTGTGATAGATTTCTGTTGCCAAAAGTGGAAAAAATAACAATGTCCTTCATTTTGGTCTCTGTGGGAGTCAGTATCTGCCTACAAATTGTCATAAACAGCCCCACCAAGGAGTCGTACAACCGGCCATTCACATATATTTCTGAAAGTTGGCATTGGTGAATAAAACTTGAAAGTTCCTCAAAAGATGTGAAAGTAGCTTTACAAACAAATTATGAATTTGCATTACTTCTCCAAAGCTTTCTGGGTGACCCTTATACTAGGGTTGGAACTTAAGTAGTGGCAACTATTTATTCACAGCCAATACATAAGAGTTATATGTTTGCACCTGTTACTGTCCTTCAATGTAGTCACCAGCATTGTGTAGAACCCGTTGCTAGCGATGTGGAAGGCATAGTATACAGTTAGCAGAGCCTGTTCTGTTGATGGTGCTAATGGAGCAGTCTACTGCCTGTCAAATCTCTGTGACCAGCTTTGCGAAAGAATTGCCGACAATTTCTGTGCAAACCACCCATCATTTTGCACGACAGTGCGCGGGCGCATACAGCGCAATCTGTGTCTTCTCTGTTCGGTCGATGGAACTGGGAAGTACTGTACCATCCACCATACACCCCAGACGTAAGTCCTTGTGACTTTGATTTGATTCCAAAGATGAAGGAACCACTTCGTGGCATTCGCTTCAGGGCTGTTCCAGATATTCGACAGGCAGTGGACCGCTACATTCACACCATCATCAGAACAGGCTCTGGTAATGGTATACTATGCTTTCCACATCGCTGGCAATGGGCTCTACACAATGCTGGTGACTACTGTAAGGACAGTAATGGTTGCAAATGCGTATCTCTTTTCTATTGGTTGTGAATAAATAGTTGCCACTATTTAAGTTCCAACCCTCATAGGTACTGTTTTCCCTCAAAGGCATAAGTTTTAGAAATGTTTTAGATATGTTGTTTTAGTTAATTTCTTTGGACCTATATTCACAAGATTGTAAATTTTGTAGACTCAACTTGGCCGGGCAAAGTTTACACTGGTTGATCCAATGACTGGTCCAGGGAAAGGAGTCCATTTCTCAGATGTAGCAGGTCTTCAAGAAGCAAAAATAGAAGTTATGGAGTTTGTTGACTACCTAAAGAGACCTGAACATTACAGGCGACTTGGTGCAAAGGTTGGTATATATTATATTATTCAAGTACATATTATGACTTTGTTACATGCGCTTTGATTAATATATGATGTGATGTCTTATGACCATCACTGAATAATTAGCACTGCTGTGCAGAACACTGTATACCTAATACATGAGAAGCCATTCGAGAGACAAACTGCAAGTGAACATGCGAAGAAAAGACCAACTCTTCATCATACCTCCCTGTCTAAAGTGTTTGAATGAATGGCATGCTTCCAGCTTTCTTATGTACAGTAGTCAGTCTGAAGTTATCTATTATTCCAGTATATTTCATTGTTTGAGGCAGAATTTTCGTAGTTGTTGTGTCGAAGCAGTGTCTGTACTATTAAAATTCATATGAAATAAGCATCTCAGCTTCCTACTTAGACAGCGACAGATGAATAATAGTGTATTTCTACCTAATTAAAATGTAACAAAAACAAGAAGGCCATGATATGCATGCATGTATTTCAGCAGCACTGCTACCTGTACATAGTTATGTAATCTCTCGGCTTTAATAATGAGATAGTGTGTGTCTTATCCCATTATGCAGTTAGAAAAAGTTTAACAAATAACTAATTCTGCATTCATTTGTTCTCTCAATGCCACATGTATTATCTCAATATTTATCAAATAATATATCTAAAAACATAGATGATGTGACTTACCAAATGAAAGTGCTGGCAGGTCGACAGACACACAAACAAACACAAACATACACACAAAATTCAAGCTTTCGCAACAAACTGTTGCCTCATCAGGAAAGAGGGAAGGAGAGGGAAAGACGAAAGGATGTGGGTTTTAAGGGAGAGGGTAAGGAGTCATTCCAATCCCGGGAGCGGAAAGACTTACCTTAGGGGGAAAAAAGGACGGGTATACACTCGCACACACACACACACACACATATCCATCCACACATATACAGACACAAGCAGACATATTTAAATATGTCTGCTTGTGTCTGTATATGTGTGGATGGATATGTGTGTGTGTGCGCGAGTGTATACCCGTCCTTTTTTCCCCCTAAGGTAAGTCTTTCCGCTCCCGGGATTGGAATGACTCCTTACCCTCTCCCTTAAAACCCACATCCTTTCGTCTTTCCCTCTCCTTCCCTCTTTCCTGATGAGGCAACAGTTTGTTGCGAAAGCTTGAATTTTGTGTGTATGTTTGTGTTTGTTTGTGTGTCTGTCGACCTGCCAGCACTTTCATTTGGTAAGTCACATCATCTTTGTTTTTAGATATATTTTTCCTACGTGGAATGTTTCCCTCTATTATAACTTTATCAAATAATAGTTTTATTGGTGTTAATTAACCGTTGACTATTATGATTAGTGCACATCTTTCTCATCCAAATTACACATTTTGGGAAAACATTAAATTTTGTGCATCCCTCACTGACTTCACTTATTGACAAAGATAGTTGACTGTAAAAAATCTGCTTTGGTCAGAAAGCTGACTGTAAAAAAACTTGCTTTGGATGTAAGTTTAATGCCTAATTAAAAAACCAGGATAATGCAGCATACCATGTGCTCTGTTAAAAGTGCTAAAAATGTGTGGCATGGGGTGCTAGATGTTCTCTTAGATTAATTAGCCTCATAGTGCAGTAAGAACTCTTGATGACAAAATGTGTCATATTTAACATTTGTAGAGTTCTGATTCAGGAGAGGAGACTTTTAAAGGCAGTTATTTACCTTACACAGAAAATGGCTTTAAGTGGTCTCAGGAACATTGAAACTGTGAAAGACTTGTTTCTTCAGCCATAATCCATTAATTGATACAGCTCCTCTGACCATGAAGGCTTGCAGCTCAACTGTGTTTCAGCTTTCAGTGTCGCCAATGTAATAAAGTCCCCTTTGTATCTCTATTGATTTTGTCCAGCTTTGTGCTTGGCTTTATGAGCATAAGATGAGCTGTGTCATACCTGATAGGCCATATCATTCTGTCATGTCTTTCCTTTCTTCAAGTGGTCTTTTTCCAATGTGTATTCTAGTGTCAGTTCACACACTCCTCCCAATTTCTATCCTTTCTTTGGTAGTCTACCACCAGTTTGTCAGATACACATTCTCTGGTTATTGATTGGGGAGGATTTTGCACCAAGAGAATTCTGTGTAAGCTTGCGACAAACTGTGTGCAATATTCTTGAAGTGCACATGATCTTTGAGTGCTGTGTTTGTGACTACTGTAAATCCTACGCAGTCATTTTATTTCCTCAGCAGAGCAAGATGCCAGCTATTCTGATTTTCATTTTTACAACGTGTACTATTTTGTTTGTGTGTAATGTTTCCTCGCATTCCTTGACACAAATTGAGTCCTACTGATGCCAAGCATTTGCTTTGCTTTGTATTTGTTTACAAAGTAGTAGTTCACTGTCTCACCTGTAAAAGTTTTACAGTTTTCTTTCTGCAAAAACAGTGTTTTGCATACAACAGAAGCTTCCCCAAGTTCATCATGACCTGTGTAAAATCACCTTATGACATCAGGAAGGGTCCTAGCAAATGAGCAGCAATGATGTCTTTGGTGCCCTAGATTATGTGATGCATTAGTCCTTGATGCCTTTGGTAGCTGTTATTGCCCTTAGCAATTGTCATATGTACACAGAAGTTTTATCACTGTTCTACTTACACCAAAGACGTGTTGTTAATTTTTCTAAACACTTATTGGCACTCAAGTCTTTGTTACTGAAATTGTGACCACACTATACAGGGCGTTTCAAAAAGAAAGAGCAGATTTCAAACATTTATTTCTCAAAAACTACAAATGATAGAAACACAATTCAAACGTTTCTTGTCAGAGAAAGGTTCAAAGTTTTTCAATGGTCCGCGCAGAAGTTCCATGCAAATCCGCAGTGGCGCTGGCGTTTGTTTGTAGGAAAATGGCGACGACACCACAGGAACGATCATTTTGTGTGCTGCAATTTGCAAAGTTAGAGTCCATTGTTGGTGTGCAACGTGCATTCCGCCGTCAATTCAACAAACAGCCGCCTCGTCATAAGCAAATTTATGAGTGGCATCACAGATTCGTAGAAGATGGTTGCATCTGCAAGCGAAAAAGCACGGGTCGTCCACGCACATCGGATGAAAATGTCGAGCGTGTCCGTGCAGCTTACGAAAGGAGCCCTAGAAAATCCACGGCACGGGCAAGTCACGAACTAAACATGTCTAAAACAACGGTATGGCGCGTTCTGAGTAACCGTCTGCACATGAAGCCGTACAAACTGCAGTTATTGCAAGCATTGCGTCCTGACGACCACAACAAAAGGTTCGAATTTTCAACTGCAATTCTACAGGACATGGAAGAGGACAATTTTGCCGAACGATTAATTTTTTCAGATGAATCAACGTTTCACATTTCTGGTAAAGTTAATCGGCATAACGTACGAATTTGGGCGAGTGAAACTCCGAGGGACGTTATTCAACATGAAAGAGACTCACCAAAGGTTAACGTCTTTTGTGCAATTTCGGTAAACAAAGTTTATGGACCTTTCTTTTTCATGGAGAAAACTATCACAGGAACCATTTACCTGGACATGTTAGAAAACTGGCTATTTCCTCAACTTCAGGAAGATTCAAATCACTTCATCTTCATGCAAGATGGCGCCCCACCACACTTCTCTGAACCTGTACGACGGTACCTAAATAACACCATTCCAGGACGGTGGATTGGAAGAGCAGGAGCACAAGATCAATGTCATCGTCTGTGGCCTCCCAGGTCACCAGACCTTACTCCCTGCGATTTTTATTTGTGGGGGTACATAAAGGACTGTGTTTATGTCCCACCTATGCCCGCTACTCTTCAAGAGGTACGACATCGAATTGTTGCGGCCGTGAATTCGGTAACTAAAGACCAGTTGCGTCGTGTGTGGCAAGAAATGAGATACCGGTTTGATATTTGTCGTGTAACAAATGGTGCTCATATTGAGGTACAGTTTTGATATTTGTTGTGTAACATTTGGTACTCATATTGAGTGAAGGACCGTTGGAATTGTGTTTCTATCATTTGTAGTTTTTGAGAAATAAATGTTTGAAATCTGCTCTTTCTTTTTGAAACGCCCTGTACTTTTCTGGCATTCTTAAATACTTTCCAGTCTTAAACATTTGAGCCGTTCAGTCATTTTGAAACTGGGTAAGGCCTCACAAAATTTTGAGCACTACCTGCTCTGTAATTGAATACTGCCACCACCCTGTTCCTCTTTCTTCCACTGTTCATTAGTTGGTTGTGAAATTGGGTATGGCCTTAAAAATAACAGTACAATTTCCTTAACTTATAGGTTGCCCACAGCCTCCTTGCATTACTTCGGGACTTCCACCACACTGTTCCTGTTATTTTCTTTGTGACAATGAATTTCAGGTCATTTGTCTTGCCTTTTCTTCTGTTCTCCACTGTTTCTTATTCATCCCTACTCTATCTGCTTCTGTTGTGCTGGAGTGGCCCCTATGGAACTTATATTGGTCACCTGCTTAATGCAGGAATATGATTGGCACTATGTGATAGGCTTTAGGCTTTGTGGCCCCGACATAGCACCCCCCCCCCCCCCCCCCATGGGACCAGGAGGGCTGCTGTCAAGTTACATGGGTGTGAGCGCCTATGTCAGAGTAGGGCTCCCTCATCAGTGTTTCAGAGATCGTGAAGCCTGTAGTGGAGATGGCTGCAAGTTATTGCTGATGCTCCTGGCTGTTAAGTGCCTGACACTGGAATAAAAGACTGTGGAAAATCTTCAGTGAGAGGGTTTGGTGCACTACGTGGGTGCACTTGGTTGATGTGTTTATGGCACTTGGAGACATCTTTGAGTTGCACTTCGAACATTGCCAGATGTAAGAGATGCATCACAGTCACCAGCACCTTGTGTTGCCAACCCTTGGAGAAAATTAGCACCTAGGCATTATCTTGGAAGAAGTATCGGTGGTGGCTCAATCAGCAGGAAGAGGAGCTAAGGACCATCATCTGGGTAACCTAGAGTTGTGATGGATGTAGCCAGCCATGCAAATTTTTGGCCATACTAGACTACTGTTGAATCCAAAGTAAATTTGGCCACAACTTCTTTGGCTTTAGTATCTGTCTGTAAATAGCCGTTGGCACTGACTCGAACTCTGGGTCTTGCTCCATGGGTAGGCACGAGAGGATGTCAGTATTGGCGTGTTGTGCCATTGACCTGTATTGTATATTGTATGTGTGTATTTGGCTGTAATTACATTGCAAGTGTTAGCATCTTGGAGACAAGTGTAGTGGTGTGTTCTACCCCATTGACTTGGGGGAAACGACTGCTCCCAAGCCATAGTCCAATCCATCTGCTGCCACAGTTAAAGGTTTGGACAACTCGTATGGCTTGAGACAGATTGGACAAAGAACAGCTCATTCGAGAAGCTGGAAAGTCTTGTTGCATGTGGGAGCCCAATTCCGTTTCACATTTTTCTCCAGTGCCTTGTGAAGTGGTTAAAGGATGGCATGAATTTTCTATAGTATCTTGAGTTGTCCCAGCACAGATTTTGTTGTTTAGTGTTGTTGGAGACTGGGAGATTCTGGATGGCCCATATATAATGGAGTGTGGTCCGGATACCTGCTGCACTGAACATATATCTCAAACACGTGACTTTTGGTATTAAAAAACAGTATTTTTCTTTGTTCCACTTGAGATTTGCCCACTTGAGCTTGAGATTTGCCCACTTGAGCACTTGAAATAATAGTTTAAGTTGGTAGCTAATTTCTGAGCATTTTTGCCAGTGACAATAATGTCATCTAAGTAGTTGACTGTCCCCAGCACCTCTCTCGTAAGATGTGCTAAGTTGCATTAGAAGATAGCCAATATGCTGGCAATGCCAAAGGGAGCCAGTTGATGGCTAAGGTGTTTCTTGATGCCTCATCGAGTGGGAGTCGGAAATATATGTCATGCATATCAATTTTTGTGAAGATCTTGCAACTGGCAAGTCAAGCCATGATCTTCACTTTATATATAGGGGAGGCATCATCAAAGAATTGCGTGTTTTGTGGTTTTGAAGTTTCCACAAATCCTTAGTGAACCTTTCAGTTTTTTGACAATGATGTTGGGAGTGCCCCATTGACTGTTAGATACTGGGGTCAAGATGTCCTAATTTGTAAGTATTGGGGCTCTCTCTGAAGCTTATCCCTGAGCACAAAAGGAACATTGCGCACTTTAAAGAAACAGAGTGTAGTCAAGGGGAGGAGTGCAACAGTAGCCTCAAATCCTGTGGTGCTGGACAAGGGACACACAAAAACTGATTCATACTTGGGAAAAAGATCCCTCAGGTATGAGCTGATCACGAAGGGTTGGATACTACTAGTGAAATCGTAGACTTCCAACCACAGGCCATTGAAAAGTTCTAACCTCAAAAGTTTGTAGCCTCCATCATATCAACTGCAATTAGGCAACCTGTTAATAAAGCTGCCTGGTACTGAACTTTTGCAAAAAAACTGGTCATTGACCATGATAGTGTCATTGCTGTAGCTCTTAAGTTCTTTGGAGAACTCGTGGAGCGGTAGAGAGACCAGCACCAATATGTTTCCAAATTCACAATGTTTATTGGAGAGCGTTTGAGAAACCATGAGCCCAGTGTTGACAGCTACTGTCAGCATGAGGACCCTATTGGAGTTTGGAAAAACGATCTGTACATGTAGTACATCTGGAGGGAAAACAGTGGATGCCACATCTGATCCTGAATCCAGGGGGTGAGCACAATCCTTGTTCATTTTGAGAGACAATTGGCAAATTTCTGTCTGACAAACATTTGTTATGGCAATAGTAGCACTGTTGGCACTGCTGCATCATGAAACAATTTCTGCAGGAGAATAGCTGTTGGAGACATTGCTTGCCCGCACTGTCTTTACCAGTTTGAAGGCCAAGCCTGAGGCTGTGCCAGCAAGTTGGTTGGGTAGCAAACACCTGAGATAGGTCCAGCAATGCTGTTGAGAATCCAAAAGATTGTTCGAAAAGCCGTAGTGATTGGGGGGGGGGGGGGGGGGGACAATCATATACATTAATAAGGATGCAGCCTTATGTGTTCTGGAGTTTAGCACACTGATAACAAGCCCCTGGACAGATCCTGTAACCTGGCTATCCACTCCCTATATGGTTGTGCAAAGAGCTTACGGTGGCTGAAAAACTTGTGACGGGCCACCACGATGTGTACTTGGGAGCCAAATAGTCCAGTAAGCAAGACTTCAGACATTCATACTGGAGGGCATGTGACTCAACCTCTGGGTTGAACTGCTCCAGTAGATGGTACACTTCAGCACCTGCATAGACCAAAAACACTATGCACTGCTGAATGTTAACTATGATACCATGTGCCAGGAAATGTTGTTTGAGACCACTGCGTAATTTCCCCATGGCTTTTTTGTTGAACGGCTGGAATGGTTGGGGTGCTGTTCAAAATCCTGTCACCAGTGAATCATTGCATGTCAAGCAATGGGAAAGTTCTGGTGGAGACGTGTTGATTGTAACCATCTTCTCCAGCAGCAGCTCTTGCCTCTGTTTATTGTGTAGACAGCAGTGACATTTCAGAAGCACTGTCCACCAGTTCAACAGCTGGTTGTGCAGCCATGCTGTCACAGAAAGTAAATGTCAGTTCACTCCAAACAATGGAGTTCCATGAATGAAAACATCATCCACCTGGGATGCAAGACACTCATGAAACTGAGTTCAACACAGAAAAACACCTCGTCACCAGCTGATATGAGGTGCAGTGAGAACACAGCCTGGGTAAAGAATGTTGAACAAGTACATTCATTAAGAAACAAATAAACTGAATCTCCACCTTGAAGCAAGTTCTACATGGATAGTATGTAGATAAGTTTAGTCAGCATTCAGCACTTGAGTTACACAATAATTGATGTTAGGGCAGAAGGCCCCAAGAAAATGTCAACGGTAATTTCCAGATTCACTTGAGAATAAGAAGTTAATAACACAAAGCCTTATGACAACTAATACTAATGTCCACACATGTCCCAAGTGCATAAGCAATGGTTTGGCAGAGATACTGACTTACTGACTGGAGTAAAACATAAAAGGTCATGACTATTCCTTAGTGAGAATTCTGATAGATGATTCACCATTGCGGTCGGCTCCTGGCCGAAAGAACAAAAAGGACTGAACTGAACTGAACTGAAGTGAACCAAACAGAACTGGCATGGCCTTGACGCAAGCCTAAATACTGTGTAGTTGCCAGGATATAGCCAAGTCTGTTTGCAGCCAAGTGACTGTGTGGAGGCACCTTTGATAGTGACCAAGCCATCACCTAGTGACACAGTGGGTGAGTGAAACCTTCAGGGTGGTGTTTGCTGCGGCTCTGCTATGTACATCACACTCTCATCACCATTGTGTGGTTGGTTGCCATGTAATAAGGAGTATTGTCCCAGTGTAGCATTCGCGACCTTTCCTTAAATTCAAATGAGCTCTTCCTTCCAGTACGTAGCACAGTTCAGCCAGTCTTCTCATCCTTCTCATTTTAACATTTGTTTTGAGTACATTTATTGTGTCTTTTTGCTCTTTTTTCCCACAACCTTTGCAAATGCAAATGGAAGTTTTACTCCGTAAAACACGTCACACACAATGGGTGAGCAGTGAGACCCCAGTCAAAAATACTAGTACATCCTAGTGCCTGAAATTTGTTCCTTCACATCTTACTCTACACATGCACGGCACATGTAACAGATTACTTTCCACATACCAGCCATCACCTTTTGCAATGTAACTGTGATTAGGCTTCTTGAATCTAATAACATCAGCAGCTTATCGAAGACTTTATCATCATTTACTGGTTGTGAGGTCCCACAAGATTTGATTTTGTTTTCCCATAACATCATTCAGTAAGGCTCATGCACTGTCTCTTATATATTGTATCTGCCACTGGCCCTACACCAGTTGTTTTCCTCATGCCAGGAATGCAACAATGAGATGGTGCCTGTATTTATATTGCTATCAGGTAGGTCATCCTTCTGTGGTAGCACGTAACCTGTGTTGAGCACTGCAGTAAGTCAGAGTGAATTTTTAACTGTTCCCCACTCCAGAATTGATTGTTTTGAACCACACTAAAAATTATGCTGTATGCTATTTTCAAATTGAATTGAATTTTTGAATTCTGAAGAAGACTTCATCATTTTGTACCCCTTTTAGGCTACTGACTAATTCACATCCTTTAATAATAACTTCGTCTCATTCTTTATCTGTGATTACCTCCTTCATTTAATATTTTACATCACTGATAAGTGACTGGATTAGGTTCTCTTCTTCGTACATCTTGCTCATGAGGCAAATGCTTGTTTGTTGGTGTACATTTCCTGTCATTTCTGTGAAATGTGCCATGCAATCTGGTAATCTAACTACAAAGTTAGTGCTTCACTCTTAAATCTATAGTCCACTTGTTTGATCTTTTCCTCAGTGCTGCATTTATATTGTTGACTTCTTGGGGTCTTCATCAAACCTTATGAGGAAGTCTTATTTTTTATTTTGTTCATAACTAGTTCAGCAGCTGCAGAATATTTCAACAGAGATAAAAAGTCGGTCATCAGCTGCACAAGAAAACCTTTATGTGGTTCAATTTACTGGTTTCAACAGTTTAAACTGTTATCTTCGGAACTGAAATAGACTCAAATGATTGGTAAGACTACATCAAAAGAAGACTCAGATGGTAGTATCCTACAATGGACGGGTAAAAAATACATATGTAAAGCAAGTATGTTAAAAACAAATGTACAAAGAATGAACAGCAGATATTAAACGGGTTTGGTGCAACAAATTTAAAACTGTAAGCTTGAGAGCCACACCATACTTTTGTTACAGAATCAATAAAATAGTGACAAGAATGAGAAGCCATACAACAGACAAATATCTCAAATCTGAGATATGTAACATTCAATGCAATGGTTGCCTGAGCTATTATATAGAACACACAGGGAAGGCTTTAAAACCCATTTTTGTGAACACTTACTCAAGTAATACATTCATTCTAATAAATCAACTTGGGCACAACTTCCTAGAACTGAAAAACACACTTTCCTCCATCCATCCTTACTTGGTATGGAAGTTTTGCATATATTCAACAAAGGATGCAAAATGAATCTTTTAGAAGAAGTTGAAATTTATAAACATTCCTGCCGTAACTATGTGAATTTGCTGAATGAACTACTTGCACTCAAAAACTTGTTGTTGCTTTCATTGTATAGCTTCTCTTTTAAATTATTTACAGTAACCTACTTCATGTCCAACTCATGTTGTATCTAATTACAAATTCGAAGCTTGCTTGATCACAGATTTTAAAGTAATTTCAGTTTATCATTTAACCAATATGTACTAATGACTTTTATGTAACATAGATTTTTTACATTCTGATGAGGTCTTCTTGGTATAGCCACAAACTACTACATGTTTATTTTAAATATGTAACTATGCTGTACACACTAGATTTCACTAAGCATCTAGATAAGCTGCAAGCACAGTTCTATGCACCATGTCAACTTGTAAAAACATGCTGGACCCCCCTGCATGCCTGCAATTCGACAGCATCTACTCCCTGGTATTGAAGCTCCTGCCAACGTACATCCAGCAGTTAGCCTCATCTCCAGGATACTGAACAGTTCAGTGTATCATCACTGTTCCGGTGGCCCAAGGCACCATCATAAACGTGGCACATTTCTTTAGCTCCCTTTACATAGTAAATATGTTATTTTTGATATGTCTGTTTGTTTAACACTAGATGCATGGATTACTGTCTTTTTACTGCTTTTGTTAATCATTTTATATGGTTTATTAGATTTAATGTGCCCTTGCTTTTAACAAACATTTTAGCAGACTTTATTACACTTTATATGTACACTAGCATTCCCACTTTGTATGTAGGTGTGTTAGACACCCTTCATGTCAACAGTTTGTTGACTTTTTTGCACATACTATGTACAGTTTGCAATTTGACAATTCATTGTTTGCTACTCATTGCAACATATAATATACTTTTAGCAATTCACTCTATTTTATTGATGCTATAACTAAGGTATCTTGTGGCTCTCAAGCTTAATTATTTTACATTGGTTGAAACAAACTGTCTTACTTTTACTGCTCGATCTTTGTACATTTGTTTTTAACATACATGCTTTACATATTTATTTTTTGCCAAGCCTTTGTAAAACACAGCTGTCCAAGTCTTATTTTGATGTTGGCGTAATGATTTGAGCCTATATCCATTTATGAAGATAACAATTAAAACTGTTGACACTAGTTAAGTGAACCAGGTAAAGGGTCTCTTGTTCAACTGACAACTGACCTCTTTTTTTAAAAAAAAAAAAAAAAAAAAAAGCACTGTGTCTCCTGGGGCTGCATTATTCCCCAGTTCTGCCTTAAATTCTCGTCTGTTGTTCATAAGTGTGTCCATTTCTCTGGTTGCTGTTCTGACAAACTGCTTTGGAAAAATCTTCAGATTTATTTCTACTGGTTGCAAAATAAAGTTGAACTCTAGCAACTTTTAATGCTGTTGACACGGTGCCAATAATATGTTGCCAGGATTGTGAACTAAATTGAGGACAGTCAACACTATTTACAAAGACCCATTAAAAAAAAGGAATAGCTCTTAAAAAGTCCAGAAAATAATTTTTTATGCAATCACAGATAATTTATAAGGAATTTCTTTCAAAAGATCCATCATAGCTATGTCACTGATCTTTGAGAAACAACAAAGATTGATAACCATGCTCAGTAGGTGTCACTACTCACAAGTATAAATTTTGTATAGACTGCCCTCTGCTGGGCTGGAAAGACCCAACTAATTTGTCAGGATGCAGTTTGAGGACCTGTGCAGTGTCATTAGATGCAGTAGAACAGTATTCAAAATTATTATATTTATTGCTGAAAATACAGGTTGTTTCTGCTTCTGCACTGACTAGCAGCTACGTAATATCGAGAGGAATCTGATAAATCCAAAAGGAGACTTGCTGCGAAGAACATTGTGTCAGCATGAAGTGGAAGCTGATGACTCCCAGATGCAGTGGTTTAGATTCCTGCTGGTGAGGAAGAAATGCCCCATCGGTAGTTCTGCTTTGGGAGATGGCAGCGACCAAGATGTGTGTGTTTCTATTCACACGCTACTTTTGGTAGTTCTCGATCCCTCCCAGATCACTGCCTGCATTTTCTCATCAGATGGACTGCAATGTCAAACACCATGTAGTTGTGCTGAGTGCTGAACTGGTCAACTGGCACTGTAGGCCATCAGACCCATGCAGTGCCTGGAGTTTAGGGCAGCTTCCATTGTGGACCGGAGTGTTGTTGGTAGACTGTCAGTCTACCCATCAACGCTGGTTGCTGTGCTGGCATCAATACTGGATGCTTAAATCCTTCAGTTGTTCCTTTGGTTCTCTGATTGTCTCATAAAACAGCAAGTGCAAGATCAAAACCAGAAAAATCTCTCACACAAGGTGTTAGTATATGACAACCAGAGAACAGATTGTGAATTACATGAATGCCATGAATTCTACCAATTGGGTGCCAGAAGCTTGTGGGAGTGGAGTATTTATGTCCCCAAGGAGAGACTCTGCTCTACCACATCATTTGTAATGACCGAATTGTTTCTGCTCTTCCCGAGTCATCAACGTTCTTCAGTTGTGCTACATTTGCTTAATGAATTTGTTGTAACGTCTTCACTATGTAGTCAAACTCTTGCTAGCCATTGTTACATCCTTCCTAGTGTCTCCTTGGCAACGTTATGGATGTAATGAAGGCGATTCTGTGTGCACTGCTGTAACCATTTTCCACAGAGTTGCTTGCAGTCTTTCTGGCAAGAGTGGCTGATATGCCTGACCCAGTAACAGTGTTGAAATGTTTCCACTTCCTGGCTGGCACCACTTCCACATGGTTGAGTAATGCTGCCTGTCTCAAAACTTATGAAATGTTTACTGTCTCATTCCCTTGCTAATTTTATCACGTAACAATTTTATTAAGTCAAACAGCATCTAACCTATTTGTTTCACTTTAGAATTCCTGCATTTCCGTGAAACCTGTGTGTCTCATCTTGCTGAAATTTGGGGTCCAGTGGCTTATCTGTCTATAATACCAATGGCTGAAAACACATCCCATTGTTAGGTAGCAGTAGCTGTGCACCTAGCTGGTTAAAGAACTGAGTCTTGGCTGAGCCCTCTGGCCACTTAATGAAATTGACAGATGCTATGTTAGTAGTACCCCTTCTCTCTGCTTCATCACCACCACTTCACATCACATCACAAGTTTTTTGCCCGCTATTTTGGTTGTGTGGCCATGCACTCAAGCGATATCATTCCACATTAAAGTTCATTAACCTCACAACTGGTAATTGTGTTTGTTTTCATATGGACAGAGGAAAAACCATTCCAAGACTGCACGTCACTCGGAGATAAATGGATGGATCCATTTTGGGAATTACTGAGAGGGGTAATAAAACAAACAAATGGATCAGGTAATTATAACTGTAATAAAAATAAAATGGAGATGGGTGGATCATAGAAACAGGTAAATGAATGTCCATGGATTCCAAGAGACAAGAAAAGGCTGACAAAATTACTTAGTGGAAGGTGGGTCAGTGACAGAAAAACTTGCAGGACTGACAAGGATGATCATAATACATGGAAAAGTCAGACGGTGGCATTTTTCAGCAGTGGATGTTGATTGCTGCTGCTGCTGCTGCTGCTGCTGCTGGTGGTGGTGGTGGTGGTGGTGGTGGTGGTGACAACAGTGATGATGAGAACGATGGTGATGGTGATGGTGATTGGCTCACATGTTAATAGCACTGTTTGTTCATCCATGCAGACCCGCATCAATTGGCTTCACGAAGCTGATTGAACCCCCAATCTGAGCACCCCATTGTAGAAAAAATTTGACATATCTCTCTCTCTCTCTCTCTCTCTCTCTCTCTCTCTCTCTGTGTGTGTGTGTGTGTGTGTGTGTGTGTGTGTGTGTGTCGGAGGGTATTCTGAGTGTACAGTATCAACTGCTTTCTATATCTTCTCCATATTTTGTTCGTGGACTATGCCACAGTATTATTATATCACTACAGTGATGAGCCAGAGCATTATGACCACCTTCCTAATAGGCAGAATTTTTACCTTTGACACGTATAACAGCGGTGACATATCGTGGCATGGAAGCGTGGTGCCTTGCATGAGCTCCACTTGACCCATGGATGCCCACATGAATGTTCCCAGAACATAGTGGAGTCACCACGATATAGATGTCAAGTAGCTGTTTCCTTGAAGATTCATGCTCTCTCATCAGCATGATGAAGAAGGTATTGGGTATTCAGCATGCCATGTAACATTCTGCCACGGCACCAACATCCAGTGCCTATGGTTACGTGCCCATTTCAGTTGTAATTGCTGATGTCGTGGTGTTAACATTAGCACAGGCATGAGGCCCATTGTTTGGAGTGTTCAGTGCAATGTGTGTTCAGACACACTTGTACTCTGCCCAGCATTAAAGTCTGATGTTAGTTCCTCCAAAGTTTGTCACCTGTCTGGTTTTACCAATGTGCCCAACTTACAACGTCCAGCATGTGCAATGATGGGTGACTGCCCAACCCCACGACATCCAGCTGTAGTGTCACCTTGGTTTTGCCACATGCTGAAGACCTTCACCACAGCACTCTTAAAACACTCGACAAGTCGTGCAGTTTCCAAAATGCTCGTGCCAAGCCTTTGGGCCATTACCATCTGCCCTCGGTCAAACTAAGATAGATCGTGTGCCTTCTACATTCTACACATGGACAGCACACTCATTGACACTACATGCACTGTGCAGGTGTCTGACCAGCAGCCATTGCTCACCAGGTGACGGTACTATCGCCTGGAAGAGTTTATATTGATAATATGTCGGTGGTTATAATGTTCTGGCTGATCAGTGTATTAACAAAAAAAGAAAAATAAACAGTCATTGCTCAGACATGATCCTGCTGACATATCTGTCTCAAGTTTGGCAGCATTCTTAGGGAAAGCCATCTATTTGCTTGATTTCATGCATAGAAAGGCTTCATAAAGGAATGGAGCGACGTTGACCAGTAAAAGGCAAGATTTTCTTTTTTTTTTTTATAATGACTCATTAAGGATGTACTGGACAGCGTTTTCTGTGCCACTAGTTCACGTGGCCTAGTTTGTAGGATTCAGTTACTGAAAAAAAAAAAAGCTGTTATTCTAATAGCAGGTGTAATGTGGAAGAGGCTTGCAGTGTTGCCCGTAACCTTTGCTCACCCCATTCCCTTTCCATTCTAGTTATTCTCCACTCTGTTGTTCTCACTCTGCTTGGTTTGTTACCCAAATTAATCCACATTTTTGTCACTGCCACTGAAAAAGAAAGCTTTATATCCATCTCTGTCACCTCCCAATATTGTACTATCTGACCCTATCATTTGTCCATCCATCCATCCATCCATCAATCCAGCCAGCCAGCCAGCCAGCCAGCAATCATGTTCCATGTATCCCACAAGTTGTCAAGGATGTTTCGACTACTCTGCAGAAGTTTAATTGGAAAGCCCTTGCACATTCTCCATACAATCCTGATCCCTCCCCATGCAATTTCCATATTTTTGGAGCCCTGAAGAAAGACTTATGTGACCATCAATTTACTTCATGTGAAGAGGTGCGCATCAGGGTACAATCATGGTTCCATAAGCAACAGTAATCCATGAAGGCATTGACTGTCTTGCCTCACAGTGGGATAAATATATTAACAGTTATGCAGTTACTTTATAGTAAACAGTTTACTACTTTTTTCTACGTGTCTCATTTTCATGTGACTGCTCCATATGCTTTTTGTTATGCTAGTTACATTTATTAAAATAAAATGGAAGAAAGCTGCTGCAGCCTTAGTTATATCAAATAGCTGCTGCTTATCTACTATTAGTAGCTTTCTATTTACATGATTACAGTAGTGTTGTACAAAGAAAATATGTAACTACACCTGTAAATACTCCTTGCATACAGCTTTACGACAAGCACTGCTACTTGCTATGTGGCTAACAGAACTTTTCAATTCCTGTTTCTAGATATTCAGAAGATTTGTAAAACAAATGGCTAATGAGACATGTTTCTAATATTCTTTTGAATTGGTAGGGTTTCCCAATTTCCTCGTGTATGTTAACTGGAAGCTAGTTGAATATATTGTCGCCAGAGTACTTAACTCCATTCTGAACCACTTTCGTAGGCAATTTTGAAAAGACTGGAGGAAGTGAAACAGTTGTCTTAGTTATCTCGAGTTATTTTATAGGTCAGTGCTAATATAAAATATGCAAGTTTGTCAGAAAATCATAAGTAATTGATCACAAAGATGGCTTAAGGGCAGTCATATGGAACTGGCACAAGATTTTAATATTCAGCTATAAACCCCATCGTAGCCAGCAGAATGGTTATTTTTAGTGACCTCATAATTTTTGTAATCTCCTTAGGGGCTGAATTTTTTAAACTAATGTTCTTGTTAGTGCATGCAGTGTCTACAAAGACAAAGTAATGTATCTATATTTGGTTGTTTGTTAAAGGATGGGATGTTTGCTGCGACTGTGAAGAAGTGATCATTGAATTTTATGGCCAATGATTTGAATGTGTCACCATTTCCGTTAGTGCTATTTTGTGGGATTCTAATTTCATTGTTGCTTAATAAGGTCCAAAATTGTTTTTGCTTTATTCTTGTAGCATTGTAATTTTTGAGTGTAGTTTTGGTTTTTTAATAAGACGGGGGATTTTGCAATACTGGTGAAATTGGAGTTTCAATTGTTGACTGCAGGTTGCCCTCAGTTTTTGTAAATCTCTTTCTTATTAACTAAAGATACTTTAATCCTTGGAGCTATTCATCCCTTATCCTTACTGCTGTTCAGTTTTCCCCTTGTTTGTTTTATTTGTCTCCTTGCCGAAACGGGTGATTTTCTGACCTTTAATGTTGAAAATTGCATCATGTATTAGTTATCTTCAGATGAATGTTTGCCTGTCCTCATTTATCATTTTCCTTTCATTTAATGTGTCTTGAATATTTAACAACATTTGTTTCATAGGTACCCAAGGGAGCATTACTTCTTGGGCCTCCAGGATGTGGAAAAACCCTTCTTGCCAAAGCTGTTGCAACAGAGGCTAATGTTCCTTTCTTATCAATGAATGGTTCAGAGTTTATTGAGATGATTGGAGGCCTTGGAGCTGCAAGAGTGAGGTAAAGATCTTTATTTGCAGTGTACAACAACAATGATTATATCTAGCAACTGTGTTTCCAGAAGTAGGAGGTGCATGTAGATGGAAGGGGGGATTGGGGGGGGGGGGGAGGGGGGGCTAGAGAGGTGTGCCTTCACGGACAAATTCTAAAAGGTTCTGTACACAATAACAGCACTAAATGTCATTAAGGTTACATGTTCACCAAGTAGGTTTGCCCTGTATGGATTGTGGGTTTGACCCTTTCTCAATAATAATAATAATAATAATAATAATAATAATGTCTGAGACAGGAAAGAATAATAATAATTCACATGAAAGGCCTTAAATGGTTTCACATTGTCAAAGTTGTGCACTAGTTTGTACAAATCACTTTGCAAAAATGGTTTTAATACTGTTTACTTTTCCCATCATGGGCTATATTGTTGAAAGAATTTCGACCACCCATGGATTCTTGGTAAATGCACTTTGATGTGGTACTCAGCTGTTTCTGCTATTTTTTGTAGCCGGCTGGTGTGGCCGAGGGGTTCTAGGCGCTTCAGTCTGGAACTGCATGACTGCTACAGTCACAGGTTCGAATCCTGCCTCGGGCGTGGATGTGTGTGATGTCCTTAGGTTACTTAGGTTTAAGTAGTTGTTCTAGGGGACTGATGACCTCAGATGGTAAGTCCCATAGTGCTCAGAGCCATTTTATTTTTTGCAGTTTGATATGTTTCATCAATAATTCTTAAATTCCAGGCTTTAGTGATTCTTACAGGACCTAAAAGTTTCCTTATCATTCATCTCTATATTTCTAGTTTGTGCAGTTCATAATTCAGTACTAATAGTCACTTGCATAGAGGCATCTTTGTTTCATTACTGCTGGCCACCTCAAGGTTTGCGGTCCTACAGCATGCTCCTTTGCAAGTGCAGCCGAGTCTGCCCAGTGCTGTGGCTACTATGCTATTCCAAACAGGTGTGAGAGAGAGACGGCTATAAGCCACAGACTGCACATGCGAAAAACAAGTTGATATCTTTGCAACCCGGTGTGACTACTTCTAAGAGGTTAATGTTGCAGTATACTTCTTGTTCTTACTGGTCTTGGTCAGAATGGGAAAATGAATGGGAACCAGGTCATCTGGTCGTGTTGGGAGAAAACCTTCAAAAGAAAAGACTGTTTCCAGTTGCCAGTGGAGGTTTTATTTCTCCAAAAGCCTATACCATAGGGGTAAACTGAAATCAAACTATCTATGACAACAGGAGGCTGCCGCAGTTAAATTGAGAAGCATTGCCCCCTCAAAGGGAAGAACTAGCAATATTCTTTTTAAGCAGACGCCAGCTGCAGAGCCCCATAATTCAGTCCCATAGCTAAGAAAGGGGTAAATTGTTTGGTAGTAAACTGTTTTTATTGTTTGGCTAGGAACTACCTCCTTGAGCTGGCTAAGGAGATATAAGCTACTACTGACTTTTTCAGTGTACAAAATTAATGTGGTTTGTCCAGTGAAGATTTTCACCAACATACACACCTATAAATTTACAGCTGTCCATCCCTTAGGAGTTTTGAACAGCTTTGCTGTTAGAGTAGAGAAGATTGAGAATATTTCATGGAAATGAACAAAGTGATCCAGTTGCTAGCGAGGTCACAACAGCAAAATTTCTTTTTAGTGTCAAAAAAAATCTCTTAATAGTGTATCTCTTCTCTTGGGATTTGTTACTCTAAGGGATTTGACCTGTATTCTGCCTTTCTAAACATTTACTGACTGTGCATTTAACAATTTCAGAGATCTCTTCAAAGAAGCAAGAAAACGTTCTCCTTGCATTATATATATAGATGAAATAGATGCAATTGGACGAAAAAGAAGTGGAGGAGTAGGCCAGTTTGATGGAGGAGTTGGTGAAGGAGAACAGACTTTGAATCAGCTGTTAGTGGAAATGGATGGAATGGCATCGAAGGAAGGTGTCATCATGCTTGCATCAACTAATAGGGCTGATGTGTTAGATAAGGTGAACTACATTTCATTTGCAATTTTTTTGCCAAATTGTTTTCCCCATTTCTCTAATCATGGATTAATCTTTTATTATTAGGCATTACTTCGACCAGGTAGATTTGATCGTCATATCCTAATTGACTTACCAACATTTGAAGAGCGGAAAGAGATTTTTGAGCAACATCTCAAGAGCATATGTCTATCAGAGCCTCCTGAGGTATACTCTAAAAGACTTGCATATTTAACACCAGGATTTAGTGGTGAGTTACTTGTTCTAAAGATTTGTTTCTCCTGTTACAATTGTCCCCTGTTTAATATATCGTTGTCTTTTTGCCAGCACTTCAAACAAATACAGAAAATAACATCTCAAAAATGTTCCTAAATGATTTATTGTTTGATGTTTGCACAGTCATTTAAATATGTACAAGATTTACAAAGTAAAGGTAACTATCTAGAATAGTTGTGATGTGACAGATGTATAGCATTCACATATCTTTTCAGTAATGTATTTATCAATAGTGAATGTGACAAGAATTCACCACAGACCTTTTCAGCATAATATTGTAGTTTCTGAAAATACCTGCCGAATTCCTTCCTTTCTAGCGCCCTTTATCCAGCGAGTGCTGGGTCGATACTGGTATAGTTCTTCTCCAAGTTTGCAAAGAACCTTGTGTAGGCTATTATTACGATGTGGTCACCACTCCCAAAGGCATTTTAAAGCTTTTGCCAGGTCCACCACCCCTTCCCCCTCCAGGGAGGAATCCATTTACCCCTCTACCTGCATCTAGTGTAATCACGTGGTCCTGTGTTGCATCTTTATTGCAGTGTTTCCACATTGGGTATATGAGATGAAACATGGGAACCAGCTCAGTATTTATCTTGGTGGATGTGGAAACTGCCTAAAAACCACATCTAGGCTGACTGGCATGTCTCCCCATATCCCAGAAGTGGGCATTTTAATGCGCTCTGGTATCTTGGCATGCATCTGCCTGAATATTCCACAAAATTTTGTAATTAGCAGGCAGTAGCAGTTCTTGTCAACTGGAGAATTGCATTTTGCACCTGTTCACTGTTGGGAACTGTAAATAATCATTTTGCTTCTAGACATTCAGGTCATTTCACAACTCTGTGATAAACGGGCAAGAGAAGTTGACAGTGTGCACAAAGTACACATACTTTACACTTTGGCCGAATATTTTCAGTGGCTGGTATGGGTTCGATCCAGCAGATATTTACATTTGTGAAAAAAAATATTAAAAAATTAGAACACTAATAAAGAATTAAATACCTGATTCCAGTTTTGGAAGATACATGGACCAGAGAGATATCAATAAGTGAAACTTTCTTGCAGATTAAAACTGTGTGCCGGACCAGGATTCAAATCTGGGACTGGGTACCTTGGTCCAGCTTATAGTTTTAAACTGCCAGGAAGTTTCACATTAGTTGTCAAATAACTTACAGGAATGCACCCGGGTGACATCTTATACAAATGCCATTAATGACGGTGTGAACCTATTGAAATATTGGCAATTGTTGACAATGTCTCCCACTGCACTCCCATAAGTTATTTGAAGATTGAATATGCTGGGCAAAACTCAGGTCTCATGTAAATCTTCATTTGTACTCTGAAACCATCATAAAGTTTCTGGTAGCACCAGAATCATTTCTCCCCTCTTCTTGACATCCAGAAGCTGTCAGTAGAGTTTTATACCATCAGATGGTAAGATAAACTGATGCATATGTAATGTGGGGAAAGATATGTGGCGAGATTGAATACTTTCATGTGAACAGAACTCAGTATGTCCCTCCCAAAGGAGAGGCATCATTAGAAGGACAGCTGTCATCTCTCGTACCTCAAGGTAATGTGGTAGGGCCACTGCTGTTCTTGATATTTATGAACAATATAGCAGATAAAGTCTGTACCCATATGAGGCTGTTTGCAGATGACACTCTTGTGTTCAGGGATGTGACTTTGTTAGAAACACAGCAAAATGCAGAGACACATGGAAGTGATCAAAATGTTTGCAAAGGCTGCCAGGCAACCCTCATCATAAATAAATAAATATAATGTAATGTGTACAGTAATTATATGAAAGGATCCAGTATTGTTTGCCTCCACAGTCAGTGATCAGTCACTGAAATCACTATCAATTATCAAGGAGTCCACATACCTTTTCTGACAAGTAGATGGTCTGTGGGAAGAAGATTATCAGTACTTTTCTGTGCAGACCCAAAGTTCTCTAATTTTTCTGTCCTTCCCATTATGCAAGATGCATGTCAGAGTAAAAGGGTTGGATATTTTTCTCATTGAGATCAAAATGTGCAATATCAGCAGTTCATACTAGATAGAATGATCAATAACCTGAAAACTGATTTGTCTCACTGTGACTTTTCAACTTGTACAGAGCATGCTATTATGAAACTGATTTTTCAGTGGGGACATGAGTAGAACAGGATTGATGCATCAGTGTGTGGATACTATATATACCCACCATCTTGGCCATGTGGCTGTAGTGATGGTTCAAATGGCTCTGAGCACTATGGGACTTAACATCAGAGATCATCAGTCCCCTAGAACTTAGAACTACTTAAACCTAATTAACCTAAGCACATCACACACATCCATGCCCGAGGCAGGATTCGAACCTGTGACCATAGTGGTCGTGTGGTTCCAGATTGAAGCGCCTAGAACCATTCTGCTATAGCGGCCAGCAGCTGTAGTGAACCATCAAGTTATAGCTGTGGTATTGGCTGAACACTGAAGTGCTGCAACAGGTGTGGATCTGTCTGCATCAAATGTTTAATAGTACCTGCTATGATTTCAACTGGGGGCATGGATATTATTGCATTATTTCTGTTGTCTGGAAACCACAAACCTTATTTGGGTACACAAGTTGTGCCAATGTAGAACCAAGTGGGAAAATGAAGTGTTCCTGGATGAGACATGCTTCAAACTATGCTATAGTGATGGAATGATGTTACCTGTAAATGTACTTAGATTTGAGTAGGATGACTTCTCATACTTAAGAATATCTACACCAAAAATATTCTTGTGTTATGACCATATTGCTGCAGGTGGATTGAACCTCCTCGATGCTGTAGTCTTGCACAATGCTGGAACTGAAATGCTTAAAGATATATGGAACTTTTATAAATAAATGTGAAGTGTGCAGTAATTGCAGGAGATGAAGTATCTGTGTGGGCATTTGTGCACATTCCAGGCATCATCACCTCAGGTTTGAGTAACATGGCAGTCCCAGAATAAATGCCCATAGTGTATCAATACTGCAAGAGATACACACAGAAATGGACAAAATCTGTACAAGATTCATGTAACAAGCTGTCGAACTGACGTATGCTCTGTTATGTGACGTTCCCTACATTGTAAGGTTTTAAATAAAAGAAAAAGTTATATTTTATGGAACAATCTCCAGAAGAAATCCCACAGGTACTTCATCTCCTGCGATTACTGCCAGACCTTGAAGTCCCTCTGTACACTCATTACAAGCAAAAATACATAACAAAACATCCAGACAGTTCCATGCTTGTAACTACTAAACGAGTATATCACTTAAAGTTTGCTTTCAGCATTTGTCTGATTGATAGACATAGGGTTAAGTGGCACTATAACAGTGTTATATGTTACATCACAATGGCCATATATGTGTTGGACATTACCACAGTGTCTCCAATCTGATAGCCTGCTTTGTTGAGCGACAGACTCGAAAAACAGGAAATTTGATTGTTGAAGGTGCTATTGTATAATTTTGACTTCATATGTATTGATAGCAACCGGAACTGCAGCTGCTACATAAGTGAGGTTTTACAGTCAGAGGTGCTACCTCTTCTGCAGGTAGCTCCCCAGGCCAGGCCCCAACCATAAAAAATAAAGAATGTGATAGACTTCTTCGAACAGCAATAGGTACAACTGCTTCTCTGGCTTTCCCATTCAGCTGACATGTTGCCCATCAAACTTGCCTGGAACGTGACTGGCTTGCAAAGTGCTGTCTGGCAGAGTGTACTAAAAGGAAGTAGGAAAGTTTGTCAGGTGCACCATTGGGAGGCTCTGGGGGAAAGCAGAAAAGTAGAGGAACAGAGAAGACTGGTGGGTGCACAACAGAGACCAATGCACAGTGTAGGTGAGGGAACTCGAACTGGGAGGAGGGGGTGGAAACTGTTGGTTGGAGGGTATGGGAACAGTAGGTTATGGTAGGTTGAGGTCGGGATAATTTTGGGAGTGCAGAATGTGTTGTAAGGATAACGCCTATCTGTGCAGTTCAGAATAGCTAGTGGTTGAGGGGAGGATCCAGGTCGCCGGGGTGGTGAAACAGCCATTGAAATTAACCATATTATGTTGAGCTGTGTCACAGTTATGGCTGTGTGTTGTGTCACAGGATGATCCACTTAGCTCTTCACCACAATTGGGCAGTGACTATTCATCCTGATACACAGCTGGTTCGTAGCCAAACAAATATAAAAAATTGTGCAATGATTCCAGCACACATGGTTGCTTTCACACATGGCCCAGCTTCTTATGGGGTAGGATAATCCTGTGCCAGGACTGGAATAGGAGGTATTGGTTGGATGGTTTGGACAGGCCTTCCACATGGATATGATCCCTTTGTCAAGGTGCTGGGATTTGGAGTAGCATAGGAATGGACTAGGATGTTGTGGAGGTTGGGTGGGTGATGGAACACCACTTTAGGAGGGGTAGAAAGGATCTTGGTGAGGACATCCATCATTTCAGGGCATTGTGATAGATGATTAAAGCCCTGTCGAAGGACGTGGTTCATTTGTTCTAGTCTGGGGTGGTAATGTGTGATGAAGGGGAGGGGGAAAGGGGCTTCTGTGTATCACCACATACCTCCAATCCTCTCACTACCCCCCCCCCTCCCCCCCGAACCAACTGAAAAGGAGCATCATATATGGCCAAGGAATATGATGCATCCCAATAATTGAAATTTTCAGTTACCGTATTTACTCGAATCTAAGCCGCACTCGAATCTAAGCCGCACCTGAAAAATGAGACTCAAAATCAAGGGAAAAAAAAATTTCCCGAATCTAAGCCGCACCTGAAATTTGAGGCCGCACCTCCAAATCGAAACAAAGTTGGTCCATTGTAATATGAGACACAATTTAGGTCGAATGAATGACGATACAGCTATGGTAGTTTGGTTCGGGTCGTAAGCTTAGCAGTTAAGCTTTACCAGGTAGCCATTGCTATGCGTCAGGCCCGTATTTATACGGGTACCCTACCTTTTTCACGTGCTTTGTCTGGTTTGAATCGATTGTTTATTTTTCTTTGATCTGATAAGTGCTGTTCTCTTTGTTATAGGTTTTTAAGTCACTCTAAGCTGAAAATGCGTTATTGTACTGTGTCATGCATTGTTCGTCGCATTCTGATAATGTGTGTTTACGACCCGTCACCGCTCGCGGCATGGCTTCTTTTGTGCGCGCTACCGCCGCTTACGGGGAAAAAAAGAGAGAGAGAGAGAGAGAGAGAGAGAGAGAGAGAGAGGAATTGTCTCATTGGCGAAACAATGGCAAGAGACTGCTATTTGTTGGTACTTACACGGCTGCTTTCTTTGATAATGATCAACAAGAACCAAATAATAGACTGCGTATGATAGAAGATGTTCTGAACGAGAGTTCAGCTAAAATTTTTCGCCGTTTGATAATCTTTGCAGACGCCTCTTTTGTACATTACATTCTGCACAGAAATTAGTCATCTTAGATTTAAAAATCTAGTCAATTGCCGTGCTTCATTTCTGACTATCACTATTAGGCATAATACGAATATAAACATGACAGGATATGTATATTCTTCCGCGTTTGCTGTTGTCTCGCACTAGTTTCGTAGTTTATTAGGCAGACAGGATTTAAATGAGGTAGCAGCAAACACGAAAGAATACATGGTAAAATGTTTATATTCGTATTATTCTTATGGTGAAGAGAATACTGCATGTGATTCTCAATTCATAAAAGTTCCTTTTAGCAACCATCTCTTCTCACAGGTAGGAAAAAATTCTGAACGTAGAGTTGGCTATATTGACAAACATCCCAAACAGTCTTGCCAGTCGGATTTTCATAGTACATTGAAATGCTGCTACATTCAAAGATTAACCATACGGAATTTGTATTTACTTCATTGGATAATGTATGAAAATGCAGTGGTCCAAACTCAGGGTGGAGAAAAAAGCTCGTCTTCCACCTCTTTTTTAATTTATTTACTGACGCAGAGGTTTTGGCGCCAGTATTTATCTTTGTGCCTGCAAAGCATGCCTGTGTAGCACTACATATATTCGACGGCAGAAGTTAGTTGTGGCGGCACCTACCAACATTTTTCAGAACTTCCGCTTACTTTGCACTCGATTCTAAGCCGCAGGCGGTTTTTTGGATTACAAAAACCGGAAAAAAAGTGCGGCTTAGATTCGAGTAAATACGGTACACCTTTTTGGCATGCTGCTAGTTACACCTTTTTGGGATGATGCCAGAAGATACTTTTGCTGACAGTCATCCCCAGCCATTTACAGCATTGCCTTCAACACAGATTTTTGAGTTACCATTATTTTGGGATTTTGATTGATTTACGTAAAACAAATATTAAAATCATCAAGAGCATTCTGTGTTCTGGAAAATAATACCATCACTACAGCATGATGAGGTGTAAGCAGAGATATGTAAAGAAATGAAATTTAGAGGAAGAAAACAGGTTATAATCTGAAGAGGACAACTGTTATCAATACAGGCTTCTGACTAAGAACATTGCCAAATACTAACCCATCATCTACACTGTTTCTGCATGTGTTGTCGTCATCATCATCATCATCATCATCATCATGAGGGAGAGACAAACTATATGATCCTTCTTATGGAACTTAAGTGTCTCTGAACTGTGCAAAATGACGTAGTGGTGGAGGCTCGGTAACACTTTTGGTAGGACAGTGGTTCTAATCCCTTTACATCAAACCAGATTTAGGTTTTCTGTGGTTTCCCAGATCTCTTAATGTAAACGCCAGGAGGTTTTCTCTGAAAAGAACATAGCTGATTTCTTTCCTCAGTATGAACATGCACTCCATGTTTAATTGAGAGAATGTAAAACGCAAGTTTCCTTCCTTTCTTTTAAATAGCCCCTGGACTAGAAGATTATAACACAATGCAAGTCTGTTCTTCTGTCGTCAGGTAACAGATTTTTCAGTGATTCCCAGATGTTTGGCTAAATTTTTCACCAGGAAAACAACATAAGTAGAAAGAAAATTAATAGTTTTTTGTCAGCAGATTCAGCCGTTTTGAAGGGCTGTTATTGTCAGCACAAACAAGTTGTGCTTTGACCACTGTAAGTTTATTTTTTGCAAAGCTAACATTGTTTCCTCTGTATCTACTGAGTATTTTTTTATTATTGTTACACACACACTCTCTCTCTCTCTCTCTCTCTCTCTCTCTCTCTCTCTCTCACGCACGCACGCACACACACACACACACACACACACACACACACACACACATTGTTAAGAGATCATGACAAGGGTATCAAAACTTCATAAATGATTCCACTACATCTTTGGTTGTGTGAGATGCCATCACAAGTTTCTTATATGAGGATGAGGATGTAAGACACCCTGTTAAGCCTCTAATGAGAGATGGCATTCATCATGCCATCTGCTTGTCAACACAAGACTGGACCATTTCACTTGAATTAGTGGTGACTTTCATCCAAATCCGTTAACAAGCTAGAGAGAGAGTGCAATGTAAAGATTGTAAGCCTCTGCTACTTGTCTTCCTTGTTTATAAAATCTTCCACACTGTAATTCGTTTGCTCTTTATACGCTCTTCAAAGTTCACTTCTGTGAACTGCATTTCATTTCGAAATCAAAGTATTTTCAAACAAGCTTTGTCTGTGACAAGGCAACATGTAGTCTGATCTGTACTTGTTTCATAAGTATATGCAAACAGATTCTTTTGGAAAGATGTTGTTTCTCAGCTCAAAGAGGACTATTTCATGTATCAACACACAAAGAATTGTTATTAATAGATGCTTTTGAATAATGGTTTGCATTATAGCCAGTTGTTAGTTACCAACATAGCTCACATGATTTTCTTCTGTAGCTTAAATACATTGAGGTGGTTTGCATTTTTATACCCCAAAAAATTTTGCCATAGCCAAAAATTATATAAAGTATGCATTATAAACAGTTTTCTTAACAGTTAATCCAGTTTTACATTATTTGGAACTCTCCTTGCATAAGCAAAACAGTTTAATTGCTTCACTAAGCACTACATCATCATTCCATGACAAGTTCTTATTTATAATAACTCCAAGATACGAGGGGTGTTCAGTAAGGAATGAAATACATTTTTTCCTCGACCAGTTTTGGTTGAAAAAAATGCAGAATTCGTTGCGGGGCAGCATGGAATATTCCAACTTCAGCCCCTTTAGTTTCATAAAGTTCAGATACATGGCAACTCTATATGTTGTATTCCAAGCAGAGATCTGTTCATAGGGTTCCTTTTGCAGAAAACTGGAGTACCACATATATTCGTAAGCATTTGTAGAATGTCTACATAGACCTGACAGGGAACAAAAGCATAGTGTGTCGTTGGGCAAAGCGCCTGTCATCATCACAACAAGGTCATGCAAACTTGTCCAATCTCTGGCGTGCTGGCCGGCCACAAACAACTGTGGCTCCTGCAGTGTTGGAACACGCAGACACTCTCACTCAAAGTGATCAACGGATCACAAACAAACACCTCATTTCACAACTGTGTGTGTCTATTGCTAGTCCACCAGTTGAGGTATGCAAAGGGGTGTGCCTGCTGGATTGCCTGCTACCTAACAGAAGACCATAAAGTACAACACAGGACCAGCTGTGCAGAATTGCATGTGCATTAGGGGGCTGATTGTGACAATTTTTTGTCAAACATTGTCATGGGTGATAAAACACAGATTCATCACATCAAACCAGAAGCAAAATGGCAATCCACAGAGTGATGCCACACCAACTCCCCTCAAAAAAAAAATTTCAAAGCCGCAACCTGAGTTGATAAAGTCATGGTGGCAGTCTTCTGGGACTCTGAGGGGTTATTCTGTTTGATGTCCTCCATCATTGTGCAACTGTCGACTCAGAAGTGTATTCTGCTACCCCCAGGAAATTGAAGAAATGACTTCAGTGTGTTCATCACCACAAATATGTAAATGAACTGCCTCCTTCTCCATGACAATGCAAGGCCTCACACAACTCTGTACACTCAGGAGCAGCTCACAAAACTTCATTGGACTGTTTTTTCTCATCCAATTTACAGTCTTGATCTCGCACCTTCCAACTTCTGTTTGACCCAATAAATGATGCACTCTGTGGGAAGTAGTATGTGGATGCTGGAGAGGTTATTGATGCAGCAAAATGTTGGCTCTGACATCATCAGTATAGTGGCACCATGCGGACATACAGGCCCTCCCAGTAAGGTGGAGGAGGGCCATTGCATTGAAGGGAGATTATGTTGAAAAATGGTATTTTGTAGGTAGAAGAGTGGGGAATAATATGGGGTATTGGAATCCTGAATAAAACTAACATGCTTTAAGAAAAAGATATGTTGCAGTACTTATTAAAGCCCCTTGTGTTTAACAGAATCTGCAGTGATCAGTTCTTTGACCTCATAATTTAACTGTGATCTACACTCCTGGAAATGGAAAAAAGAACACATTGACACCGGTGTGTCAGACCCACCATACTTGCTCCGGACACTGCGAGAGGGCTGTACAAGCAATGATCACACGCACGGCACAATGGACAATGAGAGAGAAATCTTTCCCGCATAATTGAATGAGTTATATGCCCTGTGAGCGATGGCATTCAGTCAGTCGTGGACTTGTTGTTGGACGAGAAGGTCATGTTAAATGTGCCTGAAAAAATTATCTGTAAGATGAAGAAATGACTGTTAAATCACGCTCAGTTTATATCGCCATGCTAGCATAAGCAATTACGGACATTTCGGTGAAGTTGTGAGAGGTTTTGGAATGTTGGTTGCAGAATAAACCGCGTGTGAAACTATCGGCCTTTGTGAATATTCTGCGTGGCGTATTCCATATGCATGTACAGAACATTTTGGCGAGCATTTTCTTTTGAAGAATCCACTGAAAAGGACTGAATGTGAACTCGTTTTGTAACTGTGTTTCCCATGTGAATCTTGTAAAATTTCAGGTTGGACTTAGCACATTTCTGGCTGTCTTACGTGTGATATAAGCTGCACGAACTATTAGTAGATGTACTACCAATGTAAATGTGGGCTTGGAGACACAATAAATGAAAAGGACCATAATAAAACATCAGTACCTACAAACAAACATTTTCAATGAAGGGAGGAAGCGCCCACTTTGCCCGTTATTAATAGAGATTTACAGATTTATCTTGTTACTGGAGTTATGCGGACTTTGTAATCTTAAGTACGGACAGTGGTTTTCTTCAATGCTGCTTTTCTCATCGTCCACATAGTACCTACGAATGCAGAGCAACGGGTGGTGAATGGATACTATACTGAGGTAGGTGGACATTAAATAAATCGCAAAACGAGTCCCGCCAGCCCCGCCCCGCCGCAACATGAGTGAGTGAATCAGTACAGCTGATGTTGACTGCACAATGGAAGCAGAATTAACTGATGACCAACTCATTGGGCTGTAACTCAGATGATGAGAATGAGAAAGATGATGACAGCAACGAAGGCAATGAACCTATGGGCTTGAGTACAGATGCTAAAAATGCATCTGATGTAGCTATTCAATACATCAAACAAATCTGTGTGTGTGCCTCTAATACATATTTTGTGGATTAGGAAATGGCAGAACACTGTTACAAAATCAAAGTTGACATATGCTAAGCAAAAGAACATTAGAGACTTTTTCTGTTCTGGTTAAGAGCAGAATATTTTTTACTGTGTGATTTCTAATGTTGTAAACAGTCATGTGCAAATCAGCTGCATGTCACTGCAGTACTTCAATAAGGTATATACAGATGTTAAACTGTCACTCACAGTAATAACATCTTACTGTACAATACAAATATATTTTATAGAACAGGTACTACTGTGCATTACACTTTCACGTAAGATTTCGTAGTCTGTGAATGTTTATCTTTTCATTTTATTAGTGTTTTAACATGTAACAATATTTCAGACAGTATTTCAAGATGAACATTAAAATTGTGCTGTACTGTGGTGTGATGTTATGGGTCAATACAAGTGTTCCTCAGATAGTCCAACCTGTTTTGCATTCCGACCATGCTCCTGGTCATATAGGGGATGGATTAGTGAGGTTCTACAGTTCTTTAGAACTTCAGATAAAATGGATGACTTCTCTCCTCCTTACATAAATCCCAACATGCTGCACCACAAATTTTTGGTAGCTAGCATTCCAAAATCCTTAAAACATTTTAAATTTGTAAACTGGAGGTATAATAATAATAATAAAATAATAATAATAATAACAATAACAAAAGCAGGATGTCAAAGTATTGCACCCCAACTCTGCCAGAGAATAAATCAGTCATTTGATGAGGCTGCTTTCCCAATGCACTGAAATTTGCAGAAATTTAACCTGTCCACAAGAGGGGCAGACATGATGACCAGTATCAATATTATCAACTTCTTTTAGAATATTTGAGCAAATGCTGCATGATCAATTAGAAAGGTGTAACAGAGGTCATAACATTACTCTGAATAATCACTATGGATTTAGGAAGGGACAAAGTATTCTGCATGTTACTACAGAACCAACCATCAAAATCAGCAAATGACTTGATAAGTTGTGTGTATACAGTATCTTTCCTGACCTAACTGAACTATTTAATGTGATAAACCATAAGCTCACAAAATGTCTGTTTATGGTTTCCATGGAAAACCCTTAAAGCTGATTCTCTTCTATGTCAAAAGTAGAAATCAGAGGATAGTTACATGACAAAATGATGACAGCACTTGTTCTAGTTGGAAGGAGATACAAGCAGGCATACCCCAGGAATCCATAATATGCCTGTAATTGTTCCTACATTACATAGACAATGTGCCACGTAGATAACTTCAGAAATGATTATGTATGCATATGACTCAACAACAGTAGTCTGCTGTAAACACAACAAAGAACTAGAAGTGAATACTAAACAAACTCTTCAAGAACTTGAAGTTTGGGTAAATAACAGTGCTATGAAAAACTTTACAGAAATGCAGATCATACATTTGAGAGCAAACGAACTGCTGAATATACACTCCTGGAAATTGAAATAAGAACACCGTGAATTCATTGTCCCAGGAAGGGGAAACTTTATTGACACATTCCTGGGGTCAGATACATCACATGATCACACTGACAGAACCACAGGCACATAGACACAGGCAACAGAGCATGCACAATGTCGGCACTAGTACAGTGTATATCCACCTTTCGCAGCAATGCAGGCTGCTATTCTCCCATGGAGACGATCGTAGAGATGCTGGATGTAGTCCTGTGGAACGGCTTGCCATGCCATTTCCACCTGGCGCCTCAGTTGGACCAGCGTTCGTGCTGGACGTGCAGACCGCGTGAGACGACGCTTCATCCAGTCCCAAACATGTTCAATGGGGGACAGATCCGGAGATCTTGCTGGCCAGGGTAGTTGACTTACACCTTCTAGAGCACGTTGGGTGGCACGGGATACATGCGGACGTGCATTGTCCTGTTGGAACAGCAAGTTCCCTTGCCGGTCTAGGAATGGTAGAACGATGGGTTCGATGACGGTTTGGATGTACCGTGCACTATTCAGTGTCCCCTCGACGATCACCAGTGGTGTACGGCCAGTGTAGGAGATCGCTCCCCACACCATGATGCCGAGTGTTGGCCCTGTGTGCCTCGGTCGTATGCAGTCCTGATTGTGGCGCTCACCTGCACGGCGCCAAACACGCATACGACCATCATTGGCACCAAGGCAGAAGCGACTCTCATCGCTGAAGACGACACGTCTCCATTCGTCCCTCCATTCACGCCTGTCGCGACACCACTGGAGGCGGGCTGCACGATGTTGGGGCGTGAGCGGAAGACGGCCTAACGGTGTGCGGGACCGTAGCCCAGCTTCATGGAGACGGTTGCGAATGGTCCTCGCCGATACCCCAGGAGCAACAGTGTCCCTAATTTGCTGGGAAGTGGCGGTGCGGTCCCCTACGGCACTGCGTAGGATCCTACGGTCTTGGCGTGCATCCGTGCGTCGCTGCGGTCCGGTCCCAGGTCGACGGGCACGTGCACCTTCTGCCGACCACTGGCGACAACATCGATGTACTGTGGAGACCTCACACCCCACGTGTTGAGCAATTCGGCGGTACGTCCACCCGGCCTCCCGCATGCCCACTATACGCCCTCGCTCAAAGTCCGTCAACTGCACATACGGTTCACGTCCACGCTGTCGCGGCATGCTACCAGTGTTAAAGACTGCGATGGAGCTCCGTATGCCACGGCAAACTGGCTGACACTGACGGCGGCGGTGCACAAATGCTGCGCAGCTAGCGCCATTCGACGGCCAACACCGCGGTTCCTGGTGTGTCCGCTGTGCCGTGCGTGTGATCATTGCTTGTACAGCCCTCTCGCAGTGTCCGGAGCAAGTATGGTGGGTCTGACACACCGGTGTCAATGTGTTCTTTTTTCCGTTTCCAGGAGTGTAGATACTGCCTACAGGAAAATTAAAGAGACCTTTGGAGAAAAGAGAACGACTTGTATGAATATCAAGGGCTCTGATGGAAACCCAGTTTTAAGCAAAGAAGGGAAAGCAGAAAGGTGGAAAGAGTATATAGAGGGTCTATACAAGGACAATATTATGGAAATGGAAGAGGATGTAGATGAAGATGAAATAGGAAATATGATACTGCGTGAAGAGTTTGACAGAGCACTGAAAGACCTGAGGCGAAACAAGGCCCCGGGAGTAGACAACATTCCATTAGAACTACTGACGGCCTTGGGAGAGCCATTCCTGACAAAACTCTACCATCTGGTGAGCAAAATGTATGAGACAGGCAAAATACCCTCTAACTTTAAGAAGAATACAATAATTCCAATCCCAAAGAAAGTAGGCGTTGCCAGATGTGAAAATTACCGAACTATCAGTTTAATAAGTCACAGCTGCAAAATACTAACGCGAATTCTTTACAGACGAATGGAAAAACTGGTAGAAGCTGACCTTGGGGAAGATCAGTTTGGATTCCGTAGAAATATGGGGATACGCAAGGCAATACTGACTCTACGACTTACCTTAGAAGAAAGATTAAGGAAAGGCAAACCGATGTTTCTAGCATTTGTAGACTTAGAGAAAGCTTTTGACAATGTTGACTCGAATACTCTCTTTCAAATTCTAAAGGTGACGGGGGGAAAATACAGGGAGCGGAAGGCTGTTTAGGATTTGTACAGAAACCAGGTGGCAGTTATAAAGAGTCGAGGGGCATGAAAGGGAAGCAGGGGTTGGGAAGGTAGTGAGACAGGGTTGTAGCCTGTCCCCGATGTTATTCAATCTGTATATTGAGCAAGCAATAAAGGAAACAAAAGAAAAATTTGGAGTAGGTATTAAAATCCATGGAGAAGAAATAAAAACTTTGAGGTTCGCCGATGACATTGTAATTCTGTCAGAGACAGCAAAGGACTTGGAAGAGCAGTTGAACGGAATGGACATTGTCTTGAAAGGAGGATATAAGATGAACATCAACAAAAGCAAAATGAGAGTAATGGAATGTAATCGAATTAAGTGGTGATGCTGAGGGAATTAGATTAGGAAGTGAGACACTTAAAGCAGTAAAGGAGTTTTGCTATTTGGGGAGCAAAATAACTGATGATGGTCGAAGTAGAGAGGATATAAAATGTAGACTGGCAATGGCAAGGAAATCGTTTCTGAAGAAGAGAAATTTGTTAACATCGAGTATAGATTTAAGTGTCAGGAAGTCGTTTCTGAAAGTATTTGTATGGAGTGTAGCCATGTATGGAAGTGAAAAATGGACGATAAATAGTTTGGACAAGAAGAGAATAGAAGTTTTCGAAATGTGGTGCTACAGAAGAATGCTGAAGATTAGATGGGTAGACCACATAACGAATGAGGAGGTACTGAATAGGATTGGGGAGAAGAGGAGTTTGTGGCACAACTTGACTAGAAGAAGGGATCGGTTGGTAGGACATGTTCTGAGGCATCAAGGGATCAGCAATTTAGTATTGGAGGGCAGCGTGGAGGGTAAAAATCGTAGAGGGAGACCAAGAGATGAATACACTAAGCAGATTCAGAAGGATGTAGGTTGCAGTAGGTACTGGGAGATGAAGCAGCTTGCACAGGATAGAGTAGCATGGAGAGCTGCATCAAACCAGTCTCAGGACTGAAGACCACAACAACAACAACAAATTATGAGACTAAATTGTAACCAATACTTACCTTCAGGAACTATACTGTGTAATAACATTCAGGAAGTGTACTGCGTAGTACTGCCAATAAACACACATAAAAATAAAACTAAAACACCACCTAGCCTTTGGAGCTTGTAGTTCTCATGTTTGTGAGAAGAGAGAGATAAATTGGGGAACATTAAAAGGGAACAACAGGTCAATCCACACAAAGATGAGTAGGTCCCACCTGTAGTGAGGGTGAGGTAGATAAAGAGAAGATCTTCCCTTTTAACCTTTCCCAACCTACTTCTCTCTGAGGAAGGAACTGTTAGTTCTAAAGACTAGGTAATGTCACTTTTCCTGTTGTGGATGTGTCTCGGCAGCACTACACATTTTGACCCTGAAGGTAAGTACTTTCCAGCAATTCTATCACATAATTTATTATTTTCCTTGATAAAATTATTTTATAGTTATCAACACAATCCGAGTTATTACATTACAAATGGGATTTAATATCAGACAAAATAATGTCATTCCACCCCAAGTCCGTGGTGGCTACCACTAAACTAAGATGCGCTTAAAATGAGGGGATAGCTGGTTTGAGTCCTGATTGTGGATGATATGTCATTACCAGAACGGTATTAGAAACAGGCAAAGCACATGGTTCAATCGCAGTAATGTGACCACCACCTGTGTTCAATGTCAACATGCAATAACCACTCTGGGTCAGCAGGTGGCACAGCTAGCAGTGGAGGTATGTAAAGTGTATCAGGGGGATGTGCAAATCAGTGTCATTGTTGTAATGTGGAAATAAGAGTGATTTGTCTTATGTCCAAAAGCACATGATCATTGGCTTTCAGGCCAAAGGTGGAAGCATTTCCAGAATGGCTAAGTTTGTAAACTGTTTGCTTGCCACCACAGTTAAATTATACCATGCATGGCAAAATGGCGGTATCCGAAACTGATGCCAAGGCAACAGTGGTGCGCAATAGAATATAGGTGACAGGGGTGATCAAAGACTGCAGAGAGTGTACACGGAAATAGATGTCCAGCTGTTAAAGAACTGACCACCCAGATGAACCAAGGGCTACCAACAGTGTCTCTTCAATGACCATTCAGTGAATGTTGCTGTGCCTCCACAACAGGTGCCAGGTTCATGCACTCATGCTGACTGCTGTTCATCAGTGAAGAAGGTGGAATTTGCATGCCAGTACCACAGTCATACATCCACTGGGCGGCAACAGGTGGCCTTTTCAGATGAATCACATTTTACCCCATTGGACACATGACCATTGGTTTCTACGGTATGGACCATCTGAAAGAAAACACCCTGCAACAAGCGCCATAAGGCTCTAGGCCAGAGGACATACCATGGGTGATCTCTTCATTTTGGAAGATACAATGGATCAACACAAGTATGCTTCTATCCTTGGGAGGCTATGTCCACCGTTACATGCAGTTTGTTTTTCCTCAACATGATGGCATGTACCGGATGAACAGTGTTTTCCTCAACATGATGGCATGTAACATGTCACACAGTTCAGTGTACATGTTGTTGTTGTTGTTGTTGTTGTGGTCTTCAGTCCTGAGACTGGTTTGATGCAGCTCTCCATGCTACTCTATCCTGTGCAAGCTTCTTCATCTCCCAGTACCTACTGCAACCTACATCCTTCTGAATCTGCTTAGTGTATTCATCTCTTGGTCTCCCCCTACGATTTTTACCCTCCACGCTGCCCTCCAGTACTAAATTGGTGATCCCTTGATGCCTCAGAACATGTCCTACCAACCGATCCCTTCTTCTGGTCAAGTTGTGCCACAAACTCCTCTTCTCCCCAATCCTATTCAGTACCTCCTCATTAGTTATGTGATCTACCCATCTAATCTTCAGCATTCTTCTGTAGCACCACATTTCGAAAGCTTCTATTCTCTTCCTGTCCAAACTATTTACCGTCCATATTTCACTTCCATACATGACTGCACTCCATACAAATACTTTCAGAGACGACTTCCTGACACTTAAATCTGTACTCGATGTTAACAAATTTCTCTTCTTCAGAAACGCTTTCCTTGCCATTGCCAGTCTACATTTTATATCCTCTCTACTTCTACCATCATCAGTTATTTTTCTCCCCAAATAGCAAAACTCCTTTACTACTTTAAGTGTCTCACTTCCTAATCTAATACCCTCAACATCACCCGACTTAATTCGACTACATTCCATTATCCTCGTTTTGCTTTTGTTGATGTTCATCTTATATCCTCCCTTCAAGACACCATCCATTCCGTTCAACTGCACTTCCAAGTCCTTTGCTGTCTCTGACAGAATTACAATGTCATCGGCGAACCTCAAGGTTTTTATTTCTTCTCCATGGATTTTAATACCTATTCCGAATTTTTCTTTTGTTTCCTTTACTGCTTGCTCAATATACAGATTGAATAACATCGGGGAGAGGCTACAACCCTGTCTCACTCCCTTCCCAATCACTGCTTCCCTTTCATGTCCCTCGACTCTTATAACTGCCATCTGGTTTCTGTACAAATTGTAAATAGCCTTTCGCTCCCTGTATTTTACCCCAGCCACCTTTAGAATTTGAAAGAGAGTATACCAGTCAACATTGTCAAAAGCTTTCTCTAAATCTACAAATGCTAGAAACATCGGTTTGCCTTTCCTTAATCTTTCTTCTAAGATAAGTCGTAAGGTCTGTATTGCCTCACGTGTTCCAGTATTTCTACGGAACCCAAACTGATCTTCCCCGAGGTCGGCTTCTACTAGTTTTTCCATTCGTCTGTAAAGAATTCGTGTTAGTATTTTGCAGCTGTGGCTTATTAAACCGATTGTTCGGTAATTCTCACATCTGTCAACACCCGCTTTGTTTGGGATTGGAATTATTATATTCTTCTTGAAGTCTGAGGGTATTTCGCCCGTTTCATACATCTTGCTCACCAGATGGTAGAGTTTTGTCAGGACTGGCTCTCCCAAGGCCGTCAGTAGTTCCAATGGAATGTTGTCTACTCCGGGGGCCTTGTTTCGACTCAGGTCTTTCAGTGCTCTGTCAAACTCTTCACGCAGTATCGTATCTCCCATTTCATCTTCATCTACATCCTCTTCCATTTCCATAATATTGTCCTCAAGTACATCGCCCTTTGTATAGACCCTCTGTATACTCCTTCCACCTTTCTGCTTTCCCTTCTTTGCTTAGAACTGGGTTTCCATCTGAGCTCTTGATGTTCATACAAGTGGTTCTCTTATCTCCAAAGGTCTCTTTAATTTTCCTGTAGGCAGTATCTATCTTACCCTTAGTGAGATAAGCCTCTCCATCCTTACATTTGTCCTCTAGTGTACATGTCTGGCTCAAAGAGCACCAAGACCTTATTGACATACCACCTGCACGTCTTGCAGCAGTCCGCACTGCAAAAGGTGGTTTTTCGGCCTTTTGCCAGGTGGTCACATTAATGTGACTGGATAGTTCTTGGTTAAATTTCTGTCCTTCCTGGAATATCCTGAATAGTAAGTGCATGGAATAATATTGATAGAGAATTGGTAATCAAATAGATATGTCTTAGCAATCCTGTTGGCATTCTGAAAGAGGAGCAGAATATATACTAGCAATGGGTATCATTATCTCTTTATTTTCACTCCCTTATTGATTCACGAAAGTGCAGGCATGTCCCTACATTTCACAAGATTCACTCTGGATTACTTATAATTAGTTGCTCACCAGACATGCCAGTAAGTCAATCCAGAGGAATAATCCATTTCCACTGAAACTGTAGTACAATTGCTTTTCGAACTTGCCGTGAATATGGTGTCATGGTTGAAGTCCTCATACAATGTTTCTGCTTTCTCCCATTGCTCATAACTACTGATGTACTTGTGTCCATGATGTATATTTTGACATTTCATATTTATTTAGTTGACAGAGGAAAAAATGCCAGATAATTTTTTTTTTATTTGAAAAGAAGTAGCAATAGTGCATAAATGTGTATGAATTATTTTTCAGGTGCTGATATTGCAAATGTGTGTAATGAGGCTGCACTCCATGCAGCTCGAAGCAAACAAAAATGTGTCACAGGGTCTGACTTGGAATATGCTGTTGAGAGACTTGTTGGTGGCACAGAGAAACGTACAAGTGTGATGTCTCCAGCAGAGAAGCGAACTGTCGCTTATCATGAAGCAGGACATGCTATAGTAGGCTGGATGTTGCCACACACTGATGCACTGCTGAAGGTCACCATTGTACCAAGAACCTCCTTAGCATTGGGATTCGCCCAGTATACTCCCACTGAGCAGCGATTGTACTCGCAGGAGGAAGTTAGTAATTTTTTATTTTTTTGTAAGTACATTATCACCTATTACTTCACAGTTTTGATAAATAAAGCATTGAACAGGACTTACAACTGTTACAATGACATGGCAGTATGTCAGCATTGTCTGATGTAAGGCAAAAAATGTTACCTGATATAATCACTCTTGATAGTACAGTATTATAAAACACTGATACTTAATTTACATATTTCGGAAATTTTTACAACTTGAATCCATTTTGTGTAGCTGGAGAAGTAAAATTTTAATATGTTGCTACATGTATGTTGCAATATCATCCAGGATCTTGATTTGTGCAGGTCTTTTTCTGCACACTCTTTGAATAAGTTACTAGTGAACACACATTTTCTGCTAATGTCCTGTTGCACTTGTTGTAGATAGGTAATGCATTTGAATATGACTGATGTATTCATATTTGAGAAAACAGTGGTTGAAATCCATGTCTGCTCATCTAGACTTAGATTTTCCATGGTTTCTCTAAATATGTTTAAGTCAAATGCTGAAATGGTTCCTTTGTAAAGGACACGGCCAATTTCCTTTACCATCCTTCCCCAATCCAAACTTATTGTCCATCTATAATATCCTCAACCTCAAAGGAATGTTGAAACATACTCTTCTGTATTTTCTTTGAATGTCTCTCTTCAGATGTGAAGTGGAGGATGGCTGGTAATTCACAAAATAGCGAAATTGCTAATCAGTGTGCAGGTGTATTTCATCACAAACAGTCAATCTGATTTAGGTGCTTAGCTTAGGATACTGTCTACAGCAGAGCCTGAACAATTACTACCTCTCCAATGAAGAACTGAAAAGTGACTGACCCCACCACACTGCTTTTACAATTTGCATTATATAAAGGATATTTTGCAGCACATAAATCTTCTGATATTCCATCAAATTAAGTTTATGGTACTTTCAGCTCTCCAGAGCAAATAGTGTGAAATACCTTGTGTTCAGCCTGAAGACTGTTTGGATGCAGCTGTGCAGCTAATCTTTCTTGTTCAGGCCCCTTCACCTCTGCTTAACTGCTGCAACCTACATCCACAATCTTCCCCTTACTTTGAAGGAAAAATTTAATGGCATGTCCATAGCTGAAAAAGTATTTGTTTTGGAAATAAACTTTCCAAATTAGGACTGGTAACAGAAATTTGTTTCATTTGATAATAGTTACAGTGGAGCCTAGGTAGATGTTTGCATTTAATCTTTCCGCAGCTGCACTGTTTTTATTTTATTTATTTATCTTTAGTTTGGCTATGACCAGTGATGATGCTGGATTCTAGCCTGATGCCTTAGTTGATGGCCAGGATAATTGTTTGAGAATGAGTTATGACCCAAAATTAATACCAGAGAAATCAAAGATAAGTAAAACAGAAGCAGTTTGGTGTAGAACATCTGTTTCCAAAGCAAAAATTTTCAAGCGCATAAACCTTTTTCTGTAGTCAAGCCTTGGGCTCCCTCACACATTTGCACCATTTTTGTTTACTTACTGTTGTTTGACCACAGAAAAGCTGGCAGTGCTGCTGATTTTGACTAACTTTCCCAGGAATTTGCATGAATTTTCCATAGGCAGCTGCAAGGAGAAAAGTTTCACCAGTGTAGCACAAATGCCATTACATTCCACCTGCTGCTGTTCCTGTTGTGAAACACAAAAAATGGTTCATGTCTTAACAGTCAAAATAGACACAGAGTACTATTTGGCCATGGTTGTGAGTTTCGGCCACGATCAAGATGACCTTACCTGCCATAACCTAGGAATTACAGATGTTATTAGAGTTAAATTTGCGTTTGCCACTATGAATTAGAGAGAGATAGTTACAGTAAATGCATTTACTAAAGTATGGCACAACTGTTCATAAGAGTGTACTGTTTGCTGCTACACTGTATGATAATCAAAGCTCTGTGCCTTTACTCAGATCCATAACTTAGAATTACTGTGTTTAAAAATAGATCAGAAAAATTAATTTCACTCCTTTTTGTATGGAAATTTGTTTTTGTTCAAAAGTTTATCTTGAAAAGAAACTTTTGAAACATTGCCTACAGTACAAACGTTACAACACATATCATCTTTGCTAATGCTGCTAAATTTTAAAAACCATGACGATTGTAACATGCTGGTTCTACAGACCTATTGCGATGTGGATCTGAGCTACTGCAGTAGGGTCAAGGAGATCTGTAGCTTAAATATTGTAGGCTCCAGAAATAAGCAAATACCAAAACAAAGTGCAATAAATCTGCAAGAGGGACTGCGGACTGTGTAAATTACGTTTGTTCATCCTTTCCTGGAATATTGCTACACTGTATGGGATTATTGCCACATAGGATTGATGGAGGACATCAGAAAAAATCAGAGGTGGTCATCTTGTCTTGTACTTCACGAAATGGGGAGAGTGAGTGTCATGGGTACGATAAGTGAGTTGGGCTGCCAGTCATTAAAATGAAGATTTTTTGCAGTGACAGATCTTTTCTTGAAACTGCGGTTGCCAACGTTCTCCTGTGAATGCCAAAATATTTTGTTGACTTCTATCATGATAAAATAAGATAAATCAGAGCTCACGAGGAAAGGTGTAGGTGCTCATTTGTCCCACATGCTATTCAAAAGTGAAATGGTGGGGATAGTTTGCAAGTGGTGCTATGAACCCTCTACTTAGCACTTAAGTGTGAATTACAGAGTAATCTTGTAGAATTAACTCAGACCACTGCAACCTCATTCAGTGTAAGCTTTTAGTTAGGAAGGCTTCATACAAAACTGTGTAGGGATAAAGCATCTTTCCTTTTGTATATTTGATGTTGTGTGTGAACATATCAAAATCATTGATGAATTGTGGATTTAAAGATTTGTTGAAGGGACAGTTGCATCTACACAGTTTAGAGATGCAGTTTTTGTTGACTGAGCTGGTACGAGTTGTGAAGCAGTCATGAAGTCAACCACATTATCTTTAGTAACATACACTACCACTGGGTGGTCCACCTAGACATCAACCACAATTTGGTGTCATTGCTAATGATGATGATTGAAATGAAAGTACATGTGTTACCTGAACCAGACAATATTATTTACCTTTTAAGTTGTGAAGAGGATTGATCATCAGGAATCTGAAACAAATTAAGAGCAAATGTCTGCAATAATAAACTGACAAATTTTGCTGTAAAGAACAGATGATATTTGTTGTTTAATGTTGCCATAAGAATGCCTCACTCAAATCTTTAACAGCACTAATGCTAACAACATGAGGATAAGTGTCACACAGCTGTCAGTCAGGCTACATTCATGGTTCCTGAAGATCAGCAGTTTGTTAAATTTGTGTAACAATGAGAACAGTGTGTGAGAATACACATTTGCAACTATAAATCCCAGAACACTCTGAGCCCTGCCCCCTGTCTCTGCATTTTTCAGATGAAGATATGTGATGAATTAAGGAAATTTTTGTGCTTACTCCAAGTAAAGTAACCAATTGAGCTAGTAGAGAACTAGGAATACCTCGGCCTACTGTATGGCGAATTTTAAGAGACAATTTGCTGTACGCATCGTACTGCATAAAACTTGGGCTGGCTCTTGTCAAAAATGACAAAGAAAAGCGTTTTTAATTTGTAATGACTTGGTAAAAATGGTAGAAGTAAAACATTTCATCTTAATGGAGAGGTGCATAGACAGTGTTCACATATGGGGTGTGATAATCCCTTTGCACTATTGCATCACAGGAGACTCAATGAAGCTATACATGTTGTGTGTCTTATCACAAAACAAGCTTTACGGGCTATTCTTTTCTTGGTGGAAAATGTTTGTGAAATTATGAACCTGGACATGCAGGGACAGTGGCTTTTTCCTCAACTTAAGAAAGACTCGTAAGTGCCGTCTGCTTCACATCTCCTGTGCAGCAAGCTATGTACATTTAAGTATTAACTTTGTTTTTCTTACTTGTCACTTCTTTCTCCATGTGTTTTTGCTCTTAGGAAGCTTTAATTTTCGAGTACTAGTAATAGTGTTCCATAGATTTCATGTTTGTTTTGAATACAGTCAGAGAGAGTCCATTTAGTCAGCTGTAGTGCCAGTACTGCCAGTGTCATCGTAACTGCCGTCCACCTCACATCTCCTGTGCAGCAAGCTATGTAAATTTAAGTATTAACTGTTTTTTTCCTACTTATCACTTCTTTTTCTGTGTGTTTTTGCTTTTAGGAAGCTTTAATTTTCGACTAATAGTAATAGTTTGTATAGATTTCGTGTTTGTTTTGAATACTGTCCAGAGACAGTTAGTGCTTATTTTCATTGTTTCCAACAAGAAGTGTCTAGTAACCACAGTTTAGTCTATCAGCCGCCTTTAGTTTAGCAGTCTAGTTAAAAGTTGATTACTTAACTCTCTACAGTAAATTGTTGATTTCTTAGGATGCGATGGATAGGATGTGTGACTACTGTGTACAGACGCAGGAGGAGCTGGCCATTATTTGCGAACAGATGAACGTGCTGATGGCCACGGTCAACCGTCTTCAGGCTGCTGCCTTGGAGTGTAGCGACGGTGGGGAGTCTGGTGCTTCACATGCTACACCCCAGGTGTTACATGCTTTACCTTAGGTCCCTGCTGTCGAGACTTCTTCACAGGTACCAGGCGCAACCACCCACTCCCCAAGGGGAATGGCTGGTTCAACGGTGTTCGCGTTGCACGAGGCGGAGGGTCAATGTGGAGGCTGGCCGTGTGGCATCGCCTGCTCTGCCTGTGAGTGGACATGTGGCCGCTCCTTCAGCAAGGTCCGAGCAGGCACACAGGGGGAGGTATTTATTAGTGATTGGGAGCTCCAATGTTAGGCGGGTGATGGAGCCCCTTAGGGAAATAGCGGAAAGGTCGGGGAAGAAGACCAGTGTTCGCTCTGTCTGCTTGCTGGGGGGGTCTCGTCCAAGATGTGGAGGAGGCCCTGCCGGCGGCAATAGAGAGCACTGGGTGCACCCGACTGCAAATTGTTGCTCATGTTGGCACCAATGACTCCCGCCATCTGGGTTCAGAGGTCATCCTCAGTTCGTACAGGCAGTTGGCGGAGATGGTAAAGGCGAAAAGCCTCGCTCATGGGGTGGAATCTAAGCTAACTATTTGTAGTGTCATTCCCAGAACCGATCGCGGTCCTCTGGTTTGGAGCCGAGTGGAAGGCTTAAACCAGAGGCTCGGACGATTCTGCGGAGATCTGGGTTGCAAATTTCTCGACCTCCGCTATCGGGTGGAGAAATATAGGGCCCCCCTGAATAGGTCAGGTGTGCACTATACGTAGGAAGTGGCTACAAGGGTAGCAGAGTACCTGTGGAGTGCACATGTGTGGTTTTTAGGTCAGAGAATTCCCTCCCTAGGCCCGACAAGACGCCTCCTGAGACGCGACAAGGTAGCAGTAGGCAAAACGCAACAGGTAATGGCAATATTAATGTGGTAATAGTAAACTGCAGGAGCGTCTGTAGTAAGGTCCCAGATCTGCTCCATTAATAAACGGTCACAATGCCCACATAGTACTAGGGATGGAAAGTTGGCTGTAATGAAATTCTAAACTCAGATTGGAATGTATACCACAGAGACAGGCTGGACAGTGAAGGGGGAGGCGTGTTTATAGTGATAAAAAGTGCAATAGCATTGAAGGAAATTGAAGGAGATCCGAAATGTGAAATAATTTGGGTGGAGGTCACTATTAAAGCAGGCTCAAATATGGTAATTGGATGTCTCTATAGGCCCCCTGGCTCAGCAGCTGTTGTGGCAGAACACCTGAAGGAAAATATGGAAAATATTTAGAGTAGATTTCCCGGCCATGTTATAGTTCTGGGTGGAGATTATAATTTAGCAGATATAGACTGGGAGACTCAAATGTTTATAACGGGTGGCAGGGACAAAGAATCCAGTGTTTTGCATTATCTGAAAAGTATCTTGAGCAGTTAAACAGAGAACCGACTTGTGGCGATAACATATTAGACCTTCTGGTGACAGACCCGAACTATTTGAAACAGTTAACGCAGAACAGGGAATCAGTGATCATAAAGCAGTTACAGCATCGGTGATTTCAGCCGTAAATAGAAATATTAAAAAAGGTAGGAAAATTTTTCTGTTTAGCAAAAGTGACAAAAAGCAGATTATAGAGTACTTGACGGCTCAACACAAAATTTTATCTCAAGTACAGATAGTGTTGAGGGCCAGTGGACAAAGTTCAAAACCATTGTACAATATGCATTAGATGAGTATGTGCCAAGCAAGATCATAAGAGATGGAAAAGAGCCACCATGGTACAAGAACCAAGTTAGAAAACTACTACGGAAGCAAAGGGAACTTCACAGCAAACATAAACATAGCCAAAGCCTTACAGACAAACAAAAATTACACGAAGCGAAATGTAGTGAGAGGAGGGCTATGCGAGAGGCATTCAATGAATTCGAAAGTAAAGTCCTATGTACTGACTTGGCAGAAAATCCTAAGAAATTTTGGTCTTATGTCAAAGCGGTAGGTGGATCAAAACAAAATGTCCAGACACTCTGTGACCAAAATGGTACTGAAACAGAGGATGACAGACTAAAGGCCAAAATACTAAATGTCTTTTTCCAAAGCTGTTTCACAGAGGAAGACTGAACTGTAGTTCCTTCTCTAGACTGTCGCACAGATGACAAAATTGTAGATATCGAAATAGATGACAGAGGGATAGAAAACCAATTAAAATTACTCAAAAGAGGAAAGGCTGCTGGACCTGATGGGATACCAGTTAGATTTTACACAGAGTACGCAAAGGAACTTGCCCCTCTTCTTGGAGCGGTGTACCGTAGGTCTCTAGAAGAGCGTAGCGTTCCAAAAAATTGGAAAAGGGCACAGGTCATCCCCGTTTTCAAGAAGGGACGTCGAACAGATGTGCAGAACTATAGACCTATATCTCTAATGTCGATCAGTCGTAGAATTTTGGAACACGTATTGTGTTAGAGTATAATGAATTTTCTGGAGAATAGAAATCTGCTCTGTAGGAATGCGCATGGGTTTCGAAAAAGATGATCCTGTGAAACCCAGCTCACGCTGTTTGTCCACGAGACTCAGGGGGCCATAGACAAGGGTTCCCAGGTAGATGCCGTGTTTCTTGACTTCTTCAAGGCATTTGATACAGTTCCCCACAGTCGTTTAATGAACAAAGTAAGAGCATATGGACTATCAGACCAATTGTGTGATTGGATTGAAGAGTTCCTAGATAACAGAACGTAGCATGTCATTCTCAAGGGAGAGAAGTCTTCCGAAGTAGGGGAGTGTCGTAGGACTGTTGCTATTCACAATATATATAAATGATCTTGTGGATAACATCGAAAGTTCACTGAGGCTTTTTGCAGATGAAGCTGTAGTAGATCGAGAGGTTGTAACAATGGAAAATTGTGCTGAAATGCAAGAGGATCTGCAACGAATTGACACATGGTGCAGGGAATGGCAATTGAATCTCAATGTTGACAAGTGTAATGTGCTGCGAATACATAGAAAGAAAGATCCTTTACCATTTAGCTACAATATAACAGGTCAGCAACTATAAGCAGTTAATTCCATAAATTATCTGGGAATAGGCATTAGGAGTGATTTAAAATGGAATGACCATATAAAATTAATCGTCGGTAAAGCGGATGCCAGACTGAGATTCATTGGTAGAATCCTAAGGAAATGCAGTCTGAAAACAAAGGAAGTAGGTTACAGTACTCTTGTTCGCCCATTGCTTGAATACTGCTCACCGGTGTGGGATCTGTACCAGATAGGGTTGATAGAAGAGATAGAGAAGATCCAACAGAGAGCAGCGCGCTTCATTACAGGATCATTTAGTAATCGCAGAAGCATTACGGAGATATAGATAAACACCAGTGGAAGACTCTGCAAGAGAGACACTAAGTAGCTCGGTACGGGCTTTTGTTAAAGTTTCGAGAACATACCTTCACCAAAGAGTCAAGCAGTATATTGCTCCCTCCTACATATATCTCACGAAGAGACCATGAAGATAAAATCAGAGAGATTAGAGCCCACACAGAGGCATACTGAAATCTTTCTTTCCGTGAACAATACAAGAATGGAATAGAAGGGAGAACCGATAGAGGTACTCAAGGTACCCTCCACCACACACCGTCAGGTGGCTTGCGGAGTATGGATGTAGATGTAGATGTAGAAGACTTCATTTTCCATAGAATGGAGCTCCTCTCCATTGTCACCTTGATCTCCGAGCATTATAGAATCAATCTTTTCCTCAGTGATGGATAGGTCACTGGGGAAAAACAGACCTGGCTCTTACATTTGGGCTGCTGAGATCTCCTGCTTTAACACCATAAGATTTTTTCCCCCATTTGTTGGGCTGTGGAAGCTGTAGCTTATGTTCCATCCCTACCAACAGTTCAGGCCAACCTGCAAAACCATATCACTGCTGTAGTGAAATCAGTAGCACATGAGATAATTCTTTACTTGTGAGATGAGTTTGGCTACCCCATAGATGTTTGCAGTGCAACAGGAGGTGTCACAATGATATTTATGTCCCATATTTTTAAATTTTAAAAATTCCTACTTCCATTTGTATACAGATTATTCATATAAGTTTAATTAATATTAATTCCATAAAAATAAATTTTATCTATTTTTATTTCCATTAATGCTATACTGAGAGGCTGTAGATAATGTGAATTGTAAAGTCATGCTCTTTCAGCTTCACAAGAAACCCACACTGGAATTTATGGATAGAAGGACACTCAAAAATGGTAGTGCATACAGTAACAGTTTTTTTTTTCTTCTGGGGGTTGTAATCGGATTTAAATTTAGTGTATGAGGTAGGATGTGATTGGATCTTGAAAGTCAGGGCCTAATTTCACGTGTATGTTATTAAAAATAACTTCAGTTGACTCGGAACAGCGAGAGACCATATATAAATCTCAGTAATTAAAACTGTCTGAAACTGTCATTTATCAGTATACAAGAGAATGTTTTATTAATAAAGTCAGTGTTATTTACATATTTGTTTTGCTAGAGTTTGTTAGCTAAGTCTTAAATCAAATGAAGAGTCTCACACAGTAAAGAGCTGATAAAATGCTAATTAAACTTAAAACTAATAATTTTTGCTTTTGTTTACTGATTAAAATAGTTCAAAGTAGCAAACCTACACTGTGACACAACCTAATATTGGCCGTAATGTGGATTTTTCACAAACAAGCTCCGAAGAGCCAGGAAAGTACACTAGTCACAATGGCAACCATCAGTATAATAAGAATACTTGAAAAAATGGAACCAGTCATATATGTGTTGCTGTCAGTTGTACAGAGAAACATTTTGAAGGAAATTTTGCTCAGTTCTTACTAAATTGTAAATATATTTAGTCTTACAAGCATATGTGTTGATTGTAATCATTGATAGTTTTCCCATTTCTCTTCCTTTAAATTTAGTTACAGTTCTAGGGTTGCAGAAATTCAAGTACCATGTGTAACTTAATTTTATGTTTCAGCTATTTGAACGGATGTGCATGGCATTGGGTGGCCGTGTTGCTGAATCTCTAACTTTTAACAAGATAACTACTGGTGCTCAAAATGACCTGCAAAAAGTTACGAAAATGGCGTATGCACAAGTGAAAATATATGGCATGAGCAATACAGTAGGGCTCATTTCTTTCCCAGAGGATGAATCACGTGAAATTGGGCGTCGGCCTTATAGTAAACGACTTGCTGCATTAATTGACGATGAAGTGAATAAGTTAGTGGCTCGTGCTTATAGCCGGACAGAACAGCTGCTGCTTGAGAATTCTGACAAACTGAAACAGGTGAGCTGTGGAATTCTTTGTGGTTACTGCAACATACCGTAATTTCTGATGGAGAATCCATATGTCAATTGCCTCTTTCTCATGTCTCATGCTTCAGAGATTAGTCTTTACTAATCCCAATCTTAGCCCTTAAAACATGAAATGGCATTTTTTTTATATTGAAATGTAAATCTACAGTGGATTCAGGAAAGACAAATAAACTGAAATTCAATTAATTTTTGACTATTGTATCTGTTTGTAATTGAAAATATGTTGGACTATTTTCATATTTTTGAGAATTTTTAAGAAGTACATTACTACATCACTTTAAAAGTGGACTGTTGCATATTATTAGCCGGTCGTTGGTGGCCGAGCGGTTCTAGGCGCTTCAGTCTGGAACCGCGCGACCGCTACGGTCGCAGGTTCGAATCCTGCCTCGGGCATGGATGTGTGTGATGTCCTTAGGTTAGTTAGGTTTAAGTAGTTCTAAGTTCTAGGGGACTGATGACCTCAGAAGTTAAGTCCCATAGTGCTCAGAGCCATTTGTTGCATATTCTCTCTCTCTCTCTCTCTCTCTCTCTCTCTCTCTCTCTCTCTCACACACACACACACACACACACACACACACACACACACACACACACACACAGAGAGAGAGAGAGAGAGAGAGAGAGAGAGAGAGAGAGAGAGGGGGGGGGGGGGGGGGGGGGGGAGGGGGGGGGCTGATAAGGTCTACATCCTCTAAGATATTCTCACTACGGGTGTGCAAAATGAACTTTGTACTAATCAAATTTGCTCAAATCTCGACCAGCTGTACAAATTGCATCACACACAGGGTATCTCAAACTGATTCTGGAAGAGTACTTACAACTTTATAACAGCTTACTCACCTATAGCAGACTAACAGGTGGCACATACAGCAGAAAACAGTTTTCACTAGCTTTCGAGCTCTTTGGCTCTTCTTCTGGGAGAAAGTACACATGTACACACATCAGACAACCAAACACAAGCCACCACGGCTCTGTGCCACACATCAGTCTGCTGTATGTGACTGGTTGCCTTTCCGTCATTTTATGTTTTGTACCATCCAGAAATTTCCATTCTTGCTAATAACATACTAAGATTTACAGGCTTCATTTGCATGTGTCAAATGTCCTAGTTAGTTCCCTAAGAGGGCCAGAAGTTTAGAGACTTAGTCACCAGGAATACAGAATCCTGTTGACCAGCTACATTAACATACATACTCCACAGGCCACTGCATAGTGCATAACAGAGGTTATTTTTTAGTACTACTAGTAGTCACTTTCTTTCCATTTCCACTTGCAAATAGAACAAGGGAAAAACAACACTATAAATCTCCATACAATTCCTAACTTCTTGTATCGGTGAGGCCCTTGTGCAAAATGTTTGTTGGTGGCAGTGGAATCGCCTACAGTCAGCTTCATATGCGTTCTCTATAAATTTTCTCAATAGTGTTCCATGAAAAGAATATCGTCTTCCCTCTAGGGATTCCCATTTGAGATCAAACATCCCTCTAACACTGGTGGGATTATGGAATCTACCAGTAACAAATCTAGCAACATACTTCTGAAATGTTCCTATGTCTCCTTTCAAAACGCTGTGGTGGGGATCCCAGACACTCTAGTAGCAATTGATAATGGGTTGCACTAATGTTACTATACAGCTGAGCCATACTTTCCTAAAATTCGCCCAGTAAACCGAAGCCAACCATTCATTTTCCCAACTACCATCCATACATTTGTTCCATTTTGTATCACTTTGCAATATTATGTCTAGGTATTTAATCAACATTACTGTTTGAAGCAGCATCCTACTAATGCTTTATTCAAACATAATGGGATTCTCTTTACTATTAATCTCTGTTAACTTACAACAATTTTCTTTTTTAAATTTAGGACGAGGTGACATTCATCACACCAATTAGGATTTTTTTTTTTCTTTTAACTCATCTTGTATCCTCCTAGACATTCAATGATGACACTTTCCCATACACCACAGCATCAGCAGCAAACACATGCAGATTGCTGCTCACCTATCATTTATGCATATAGAGAATAAGAGTGGTCTTGTCACACTTTTCTGGGGCACTCCTGATGATACATTTGTCTCTGGTAAACAGTCACTGTTGAGGACAATGTACTGAGTTCTATTATGTAAGAAATCCTCAAGCCACTCACATGTCTGGGAATCTAGTGTGTATGCTCATGCCTTTGTTATCGGTGTGCACTTTCCAGAAATATAGGAGTATGGAATCTGTCTCTTGCCCTCTGTCATATCCTACAAGGGCATAATGTAGCTATGGACAGTGTGTTGTTTTACATTTTGTAGTGATTTACACAGAAATTTGACAAGTTATCCAGTTATCTTCCCATGAACCATGGATCTCGCCATTGGTAGGGAGGCTTGCGTGCCTCAGCGATACAGATAGCCGTACCATAAGTGCTACCACAATGGAGGGGTATCTGTTGAGAGGCCAGACAAACGTGTGGTTCCTGAAGAGGGAGAGCAGCCTTTTCAGCAGTTGCAGGGGCAACAGTCTGGATGATTGACTGATCTGGCCCTGTAACATTAACCAAAACGGCCTTGCTGTGCTGGTACTGCGAATGGCTGAAAGCAGGGGGAAACTACAGCCGTAATTTTTTCTGAGTGCATGCAGCCTTACTGTATAGTTAAATGATGATGGTGTCCTCTTGGGTAAAATTTTCCGGAAGTAAAATAGTCCCCCATTCGGATCTCCAGGTGGGGACTGCACAGGAGGACACTGTTATCATGAGAAAGACAACTGGCATTGTACAGATCAGAGTGTGGAATGCCAGATCCCTAGGTTAAGAAAATTTAAGAAAGGAAATGGATAGGTTAAAGTTAGTTGTAGTGGGAATCAGTGAAGTTCGGTGGCAAGAGGAACAAGACTTTTGGTCTGGTGAATACAGGGTTATAAATACAAAATTAAATAACAGTAATGCAGGAGTAGGTTTAATAATGAATTTAAAAAAAATAGAATTGTGGGTAAGTTACTACAAACAGCATAGTGAACAAATTATTGTAGCCAGGATAGACACAAAGCCTACCACAGTAGTACAAGTTTATATGCCAACTAGCTCCACAGATGATGAAGAGATCAAAGAAATGTATGATGAGATAAAAGAAATTATTCAGATAGTGAAGGGAGATGAAAATTTAATAGTCATGGGGGACTGGAAGTCAATATTAGGAAAAGGAAGAGAAAAAAAAATAATAGGTGAATATGGAATGGGGGTAAGGAATGAAAGAGGAAGCTGCCTGGTAGAATTTTGCGCAAATCATGAAAGAAGGTTGTATACGGGGAAGAGGCCTGGAGACACAGGAAGGTTTCAGATAGATTGTATAACAGTAATTCAGAGATTTAGGAACCAGCTTTTAAATTGTAAGACATTTCCAGTGACAGATGTGGACTCTAACCACAATCTATTGGTTATGAACTGTAGATTAAAACTGAAGAAACTGCAAAATGGTGGGAACTTAAGGAGATTGGACCTGGATAAACTGAAAGAACCAGAATTTGTAGTGTGTTTCAAAGAAAGCATTAGGGAATGATTGAGAAGAACAGGGGAAAGAAGTTAATTAGAAGAAGAATGGGTAGCTTTGAGAGATGAAATAGTGAAGGCAGCAGAGGATCAAGTAGGTGGCTAGTAGAAAGTTTATTGATAAAAGGAGAAAAGAACAAAATGCAGTAAATGAAGTAGGCAAAAAGGAATACAAACATCTCAAAAATGAGATCGACAGGAAGTGCAAAATGGCTAAGCAGGGATGGCTACAGGACTAATGTAAGGATGTAGAGGCATACATCACTAGGGGTGAGATAGATACTGCCTACAGGAAAAGTAGAGACACCTTTGGAGAAAAGAGAACCACTTGTATGAATATCAAGAGCTCAGATGGAAAATCAGTTCTAAGCAAAGAAAGGAAGGCAGGAAGGTGGGAGGAGTATATAGAGGGTCTATACAAGGGTGATGTACTTGAGGACAATATTATCGAAATGGGAGAGGACATAGATGAAGATGAAATGGGAGGTAAGATACTAAGTTTGACAGGGCACTGAAGACCTAAGTCGAAACAAGGCCGTGGGAGTAGACAACATTCCATTAGAATTACTGATAGCCTTGGGAGAGCCAGCCCTGGTGAGCAAGATGTATAAGACAGGCAAAATACCCTCAGACTTCAAGAAGAATATAATAATTCCAATCCCAAAGAAAGCAGGTGTTGACAGGTGTGAAAATTACCGAACTATCAGTTTAATAAGTCACAACTGAAAAATACTAACACGAATTCATTACAGATGAATGGAAAACCTGGTAGAAGGCGACCTTGGGAAAATCGGTTTGATTTCCATAGAAATGTTGGAAGACGTGAGGCTATACTGACCCTACAACTTATCTTAGAAATAGATTAAGGAAAGGCAAACCTACATTTCTAGCATTTGTAGACTTAGAGGAAGCTTTTGGCAAAGTTGACTGGAATACTCTCTTTCAAATTCTGAAGGTGGCACGGGTCAGATACAGGGAGCGAAATGCTATTTACAATTTGTACAGAAACCAGATGACAGTTATCACAGTTGTGGGGCATCAAAGGGAAGCAGTGGTTGGGAAGGAAGTGAGACAGGGCTGTAGCCTATCTCCGATACTGTTCAATCTGTATATTGAGTAAGCAGTAAAGGAAACAAAAGAAAAATTGGGAGTAGGGATTAAAATCCACAGAGAAAAAATAAAAACTTTGAGGTTTGCCGACGACATTGGAATTCTGACAGACATCAAAGGACCAAGAAGAGCAGTTGAACGGACTGGAGAGTGTCTTGAAAGGAAGATGAACATCAACGATAGCAAAACGAGGATAATGGAATGTAGTCAAATAAAATCGGGTGATGCTGAGGGAATTAGGTTAGGGAACAATACAATTAAAGTATTAGATGAGTTCTGCTATTTGTGGAGCAAAATAACTAATGATGGTTGAAGTAGAGAGAATATAAAATGTAGACTGGCAATGGCAAGGAAAGCGTTTCTGAAGAAGAGAAATTTGTTAACATCGAGTATAGATTTAAGTGTCAGGAAGCATTTTCTGTATGTTTTTTAGTGTTGATTCTGGCTTTTAGCCTCTGATTTTAAACTGAGTTTTTAATGTGTTCTTGGTGGTTGGCTTTTCCTCTTTTTTTTCTCTCTGGTCGGCCAACCACCGTCACACTCTGTGTGTTTTAATTTGTTTTGTCTGATCTCTGTCGGAGTCTTTCTCGTCCTGTGTCGTCTGACGTCTTTCCTGCTGTTCGTTTTTTATTCTCTTTGGGTGGTTTTAATTTTTTGGAAAAAGGGACCGATGACCATCGCAGTCTGGTCCCTTTAATCCCACAAACCAACCAACCAACCAAGCATTTTCTGAAAGTATTTGTATGGAGTGTAGCCATGTATGGAAGTGAAACATGGACGATAAATATTTTAGACAATAAGAGAATAGAAGCTTCCGAAATGTAGTGCTGAAGAATAATGCTGAAGATTAGATGGGCAGATCATGTAACTGATGAGGTGGTGCTGAAGAAAATTGGGGAGAAGAGGAATTTTTGGCACAACTTGACTAGAAGAAGGGATGAGTTTGTAGGACACAATCTGAGGCATCAAGGGATCGTCAATTTAGTATTGGAGGGAAGCACGGAGGGTAAAAATCATAGAGGGAGACCAAAGCATGAATACACTAAACAGATTCAGAAGGATGTAGGTTGCAGTAGTTACTCGGAGATGAAGAAGCTTGCACAGGATAGAGTAGCATGGAGAGCTGCATCAAACCAGTCTTTGGACTGAAGACCACAACAACAACATCCAGTACAGTGTTTTCTGCATTGACTTATTTGAATCTGTGGATTACTGTGCAAACAAATCCACATTTGGCATGAGTGGAAATGATATGCAGGTGGATGCTATGGGGTTTCTCATCTGTAGGTATTTTGAAATTGACAATCCTGTAAAAATAGATTTGATCTATTAAAGTGGGATATCATTGTAGACATTGTTCCAAATGATTCTTTGTTCCATTTCAGGTAATTTTTCAATTACTCCTTTACTTGTGCAAGCAGCAGTCAAATGAAACTGAGACAGACGGAAAAAAAGTAAATAAACTGTTTATTATTCAAAAGTAATTGCCATAATTGTTAAGACATTTATCCCTCTTGTGAGGCAAGATGGTCAATGCCTTCATGGAAAAATGTTTGTGTTTGCCATTAGAACCACAGCTGTAATCAGGAATGCACCTCTTTGTCTGAAGCCAATTGATGGCTATCAATATCTCTCATCAGATTTCCAAAAATATTGAGATTGGAAGTAAGTGGAGGGTATGTAAGGGCTTCCCAATGTAGTTAAAACAATCTTGGCAACATGTTGGTGGGCATTATCCTGAAACAGAACGATGACGTTCATCAACATTCCTGGGCATTTGGACTACTCTGTAGATGTTTTGCTGGGAAGCCCTTGCACATCTTCCATGCAGTCCCAATCTGTGCCCATGTGATGTCCACATTTTTGGAAGGCATTCCTGCTTGGTCAGCAGGTGATGGAAGAAGTGATCACTGTAGCAAATATCTATGAATACCAGTATTGCTGGCCCCTGTTTTGAACACAACCGAGGTAGATTCTTCCATCATGTCGGTCCACAGAGAAAAAAGAAAAACTTTGAGGTTTGCAGTAATACCATGAAACTGGTTGCCAAATAAAATAAGGTTGAAAACTGATGACTGAAAGGTATTTAATTTTACATTCTCTATCGAACAGCCGCACCGAGTAACCATTTCTAAAAAGATGGACATACAGAGACTTTATGGTCATATGTTCAATAAGGAACATTACCTGAAAGTTATGCACCATTTGTGTTAAGCAATCCGAAGAAAATGACCATAGTTGTGGCAGAACCACTCATGGAAATTTCATCTTGATAATGCTCCCACCTGCCCATCAGTGCTTGTTCATGATTTTTTGCCAAAAAACCATGACCATTATGTTGCCACAGTCACCATATTCAATGGAAATAGCTTCCTGTGACTTCTTTCTATTCCCAATGCTGGAGAGAACCATAAAAGGTCATTATTTTGCCACCATTAATGAGATGAAAACAGAATCTCTGAAGGAGCTGAACACCGTAACAAAAAGTGAAATCCAGAAGTGCTTCCAGAATTAGAAAAGGTGCTGGCACAAGTGTGTTATATCTGAGAGGGATTACTTTGAAAGGGGGAGAGTTGATGTTGGTGAATAAATAAAGATTTGCAGAGAAAAATAAAAATTCGTGTTACTTTTTGACTATACATTTATGTTAGCATAAAGCCACCATTTCTCATCACCAGTAGTGATACAGGATAGGAGCGGCCTGTGTTGTTCATGAACCAATTGGCGATGAGCAACCAGAAATGTACATATGGCCATCCACTGATTTTTGCAATTTTGGCTTAGAGCATGCGGTACTCGTACACCTGATTTTTGAACCTTCGCCTTTGGATGCTGTAATAACACTGTTCACGTTTACGTCGCACTTCGCTTGGCGTAGACCGGGACTGTTTCCTAGGCATGCTCGATGTTAACTGACTGGGCGCGGCCTGTGCTGCCTGAGTTGTTGTTGTTGTTGTTGTTGTTGTTACGCCGGCAGAGGTCGCGTCCGAATTCTCGCGTGCCCTCTGGTGGACGGGACTCTACTTGCGGCAACTACCGTTCGTAATGCGCCATGCTGATGTGCGCCTCCCGCGATCTTTCTGGTGGCTACTGCACTCCTCCTCCTTCAGGGGGTGAAGCCACTGTGATCCACTGCGTCGGAAGGTGGAGCGTCGGGCAGGGGCGATGACCTCCACATCCATTGGAAGGCTGGAGTCGAGGGGATCTGCCAATCCTCGAGCCGGAACCTTCGAATACGGCTGGAAGTGACCCACACGAAGAGGCCCCCGTCGTCCCACCACCGGAGCCCGGGACAGAATGGGCAACAAGCTGTTGAACTCCGGATCCTGTGCCACCTCGGGAGGGGCAAGACCCAGTGGCGGAGACGATGGGGAAGGGTCGACCACAGGTGAACCAGCCTCCTGAGAAACTGGGCCTGGGGGGGGTCCGGCTCTCGCTGGGGCATCTCAAACGATGGCGATGCCGGTGCTGGAGCTACTGGAGGCTGACAAGGCTGAGAACCATCGCAGTGCGGCAGAGTCACAGGGTGGAGGGTGGGTGGGTGGGTGGGTGCCCAAACGTGGACGTAGCTGATTTTGATGACGACGTACCACCCGGTCCCCTGCCTGCAAGGTATAGAGCCAGCGGCCATTTCGGCGCAGGACCACCGCCGGTATCCAACGTGGATTGCTACCAAACCCACGTGCCCAGACCGACATACCCAGTGGAAAGCCAGGTACTCCATTTTGTGAAGACTGGCGAGGACCAGGCCGGAGGAGGTGCAGCAGAGTCCTAGGTTGGCGCCCATGGAGGAGCTCTGCGGGGCTGCGTTCGCCCATTGGTGTGGTCCGGTATGCCTTCAGGAAAAACGTCAATGCCTCCTCCGCAGAAAATTCGTGCACATACTTTTTCATCTGCGTCTTAAATGTGCGCACCATGCGCTAGGCTTCCCCATTCGATTGTGGATGGAAGGGGGGAGAGCAAATGTGCCGAATACCGAAGCGCCTACAAAAATCCTGGAAGGTCTGTGAAATAAACTGCGGTCCATTGTCAGAGACCAGGGTGATTGGCAGACCTTCCACAGAAAAGACTTTTGCTAGTGCCTGGATTGCAACTTCTGAAGTGGTTGAGGAGCAGCGAACCACATATTGGAATCGGGAATAAGCATCAATGACAATGAGCCAAAAGCCATTGAGAAACGGGCCCGCAAAATCGATGTGAACACGTTACCATGCTTGGGTTGCCGGCGGCCAGGAAGAGAACGCTGCCCTGGGAGACGCCTGTTGGCTCGCACACTGGGAACAGGCGGCCACCAAGTGCTCGCTTTCTCTGTCAATACCAGGCCAGTACACATGTCTGCGAGCCAAGGTTTTAGTACGGGAAACACCCCAGTGCCCCGCATGTAATAACGTGAGGACCTCCCTTCGTAAACTGGCAGGAACAACCACACGAGGAGCTGTATCATCGGTAGCCAGAAGGAGAACTCCTTCCAAGACCGAGAGGCGGTCTCCTAGAATAAAATAATTACAAAGAGGGTCTGAGGCCCGGCCTGGAGGGCGGGATGACCACCCCTGCTGAATGAGGCAAACTACTTGCCGGAGAACTGGGTCAGGTGCCGTTTCCCTGGCGACTCTAGAACTAGTGATCGGGAAGCCATCAACTGCTTGGCGGGACGCCACATCCAAATGAAAACACATAATCTCTTCTCGATCGAACTTAGGATCCGGGCCCACCGGAAGACGGGAAAGAGCGTCGGCATTGGCATGCTGTCCGGTAGGGCGAAAATGAATGTCATAATGGTACTTAGAGAGGAACAAGGCCCAGCGCTGTAGTCTGTGGGCCGCCCTATCCGGAATCAGAGAGGCGGGGCCAAATAATGATATTAACGGCTTATGGTCAGTGATTAACTGAAACTTCATGCCATACAAGAAAGGGTGAAACTTGGTAACAGCGTAGACAATGGCCAAAGCCTCTTTTTCCACCAGGGAGTAATGGGCCTGCGCGGGACTAAGAGTTTTAGACGCAAACGCCAGTGGTTGCTCGGAACCATCTGCGTTGCGATGGGCCAGGACCACCCCCACCCCATACTGCGAAGCATCTGTAGCCAGGACCAACGGCTTATGGGGGTCAAAAGTAGCCAAACAAGGCGCTGATGTGAGGAGGCCCTTCAACGAGTTGAACGCTCGCTCGCATGCAGGCGACCAATGAAAAGGAACACCCTTGCGCAGAAGGCAGTACAGGGGGTGAGCTATGGTGGAAGCCCTGGGAATGAACCGGTGGTAATAGGCTATCTTGCCTAAAAAAGCTTGTAACTCTTTCAGCGAAGCGGGCCGAGGAAGGTCGACGATACCTTGGACCAAACTTCCTAGTGGCTGGACGCCGTGCTGAGAGATGGTGTAGCCCACATACTCAATGGACGGTTGGAAGAAGTTTGACTTATGCAGGTTGCAACGCAAGCCCACAGATCTGAATTTGAGAAAGAGGGTGCGAAGGTTGTGCAAGTGTTCCTTCGTGCTGCAGCCTGTGACAATTATGTCATCCAGGTAATTAATACAATGAGGGATTGTCGTCGTGACGTGCTCAAGATAACGCTGGAATATCGCCGGGGCACTGGATATTCTGAAGGCCAACCGCTGATATTGGTAAAGGCCAAATGGGGTGTTGACGACCGCCAGCCGTTTGCAGTCCTCATCAAGTGGTATCTGATGATAAGCCTCTGAAAGATCGATTTTCAAAAAATATTGGCCTCCCGCCACGGAGGAGAACAATTCATCAGCACGAGGCAAAGGATAAGTGTCCACCACCAATTGGGAATTAATGGTGGCCTTGAAATTGCCACAAAGACGTAATTTTCCCGAGGGCTTCCTTACAATAATGAGGGGCGAAACCCACTCACTAGAAGAATTGGGAAGAACGACCCCTAGGGCTGTCAGCCGGTCTAGCTCTTCCTTTACCTGAGGGCGGAGAGCCAAGGGGATCTGCCTCGCGTGTAGAAAACGCGGGCGAGCCGACGCCTTCAATGTTAAGTGAGCTTCAAAATCTGAAACACGCCCCAGGCCCTCCTCAAAGATATCTGGAAAGTCTGAGATCAAAGATTCCAATGATTGATAGGGAACGTCTTCGGAGACCAACTGTATGGCGTCAGCGATAGAAAAACCGAAAGCTTGAAAGGCATCCAGGCCAAAAAGGTTAGCGGAGCTCACGTCACTGACAACAATAAGAGTAATAGGCCGGGTGACTGATTTGTAAGTCACGTCGGTAGTGAATTGACCCAGTAGGGGAATGAACTGTTTACCATAACCGCGTAGACGCCGGTAAACTGGCGCCAACGGGGGCGATCCAAGGTCGGAATAAGTTTGTGCATTCAACAACGAAACTGCTGCGCCCGTATCTACTTGCAGTTGTAACCGGCGCGACAGAACCGACACCTCGATAAAGAGTTTGCGTGCCGATGCATCGGGAGCCTGGCCCGATGAAACTTCCTGAATGTCAACGTCCATGTCCTCTGTACCTGCTTCCTTCGATACTTTTGAGGCTGAGCGGCAAACTTTAGCAATGTGACCTTTTTTATTACATTTGCGACAAATGGCCCAACACTGGGGGCACTCTGACCGATCATGATGTATATAGCACGACACACAGGACGGCAACAGGGGCCGGCGGCCGGAATTCTGTTTACGCGCCGTGCGGGAGCGGCCGTAACGGCCGGATTGTACCGCTCGCACGTCGTCCACCCTGGACGCAGTGGACGCAGCCGCACCGCCCTGAACTGCCGCAACGTCGCACCACGCTTACAGCTGTTGACCTGCGGCGTGAGAGACTTCATACAATTGAGCAGTGGACAGGACTTCCTCGAGGGAAGGGTCTTCTAACTGCAGGGTCCGTTGCCGGACCACCCTATCAGGGGCCGAACGAACAATGACGTCGCGTACATAACTTGGGCATACGACTCTCGCGACTGCTCCGTGACAAAATGACACTTGCAACTAAGACCGTGCAGAGTAGCGGCCCACGCCCGGTAAGACTGATGGGGCTGTTTCTTTCATTGATAGAACTTGACCCTAGCCGCCACAACATGCGTGCGGCGGCGATAATATGAAGACAGCAATGAACACAGTGCGTCAAAAGACAAGGACGAGGGTTCCTGCAACGGCGCTAGCTGCCGCAAAACTTGATACAGCGAAGGAGATATCCATGACAAGAAGAGAGCACGACATACCTCCGCATCGGCAACATGAAACGCCTGGAAATGCTGCCGAAGGCAATGTACATACGCGTCCCAATCCTTTCCGTCTCGTCATACAGGGGAAAGGGAGGAGGGAAGGGCGCTGGAGCAGACTGCGTGGAGTGCAGCGCCGGAACCACTTGTTTCATGGTGGCCATGAGCTCCGTCTGCTGCTCAACCAAAACCCGCACTAAGTCCTCCATGCCATGGAGAAGCTGCGAAACCGGAACAACGACGCAACACACGAAAGAACGACCCTACTCGTCGCCAATTGTATAATAACACTGTTCACGTTTACGTCGCACTTCGCTTGGCGTAGACAGGGGCTGTGCCCTAGGCATGCTCGATGTCAACTGACTGGGCACGGCCCGTGCTGCATGAGTTGTTGTTGTTGTTGTTGTTGTTGTTACGCCGGCAGAGGTCGCGTCTGAATTCTCGCGTGCCCTCTGGTGGACGGGACTCTACTTGCGGCAACTACCGTTCGTGATGCGCCATGCTGATGTGCGCCTCCCACGATCTTTCTGGTGGCTACTGCAGATGCAAATTTCATACAGTTCAGGACATTTACCAGTTCTCGAGTACAATGATGTGGATCGTGATGGATTAATGCATTTAAATGATCCTCGAGCCCAAAGGTCTTCCTGACCATGGGGAGTCACTAATGTCAAAAGAATCCTCCTTAAAATGAGAAAAACATTTTCTTGTCATGTTTTGTCCCCATTATCCTCATATATGGTGCAAATGTTTCAGGCTGCCTCCGCTGCTGTCACCTCTCTATTGAACTCAAACAGAAGAATAGGTTGGAAATGTTCCAATTTCTCCACATGGTACTCCATTTTATACTGTCCACAGCTCCATTTTCTATCTCCAAATGACCGTATGTAATCCCAAATAGCAACAGTGAATGAAAAAAAAAAATGACAATCAATAAGTAAACCCTTAGCAATCAGAATATCAACGTGCAAAACAAAAACACTACAAACCTGTGCGCTAACCTAATATTAGTTTCGAAAGCTTTCATTTCTTGCCTTTTTAAATTCATCATTTTTGTATCATTTATCTTTTTAATTCTTTAACTTTTCAAGATTTCTCAGTTGATAAGCTGTTTGAATTTGTTTCAGCTTGCTGAAGCTTTACTTAAAAGGGAGACACTTAACTATGATGATGTAGTGGAATTAATTGGACCTCCGCCACATGGTAAAAAACGCCTCATTGGCCCAGTGGAATTTGAAATGTCAATCAGTAAAGATGCTCGTATGGACAAGCCGCAAAAACAACCAGAGTCTCCTAGTGACCGTCAAGAACCAAGTGCATCATCAGTTGTAGGAATTTAAAGAAGTTGTCATCCAAACTAATAAAATTATTTATGTTAAACATTATAATTATTTAAGTTTAGGTCTCGTTCATATATGCTGTTTATCATTTGATATTGGTAGTTCATGCAAAATAGTAACAGTCATCAGAAAATAAAACAAATTTGGTGTTCTACATGAAGGCATGTCAAATTGTTGATCTTTAATATCTGTAGGAAGTTAAATATCTTGTTAAGAGAAATTGATAGGTAAAAGCTAGATATTGTGGGAATTGAGTAAAGTTTGGTGGCAATGGTCAGATGTATGCAAGATTATCAACATACCATATTTATCCAATTATAAGACAAATTTATTTCCCAAATTCGTCTTTCAAAAAATACAGGATCATCTTATATTGGCAGAGTAAACTTCTGCTGGTGAGGTCAACAGTTTTATGTTGTTTAATAGAACATACAGGGGTAATCTTACATTTATGATGGTCATTTTACATTGAGAAGTGAAGCTTTGGCTTTGGAGGTGACGAGCAGATTTATTTCAAAGAATTCAGAAGGGCAGAGCTTGACAAATGGTACATCCCAGCAGGCTTGAAATTTTTTGTATACACCAAAGCACTTGATGCCGTATCGACAATGCTTGAACAATCAAATGAAATTTGACTCACAGCACTTGTGCAAGAGATATGCGAGAAACTATGAACTAGCCACTACAACAGTGTATTACTCTGATTAAAATTTGACATTTTTGTGAAACACAAGAGGAAATAGCATTAAATTTCATCATCTTACAAACTTTTGTTGTATTTGAATAGGTTTGCAATAAAAGTCCTTGTACGTATGTGGATAGGTGTACCCTATACAAGCATTAATGCCGCTTTTTAAGTGAAGATAACATTCCAGAAACCTTATTTTATTCAGAACAAAGACCAGTATTTTATTTTGTTATGAGAGACTGTAATGATTTGCTAAGTGGATTGCAGACGAGAAATTCGGTCACTGTTCTGTGTGTCAGGATACCGGGTAAAAATGTTACCAGCTTTTAATCAGCATTAGAAGATGATAATGAAATTCAGTTGAAACAAGAATGAAATGTCTTACAAAGGAAATAAATCATATTAAACTGGCTGTAATTTTTATCATGAGAATAAATTTGGTGGCAACGCCCATTGTGGATATAGTATCAACAGATATCACTAGATCATGGGGCAAGTGAAAGTTCAAGAATGGGGGTGAATCGTAGTTGTGATCTTTTATTTATGTATTAGTTGCTGTTGTTACCTATGATCTAGACACTTGAAGATATTGCAGCCTGTTTTTCTCAATTGCTCAAGCTCAGCACTGTGGAAAGTTAGGAAGGGGAAGTGACACTAGCTTGGCTGAGAGCTAGGATGATTGCAGGAAGGGGAGTGACTAGCGAGCAGCAAATTTTGTCATGTTGCCAACCATGGGAATCTATACCATGTATCTTGGTTTTTTATGAACATGTGCCATGTTTAAATGGAATTTGCGTGAATCCACTTGTAGTCATAATCGAACTGACTTAACAATTGGACAAAGACCCAACAATAGTATTCATTTCTGCAGGAGATGGTAAAAGTCTAAATAGGGACCAGTGGCATACTTAGGTGTTTCTTCCTACAACGTTGTCGACACTCGCAGTTACATATGACGGAAATGAAAGGAGTGTGTCAGCTGGTTCTACACAGCCAATTTGAGAGCTGCAAGCAGGCGAATTGTTTGTAAGCAAGAGACATTGCAACATTCTCATGTCAGTATAGAAGCAAAGTCCAATATGTATTTGGAAAAAAAGAGCTGTGCTGTCAAGTCCTCTCTGTAAAAACAGCCTCAGAAATAGCAACATATTCAGAAGAAATGAGAAAGATCTAAATTTAACTGGTGTGCTATTAGCATGATTATCATGATTAAAAATAGTGATGCTGCAAACAACAGCGTTAGTAAACGGAAAAGGTAGTAAAGAAAATGGTCAGAAAATTAATGTAAACCATTTCTTTTTGTTTATTTTATGTTTCTTGTTATTATGAAAATGTAGATCAACAAATGAGAAGTTTTGAATAGGTATAATGTTAACTTTTTGGCAGATACGTTACGCCATGTAACAATTTGTAATTTTGATCAGTCGGAATATGTTAAAAATGGGTTTTCTCAAGGAGCCTCTTAAAAAGAAGGAGTCGTTATACTCGGCTAAATATGGTAGAAGATTGAGCCTTATTGCCTGAAATGACTGTGTGTGTGTGTGTGTGTGTGTGTGTGTTGTGTGTTGTGTGTGTGTGTGTGTGTGTGTGTGTGTGTGTGTGTGTGTCTTTTATGCTGTTTTGTCTACATTTGCTGCTAATACCTAGCAGTCTTTTTTTGAATGTTCCCATTTCACATTGTTATTCTATCCCTCATTTTTCCATTGTTTGAAACAGAGATGAATTAATTAAGGCAGCTGAAACCAATTTAAGAAAAAAAAAAAAACAAAGCCCAGCAGAAATCCTTGGTAACACAGCAAGTATTCAATACTAAGTTTGATTAATGAAGGGGAAAAAATACACAAATGTAGCAAATGAAACAGACAAAATCTAATTTATACAACCAAAAAAACGAGATCTCAAGAAGTTCAAAATGGTACAAAAGAAATGACTAGAAGGGAAATTCAAAGCTGTAGAAGCATGCATGCATATTGGAACAGACTACCTTGTAGGAAAGAAAGCTTTTGAGAACAGAGAAGCAATTGAAATAACGTCAAGAGGTCAGATGGCAAGTCAACACTACCAAATGAGAGAATACTGAAACGTGGTAGAAATGCATAGAAGGGCTAAATAAAGGAAATGCATTTAATGAGAAAAGAGCTAAGTGATGCAATACTGTGGAAAGAATTTGACGTAATGCTGAAACACATAAATCAAAACAAAATACCTAAAGTAGATATAACATCTTAATACCTGTATAAAGTTCCTTATGAAAGAAAGAAATTAAAAATTATATTTCTATAGCAGTACCCAGAACACTGAGGAGATGATAGCACGTGTCATAATCTTTGGTAGCTCCATGTAGAATCTGCACCAAGTAGCACTAGTGCTCGAAAACAGTTACCCTTTCACTTATTAGTCACACATTGGTATGATGCGGATTAATGTCATCCGGTGTTAAGGGCTTAAGAGCCTTGGGGGAATCAACAGTAACAAAACTGTTATGCATGATAAATAAAACAGGCAAAATACTTTCAGACTTACAGAAGAATGTGATAATCCCAATGCTGAAGGAAGTAGGTGTTGAAAGGAATGAATGCCGCAGTTGAGAAAGACCAAGGATGGAATGACTGGAAGATGATCTGGGGGAAGATCAGTTTGGGTTCTAGGGAAATGTAGGAACACACAAAACAGTACTGACCATACAACTTATCTTAAAAGATAGGTTACAGCAAAACATTTTTAGCACTTGTAAATTTAGAAAAAGCACCAGATATGGTGTCTCATACTGAAGTGAAATGTGGATGATAAACAGGATAGACAAGAAGACAATAGAAGTATGTTGGTGATTATAGTATTTATTTAACAGAGCGTGCTGTCAATTACATCATGTAAATATAAACTGCAATGAATGTCTCAGTATTAGCTGATGTCTACAGGCGCATGTGTGTCAGCTGGAGTAATGGATGGCTTAAGTCTATCACTTAATATCGTGATGGAAGAACCATTGATGCCAATAATGATGTCCTGTCGTGGGTTGCCAGTACTGTGTATGGGCCATAGTGCAGTGGTTAGAGAGGTTTTTGAATGGTGCCACACATGCAAACACCTGTTTGCAAGAATGCAAGTATTAGAAAATGAATAGTCACAGGATAGTATGTTCTTTTGAGACAGCTGGGTGGAACTTGCTTATCTGCAAGCATTGATGTTGTGCAAAGTCTGATTCTTCAATGATATTGTTTGAAGGGTCAGTGAAGCATTCTCCAGTTAATCGCAGTTTTTGACCATAACCTAATTTGGCCACTGACAAATTCAGATTTTGTTTGAAATCTGTTCAGAGCCCTACTAGGACAATACAGAGGCTGTCAGTTCAGTGCTCTGTGGTATGACTTCTGAATCAGGTTTTTAATTGGTGATGGAGCCGTTCCCTGAGACCATTAGCAACAGAATGACAATGGCAGGTTTGAATTCAGCTCATGTAAAACAATTAAGAATCAGTTATAATATTTTGTATGTAAGGGTTCACAGCTGCTGTGAATTTCTTGAGGAAAATCATTTTCCTATATAGGTTGTTTTGTTTTTGAAATAACGCCTGTATTTCATGATTTAGCTGTTAGCTAATTTTGGCCTCCTGAGTAGAGGTAGCTGGTAATGCCCAAGTAGAGCAATTAGCTGATAGTTAAATCATGAAATAAAATTATTATTTCAAAAATAAAACAGCCTATGCAGGAAAACTGCTTTCCTCAATAAGGGCCAAGAGTGCTTTAAAGAGGTTGGACTTGAACTGTGTGCCCTGATTGGCTGTGATATATAAACAGAAGAGGGCAATCTGCCCATGCAAGGTTGTGGCTACAGTTGTTGATGTTGCATCTTATATGGACAGGCACTCAGGCAGTATTAATATTGTTTTGCCAGTGGTAAAGATCTTGTGATGTCAAAATGGACACACTCAAATCATTAATTTGATGAAATGAAAGTACCAAGCAGTGCCATAACATCTCAAATTATTTTTTTGCACTGGCAAACAGTGCACTGGCTAACAAATGTCTTGCAATCCTTCTTAGTATTGTGGCAAACAAATGCCTAATTTCACCAGCCGTATTGTCATCCTTACTCCTGAATGAAAGCGGCTGTGGAGAGGGAATATTGCTTGCCAGCAGAAAACTGCTGTAACAGTCGGTAGAATTGTGACACTGATGTATCACAATATGGCATTATATTTGAGCATGGTATTTTAAGATGAAGTTGTCACAGCTGTAATTTTAATGATGTTTCAAGGAATGTCTTCAGTTTGTTGTTTCCTTCCTTAGTGGTGGGAAGTGGTATGAAGTAAAGTTCTTTCTCAGTGACATCAGTGCAAGAAAATGTGTCAGCTAGTCGATGATGATCAACTTCGTCTTGAACAGCTATAATAAAGTTCAGATGATGCAGCTTGTGTGGTGATGTCTTGCTTCTCATAGAAGTTGAACATGGGTACCTTATGATCTGTGATTAGAGTGAAATGTATGCATTCAAGCTTGTGCTTAAACTGTTTGAGACATAGGCCACATAAAGTTTGCAGTCTTTTTTTTACTGGAAACAGCCAAAACTGCCAGTCATGTAAAACAGGTACAATAGTTACTGATAAGAGACTGAAATATGTAGCATCTATTTTGGGCAGAATTTGCAAATACTTCTGATGAAATTATCATTTTTTCTGTAAATAATTAGACAAACAGATATAAAAGATTGTAATGCTGTGTGCCTGAAGATAATGTTTTAGTGCTTTGAAATAACTGTCTGGTGATTGGGGAAGTTTTTGAGTGGATTGTTTGCTTTTTGCAGAAACTTCAACAGCTTTTTTTCCAAAATTGTCGTTGCTGCTTTTCTTCTTTTGGTTCTATTTCTGTCAACAAATGATTGTTTACATTGAGAAGCAGTAGCATTTTCCCACCAGTGAACTGCGTGTTTCTCTGTTTAAGATGTTTTCCCACACAATTTAATAATTACAAAATCTGCAGAATATTAATTTTGACTTTTCATGGGGATTCAGAGGTGCACAGCCCACAATTGACAACACTACAGGTAGGATTGACAAGGTATTTAGTGTAGAAGTAGAACCACAAGTAACTCTTTTATTTGCACATTAGGGGAAGAATTTTGGCACAATTGAAATACATTTAAAGGTTTTGTTTTTTTTGTTGCTATAGTGCCAAGTGCAGACAGTATAGACTTTCAGATGGATACGATAGTAAACAAACTAGAATTACAGTGCCGAGAGGGGAGAGCAGCAGTGTGAGGAAATAAATCCCACCCCTCCCTTGAAGGGCTGCCGGTTAATCCTGTGTACTGCATTTCTGCCAAAGCAGAACTGACACATGGTCACAGGGATCGCCAATCCTTTCTGGTGTTGTGAGGTTCCTAATTGAACTCCATGACAGACCAGGGTTAGTTTCTTCAGGCTTTTCAGAATACTCTGACGTAGAACAATGCACAACACAGAGCATTTGGTAATGACTGCCACACAATTACGTACTGAGGCTGACAATGTTGTTAACAAGGTATTTCAGGCCCAATCTTCACCAGTATTTGATGCAACCACAGTTCAAAATACTTGCTCCCTGAAACAGCCACCTTAAATATATCCACATTATATCCATTTCTGAACTTCAACTAGCAGACAAATGAATGTTTTTCTTTTTTGTAAGCTGCTGGGTTCCACGGCTGAGTTTTACATTCCATTACAGGATGTGTATTTTATATAGACCATTCAACCACCCACAGTTCGCACAGCAATGGAGCATCAAGTGCACTGACATATTTACGTTTGTGCACTTTTTATTTTGCTATCGCTGTCTTTGACACAGCAAACACACCGACTTGCCACATGATGTGGCATGGACTCAACTAATGTCTGAAGTAGTGCTGGAGGAAAGTGACACTATGAATCCTACAGGCCTGTCCATAAATCCGTAAGAGTACAAGAGGATGGAGATCTCTTCTGAACAGCATGTTGCAAGGCATCCCAGATGTGCTCAATAATGTTCATATCTGGGGAGTTTGGTGGCCAGCAGAAGTATTTAAACTCAGAAGAGTGTTCCTGGAACCACTCTGTAGCAATTCTGAACATGTGGGGTGTCACATTGTCGTGTTGGACTTGCCCAAGTCCATTGGAATGCACAGTGGGCCTGAATGGATGCAGGTGATCAGACAGGATGCTTACGTATGAGTCACCTGACAGAGTCGTATGTAGACGTATCAGGGGTCCTGTATCACTCAAACTACACAAGCCCCACACCATTACAGAGCCTCCACCAGGTCGAACAGTCATCTGCTGACATGCAGGGTCCATGGATTCATGAGGTCTCCGTACCCGTACTCGTCCATCCGCTCAATACAATTTGAAACGAGGCGCGTCCAACCAGGTAACATGTTTCCAGTCATCAACATTCCAATGTCTGTGTTGATGGGCCCACATTAGGTATAAAGCTTGGTGTCGTGCAGTCATCAAGGGTAGACGAGTGGGCCTTCGGTTCAGAAAGCCCAAGTCGATGATGTTTCGGTGAATGGTTTGCAGGCTGACACTTGTTGATGGCCCAGCATTGAAATCTGCAGCAATTTTTGGAACGGTTGCAGTTCTGTCATGTTGAACGATTCTCTTCAGTCATCGTTGCCCCCATTCTTGCAGGAGTTTGTTTTGGCCACAGTGATGTTGGAGATTTGATTTTTACCAGGTTCCTGATATACACAGTACACTTGTAAAATGGTCTTATGGGATAATACCCACTTCATTGCTACCTCGGCAGTGCTGTGTGTCCCATCACTCATGTTCAAACTCACTTAAATCTTGATAACCTGCCATTGTAGCAGCAGTAACTGATCTAACAACTTTGCCAGACACTTGTTGTCTTATATATGTGTTGCCAAGTGCAGCACCATATTTTGTCTGTTTACACATCTCTGTATTTGAATATGCATGCGTATACCAGTTTCTTTGGCGCTTCATTGTATATTTAAATGCACAAAATGATGCTACTTCAAACTAACCCTGATAAAATAGTTCCTCTGGATACAGTTCACTACAAATAGCCTCTCTAAAACAATTTCCTTTAAATTCTTGTACTGTCTCAATAGCAACACTATGGGCTCAGACAGTGCACGATTTTTGCACACGTAAAAAGTCTGTGTTAAATCATATCTAGACCAAAGCTGTGTTGTTTATTGATTCGTAGGACTGGGCTGTACCATATCAAGACTCAAACTGTGGACCTTTGCCTCCTGCAAGTTTCACAGGAAGTTCAGAAGGTAGGAGATGAGGTTCTGGTGGAAGGTTAGCTGTAAGGACAGATTGTGAGTTGTGCTTGGGCAGCTCAGTCGGCTGAGCACTTGCTCACATAGGGTAAAGGTCCCAAGTTAGAGTTTCAATCCGATACACAGTTTTAAGCTGCCAGAAAGTTTCATACCTGCATCCTGTCTATTATGAAGGCATAAAGTGTGACAGGGATATGCAAAATGAGGTGCATTACCAGCTTCTGTGGAAAGCCTGGTGAACCATCTCTTTTCTGTAAGAAGTGAACATTCATTCAAAGTTAATTAAAAATGACATTCACCACTGTAGAACAGTTTGTCAAAGTGCATATCCATTACTCAGAGTAGAGGTAGCAAGTTGTTTGCGATAAGAGCAACTCAGAAGAGTAGAGGTAGGAAGTTGTTTGTGATAAAAGCAACTCAAAAGACAAACAGATCAAATACATGTTTGTGAAGATCAGATATTTCAGGCTTCATAAACAGAAAATCCCTGTTTATCTCTGCTGCAAACTCCTGAAGGTAGGCAGGATACCATGTTTGAAAACTGTGTTTCTAGTCTTAAATCAGTGTACGAATATATAATTGCTGCCAGTGAAAGCAACATAAATTTTCTGTACAACAGTTATGTTGTTGTTGTTGTTGTGGTCTTCAGTCCTGAGACTGGTTTGATGCAGCTCTCCATGCTACTCTATCCTGTGCAAGCTTCTTCATCTCCCAGTACCTACTGCAACCTACATCCTTCTGAATCTGCTTAGTGTATTGATCTCTTGGTCTCCCTCTACGATTTTTACCCTCCACGCTGCCCTCCAATGCTAAATTTGTGATCCCTTGATGCCTCAAAACATGTCCTACCAACCGATCCCTTCTTCTAGTGAAGTTGAGCCACAAACTTCTCTTCTCCCCAATCCTATTCAATACCTCCTCATCAGTTACGTGATCTACCCACCTTATCTTCAGCATTCTTCTGTAGCACCACATTTCGAAAGCTTCTATTCTCTTCTTGTCCAAACTGTTTATCGTCCATGTTTCACTTCCATACATGGCTACACTCCATACAAATACTTTCAGAAATGACTTCCTGACACTTAAATCTATACTCGATGTTAACAAATTTCTCTTCTTCAGAAACGCTTTCCTTGCCATTGCCAGTCTACATTTTATATCCTCTCTACTTCGATCATCATCAGTTATTTTACTCCCTAAATAGCAAAACTCCTTTACTACTCTAAGTGTCTCATTTCCTAATCTAATCCCCTTAGCATCACCCGATTTAATTTGACTACATTCCATTATCCTCGTTTTGTTTTTGTTGATGTTCATCTTATATCCTCCTTTCAAGACACTGTCCATTCCGTTCAACTGCTCTTCCAAATCCTTTGCTGTCTCTGACAGAATTACAATGTCATCGGCGAACCTCAAAGTTTTTACTTCTTCTCCATGAATTTTAATACCTACTCCGAATTTTTCTTTTGTTTCCTTTACTGCTTGCTCAATATACAGATTGAATAACATCGGGGAGAGGCTACAACCCTGTCTCACTCCCTTCCCAACCACTGCTTCCCTTTCATGCCCCTCGACTCTTATAACTGCCATCTGGTTTCTGTACAAATTGTAAATAGCCTTTCGCTCCCTGTATTTTACCCCTGCCACCTTCAGAATTTGAAAGAGAGTATTCCAGTTAACGTTGTCAAAAGCTTTCTCTAAGTCTACAAATGCTAGAAACGTAGGTTTGCCTTTCCTTAATCTTTCTTCTAAGATAAGTCGTAAGGTTAGTATTGTCTCACGTGTTCCAACATTTCTACGGAATCCAAACTGATCTTCCCCGAGGTCCGCTTCTACCAGTTTTTCCATTCGTCTGTAAAGAATTCGCGTTAGTATTTTGCAGCTGTGACTTATTAAACTGATAGTTTGGTATTTTTCACATCCGTCAACACCTGCTTTCTTTGGTATTGGAATTATTATATTGTTCTTGAAGTCTGTGGGTATTTCGCCTGTCTCATACATCTTGCTCACCAGATGGTAGAGTTTTGTCATGACTGGCTCTCCCAAGGCCATCAGTAGTTCTAATGGAATGTTGTCTACTCCCGGGGCCTTGTTTCGACTCAGGTCTTTCAGTGCTCTGTCAAACTCTTCACGCAGTATCTTATCTCCCATTTCATCTTCATCTACATCCTCTTCCATTTCCATAATACTGTCCTCAAGTACATCGCCCTTGTATAAACCCTCTATATACTCCTTCCACCTTTCTGCCTTCCCATCTTTGCTTAGAACTGGGTTGCCATCTGAGCTCTTGATATTCATACAAGTGGTTCTCTTCTCTCCAAAGGTCTCTTTAATTTTCCTGTAGGCAGTATCTATCTTACCCCTAGTGAGACAAGCCTCTACATCCTTACATTTGTCCTCTAGCCATCCCTGCTTAGCCATTCTGCACTTTCTGTCGATCTCATTTTTAAGACGTTTGTATTCCCTTTTGCCTGCTACATTTACTGCATTTTTATATTTTCTCCTTTCATCAATTAAATTCAATATTTCTTCTGTTACCCAAGGATTTCTATTAGCCCTCGTCTTTTTACCTACTTGATCCTCTGCTGCCTTCACTACTTCATCCCTCAGAGCTAACCATTCTTCTTCTACTGTATTTCTTTCCCCCATTCCTGTCAATTGTTCCCTTATGCTCTCCCTGAAACTCTCTACAACCTCTGGTTTTTTCAGTTTATCCAGGTCCCATCTCCTTAAATTCCCACCTTTTTGCGGTTTCTTCAGTTTCAATCTGCAGTTCATAACCAATAGATTGTGGTCAGAATCCACATCTGCCCCTGGAAATGTCTTACAATTTAAAACCTGGTTCCTAAATCTCTGTCTTACCATTATATAATCTATCTGATACCTATTAGTATCTCCAGGATTCTTCCAGGTATACAACCTTCTTTTATGATTCTTGAACCAAGTGTTAGCTATGATTAAGTTATGCTCTGTGCAAAATTCTACAAGGCGGCTTCCTCTTTCATTTCTTCCCCCCAATCCATATTCACCTACTATGTTTCCTTCTCTCCCTTTTCCTACTGACGAATTCCAGTCACCCATGACTATTAAATTTTCGTCTCCCTTCACTACCTGAATAATTTCTTTTATCTCGTCATACATTTCATCAATTTCTTCATCATCTGCAGAGCTAGTTGGCATATAAACTTGTACTACTGTAGTAGGCATGGGCTTTGTGTCTATCTTGACCACAATAATGCGTTCACTATGCTGTTTGTAGTAGCTAACCCGCACTCCTATTTTTTTATTCATTATTAAACCTACTCCTGCATTACCCCTATTTGATTTTGTATTTATAACCCTGTAATCACCTGACCAAAAGTCTTGTTCCTCCTGCCACCGAACTTCACTAATTCCCACTATATCTATCTTTAACCTATCCATTTCCCTTTTTAAATTTTCTAACCTACCTGCCCGATTAAGGGATCTGACATTCCACGCCCCGATCCGTAGAATGCCAGTTTTCTTTCTCCTGATAACGACGTCCTCTTGAGCAGTCCCCGCCCGGAGATCCGAATGGGGGACTATTTTACCTCCGGAATATTTTACCCAAGAGGACGCCATCATCATTTAATCATACAGTAAAGCTGCATGTCCTCGGGAAAAATTACGGCTGTAGTTTCCCCTTGCTTTCAGCCGTTCGCAGTACCAGCACAGCAAGGCCGTTTTGGTTAATGTTACAAGGCCAGATCAGTCAATCATCCAGACTGTTGCCCCTGCAACTACTGAAAAGGCTGCTGCCCCTCATCAGGAACCACATGTTTGTCTGGCCTCTCAACAGATACCCCTCCGTTGTGGTTGCACCTACGGTACGGCCATCTGTATCGCTGAGGCACGCAAGTCTCCCCACCAACGGCAAGGTCCATGGTTCATGGGGGAAGACAACAGTTATAATGCTATTAAATTCAGGCATATGCAGCATTCTTTAAATCCGACACTACTAAGATAGGATATACAAATGCTGTCCAATTCAGTAAAATCGTACTGCCTGCAGGCAGATAAGGAACAGTCAGTTGTTCCATGAAGGACACTAAACATAGACGTACCAAAACATTAACTGATCAGAGAGTTAGACTGTATGTCCTATAAGATGTGTGTGTGGTCTGGATATAGATAAAATAGTGGCTGCTGCTGATCATTGTCTCTGACGAGGAATGGAACCAGGCCTTCACTCTTCCAGCAACATCACTGAACTGCAAGCAAAGGTACAATGTACCAATTATTTCGTAGAGGCAAGTGCCCATGCAAAAGATTATTTCTTAGCCATACTACTGACTATACTTTCAAAAAATTCATGCTACATGTTAGCTTGTCATCTAGAATATGTAGCCGATAACAAGCAGTCTGAGTACTTTGTGATGAATTCTCTCAGGCTTCATAAAACATCATGACTTGCCACCCATTTTAACAGGTTTATCATGGATGTTAGCAAAGCCTTTGGTACATAGACTTTGACTTTTTATTTACCAGACTTACCACCCTAAATTTTTCTATGTAATGCAACACAATGGTTTTGCTCATACCTGACATCTCGTCAATGTGTATTTTGACAACCTCTATTTATATTCAAATGCAAAACTGATTAACTTGAGAATGGCCATCAAAAATGCCAGTGATGATCTACTTACACATCACAGTGTTCATATGTGCCATGTATCTCGCCTAGAGCAACAACAAGCACATTTATTTTAACAGTGAAGCTGGTTGAACTGGTTTGAAGTTATCAGTTATTTTCAATTGCCAAATGTATATTTCTTACCTAAAGATGGGACAGAATATGTTGCAGGCTACCATATGCGTGAAGCTCCTGCCAGTAATACCTAACGGTAGTGTTTTACATAAGCATTTGACTGTAATAACCTCTTCATTATCACAGTGGGCACAGGATATTGTTGTACAGGCTTAAGAAGGAAAGCTTGGCCAGGATGGAAGAGGAGGGTACTGGATTGGTAGGTTTCGAAATAGAGTGAAATGAGGTAAACATGAACTATATTCTGAAATTATGGGTTACATAAAGGCTCATTCCGGTGGGACTCATGGTATCCGCCAGTCTGAATGATAGTCGAATACAGATGTAGGAAGAGGGAGAGAAAAAGGTTTTTCACATTCAAAATTGACAGTGGCTGGTTGAGGAGAGCAGAGACTGGGGAAGATGTTTACTCAGTCTAAGGCTGGCATCTCAGAGAGTGACTCAACTGTCCTCTGCCCCCTAGGCATGGTCTGCAACCACCATGTAACCCCCTTTTTACTCCTCTTATTGCTTGGCTGTGGTGTCACATATAGCCAGTTTATTCAGCAAAGTGCAGGAAGTGGTGGCTTGTTGCTGAAAGCTTTGTTTGACAGTCTTTTTGTTTGCCTATCTGCGACTCAGCATCTGCGCTATGTGGTGAGTAGCAACTATCTTTTTGTAATGCTGCCATTATTCTATCCTGGATTTCCCATTATTTGATAGCTGTTAGAAAAATACTTATTGGCTTCCCACATTACTAATACATGGGCAAATTAATATTAATTGAAATAATTCACATCAAATGTAAACTTCAAAACTCTTTGAACTGCTCTCTAATTGTGTATGGAAAATTGTACAGAAACCCTTGAAACCCATTTACGTCTTATAACCATATTTAACTTGGACTTACACTACTATGGAGACTAAGATCGTGCAAACACATGCACCCCTGAAATCCATATACGTATATATAGCTCTTTCTGTTACTATCAAATCTTTAATAATTAGCTCATGGCGTAAATCAGGATAACTTGCAATGAAGAGTGACAGTTCCATGTATCATAAGGTAAGGCAAGTAATGTAGAGTATATAGTTTGGTACAGCAACAGTAATATTGAAACATACAAATAAAATAAGTAGGTACTGTCTTAAAAGCGGCAGTATTGGGTATAAATGCGTGGCTAGGGAGTGAAGTACCTCCAGGTTCTACACTAGTGGTCATCAAAGCTTTTTGCTCAAGAGCCAGTATTAACATTGAGGGATGACACCTTGGGCCGCATATGTACAAATCTTATTATTAATTGGTAAGGTATACAAATTGGTATGTTGCAAGCGTCCAGTAGACTAGATGTGGAAAGGGTGCGATAAATTGGCAGCTGGCCCCTGTGTAGTGACTGTTAAACATCAGCACCATTCAGACCACTTCGTGTCAACTGTCCTCTATTTCAGATTGTTGCACCCTCAGTGACCCCAAAGTCATACCACAGCTTTGCGTAAGTCAGTCTTGTGTTGTCTGTGTGAACAGATGGTTAATTGATTAATAAAAGTAACTGTACTTATGTTTTAAAGCATTATTCAATATGAGACACTATGACGTATGATTTGAATGTCAGTTTTCTTCTGCTCATTGCACTGTATGATAAGCTCCTTAATGTAATGTTCCTTGCTGGAAGCAAGTATCACATTTGAAGATGACACTCTCTGTAACGCGCATTCACAAATCCATGTTACTTCCGTCTCAAAGTTCATACCGTAGACTCTGATCGCTACGAGACGCTCGCACACGTGAGTTGTCAGTACTGGAAGACAAAACAATAAGTTTCCCGCTGTAACGCAGCAGTGGCCACACTACTTGACACCTATACCCCTGAGGTAATCGGTCAACTGTACTTAGCTCATGGACGAATTCATCAACATCGATTAAAAGGATGCACATCTTAAAATCGTCCTGGCTGTGTATTTTTTTGTTATTAAGCAGGAGAACTACTGTTATTAATGTTGTTGACATTTTGGATTTGGCTGTTAGTTGTCAGATGCATATTGTTATAAAATACAGCTTAGAATCACGGGCCACACGAATACTTGATTCAGGCTGCAGTTTGACAACCACTGTTGTAGACCATAAAGTGAAGGAGGCATAAACACTCACAATTGAGCTGCAAAACTTGTGCTAATTGAACTATGATAGAAGGGAAGCTCAATGCTGTAGCAGCTATTAGTGGAAAGATGTGATAGGAAAACTGGTATTGCTGGAAGGATTCAGCATTAACTTCTTACCACAAGTGGCACAGCAAGTGAGTTAGAATAAACAGAGGTGGGCTCAAAATTGGCTCCAGTGTCAGACAACAATTGCCCGCCGATATAAAATTACATGTAGAGCAGCAGTCCGAACAGTTGTGGTTGCACAGTCTTGGCAGTGTGAAGAAACCATACCACTGAGAAATGTTCAAAAGCAGTCCAGATGTATTGCTTGAGGAAGAAGTTGGAATTACAATAAAACTGATACTTAAACTTCTATTTATTTATTTATTTATTGTTCTGTGGGACCAAATTAAGGAGAAGTCTCCATGGTCGTGGAACAAGTCAATACATGAAATTATAACACGATATTAGAAACAGATAAAATGAAATATAAAAAAAACATATTCAGGTGACAAGTCGTAAGTTTAAATAAAGAAAATCAACAATTTTTTAGCTCTTCCAGGAGCTCCTCGACAGAATAAGGAAACTCTTCAGTTCAGACTTAAAAGTATTTTGGCTACTGCTAAGATTTTTGAGTTCTTGTGGTAGCTTATTCAAAATGGATGCAGCAGAATACTGCACTCCTTTCTGCACAAGAGTCAAGGAAGTGCATTCCACATGCAGATTGGATTTCTGCCTAGTATTAACTGAGTGAAAACTGCTAACTCTTGGGAATAGGCTAATATTGCTAACAGCAAACGACATTAAAGAAAATATATACTGTGAGGGCAATGTCAGAATTCCCAGACTATTGAATAGGGGTCGACAAGAGGTTCTCGAACTTACACCACATATAGCTCGAACAGCCCATTTTCGAGCCAAAAATACCCTTTTTGAATCAGAAGAATTACCCCAAAACATAATACCATACGACATAAGGGGTATGAAAATATGCGAAGTAGACTACTTTTCGTGTTGAAGTGTCACTTATTTCAGATACTGTTCTAATGGTAAATAAAGCAGCATTTAGTTTCTGAACAAGATCCTGGACATGGGCTTTCCACAACAGCTTACTATCTATCCGAACGCCTAGGAACGTGAACTGTTCTGTCTCGCTTATAATATGCCCATTCTGTCTGATCAAAATATCGGTTCTTGTTGAATTGTGAGTTATAAACTGTAAAAACTGAGTCTTACTGTGATTTAGCATCAAATTATTTTCCACAATCCACAAACTTATTTCATGAACTACATTTTTTGATACTGTTTCAGTATTACACACAAGATCCTTCACTACCAAGCTGGTGTCATCAGCAAACAGAAATATTTTTGAATCACCTGCAATACTAGAAGGCATATCATTTATATAAATAAGAAACAGCAGTGGCCCCAGCACCGACCCTTGGGGAACGCCCCACTTAACAGTGCCCCATTGGGACTGAACATTACTACCACTCTCAATATTGCAGAGAATTACCTTCTGCTTTCTGTTCTTAAATTAAGAGGCGAACCAATTGTAAGCTACTCCCCTTACTCCATAATGGTCCAACTTCTGCAATAATATTTTGTGGTCATCACAGTCAAAAGCCTTCGTTAAATCAAAGAAAACACCTAGCGTTCCCAACCTTTTATTTAATCCATCCGAAACCTCACAGAGAAACGAGAATATAGCATTTTCAGTTCTTAAACCATTTCTAAAACCAAATTGTACATTTGACAGCAAATTATGTGAATTTAAATGCTCCAGTAACCTTGTATATACTACCTTCTCGATAACTTTAGCAAACACCGATGGCATAGAAATAGGTCTAAAATTGTCAACATTATCAATGTCTCCCGTTTTATAAAGTGGATTCACTACCGAGTACTTTAATCAGTCAGGAAACCAAAATATCCACAGGTGTGCTGCCGGTCTATAGTGTCCAACGGGCACAATATTTCGGCGATCATACATGTCGCCATCATCAGGTGAACTGACGGACTGAGCTCCTGTGAACGTGCCGGCACGGAGATCCGTACGCTATGGCTGCTCAGAGGGAACTGGGTTCGGTTGCGGCGGCGGCCGATTTAAATACCCTCCGCCCGCGGCGCGCTCCCTCCGCCGTCCGCGCCCCGCGCCACGGTCGCGCGGTGGAACAGATTGCGACGGCGTCTGAGAAGACGTCGGTGTGATGACTGTCCGCCGTGGTCGTCACAACTATACGTTTGCTCGATTTACTCTTGATTAACCCAATCGCTGGTTCCCAAGCCTTGCTAAGATTATAGCCACAGTCACGGTTTATGAGGTTGTCATTGGTGCGAATTTCGATGGCCTCTCTAACAACGCTGTCCCAGTATCTCGACGTCTGTACCAGAATCCTCGTGCGGTCATACTCCATGGCGTGATTTTCCGACAAACGCACCAATGACGACCTCATAAACCGTGACTGTGGCTATAATCTTAGCAAGGCTTGGGAACCAGCGATTGGGTTAATCAAGAGTAAATCTAGCAAACGTATAGTTGTGACGACCACGGCAGACAGAGCCATCACACCGACGTCATCTCAGACGCCGTCGCAATCTGTTCCACCGCGCGACTGTGGCGCGGGGCGCGGACGGCGGAGGGAGCGCGCCGCAGGCGGAGGGTATTTAAATCGGCCACGACCGCGGCCGAACCCAGTTCCCTCTGAGCAGCCATAGCGTACGGATCTCCATGCCGGCACGTTCACAGGAGCTCAGTCCGTCAGTTCACCTGATGATGGCGACATGTATGATCGCCGAAATATTGTGCCCGTTGGACACTATAGACCGGCAGCACACCCGTAGATATTTTGATTATCAAATACGCCAGGAGAAACTCAAGAATCAAGTCAGGAAACCGACCACTCCTAAAGGAAAAGTTACAGATATGGCTAAGTACTGGGCTAACATACATAGAACAATACTTCAGTATTCTGCTAGATACCCCATCATATCCATGAGAGTTCTTGGTCTTTAGTGATTTAATTATTAATTCAATCTCCCTCTTGTCAGTATCATGGAGGAGCATTTTAGGTAACAGTCTCGGAACACTTTTTTCTAAGAGCGCTATATGATTCCCTGTTGGGACTAGGTTTCTATTTAGTTCACCTGCTATATTCAGAAAGTGATTATTAAATACTGTACATATACGCGACTTATCAGTAACACGGACATTCCCACTACGCACTGATTCTATATCCTCGACCTTCCTTTACGACTGACCATATGGTTTTAATTTTATCCTTAGACTTAGCTGTTCTATCTGCATACCACATACTTTTTGCCTTCCTAATAACATTTTTAAGCACCTTACAATACTGTTTGTAATGGGCTGCTGCATTTAGATTTTGACTGTTTCTAACGTTTTGATATAATTGCCACTTTGTTCTACAAGATATTCTTATCCCTCTAGTCAGCCACCCAGGCTGCCTGTTTGTGCTAGTACCCTGTTTTGAACGTTCTAACAGAAAGCAACTTTCAAAGAGCACGAGAAAAGTCTTGAGAAAAGCGTTATATTTATCGTCTACTGTATCAGTGCTATAAACATCTTGCCACTCTTGTTCCTTAATAACGTTTACAAAGGTCTCTACAGCAACTGGATCAGTTTTCCTAAACAGCTGATGACTATATTTAACACGTGTTGCAGCACAAAAATCTTTTAGAGTTAAAATTTGTGCATCATGATCTGAAAGGCCATTCACCTTTTTGCTAACAGAATGCCCTTCTAGTAATGAGGAATGAACAAAAATGTTGTCTATGTTGTTCTACTGTTCCCTTGCACTCTCGTTGGAAAGAATGCGGTTTGCATAAGATTATACGAATTAAGGAGGTCTACCAGCATCCTCTTCCTTGCACAATCACTTATACAAGTAATATTGAAGTCACCACATATAACTAACTTTTTGTATTTCCTATAAAGTGAACCAAGAATCTCCTCCAGTTTTAGCAAAAATGTTGTGAATTCGGAGTCTGGGGATCTATAAATAACAACAGTTAGAAGTTTAGCTCCATTAAATTTAACCACACCTGCACAACATTCAAACACCTTTTCAGTGCAGTACTTTGAAACACCAATTGACTCAAATGGGATGCCGTTTTTCACATACATGGCTACTCCCCCACACCGCAAGGAGCTCCTCGAAAAGCTGCCAGCCAACCTGTATCCTGGTAAAGGAAGCCTCTGAATTATCTCCTTATTTAAGAAGTGTTCAGATATACCAATAATTTCAGAGTCAACATCTATAAGCAGTTCACTAACTTTATCTCTAATACCTTGTATATTTTGATGAAATTTACTAATTCCCTCATTACTCGGATACCTAAGCTTTGTCAAAAGTGGTTCCTTTGTTAGAGAGACTTCCCTTAAGCAGGAATACCTATCAGCTGACTTCAATCTAAAAAAGGTGCAGCTCTAACACCCACTACTGCAGCAATTTTCCCATGAGTGATCCTACCAACCCCACCTATGCTGTCACCTATAAGCTTTGCCAACCTCCCCTTCCCATACCTGTTGAGGTGCAGGCCATGTCTAGTGAAACCCGTCCTGCTGATAGACTCCACCGACACCATTGAAATGTGACTCATGCTTTCTGTCATCAGCGCACCCCCAAGTCTCATGTTATTACGCCTGACGGCTGTATTAAGATGAGGCCGATCGTGACGCTGAAACAGTTCCATGAAATGCACATTCATGTTGCCAGTCTGAGTGGCTATCTTTTCTATAACAACACATGCTACAAAACAGTTAAAAGTTCCACTATAGAAGGTAGACATACCCATGAGTCTACTGAATTGTGTAGCTTAAATATTCTTAACATGCATGTAAGTGAATCCTAAAGCAAATACGCAATATAAATCTTACGTTTAGACTGAGGTTGGTTAAATTAGCCAGATATACCAAGAGATGTGTAGGGACAACAGGTCGGTATAGGAGTTTGTCATTCATCGTCAGATAAAATGTCATTCTGATAGGGAATGTTCAGGAATCGATGAGGGCAAGGCTATTTCAGGATGTGGGCATCCAGGAGTGCATGAAAAATTAAGGATTTGCTCAAAAGAGAACTTGAGTATGGTTCAAGACAAGTGACTGATGTTTATTATCGAAGTCTAATTCTGAGGGAGACAAGTGGCGCCTGGGAGGCCACCAGCAGACAGGAACATATCGCCCGAGAGAGGGGTGCAGAGGCACGTTTGATTGGGTTGAAAGCTGGCTGCCCAGAGAGCACCTCGTCAGTCCCAGCTCGCTCTCACCAGCCGACCGGCAGCCCCCATGTGACCATTCTCAGCTCTGTGATTGGTTGCTGGAGGTTTTTCAAGAAGCCTTCCCTTGTCGGTGACACTTGGTGATGCTTTGTGCTGTCCTTAGGTTAGTTAGGTTTAAGTAGTTTTAAGTTTAGGGGACTGATCACCTCAGATGTTAAGTACCATAGTGCTCTGAGCCATTTGAACCATTTGGCAATGAAATCTGGCAGTAAGCAGTACTGAGCCAGCCCATGCCTAGTCACACCTCTGCTGTAAAGCTCAGTTCAGTTGTATAAAGAACAAAACTCGAAAAATTAAAAATTTGGATTAAAAATAAAGCTTTTCCCACTCATTGTGTCAGTCCATGGTGCAAGTTCCCTCCTCCTTCCACAGGAGAAGGTTACTGATCCCAAAATTACAAACATGGTAGCTGAATGATTAAAAGTGCACTTGCTAAGGGGTGCTGCTACCTTCTAATGGAGGCTAATTAATATAGAAAACATTTCTGACTAGAAAAAACGGGTAAGGATAAAAATTTTGACAATTTTTTTTCTTTACAAATTGTAGTAAAATATCCTGCAGTTCGTAGTGACCAATTTTGATTAATGAGAATAGAAAGATATGTGGTCAATTGAGGTGGTGCACTGATGCAGCTGCATAGTGGCACAGAGACAACGTGAGGTGTGGGGTGGTGTATCCAGCCAGTAGGGCCAGCATGAGGGCTGCCGAGATGGGTCTGCAGTGCAGTGTCTAAAGTTGAGATGCTTCAAGATCCATGACAGCTGTACTGACAGCACATACTGCTGTTGTCAGCCTTCAGGTGGGATGCACTGATGGCTGCAGGCGAAAACAGCCATCTACAGAGCTGTGACAACACTGAGACATTGCCACAGAGACCTTTACAAAATTGCGTTACGTTATTGGTTGAGGTAGGCCTACGACGCTGTCATGCCCAGCACACTGCAACTGTCACGTATCAACTTACGCTGACTCAATAATATTTATGGTATGATGGCCATGCCTCAGTGCAATAACGAATTATTGCAATTTGAAACGATGGCATTAGTGCTGCCGAAGATGGTTATTAGTGTGGCGGTCTAGCTCACAGATAATGGAAGGCTGTTAAACTCCATCAAAGGGATGTGACAGTGGAAGTCATGGGGGTATTTGAATACAAAGGAGAATTTAGATGAATAAAATTGGTAACAGTTGTCACTTTTCCTATAACTCTAAAGCTTGTTTTATGAATGTGAGAAGTTATTGAAAGGTACATTATAAACTCATTATTCATCCATAATGAGTTGGTTCCTTGAAGACAATAAAAAACATAATTCACATACTTCCAATGATACTAATATTAATTGTTAAATCCCAAGTTATTGTTTTGGTTCACATATTATGAAATATGAAAAAGAACAAAATTATCCAATGAAAACAAACCAATATGTATAAACATCTTATATTTTAATGCTTAGTCATAAAGGAAGGCCATGTCTGAATAGCACCAGGTTCCAAAATGCCTTTAAGTAAGATAATCACCCGTTGGCTGTGTTCGAGAACTACTGGTTTTAATGAATTGAATCACTAATAGTATCATTGGTTACATATGATTCGTACAATCAGTCAAAGAACAACTAAAGTTGGTGGAACAGATACAAAACAGGGAACAACCACTCTATGTTGGTATTCTTGAGTATTCCACTCAGCGATCTGCATGGTGGCGTGATCAAGGGTAATTTGCCATTTTTCCCGAGCTGGTAGTTCACCAATGGATTGTAGAAGGCTAGCCTTTGAGTTATTTGGTAGCATGGGCAAGCTGTCAGATGGTGGCAGTACAAAACTTGCTTCAGGCAAATATAGCAGAAAAGATTTAAAACTAACAGATAACCTAACAGGGTGAGATTACATCACAATAAGAATTGTTGAATAAAAGTCAACTGTTAAAGTAAATCAATAAGTCTGAGAAGTAAATACATATTTATAGCAAAGACATGCTACTACAGTGAGGGAGGGGGGGGGGCTGTGATACGGAATACAGTAAGCTCTTACCAACAGGCATGAACCAACCACGGTTTGTCCAGTGCGAGAGCAAGGGGATGCTTTATTTTACTCTAAAAAAATACAGTTTCACAATTTGATTTACTAGTGCAGAGCGATAAGGTAGAACATGTGTAAGAGCTTGTGTTGATGCACAGTGTTCGTGTAAGTTGTTCATTGTTCACAAAAGACTAACACAATTCCTTCACACTAAAATGCAAATCACAAAATAACTGACTGAACAGCAACATTATTGCCCATAGCAACATGAATAAAGCACATTACTTCCCTAAATGAAATCACTTCTACACGAAACAAAATACCCTTGACATCAGGACATAAGGGTGTTTATTTCTCAAGCCATTTCAAGCATGTGCTGACAGCAACCTGTCAGACTTGAGTTTTTTTCACAACAATACCTCTATGTGGCAGCAAATTATTCTGAGGTGGACTAGATAGCACCACAGGGGGGTGGCGGAGCTTGACAGTAATACAGCTTTAACTAGTCATAATGCACTATTACACAATGATTAGACAGCTCTGCATTAACAGGAGAGATTACTTGTATGATGGAATAAGGGCATTCATACTGAGGGGTGAATTTCTTTTTCACACCTTTCTTAGCCATGGGGTTATGGAGCAACACTTGGTCTCTGGGTTTATACTGGGGGAGCACAGCCCCTTTCTTACTTAGTTGGTTCTGTTTCTGAATAGCTTTGTAATTATTTCGTTTTAGTTGCTTCCAGATAGCCTTGAGGTGGCTTGCTAGCCCTTAAATCTCAGCCAGGTTCACACCAGGCGATAGTTTATCAAGTTCAAACTGAGAGCTCATAGGCTGACTGCATACTGCTTCATAGGGCATATACTGTACCCAGTTGATTCAAGTATACAACTACTGTACACAGAAGCTATGTAGCAGTTTATGTAATTTAAGACAACATCAGAACTATTGTTCAATGGACACATTCAAGGCAGTCATCGGCTGTTGGGTGAAAAAGTGTGATTCTTTAATTTTTAATTCACGATAATTTGCAAACGTGTAGGAACAGGGCGGACATAAAATTAATACCCTGATCAGACAAAATCGCAGCAAGACTTCCAAATGGTTACACCAAATGAATGACAAAGGCACATTCCACTGTTTCTGTAATCATATCTGCAAGTGATATTAAAATTAGGTACCTAGAAAAGTGATAATGATAGACAGAATATATTTATTATTTTTTGTGCTCTGTGGGAGTGTCCAAAAATATCTAAAGCAACATTTTGAAATGGTTTGGTAGCTTCTGTGAGGGTTTGCAAGGGAATTTTAGTTCATGCTGTGGGCACCCTCTGGGCACAAGGCAAGCAATTTTGTATATACAGGGTGGCGCACGAAATGTGTTACCAATTTTTCTTTCACAATTTATGACACACGTTAGATATCCCGCTAGGATCTCTACAGCAGTACCAGCAGAGGTTGGAAAAACAAATGAGTTACGAAATGACGTGTAATTCAAGATACTGCCGCTAGGAGACTAGTAAGCAGCAATGGCTGACAATGGAAGACTGACGACACAGTAACGATCGGCAATTGTATTACTTTTTTATGAAACAAAAAGCCTTGTTGTGACTCAGAGGCGTTTTCGACAACAGTTTAACACACGATGGGTCCCTTGCAAGAAGACCGTCCACAGGTTGCATGATAAATTTGCACAGGAAGGAACAGTATTGGAAGCGAAGCGACCTCAGCCTAAGCCTGTTTGTTCGCCAGAGAATATTGAAGCGGTACGAGTTGCTGTACAGAGAAAGGCAGCAGTGCAACTGGGAATGTCCAGACGCTCCGTTCAACGCATTCTTAAAAGTGACCTCCATATGTACCCATACAAGATGACCTGTGCACAGAAGCTTACTGAAGAACACAAGCAGCAGGGACTACTGTTTGCTCAGTGGGCAGAGGATAGGGAAGAAACTCTCAACATTTGGTTTTCAGACGAGGCGAATTTTCATTTAGACGGTGTGGTTAACAAACAAAATGTACACTTTTGGGCCACTGAAAACCCACAAGTACTTCATGAATGACAACATTATGCTCCGAGGATTACAGCGTGGGCAGCAATTTCCAGTCACAGACTTATTGGACCCATTTCCTTTGAAGACACTGTGAACAGCGAGCGTTATTTGAGCATGCTTCACAATAGCTTCATTCCACAGCTTCTTGCTACTGCCTTGCCCTTCAACACACAGTGGTTCATGCAAGATGGAGCAAGGTCACATACTGCAAACACTATGTTGGAGTTTTTACGTGAGCATTTCGACATGCGGATCATTTCACTCAGGTTTCCAGGTAACTTCAATGATGGACAAAATTGGCCCCCCAATAGTCCAGGCCTCAATCCATGTGACTTTTTTCTTTGGGGGTACCTAAAGGAAAAAATTTTCCCAAAACGTCCTCGTGATTTAATGGAGCTCAGAAGACTTATTCTTCAAGCTTGCAGTGAAATTACGGAAGACATATGCCGTAGGGTAATCACCAACTTCAGTGTTCGTTTGAAGGAAGTTAGGAAACGAAATGGTGGACATATTGAGAATGTGCTGAGTTAGAACAAATCTCTATGGACGACTCTTCATTGTAGTATATGTTCCTTTCAGATTGTATTGACAATAAAGTTTATTTTCAAAAACAAAATGGTAACACATTTCGTGCGCCACCCTGTACTTTGGAGCATCAGTCTGTCTGCCCTTCCACCAGAAATGTGTGGCTGGCATTTGTGGCTCTTCATCCCTGTGACACGCTTGTGAGCTGTTGTTATGTGCTGTTGCAGTGTTTAGAATTGCTATGCTATTACCCAGGAGGGTCTTGCAGTATAGAATACTATCCTCTGTACAAAATCGCAGAGGAAGATGTACCAGTGAAATTCTCCATCTCTCTCCTGTGCTTTTTTCAATTCTTCTATTGACACATAACCTTTCTGACCTTACAACTTACCACATCAGCATTCTGATGTAAACGACCTTGTTTGTGGCATATTCCATAATCATATTCTGATAGTTTTAACGCCCAGTGAGTTAAATCACTACCAGTGTCCTTTAAACTGAGCATCCACAAAAGAGCAGTGTGGTCAGTGACCACAGTAAATTTTCTGACTTGCAAATAATGTTTGAAATAGTTCATCCTGAATATAAGTGCTGTCAACTTTTTATCAGTGGTACTGTAATTGTTCTCTGCTTGGTTGAACTGCCTAGAAGCACATGGATATTTCCATAACCTTATATTCCTTACTAAGAACACCACCAATACCATAATCTGAGGTATCTCTGGGAAGGATAAAAAGTGTTTTAAAATCTCTATACATTAGTAAAGGTGAACCTGTCAAAACATCCTTAATTTTTAATATTACTCATCATAAAGATGAGATGTAGATTTGCAAACTGGCACAACAAAGAGATTAACACTTTTAGCATTTGGTGAGAGCCTTCTCCAGAAAAGAAAACACACACACACACACACACACACACACACACACACACACACACATTCAGACAAGCAAGCACATCTCAACACACACACACACACACACACATTCAGACAAGCAAGCACATCTCATGCATACATGACTGCTCTAGCCAGAGCAGCCGGAGATAGCAGTCGTGTGCATGACCCTTGCTTGCGTGTTTGAATTTGCGCATGTTTTCTTTTCTGGAGGCGACTCCGGGCAAAAGCTAAATATGTAACTGTCTTTTCATAAAATTTTTGATTTCCCACTTGGACTTTCACCGAGCAAGGTGGCGCAGTGGTTAGACACTGGACTCGCATTCGGGAGGACGACGGTTCAATCCCGCGTTCGGCCATCCTGATTTAGGTTTTCCATGATTTACCTAAAATCACTCCAGGCAAATGCTGGGATGGTTCCTCTGAAAGGGCACGGCCGACTTCCTTCCCCATCCTTCCCTAATCCGATGAGACCGATGACCACGCTGTCTGGTCTCCTTCCCCAAACCAACCAACCAACCAACCACTTGGACTTTCAATTGTGTCATCTTTAATTTCCCTCATAGTTCATTCAAATTCTTTTGTCCACTCAGACACTGCACCTTTCTTTAACACTTAGTTAATGGTTTGGCTACAACAGCCTAATCCTTCACAAAACAGTAATGATAATTGATGAGGACAAGAAAAGATTGGAACTCCATAACATTAGTGGGCACTGGAAAACTCTCAACTGTTTCGGTTGCCCATAGATCCAGCTCAACCCTATCGGAACTGGTAATATGTCCCCGGTACAATCTATGACTGTACAAAAGAACACTTCTGTATCTTTGAACTCAAATGTGCATCCCGTGGCCTTGATAATACATTTCTCAATCTCTCTACATGTTCCTCAGTACTCCTTGAAAATATGGTATCACCCAAATACAGTAAACAAATAGTAGGCTTCAGTCTTCTTAGCAAGAAGTGTGCAAACCTTTGGAAAGTGGCAGGCATATTTCTAAGGCCAAAAGGTATGCATAAAAGCTCATCAATGCTAGGGAACCACAAATACATTTTTTTGTTGAACTTGTGATGCAAGGGGAACTTGGTGGTAATCAGAATGCATATCAAGTGTGGTAAAATACCTACAGTTCCCTAATCTGTCCAGTGTTTCTTTAGAGAGAGAGAGAGAGAGAGGGGGGGGGGCTGTAAGTATCAAGTATAGTGGCGGGAGGGGGGGGGGGCTGGCGGTAAGTATCAAGTATAGTTAACGTATTTACCACTTGCATATCAATGCATAGGTGACAGGTTTTTTCCAATTGATTGCCTTTTTGGGTACTACAACAGAGGTGATGACCAGGGGCTTGCAGAGGGTTAAGTATCTCTGGATCCAATTGTTGTTGAATAGTATCTTCAGCAATGGATTGTAGATTAAATGGGAGTGTGTATGGTTTCTGTGCAATTAGCCTAGCATCTCCAATTGGAATTTCGTGTTACATAATGTCAGTGGCCAGCAAATACTGCTGTTCCTCTAACAAAGCCTCTTCCTCAAATACTGGATACAAAAGATTTCCCCTAACTCATACAAATGTGCTAACTTCTCAAATAATTGATTTTTAAGTAAGGGTGCAAGTGCACAAACTTTCCTTAATGGCACTGCTTCTTTCTTTTACCCTTTCACTTATTTTTACACTTAAATTCCTTCTGTACTACTTCCTGACCACTAGTAAATATTGTTCCACTTGGAATTTATAGATCTCTCTGCCCAAAGTTATCACTACGTACTGGAACACAAAACTTCTTTCCCAGTCTCTCTGTTTTACCTCTTTTCAACTGAATCTGCTGCTAGCTGTCGAGAACTACATTCTGACTGAATGGATCAACCAGAAAGTCCAGTCTCAGCAGTGTTCAGGTTTTGACACATATCCAGAGAACTGTCCCCTGTGCTACCACTGATTGTAACAGGTGTTAGCTTTCAGTGACCATGTATACTTATGTTAATGCTTGTGGAAGAGGCCCCCCTCCCTAGATGCAGAGAATTCCACTGTTGGGGATTCTGTGTCTAATTTTGTGGGCAGCTACTAATCTCGTGTCGTACCACATGGTGTGTGACAATGCTTAGCAGTGTGGACTGGCTTCCCACAGCATTTGCAATTCATGTAGTTTAAAAAGACATGGCATTGCTCATTACTTTGCAGTGGAGCAGAAACGAACTGTCCAAATCCTCCACACAAGTAGGTGAGCCACCTTGACTTCACTGTCTGTCAGCAAATTTATTCCATGTATAAAGACATCAGTTGCTCTGGCTTTTGCTTCCTCAATTAACATGTCATTACATGCAGCATCCCACCCTAACATGTATGTGCAACATGACACATCACATATTCAGTCAGCAAAAAGAGATAAATGGTCTCTGTAATAGCTGACTCCTCTTTTGTCAGAAAACTGCTCTGCTCATCCTTATGCCAGTGCTTAAAAGGTTACAGCATTTTTAAACGTGTCAACAGATTCTGCATACTAATGTGCATCACCTGACAACTTTAACCACGTTACATTTAACAGAAATCCATCTGACCAACTGCAAGTACATCCTATGTCCCTAACATTCTGGAGGAAATCAGTGACATTTTCATTTAGGTTTCCTGAAGAAGTAGGTATAAAGGATGCTGCAGGAAGCTGCTTTCAAGGGTTGGTACAAATGCTGCAGAACTAGCAGGTCTTTTGCTCAGTTTCGCACAAATTCTCTTCACATTTTTCATGTAATTCTAGCTTCTGATAGGTAAGTATATTAATTTGCTCAGCAAGTGTGTCAACAGGGTCTGCACTGGTACATGATTCACTCCAGAGTGTGTCTTGGGTATGGTTACAAAATACAGGCAAACAGTTAATTAAAAACCACAGAACTGTCACAAAAGGGGTGAAACTACTCAAAAGAAAATTAGGTCCTAATTACAATGATGGCAGCTCACAGTCATGATGGCTCATGCAATGTAAGCAAGCATGGGTAGTGAGACTTTCTTTAATTTGTGGCATGGAGGGCAACAGCGTAACATGTTGGTGCCAGCATCAATAACGGCACATTGACGGAAGGGATGATGACCAGGAATGTAGAAGATTTTGCAGCAGACAGCAGCATTGGCCCACCACTCTGGTACCATGCACCGCAGAATTTGAATCCCCACCAGATGTCATGGATGTCAAAGACCTATAGAGTTCTCTGTACCATTGTGCCATAAGCTGTGGACCGCATTTAGAGTGAGGGCGCCACAGTGGAACACGTGGTTGCAGCGGCCAATAGCGGTGTTCCCGACCGAGTACTTAAGTGCCTGCCTGTCGTTCAGCCTGCCAGTCTAACCTTGTGTGTGTCTCGGGACATATCACCTTGCGTTAGACAGCTTATTGACTTTCGTGTTTTCTTTACATGTGGACGTGGTTGTCTTGTTTGGTTCGTGACTCTGTTGTCTGTTCTTGTTGTGTTGTAAGGTCTTTCATTAGTCATGTCTGTCCTCACCTATTGTGTTGTTGTTTGCGGGCTGCTCCGCAGGTCCCGCCACGTTTTCGTCGCTACAACCCCATGACCATACCAGTCGCTGTTACAACATTTTGGCCACAAGGTAAACAGTGGTTGTTGTTGGTATGGAGGCGAAGTTGGTCTGTCTGCTGGAGCAACAGCAGCAGCTCACGCAGGAGCAGCAGCTCCAGTTAGACACCTTACAAAAGTCGCTGCAGTTGCTAACAGACAAAGTTGATGCCCGGGACATGTTACCACAACAGCTTCAGGGTCCTCAGGTGTCCGATGCTTTCCCACGTCCACCGTTGTTTCCGCCCTTTAATGACGCTAACGAGGACTGGGAAACCTACTTACATCGGCTGAAACAACATTTGACGGCTTTTCAAGTCACGGACAACTCCTTGCAGCGGTCATTGTTTTTGTCTTGGGCCTCCCCGGACACGTTCTTTCTTCTCCGCAAGCTGGCACCGTTGTCCGATCCTGCCGATCCAGTGGCTCTCTTTTTCCAGGAGATCTGGCTTTTGCTGACAAACTATTATTCCCAACACTTCCATGTGGTCGCCTCTCGGCTGGAGTTCCACCAGTACCGTAAACAGCCTGGTCAATCGTATCGTTCCTGGGTCACGGACTTGCAGGGTCTCAGCCGTCAATGCAATTTTATGTGCACCAAATAGCAGTGTAAGGCTTTGTATGCAGACTCCCTGATCCAGGCTGTGGTGGTTCAGCTGGCTCCCGATCCTGAGGTCCATACTGCGGTGTTGAAACTCGACAACCCAACCTTGGAAGAGATTCTCCGCATTGCCCCCTCCTTTGAAACTGCTCAACGGCTAACGAGCGTCTTATGGCGCAGCTGCAGGTGGCGGCAATCGCGGCGTCACAGCAGGTTCCGCCCTCGCGACGTCGACGTTGCCAGCACCATCGGGACTCCTCGTTGTCCGACGTCTCTATGGCATCAGCACCTTCAGTCGCCCCTCGTCGCCGGTCGCACAGCCCACTTCCATCTTGCCCACAGTGCTGTACTGCACATTCGCGGGCTGATTGTCCCCACCGCTGTAAAACGTGCATGCTGTGTAACAAGGAGGGCCACATCCGATCGGTTTGTCGTAGTCGCTTGAATTGCTCCAGTCCTGCCCCTCCTGGGCCTCAGGATACGGTTCATGCTCTGCAATCGGTCGTCCCACAGGACGACCCGTCAGTGCGGAAGCATTTCCTCACGCTCCACATTTTCACTGAGGATGTCAGTTTTCAGGTCGACACTGGGGCCACCATCTCCCTGATTAATATGGCGACATATACCCGGCTGGGCTCTCCTGCGTTGTCACCTCCCTCTCGCCGTTTGGTCGCCTACGGAGATGGTTCCCTTCCCCTTTGTGGGCAGTTTGTTGTCCAGGCAACGTACAAGCGTGTTCCCCGGTTCCTTACCCTCTTTGTCATCAACCATCCGTCGGCTTCTAATATATTTGGCCTGGACGCATTTGAACTGATGCGTTTGCTGATGCCATCCTGCTCCCACCCCCACTCCTGGCCCTCACGGCAGTACACCCCTGGCACGGCAGTGTTGGCCTGCGAATATGGGCGCAATGCGGGTTGGACACCTGCCACTGTTGTCGCGGCCCATGGGCGGTGTGTGACGTCGGTGCAGACATCGAAAAGCTTGGAGTGCCGCCATCATAATCAGCTCCGCCCGTGTGCCGCCACGGGATTCACGCTGCCACCTCTGTCCCTACCTCCTTCAGGTATGGACGTGGTCCTCGAGCCACCGTCCCTGCCCCCAGTTGCCATCTCCACGAGGGCCTGCCGCCAGACCTCTCCACCTCCAGGTGGATCGGTGGCTCCCTCCCCGACCCTGGACTCTGGATCGGCTGTCATGGATACCTCGGGGTCCCTTCCTCCCGGCCAATAGCAGTTGAAGAGCCCGGCTCCTCTTCCCACTGCCACTGCCACCCGCCTCGGCACCATCTGGGGCGTTTCCGCTCCTACACACATGTTTCAGGGGGGAGGGATATGGTACCACGCGCCGCGGAATTTGAATCCCCACCAGATGTCATGGATGTCGAAGACCCATAGAGGTCTCTGTACCATTGTGCCGTAAGCTGTGGCGGCGCGCGCCTCCTGTGCCACATTTAGAGTGAGGGCGCCACAGCGGAACACATGGTTGCAGCGGCCAATAGCAGTGTCCCCGATTGAGTACTTGAGCGCCTGCCTGTCACTCAGCCTGACAGTCTAACCTCGCGTGTGTCTCAGGACATATTGCCTCGAATTAGACAGCGTATTGACTTTCGTGTTTTCTTTATGAGTGGACATGGTTGTCTTGTTTGGTTCGTGACTCTGTTGTCTGTTCTTGTTGTGTCGTAAGGTCCTTCGCTGGTCGTGTCCGTCCTCACCCGTTGTGTTGTTGTTCGCGGGCCGCTCCGCGGGTCCCGCCGCATTTCCATCATTACAACCCCGCGACTCTTCTGGTTGCCATTAAAACCACCACAACAGCCCAAACTCTCATTGAATGAAGGCATAGCGACAATGGCTTGGGCAGGCCTGGCACCAACAGCCATGTGGACTACAGAATGTGCCTGCATGGCAAAGCTGCCGTCTGTGACAGGAACGCCATGGTGTTATGCTACACCTACCTTTCCATGCTGGCATAGGATATATGGGTGTATCTCAATGCCAAGAAAGGTTGGGAAAATGCCTTACAGTAAAGCCTAGCTAGCTCATCACATGTTCAAGACAGTATAGCAACACCACAGGCTAATGACATGCAACCAGCTCCCTAACATGGATTAATAGTGCGGCATCCATCTGTGAAAGAAAACATCCATATGCCAGACGAAATGGTGTGTTTGAATCCTGGAGTTGATACCAGTTGTTCATAAATTAGCAAGTGTAAGACAATTTTAGGATGTGGGCATCTGGGAGTGCATGAAAACTGAAGGAATTTTTCAAAAGAGAAGAAGTGTGTATGGTTCGAAACAACTGATGGGTGTTTATTACCAAAATCTACTTCTAAGGGATAGTAGTGGTGCCTGGGAGGCCACCAACGGGCTGAAGGGCATGTCACCCGAGAGAAGGATGCAGAAGGCCCAGAGACTGGATAGTCAGTCCCAGTCTGCTCTCGCCAGCCCGCTCGGCGGCTCCCAAGTGACCATTTTCAGTTCTGTGATTTGATTGCTGGAGGGCTTCTAGAACATTCCCTTGTCAGCCCCACTTCACTTAAGTGTCACCTTTTCAGCATTACTCACAGTGAGAATGGTGTGGACATGTACAAGGTGTGGGCTGGTGGTGATATCCAACAGTAGCTGGTACTGAGCCCGCCAATACCTAGCCATAGCTCTGCAGTGAAGCTCAGTTCGGTTGTATAAGGAATGAAACTTGAAAAATTAAAAATTTGGATTAAAACTTAAGCTTTTTCCCCACTCTATCAGTCCACCATGCACTGGGAGACAACATGGCAATATGTCAATTATGGAAGATTAACATTCCTTCAAGTTAACTAGGCATATCCTTAAAACTACAGTAATTCAGATAAAAACAAGGAATGATAAGCGCACATACAATATTCTGTTTATATAATTTCAGCATGAATCTGTTGTCCTCAGTTGCCCTAACGTAGAGAGAAATTACAAAAGCAACTGGGTAGCACTGTGTTGCCCATAAAACTTAATGGAAATAATATTCTTACTAACTCTATGGCAAAGTGTAATGGTCCTATGACATCAATTTTGCATGAAAGATTTCTGTGCCACCACTTTCCATATTGGACATACAGCTGAGATACTTGGAGTTTCACGTAATATAATTACCAGACAAATTTATTACTAAATACAGAATTCACTTAACAGGTATAACCTTAACCATTGTGTGACATATTAGAGTTCATGCCTCTCGGTACTGCATCAATAGCACTTATGATCCTTCTAGAATATTATAGTTTCTATTGCACTGAGGTACAAGACAAGGGGCTTGAGACATAAGGCGATGAGGTACTCAGCTGGTGCAATTGTCCCTTTGGTAACTTCCTGGCAGATTAAAACTGTGTGCCCGACCGAGACTCGAACTCGGGACCTTTGCCTTTCGCGGGCAAGTGCTCTACCATCTGAGCTACCGAAGCACGACTCACGCCCGGTACTCATAGCTTTACTTCTGCCAGTATCTCGTCTCCTACCTTCAGTTTTAATCTGCCAGGAAGTTTCATATCAGCGCACACTCCGCTGCAGAGTAAAAATCTCATTCTGGAAACCTCCCCCAGGCTGTGGCTAAGCCATGTCTCCGCAATATCCTTTCTTTCAGGAGTGCTAGTTCTGCTAGGTTCGCAGGAGAGCTTCTGTAAAGTTTGGAAGGTAGGAGACGAGATACTGGCAGAAGTAAAGCTGTGAGTACCGGGCGTGAGTCGTGCTTCGGTAGCTCAGATGGTAGAGCACTTGCCCGCGAAAGGCAAAGGTCCCGAGTTCGAGTCTCGGTCGGGCACACAGTTTTAATCTGCCAGGAAGTTTCATATCAGCGCACACTCCGCTGCAGAGTGAAAATCTCATTCTGTCCCATTGGTATTTGAACTTGACAGAAGTGACCCTGTGTATGTAGAGTATGGAAACGAGGTATATAATGTCACGTGCATTGGTAATGGCTGCTACATACATGCCGACAGAAATGGAGGAGTGAGAAGAGGTGGCAGTATGTCTTTGCTTGGTCGGCTTACCACAAATGCAACACCTGTGTGCTAGACCATATGTTCTCACTGTGTAGTCTGCTGCTTGTAGCAAGCATTCACAGGTGACAGATGGTGCAAAATAAAACAACTTCAAAAGTAACTTATGATTTGTAATGATAACTACCTGTGTAACCATTTCCATTATCTTGCTGCTGCTACTGAAGGTAACAGTAGAAATACACCAACATAAAAAAAGGCATTCTAATACTTCTGCAGATCATTTCGACATTATCTCCCAGGAGTGGTATCCCTATTTCTTCACATTTGAATACCTGCTGGCCAAATAATTATAACTGTCAAAATGCAATTTTTTCAGGAGAGAAGCAAAATGAGTAAATAAGCAAAATGTTTGTGAATGCTTATTCTGGCATTGGTAATCAGTTTAAATGAGTTCACTGGTTATTGATCTACTGTGCAATAATTTTGACAATGTGCAACTTTAAGTATGAGAAATGATTATTGGACGTCTGTGCAAAAATCTTGTCACCTTAAAAGAAGTAGCACATTTTTATGGGTTACAATGTTTATGCCACTGAAAATATTTAGCTTTTTAATATATTTTGTTGGTTTTATTCTGTACAAAAATAATGAGACAGAAACCATACTTGCAATCTGCATTATTAGAGCTTCGCATTGTTTAACAGAATTCACTGAACACTAGAAATATTGTTGCAAAAGAATGTTTTGCAATGGTTAAGCATTACATTAACACTGTACTTTACCTTTAGGTTCTCTTAAAGGCTCAATATTTGTCAGGAATATATCTACATCTAGCAGATTAGATTTAGTTTCTACAGATACAGACAATGGGTCTCCATACAGTCTGGATAGTCAATTTGAACTAATCATCACAGGCTGCACTGTAACGTTGTTTTTACCGCTACACAATTTGCGAAGTACCAAGGTTGCAAGTAGGTGTGACTCTGGCGGCACTGAAGCTCTGTTGGAGAGTCTGAATATATCTTCATTCAAATATGCTCCATTTTGGATCCTTGCAGATTTGCTTTTCAATAGTGCTCAGATCACTGAGATTTTCTGGCTGGATGTAAGAGACAAAAACAAGTCAGTTATCTTGCAGTTGCTGTTACATGGACTCATTCAAATGGCTCCTACACAAGTTGGTTCTCTTGTTTCTCTCATTTAATTCAAAATGTCAACCACAAGGCAAAAAGCTAAGCCCTGTGATTATAAACTTTTGCTCAACAGATGGGAAATACTTCATGTTCAGCAGATATTGATGAAAAACAATAGTTTTCCAGTTATTGTTCTGTCCTGTACATTGACCTGACCACACCACTAAAGTGCTTTCTTCACCTGACTTTAGCACTCAAAATTCAAAATTGTATACAGTATTTCAGGAGGCAAGACGTAATTTCTGCTGATCTGTGTCTGGCTATACTTTTATGCCATACAAACATCCGTGCCATATTGTCACTGTGTAGCGCCTCGAGAATTTTGACGCCAGTTCTAGAGAACCTCAGCTTTCCACCGTCTCGAACACCCGATATTTTATGTACGAGAGTGAGAGATTGGAGAGTGTCTACCTCGTGCTGGTTTTCTATGCACGCAGGGTGGATGTGTATCAAGAGAATGCTACAATGTGGATGGTTGATTGACGTGGGCAAGTGGTTGCCACACTCACCACAGAAGCTACATGCCCAGCGCAAGGAGCAACTGCTCCATACTCCATGATTGTGCTATGTCAGTCATTATTGTGAACAGTTGAATTATGTTATAAGAAAAGAAAAAGACACTTACTTACTTACTTACTCTCTTGACAGTCTGATGGTGGGCTTGCGAGAACTTTGAGGGATGTCTGGAACTGAATTTATTGTAAAAGTACTTAGTAGTTCTGACGGTCCATGAGTCATTGGGCTTATAAAATATTGGTTGTTTATGTGAAAACTACTATGTGATGATCTGTTTGTGGAAGTGAAAACATAGTGGGATTTATTTAAAACTATCTTGAGTGTACGGAATCATTTTGAGAATAGAGAAAATTCCTCCAAACAGCATTATATCTTCGGAGAAGAAGTTGGGGAGATCAGCACAGCCGACTATCCTGAAAAGAAGATCGGCATCTCCAAGTAAGTCCAATGATGAAGGGGACATGTGAGTCTTGCACACCAGCACCACACGGCTTCCTATAGTCGCCGGAAACCGCCAGAACGCGGCAACCAACGTGATCAGGACTCAAACATGAGGAATTTTTGAAGTAAATTGAGACAAGAAGAAATTGGGAGTTGCCATAGCAACCAAGAGTAACAGGACTGGGAAATTGTTCTGGAGAATTGGGTGCGGCCCAAACATAAAAAGGGGTGAATGATGTAGTAAATGCAACACAAAAGAAGATGAAGAAAATATTTCGGATAAGAAGATATGGGTGTGGGGAGGAAGCAATTCTCACACACGCAGTAACCAGCCACCAACGTCAACGGAGTAACCAGCCGCCAACGCAGTAACCCGCCACCGTTGCTGACTGCAATGGCTGACTTCACGTCCGCTCGCTGACACTGCAACCAACGTTCGATGCTGCTGGCACGTGTTCTATTCACCGGTGCCGATTCTACATCTGCTCGCTGATGCAGCATAAAACTCTATGCCGGGTAAGCAAAAAACAATTATTGTTTGAGAAGAAAATTAGAAAAAAAAACTATTCAAAGACTATAGTACTGTAGTTAGTACATTTAGAGGGGAAGTTGTTTTAGATTATCACTAGGTCAAAAATCAATAGGGATATGGATAGCATTCGGAAAATGGGGGAGACTTCAGAATCAGCCATGGCTACAACAGTGAGTAAAGAGGAACTAGACTGGTCTGAGGTAGTGAATCTACTTAAAGCCCAGAGAGCAGATTCAGTGGCTTTAAGAAAAAAAACTAAATGCTAAGTTAGATGCTGAAAGAGCAGATTTAAATACTCCTAGTGCTTCTTTAAGACAAGAACTAAGTGATCTAAGTCTTAAGTTAGATTCAGTAAATACACAGTTGAACACCAAGTTAGAAGAGTGAAATTTTAAGTAACCAAAGCGAAACCTTGAACAATCAAGCAGCTGATATAGTTTTTTTAAAGACTGAATTTGACTCTTTAAATAATAAGGTAGAAAATCTGAAATTATATTTAAAGAATGAACTCACCAGTTCTTTGAATACTCATATTGAACAACTATTTACTGAGTTTAACCAAAGACGGGATGAGCAATTTCAGAATTTAACTAAAAAATTAGAATTTGACATTGAAGATAAATGTAATAATGTAGACATGGGACTTGACAAAACATTTGGATCATTTCAAAATGTATGCAATGTTACATTCGATGTGATAAAGCAAAGGCTGCATTCCTTAAAAGACAGTGAAGAAAGACAGGATAAGACAATCCCTATTGTCCAGTCGCAAATTGCAGGCATCACCACTCGAGTTGATGACGTAGAGAGAAATTTTTAGGAAAAACTGGTAACGTAAGACACCCTAAATATAAGTGGTCTGGAGAAACAGTTAGAGGAAATGATAGACAGAAAAGTTGCCACGAGGGTAACCTCCAACAACTTGTCTACAACTCTCTGTTATGAACTCAATGACACTAAGAAAAATGTCGATGAGTTATGGAAAGAATTCAAGCTTATGCTGGATAGAGTAAGTAACAGGGTGACTTCTCCTAATGTCGTATTAACTAGTGAAGTCATGACAGATCTACAATGAGGAGTGAATTCAAGATTGTCCAGGCAGTTCTCAAAATTTAAGCCAGATGGGAATGTACACCCAATTAATTTTTTTGAAACGATTTAACCAAGCCTTGCCTAAGAACTGGGAAGACTCAAAAATAAATAAATAAATAAATAAAAATAGAATTCACAGTAGGTTACCTTTTGGGAGAAGCATCAGAAGGGGCACTGCAAACACTGAGAGTTTTTCATCTAGGGCCAACTTTCATTAAAGGTTTAAGGAGAAATATTGGCTAACTAGTGTCCAAGAAAAGTTAATATCTTATTTGCGGGACCCAAAGTATAATAGTACATGGGGTACAATGAGAAAATATTTTGACTGGCATTTAACATAAGCAAAATATTTAGATAAACCCATGGAGGAACAGGGACTGGTAAGAATTTTGATAAGGCAATTACCCACTTACACCAGGAAAGACATATGTAGTAGGTGGAAGACTGTAGAAGAACTGTTTCCTTTGTAGATGCACTTGATGCCACAAATAAGGACCGAAATGAGAATGTGCATCAAAATGAGAATCAGAACTACAGAAGGAATAATAATAATAATAATAATAATAGTAATTTTAAAAGACATGAAACTAATTTGGCTAGAGTACACTGGTATAATTGGAACAGTGGTATTGAAAATTATTAAAAAAGACATCCACCTCTGAATACAGGCCCAGTAACTACACAGGAATATGTACCTAGTAATAATAGAGTACAAAATGGGAATGTCATACCTCGATTTGGTAACCAGCCTGTGATTACTAATAGTGACGAAAACGTTGTGCGATCTGGACCCAGGGCTGGGCCCAGGTCGTAGAAATACATTAGGAGGCCTAAATCATAATAAATATGTTACTTTTATGCATAAGGTACTCACCAGAGAATGGTTGTTACTAGAAGAACATACCATTAACAGCATTAAACCACGACAAATTATAATTGGAAGGGTAGAAGATCTTGACGTTAACGTATTTATAGATTCAGGTACTGAGGTGTGTCACTTATTTATCGGGGTTTCTTTAACACATTAAGAATTAAGCAGCACTTACCTATATTACCAGTAACAGAAGTATATATAATCGGTATAACTGGAACTAAAAGTAAGGTTGTCAAAAACTAAACCCAAGTAAACTGTAACTTCGGCGATATTACGTTCCATCAAACACTGCTGGTAGAAAATATTAATAGGGATGTGTTATTTGGCTTAGATTGGCTATCAGAATTTAACATTGTGTTAAATTTTGAGGAAAATTTGCTTTATTGTGGAAAGGGAGACTATAAATGTTGTGTACCATTTGTGACACACAATGATGTGGGTAAACAAACAGCAGAGGCTCAAAGTTTGAAATTAACAGTGACCGCAAAATTGTCGCCAGAGAAAGTAAAATGTAAGTCATATATCACACTGGGCAACATACAAAACAAAGTATACGAATCCCAAATATTAACAAATGACCAAAAGTTAGATTTATCCAGGATTCTATTAGACTATGAAGTGGTTTTTTCCAATAACCCAGGTAGTATTAGTGATTATGTATCTAAATTTAAGATCAAAGGTAATACTCCATTCTTCTGTAAATGCAATTTTGTCTTCTTGGTTTTTAACTGGAAGAAACACGAAAGTCCTTAAAACACATCTTCTCCTCCGACAGGCACAAGTATCCATTACAATTTTTGCACTGCACTTTCTTGCAACTTTTTTATGCCTCATGTTTGCCAGTACATGGTGCTGGAATATCATCAGCACTTGGAAAATGTTCATATCCATCATAGCGCTTATCACTGTATGGAAGCTTAGTAGATGGATAAAAGAATTTAGGCCTCTTGGCCACAGGAAATTTATCTTCATCTTGATCAGTCTCACTGTTACTTAACATTCTTCTGTCCACAAGTGGAACTCCAAGCAGTCCTTCTACTGCCTAGAAACATATAATAAAATCAAATAACATTTGTGTAAACTTAAAATAATTTGATATTGCAAATTATCCATTACTTCTAATTTGAAGTGTAGTGAATCTTTCCATTATTTACTTGGAATATTATTCCCTTTGATGCTTCTCATTTATTGGTTCCATGTGTCTGTCATGTTGAGGTCCACAAAGTGCAAGATTACTTTCCATTTCCATTTTTTACTTCTGAACCCGGCTGTATAGAGTTGTATCTGCTGGTCACAAACATCAAGTCTACCCATGTTTTGGTTGTTTACGCGCACCACAGTAGAACAATCAACTTCAATGTGTTTGTTTTCTATTTTGGGCCAATGTTGCACAGGCTCAGTCATTGTGGAGCCACAGCAGTTTGAAGCCATGATTACTTTGTTGCTATCTTTCCACTCTACAACTACTAAATTATGGTTTTGAGGAATGTGTTCTATCCTTTGTTCATAAACCATCTTGCTTGCCTTGGAGAGAGGCAAGCTCTTTAGTCTGTTGGCCATAGTTGTTCCACTTCCATTCGGCTTCATTTCAGTCAGTTTCTCCAGTAAAGGCGATACACAAAATATCATCAAAGTAGATAAAGCTTTCTTGAGGTAAAGTTTGTGCCAACCTAAATATTACAGAAGGGCCTAGTCCAAACTCTTTAGTCCATAGAGCAGTTGAATCATCTTGATATATTTCAGAGTCTAATACAAGACTAGCTGATGCAGTAAATACGAAATTCGTTAATCCAGCTGGTGAAGGTCTGTTTTTACAAACTGCCTCAGTGGATAGTGACCTGTAAATGATATCCTTTGTTCATCAACCTAACATGTTACATGATCCCATGGAAGACTCAACCACACATTCATTACTGCATCAAGAACTGGGTGTACTTTCTGCAATTTTTTATTATTATTATCTGGGGGAGAGAAAGCATCCACCATGTAAAAAGTATTTCTGAGTGCCAGAAATCTGTCTCTTGACATGATTGTTGAAACTGGAATATAGACATACGCAATGATCCAGTATAATCACAATCAAGGAAATCTGATGTGACCCATAATCAGGTTGACAGCTATAAATTTCCTAAATTCATTTGCATCTGTTTTAAAGCTTTTTTCCATGCTACCACACATCATACTGAATAGTATATTCTTCAGTAACCTTAAAGAATTCGTCTGTAATATATGCGGTAAAATACTGGAGGGGAGTGTTTAATGGATCTGGAAACTGAAAAGGAAATTGATTTGAAAACAGAACAAAATGTATTACAGTAATAAAGAGAGAAAGGGGTATATTGTATCTGCATTCTAGAAAAATTCAGCAGTTCTGGGTAATGCTTAGGTTTGAATAAATTCTTCTTCCACACATATTTTTCGCCTGATAGGTTTAGTTTCTTTATTACTTGTGGAGAATTAACTTTTATGAGAGTTTCTGCTTTACAATCGATGCATGCAACAGAAGAACAGCATGTGTCAGTAGTGTGACCCCGCCACTTGCATCTCCAGTAGCTTGTCTCATTTGTGAACACTTGGCGAGGGTCATTATTATGTGAGAGTGTCGAAATAAATAACCTGGCTTCCTGATGCAATAGGGCAAGATGGACTGTATCATGGAAAGACAAAGGTGATGTCACTTCAACTTGTGGGATTATTTCACAGATGAACACATCAGTGGGTCATGCCTCAGCCTCTTCTAGCAGGAAATGTTTCCGTGTCACATCTTCCCTCAAAGTATATGTAGAACATGAGAGTGTACAAATTCTATCCACAAATACATCAAAATCTTATCCTTCCCTTTCCATAAGGGTGGGCAACTTATCTTGATAATAGTTCATGTTCATCTTACCCAAATACTTCTCCCCTAATCCCTCACCAGAATATCAAACCTTTTTGAATTTTTCAAAGCATCTACTGACTTTAACGTGCATCACCTAATAACTAGATGCATGCCATATTCAAGAGAGAACCCTCAGGCCATGAGCAAATGTAACATCATCACAGACATTTTATAAAGAGATATCTACATTTTCAGAAGGTTTCCTTGAGAAAGAGCAAATAAAATTTATTGCAGGAAAACTACTCATCAACTTAGTATGTTAGTTAGTTAGATAGTTAGTTAGTTAGTTATGTGTTCCACTTGTTAGTCTCATGGAAACCGTTATGATGTGGAGTGCGTCAAATGCATAAGAAATGTACACATGATTTTTTTACAAAAAAAAGCTTAAAATTTTAATTACCTATCCCATTCCCTTAAATGGCAAAACATGCATATATTTTACCTACAGATTTATTTATTCCTGTTCAAGAATTTCATCTATGGGACAGAAGGAGTTGTCAAGGAGATATGATTTCAATTTATTTTTAAAACTGTTACTGCTGTCTATCAGACATTTTATTTCATCTGATAATTTATCGAAAAGTTTTATAGCGGCATATTTTATCCTTTTCTGTGCCAAAGATAGGTTAAGTAGAGGATAGTGCAAGTCTTTCTTTCTTCTGGTATTGTAATAATGAATGTCACTGTTGTTTTTGAACTGGTCCATGTCACTGAGAACAAAATTCATTACTACATAAAAGTACTGCGAGGCTGTTGTAAGAATTCCTAACCTTTTAAAGAGATGCCTACAAGATGTGTGACTATGAGTCCAACACAGCATTCTAACCACTTTCTTTTGAGCAGTGAATACTTTTTGCCTAAGAGTTGAGCTGCCCCAAAATGTGTATAACACCAGAGAGTGAAAGTATGCAAAGTATGTTAGCTTGCTAATTTCTATATCCTCAAATTAGCAATTATTCTGATTGCAAAAGTTGCTGAATCTAGTCACTTTAGGAGATCCCAAATATGAATTTTCCAATTAAGAGTCTCATCTATATGTACACCCAAAAACTTAGTTTGCTCTACCCTGGCTATAGATTTCTGTTAATTTGTTATATTTATTGAAGGAACTGTACTCCTTGTAATAGAAAATTGGATGTACTGTGTTTTTTTAAAGTTCAGAGCAAGCCCATTCACAGAAAACCAATTAATAGATTTTCCAATGACCTTATTTGTATCATTTTCTGTTGGACTTTCTTTTACTGGATTAATAATTATGCTTGTATCATCAGCAAACAGTGTCAGTTCAGCATCTTGTTTCACATAAGAAGGGAGGTCATTCACATTAGTCAAGAACAGGAGGGGACCCATGATCGAACCTTGTGGAACAGCTAATGTAATTTCACCCCAGTTAGATGAAGTGGGGAAACTTCCTTAAATCATTTAATCCTTATAAAGAAACTTTTTGCTTCCTGTTCTGTAGATATGACTCAAACTACTCATATTATGTTTCATTTATACCACAGAATTGTAATTTCTGTATCATAATGTCATGGTTCACACAATCAAATGCTTTGAATAAGTCACAGAATATTCCTTTTTGTGATGTTTTACTATTTAAAGACTCGTGTGGGCAGTGAAAATGTATATTGCTGTTTCAGTAGAACAGCATTTTTGAAATACAAACTGTGATTTACTAAGTATCCCATTACTGTTGAAATGGCTAACCACTCTTGAGTACATTACTGTCTTGACGATTTTTTGAAAATGCTCTAAGCAAGGATACTGGCCAATAATTATTGACATATGTGGTGTTCCTTTTTTTGTAGAGAGGCTTGACAGTGGCATATTTTCACCTGTCTGGGAAAAACCTTGAGTTAGTGATGCATTACAGATGTGACCCAGAACTTCAGCTGTAACCACACCACATTGTTTTAATAACTTGTTAGAGATGTCCTCTACTCCAACAGAACATTTATTTTTCAAATATTTAATAATTTTCTTTATTTCACAAGAGGTTTTTACAAGAAAATTAACTGACAAGGCTTTCTCAAAACTGACTCTTCCATGTACTGTTTGGCTTTTTCTTTTGAACTGTTCTCACCAGTTTCTTCACCTACACTTAAGAAATGGTTGTTAAATACATTAGCTACTTGTGTACTGTTGGTTAAGATGGTCTCATTCTCTTTAATAGTAATACTACCTACCCCAGTGGTTATTTTTCATGTCTCTCTTCTAACAACATTCCATATTGATTTCATTTCATTGCCTGAGTTGTTAATTTCAGCTCTAATATACATATTTTTTGATTTCCTGACAACTTTTCTCACTATGCTACAATAATTTTTATAGTGTAAAATTACTTCTAGGTCGTTACTAATGCTTGCTGTCTCATACAGTTTTCTTTTTCTTTCTGAAGACACTTTAGAATTTGTAGTAATCCAAGGTTTCTTTGAAAACTGTTTGGTGTTAAATTTAGTAATGTTCAGAAAGGGATATAAATTTATCAAGAAATATGTTGCATTTATCATTAGCATTCGGCTCATTATATACATCTCCTCGTTTAACATTTCTTAAGCTTTATCTGAAGTGCTCTATAGATACTGGGTTGACCAACCTTTATGCATCATCATCTGATAACCCATTTATCACTGGGAAAGCACCTGTTAGTTCTACATCCTGTTACTGTACAAATACATTATCGAATGGAGTGCTACTGTCTTGAGCTATACGTGTAGGGAAGTTGTTCACTGATTCTAAGTTATATGTCATTAGTAACACTTTTCCTATCAAAATTACTTAGGAAGTTTACATTGAAATCACCACAGATTAATAACTTGTTCTTTTTGTCTGACAGACAGCATAATAGGGAATCAAACTTTTTTATGAATAGCTCCCAATCTCTTAATGGGAACCTATACACTATTGCTAATGTCAACACTACATTCTCTAGCTGTAGTTCACATGCACAAACTTCAAAGTGCTGATCGACACAAAATTTGCTTACTTCTACAGTTTTGTACTTATAACCTTGTTTTGTATAAATGGCGACTTCTCCTTTATCCATGCTAGATCTGCAAATGTAAGATGCTAAATTACACCCATTGATACTGAATCTTTCCATCCACACAGTTACATGGTGTTCAGACAGACAAAGTATATCAATCACATTCTTATGTGTATATGAAGCTTTTTTATTCTATTTTTCTTGATTTTTATCTGTCTGGACTTTGGCTTTAACCTAAAAAACCTGTCTACCTGGTTCAATTAATCACAGGGATCATCCTTTGTGTGACTGTGGCTCCCCCTTACACTATCTGCTAGTAGAGAAGCTAACTTATCTTTACTCTTCCTATTTAGGGACAGGCCATGTGTAGTGTATCCCCACCTACCAATAGCTATAGCATCAACTGGAACAACACTTATGTGAGATTTTTCTGGTGACTGGAGCATCCTGTTCAGCTCAGTGTTAACATGCCATACAGTAGTGCTTACCCCAGGCCAATCATGGTGCTAAAAGGCCGCCTTAAACCCCACATTTGTGTGCCCAGCACGTAGGAAAAATATATCTAAAAACAAAGATGATGTGACTTACCAAATGAAAGTGCTCGCAGGTCGACAGACACACAAACAAACACAAACATACACACAGAATTCAAGCTTTCGCAACAAACTGTTGCCTCATCAGGAAAGAGGGAAGGAGAGGGAAAGACGAAAGGATGTGGGTTTTAAGGGAGAGGGTAAGAAGTCATTCCAATCCCGGGAGCGGAAAGACTTACCTTAGGGGGAAAAAAGAACGGGTATACACTCGCGCACACACACACATATCCATCCACACACACACACACACACACACACACACACACACACACACACACACTCAACTTGCACACATGTATGCAGTCTCAGATAACTGAAACCACACTGCAAGCAGCAGCACCAGTGCATGATGGGAGTGGTGACTGGGTGGGGGTAAGGAGGAGGCTGGGGCAGGGAGGGGGAGGGATAGTATGGTGGGAGTGGCAGACAGTGAAGTGTTGCAGTTTAGACGGAGGGCAGGAGAGAAGGTGGGGAGGGGTAAGTAACAGAAATGAGAGAAATAAAAAGAAATTAAAAGACTGGATGTGGCAGTGAAATGATGGCTGTGTAGTGCTGGAATGGGAACAGGGAGGGGGGCTGGATGGGTGAGGACAGTGACTAACGAAGGTTGAGGCCAGGAGGGTTGACAGGAACGTAGGATGTATTGCAAAGAATGTTCCCACCTGCGCAATTCAGGAAAGCTGATGTTGGTGGGAAGGATCCATATGGCACAGGCTGTGAAGCAGTCATTGAGATGAGGGATATCATGTTTGGCAGCGTGTTCAGCAACAGGGTGGTCCACTTGTTTTTTTGGCCACAATTTGATGGTGGCCATTCATGCAGACAGACAACTTGTTGGTTGTCATGCCTACATAGAATTCAGCACAGTGGTTGCAGCTTAGCTTGTAAATCACATGATTGGTTTCACAGGTAGCCCTGCCTTTGATGGGATAGGTGATGTTAGTGACCGGACTGGAGTAGGTGGTGGTAGGAGGATGTGTGGGACAGGTCCTGCATCTAGGTCTATTACAGGGGTATGAGCCATGAGGTAAGGGTTTGGGAGCAGGGATTGTGTAATGATGGACGAGTATATTATGTAGGTTTGGTGGATGGCAGAATACCATGGTAGGAGGGGCGGGAAGGATAGTGGGCAGGACATTTCCCATTTCAGGGCATAATGAGAGGTAATCGAAACCCTGGCGGAGAATGTAACTCAGTTGCTCCAATCCTGGATGGTACTGAGTTTTGAGGGGAATGCTCCTCTGTGGCCGGACTCTGGAACTCTGGGAGGTGGTGGGAGACTGGAAAGATAAGGCACGGAGATATGTTTTTGTACAAGGATAGGAGGGTAATTATGGTCAGTGAAGGCTTCAGTGAGACCCTCAGTATATTTAGAAAGGGATTGCTCGTCACTACAGATGTGACAACCACGGGTGGCTAGGCTGCACGGAAAGGACTTCTTGGTATGGAATGGGTAGCAGCTGTCGAAGTGGAGGCATTGCTGGTGGTTAGTAGGTTTGATATGGACGGAGGTACTGATGTAGCCATCTCTGAGGTGGAGGTCAACATATAGGAAGGTGGTTTGCACTGGTGAGGCTGCTTGCAGTGTGGTTTCAGTCCTCTGAGGCTGCATATGTGTATGCAAGTTGTGTTTGTGTGAGTGTGTGTGCACCTGTGTATGTGTGTGTACTGCAGACAAAGGCCTTAATGCCCGAAAGCTATAATTGTGTGAATCTTTTTTTTTGTGCCTATCGCGACTCAGCATCTCCGCTATATGATTTACTAACTGAATTTCTAAAGTTTTTCAACAGTTTCCCTTTTTCACCCTTTGCTTGCTACCTTTCCCAAGCATCATGTGTCTTTTTCCTCCCGTAGCCTACATAATTCCAAATTTGCGTTTTCTAATTCAGCCTTAAGGGCACCAATTTTTCCCTCCTGTTCAGAAATTTTTCTGTCCTTTCTACATAACCTAGATTACCATGGAGGAACCTCATTATCTACCCCTGTTTCCTTGCCACTACATTTGCCCCATTGAAACCATAACCTCAGTCTTCACAGAACACCCACCTCCTTCAGATTTCTACAGCAAGCACATTTGTCACACATGGTTTGATAGAAAAATGTACACAAAAGCAGAGAATAACTTGGCACAAGAGCACTGAGGTTTCATAGCAGTAACTAAATGCTAATGTAAACAAACTTTTAAACTTACTTTTGAAAGTTTTAACTAACTACCTAAAGTCTATATGACAGACACAAATTAATTTAACTTTGAACTGCTAACTCTAGTAAGAAAAAATAAAGATCTACACTCACATGAAATTTATGCCTAAAATGTAAACAAAACTAATGAGTATCAGCCTTTACGAAATACTTTCTTTTCTATCTAAATATGCTCAGAAAAGCAAAACCTTCAATAGACACCATATCGAAGAAGTAAATACACTAGTCTAAAATGTAATATTAACTAAATTAGCTCTTATGTAAATATTAATCACTTAGCTTAGCAAGAGCTTCGTGGACATGCATCTGCTAGAGACTGAAATAAGAAATACATGAAAATTGAAATACGAGGGTTGGAACTTAAATAATGGCAACTATTCATTCACAACTGATACAAAAATTTACATGTTTGCACTTGTTACTGTCCTTCAGAGTAGTCATCAGCTTTGCTTAGAACCCGTTGCCAGCGATGTGGAAGGCTTAGTATACTGTTAGCAGAGTCTGTTCTGTTGTGGTGTGAATGGAGTGATCTACTGCCTGTCGAATCTCTGGAACAGTGTTGAAGTGAATGTCATGAAGTGGTTCCTTCATCTTTGGAATCAAATCAAAGTCACAAGGACTTAAGTCATATTACTGTTCATTTTTGGAGCATCACCTGTGACCAACTTTGCAAAAGAAGTGGCAACAATTTCTGCGCAATCCACCCATCATTTTGCATGACAATGCATGGGCGCATACAACGCAAGCTGTGGTTGCTGTGTTCAGTCGATGGGACTGGGAAGCACTGTACCATCCACCACACTCCCTGGACTTAAGTCCTCCATGCTTGCTACTCGGAGATTACCGAAGGAGGTCGGACATAATTGTGCATCCGCAATTAATGTGGTGGATTCATTGCCCATCAAGGCAAATGAATTGAATGAATGTGTGGTGCCTGTTGGTTTGGACATGTCCAAAAGAACAGACACAACCCAGAATCTGCAGCGGTGATACATATTATGTGATACATAATGGATTTATTGCCCATTGAGGTGAATCAGTTCTGACTGCCATGGTGTCTGTTTCTTCAGCACCATGCAGAATCAGCAGCTATGACACATATGATAAAGAAGACCTACACATTGATTTTGCCAAAATCTGAGAAGCAGTTCTTGGTGTTGTAGCTCTCAGGGGCACCCTGGCATGCGCTCTGTGTAAGACACCCCTGTGCATCTCTATCAGTCGCAGCTCAATTGCCTTACTCAATAAAGAGCTGTAGGCTGAAGTGCAGTTATCTGGGTTGCCTCTGTGCAGTTGCCCCTGTGGTGGCACTAGTTTTACATTCCACTGTGGGTGATTGTTCACACTGAAGCAGGTTGTTGCAGTTTCGATAAGGCACCGTGAGACTTTATAAAGCATGCGACAGCTGTGGGCACTGGTAGTCTGGATTAGGCTGCTGCACAGGAAATTGCTTTGAACTACTCACAAGATACATCATTTTAGGGTGTTTGGCACACACACATGGCTGTTTACAAGGCCATTGATGATACTGAAATCACTACTGGGGACAAGGAGAAAAATGAAGTGAAGGTGGAAGGCACTGCATTGCATGTTGTCCTTGATGGTCCTTGTGCTTTTGCAGGTGGTATTTTGGATTTTTCACTTGTGAAGGATGATTAATTTAGTCATGGTACTGGATGGCTTACTGTGGCTACATTCAAGGTGGAGGTATTGAGAGTATGTATCACATAATATGTATCACAGCTGTGGATTCCATGTGGCGCCTCTTTTTTCAGACATGTCCAAAGGAACAGATGCCACGCATTCATATAATTGATTTGCCTTGATGAGCAATGAATCCATCACATTCAGTGTGAATGCACAATTATATCCAACCTCCTGTGGAAATCTCCAAGTAGCAAGTATGGAGGAAACAGACAGGGACTGCAGATAGATGGCACTAAGTGGGAATGTGGGTCAGCCGAGATAGTTCATGCAACTGCGATAAATGCTGTGTCTAGGAGGTGCAGTGATGAATGCAACTGCTAATAAGCAGGAAATCCCAGTTTCAAATCCTAGTCCAGCACACATTTTCACTCATTATCGCTGATGCCACACAATGTCCTGATGCAACTGATATCAATGGACCCTTCCCTTCCCTTTCCTTTCTCCCCACTCCTCTTTCAATTTACATATTATGTGTCACTGCTGCGGATTTTGAATGGTGCATGGTCTTTCGGACATGTCTGAAGGAACAGATACCATGCATTCTTATAACTTAGTCTGTGACATGAAGGGGAGGGGGTTGCAGATCAATAGCAGCCACATCAGGGGTGGTTTGCATACTTAAGTCAATTTTGGGGACAGGTGGCAATTCCTGTCTTGCGCACAATCATTCACCTAATTACTGATTTCTTAACTTAAGATTTTCAGCTTGTTTTTGTGGATCATTAACAAGACCTTTACTTACTCCCCCTGGTGCACCCCATATTGAGAATGTGCGGAGGGCATTTTGTGCACACAGAGCAAAAAGTTCAAAGGTACTTAACGTGGCATTACATGCGAAGGGTGACGGCAGCAATAGTGCACGTGGGAAGTTGTGAATCACTGGCACTTGGCACTTGCCTGCTTGTGGCATGGATTCAGTGGTGGCTGCTGGCTGTAACGGTGGTGAGGAACTAACTTTAGTAACTTTACTAACTTTATCCAACACATAACTACTTATCATTTGAAGGGAAGGTATATAAACAAATCAGTAGCACAGCCATGAGCACCCATATGCCACCCTCCTATGCCAACCTTTTTGTGGGCCATCTAGAAGAGACTTTCCTGACCATCCTAAACACAAAACCCCTAGTCTGGTTCAGACTCATTGATGCTATCTTTATGAACTGGACTCAGAGCTAAGACATCCTATCTTCATTCCTTCACAGCCTTAACACCTTCTCTCCATTATGATGGCTCTGTCTGCACCTCTGCCCACATTGAACCCACCACAACCACCAACAATACCAGCATTTTGACAGCTGTCATCCCTTTCACACCAAGAAATCTTTACCATAGAGCCTGGCCATATCTGCAGTGACAAAAACTCCCTTGCTCAGTATGGTGAGGGTCTCACCTAGGCCTTCACAGACAGGCATTACCCCCCAGGCCTAATCCACAAACAGATCTCCCATGACATTTCTCCCTCCCTCCCCCCCCCCCCCCCTGCCCTCCCCACCCCCCCAAGAAACTGCCACAAAAGAGTGTTGCCTGCATCACCCAGTACCAACCCCGAACTGGAACAACTGAACCACATCCTTTGCCAGGGCTTTGATTACATATCATCAAGTCCTGAAATGAGGGACATCTTACCTGAGATACTTCCCACCCCTCCCAAAGTGGTGTTCCATCACATACCCAGCCTCCACAACATCCTAGTCCATCCCTATGTCATTCCCATTCCCAACCCCTTGCCCGTGGGAGACCCAGGTGCAAAACCTGATTCTACACGGTGTCTGTCCTTTTGGACATATCAGAAAGAACGAACACCATGCAGTCACAACTGATTCACCTCATCAGACAATGAATCCATTATGTATCACAGCTGCAGATTCTGGGTGGTGTCTGTTCTTTTGGACATGTCCAAACCAACAGGCACCACGCATTCATACAATTCATTTGCCTTGATGGGCAATGAATCCACCACATTCATTACGGATGCACAATTATGTCCGACCTCCTGCGGTAATCTCCGAGTAGCAAGTATGGAGGACATGGACAGGGACTGTGGATACATGGCGCTAGGTGGGAGTGTGGGTTGATAGAGAGGCATGCTGAGGTAGTCTGTGCATTAGTGATAAACACTGTGTCCAGGTAGCAGAGTGGTTAACAACTGTCTCGCAAGCAGGAGATACTGAGTTCAAGTCCCGGTCTAGCACACATTTTCGCTCATCACCGCTGCTGCTGCACAAAGTCCTGATGCAGCTGATCTCCTCCCCATTCTCATCTCCCACCCTATTTATTTGCAGCCCTCTACTCATCTGTCCCTGCTCCTCTCCTTTTTTGCTCATTTTTTCCCCACCTCGCTGCCCCACAATCTCCTGGCACTGCACCTGTTGGAATTCTAGTTACTGCACACTCCACCAGACAGCATTTGTCTCTCCCCACCCGTACACTACCATCCCTTCCCCTTCCCCACACCCTCCAGATTGTTGCTTGTATCCTACATGATAGCTGTATTCTGGCCCGAGATGCTGAAGTTGGCAGTCATGTGTGCGTGAGGCGCGCTTGGCTTTGCGTGTAAATGGTGTGTGCTTCTCTTTTACTGATGAAGACTGTGGCCAAAAGGTTTATGTAAGTGTCTTTTAATTGTGTCCGTCTGCATCTTGATGTGTCTTCTTTAGAGTAAGTAGCAATCTGTTTTTTTCTACATTGTAACTATAAAAACAAGTGAACATTATGCTGTTGTCCTTTCATTTTGTGCTGACGGTACTAAACTTAATCCAATGTGCACTTTCAAGCACAAAACAATGGCAAAAACTTCTGAAATACCACTAGATGGTGTTGTTCACGTACATGACAAGGTCTGGATGGATGAGGCTGGTATGAAATTATGGTTTCATTTATACCTGAAAAACAGAGTACACGGGTAGAGATATCTCAAGCAAATGCCAATCACACAATAAAACACCCTTATAACCCAGAATACATTAAAATTAGAGTCCTCCAATGAAGTGGCTTTGCCCAATATTCTACTTGATATATATTAATGATTTTCTGCCAAGTGTCGAACACAATGAAACAGAAATGTTTGCTGATGACAGTAAAATTACAATCAGTGATGCATCACCAGTGTACTGAATAACAAAGCTGAAGAAATGCTCATGCATGTATGGAGGTGATTAGATCACAGCAAATTAACCTTAAATGGAAAAAAGACCAATGGTATTGGTTTCCTTATAAGCAGAAAATCGAAAAATAACTTTTAAAAACTGAAAGATGAGCTCATAGAATGTGTGTCAAAAACAACATTTCTAGGGGTGCCTGTTGATGCACAACTAAAGAGGACTGAGCATATTACAGCCATCAGGAAGCAAATAACTTAAGCATGCTTTGCACTAAGAATAATAAATTCAATGTGTGGTAGCTACTGTTCCAGAACAACATATTTTACATATGTTCATTCTATAATTAGTTAGGAGATAATGTTCTGTGGAACAAATGAGCATAATATACAAACAATCTTTAAGCTACAAAAAACTGCTGTATGGTTATGACAAAAAGTAGCAACAGAACTCACTCCAGTCAGTTGTTTAAATCTATGTGAATCTTGAATGTTCTATTGAGGACATTTTGCAAACAGTGATCTACATAAAGGAACACACCAGTCAGTACCCATCGAACAGGTGTCTGCTTGAATGTGGAACCTGATTGAACCACCTCTAGGTTACATCTCCGTAGGAAAAACAAAATCCCAAAATTGTGCTGTATAATGGAATTAAACTACACAATAAACTTCCACAAGTGATGAAAGACAAAAGTGAAAACATACCTTCAGGAGTACCCTAAAAAATTATGTTATAAAAGTGTTTTGTACTGTAAAGGATTAACTAAACTAATGATTAATTACTGCAGTTAAGAAGCACTTTTACAATATGTTCAATAGAATATTGAAATATTACATACAAACATGTAATGTAGTAAAGCAAATAATGTATGTAGCTATTTATGTGTTGACAATATCTATACAATTTATATTGTTTGTGGATGGATGAATAAATAAATAAAATAAGTTTTGTGTGTCAGTAGCTGCCTTTACAAGTTCATTCAACCACCAAAGGGAAAATAAGATTTCTTTTGAACCTGAATAGCAGGCATTGTTTGTGCTAATGTGTGCCATGACTTGCAGTTGGCTCCACCAAGTGTACTCAACAGCCATTCCATAAAATAGACAATATCACCCACAAAATACACTGAGTGCACAGTGCTCTTCCTTTTTGATCTGCTAGTCACTTTTCTCAGGGTGAGGGGGGGGGGGGGAAGGGGGTCCATCACTCACCTCATATATAACTCAAAGTATCATGCGGACACTACAGGGCTATTACAAATGATTGAAGCGATTTCATAAATTCACTGTAGCTCCATTCATTGGCATATGGTCACGACACACTACAGATACGTAGAAAAACACACAAAGTTTTGTTCGGCTGAAGCCGCACTTCAGGTTTCTGCCGCGAGAGCGCAGTGAGACAAAATGGTGACAGGAGCCGAGAAAGCGTATGTCGTGCTTGAAATGCACTCACATCAGTCAGTCATAACAGTGCAACGACACTTCAGGACGAAGTTCAACAAAGATCCACCAACTGCTAACTCCATTCGGCGATGGTATGCGCAGTTTAAAGCTTCTGGATGCCTCTGTAAGGGGAAATCAACAGGTCGGCCTGCAGTGAGCGAAGAAACGGTTGAACGCATGCGGGCAAGTTTCACGCGTATCCCGCGAAAGTCGACGAATAAAGCAAGCAGGGAGCTAAACGTACCACAGCCGACGGTTTGGAAAATCTTACGGAAAAGGCTAAAGCAGAAGCCTTACCGTTTACAATTGCTACAAGCCCTGACACCCAATGACAAAGTCAAACGCTTTGAATTTTCGGCGCGGTTGCAACAGCTCATGGAAGAGGATGCGTTCAGTGTGAAACTTGTTTTCAGTGATGAAGCAACATTTTTTCTTAATGGTGAAGTGAACAGACACAATGTGCGAATCTGGGCGGTAGAGAATCCTCACACATTCGTGCAGCAAATTCGCAGTTCACCAAAAGTTAACGTGTTTTGTGCAATCTCACGGTTTAAAGTTTACGGCCCCTTTTTCTTCTGCGAAAAAAACGTTACAGGACACGTGTATCTGGACATGCTGGAAAATTGGCTCATGCCACAACTGGAGACCGACAGCACCCACTTCATCTTTCAACAGGATGGTGCTCCACCGCACTTCCATTATGATGTTCGGCATTTCTTAAACAGGAGATTGGAAAACCAATGGATCGGTCGTGGTTAAGATCATGATCAGCAATTCATGTCATGGCCTCTATGCTCTCCCGACTTAACCCCATGCGATTTCTTTCTGTGGGGTTATGTGAAAGATTCAGTGTTTAAACCTCCTCTACCAAGAAACGTGCGAGAACTGCGAGCTTGCATCAACGATGCTTTCGAACTCATTGATGGGGATATGCTGCGCCGAGTGTGGGAGGAACTTGATTATCGGCTTGATGTCTGCCGAATCACTAAAGGGGCACATATCGAACATTTGTGAATGCCTAAAAAAACTTTTTGAGTTTTTGTACGTGTGTGCAAAGCATTGTGAAAATATCTCAAATAATAAAGTTATTGTAGAGCTGTGAAATCGCTTCAATCATTTGTAATAACCCTGTATATCGTGGCAGTTTTAGGTGGGGAGTGTTTTGAACTATGGTCATGTACATTACTGGTAGAGGTCGGGCCTGAACTACCACTGCCATCCACAGCAAACAACTGTGCTGTAGCATTTACCAAATGTTTTTTGCACTCCAATTTGCTTTGCATTGTGGATTGCTTGTTTTTTTCCTAATTTTAAAATGAGACTAATCCTGGTGCATAAAGGGCTTTGAATGAGACTCTCACCAGAAAAAAGGAATCAATGATCCCTAAGATCATTATGTCAGTTTTATTTTGTGGAAACACAGAATGTGGACATAGGATGGCAGCTCTTCAAGAGTGCACTGCTCCTCTCCCAGAGAACAGTCCAAGTTCTCATTTGTTTACATTTGTGGCTGACTGCAATGATATACTGTCAGCATAATATCTAGAACACCAACCTCTTTGGCTCTCCTAACATTTTAGGAAGACTGAGCCCTATTCCAACTGATGAGGCATTCTGTGCTGATACCAAGGTCCCTTGGTAACAAGGAATCCTTTATACTGGTTAGAGGTATGTGACCATATGCAGACTATAATTTTGCTTTTAATTGATCAGTTTGATAACTTGTTTATTTCAAAAATAAAAATATTTTAAAAATATGCAAATGCAGTCATGGCCAACTAACATAGATTATAACAAGATTATGAAGAGCATAGTTGTTACTCACCATATAGCCGATATGCTGAGTTGCAGATAGGTACAACAAAAAGAGTGTTAGAAAGTGAGCTTTCTGCCAACAAGGCCTTTGTTGAAAATAGACAACAAATGCAACACACACAGTGAGACTCTCCGAGTCTGGATTCAGCCAGAGACTATGGTCATATGTGTGAGTTGTGTTTGCGTGAGAGAGAGAGAGAGAGAGAGAGAGAGAGAGAGAGAGAGAGAGAAATGGCCAATACTTCATCAAAGCATTTATGTAACTTTACACAGAACAGTATAAGGTATATTGTGACAAAGACAAAATCTGGTTAATACAAACATTAGAGCTGAGTGTTATTTACATCCCTCAGTCCAAACAGTATAATAAATTTTAGATGGAATGGCTAATAACTTACACTTTTATTTCAGTTTTGAATATTGGGAAACTTCCTATTTCTTGCCTGTCTACTGCTAACCTGTTACCAATTTAGCACCAGAATATAAAACCTCTAATCAGAATCCTAGAAAGAAATGCAATTTTTTCATGGAAATTAATTTTATTTTAAATTCACAGTTTCTCCTGAATCCACTCTGATTAACCATAAATTCCCTTAATAAGTAAATGTATGCTCCACATTTGTGTAAGAATCCCAAAATCCTTGAAGAGAATTCTGCAAGATGTTTGAATACCTGCTTTACATAACATTATTATTTCATACTTTTATATAATGAACATTTCTTTGGCCTTGTCTCCACTGCCTCAGAAGTTTATGCCTTAGTACACTGATGAGTGGAAGTATGCATACAATCCTGACTCTAGGACAACAGAATGAGAGAGATTTCTAAGTGAAAAGTAGGCAGAAAGGAGCTTGCTCGTTAACTTAAAACTGTGCTTGTGCTGGTGCTTCCTCAGTTTATCATCTGTATGGATGGCTAGGACAAGTTTCATTTTGTATGTGTCAATTAATCTTTCCTTATGGTACTAAATTGAATGATTTGAGTTTTTGTAATACTGAGAGTAAAGGTGTTTGTAGTGAAACAATGGCAAGTTTGTTCCATTATATCCCAGTGTGTCCCTAGTATGGCTGTATTTGGGCCCCCTTATCAGTATACATGTATCATCTGCAAACATATCAGGTTTTGAATTTCCCTCCAAAGCCTTCGGTAAATTATTTATGAATGACAAGAACAGGCATTGGCCGAGAACTGGACCTTGTGGGACTGCATAATTAATGGTTTCTCACTCAGATATCATTTATTAAATTCCTTCTGTTTTCTCTTGGTGACTCCATCCAGGCAACAGAGATGTTTGTGACATCATAACATTTCAGTTTCCCTAATAGAATTTTAGAATCTACACAACTCCTTGGTAAGATCACACAAAATGACTGGAGGGTAATTTCTGTTGTTTAGTTCTATCAGAACTGAGTTTGAGCATTAGCTTTCGCAGAGAGAGCAGGAGTGACTCATTTTCAGAGATCATCTATTGCTTTCTATATAGAGAAGGCTTCACAGAAGTCAAATTGTGCTAGATAAAAACAGCAGTTGCATAATGTAGGAGGGGCACAGATTTTTTTGGAGTAGCTGTTTTTTTTTTAAACATACATATATAAGGTAATCTAGAAGTAATTACCATAATTATCAGTTTAAGCAGATTACTGCGAGTCATAATTTTTGTACGTGTACTTTACAGAAGTAACAATCGGGGTTGCTTCTGTGTGTTAAAGTGTAACTTGTCAGGTTGCACATTTCTAAAGGTTCTTCTTCTTGACAGGTTTGCAAAACATGACATTTGAATAAGTGAGTGAGTGAATGAATGAATGAAAGAACTGTTGTTGAAAACTTAATGTTATAACAAGCTTTAATACAAGACCTTCTCAGAAATGTTTTGGAATGTGGTAAGGAGTAAGATGGATCTGCAATTAGAGGTGACATGCTTATCCCCTTTTTTTTATTAATGAGCATTACTGCTGTCAGTTTTTTGGGAAATAAATCTTGATTCATTGATTATTTACAGAGTTAAATCAATTGGGGAACTACCATCACACCATGAGATTTTTGTGCTTTGATTGTAATACCATCATAATCATAGGAGTTATTGCTTTTCAGCTGGTAAGACAGCGGGTTTGCTCTCAGGAGGATGGTAGTTTGGTTCACGTACCTATCTGGCTAACTAGATTGACATTGTTTATGGTATTGCTAAATCACTTGATGCAAATTTTGGACTGGATTCTTTGAAAAGGGCAATTTCCTTCTCCATCAATTCCTAATTCCAACCTTTATTCTGTATATAATGAGATTGTCCTCAACAGGATGTTAAGTCTTTATCATTTTTCCTGAAAATCCTTGATTATTTCAGTGACATCTCTAAGTGAATATAAACTGCTGCATTCTGGGTGTATCAGTCTGAAACCTGTCGACTCTGGTGAACACAGCTTCTTGGTGTCTCCAGACTGCTGCCAGTTGCACTGCCCCCAAACACAAGCACTTCTCTAACGTTTTCTTAACTGTATAAATCTCGACTCCACTGTGTACATTGATGAAGCCGGCTGTATGAAAATACTAAAAACTGAAAACTATAAAGAATGAAACAAAATAATAAACCCTGGCATGCTTTCAACAGTAATTAACATTTACCAAACTCTTGTGCAACACCCTATCAGACAATAGAAAAAGAACCCTCTCTCTGTGGCCCAGGTTTAGGGGTGTCCATAATAAACCTGATATTCTTCATGAGCTTAAATTGTTTATTTATTTATTTATTCATCTGTAAACAAATTTCTTTGTATGGATGTTGTCATTATACATACATATGTACATTATTTTGTCACATAAGATAATGAAATACTATATATATACACACACAATTTATCATTGAATTACATAATGCAGAAGAACCTGCTTCAATCACAAGAAATAGATCACAAAACTCCTCTAATACTTGTATGGGTAAATTACAATCTAGAATGTCCACTTTGTAACCTGATTATTTATTTACGCCAATTTTATGCTGCATGAATTCTCTAATCGAGTAAAAACTATTTTTTAATAAATATTCGTTAAGGAATGCTTTAAATTTACAGAGTTCCTTTATGTTTTTGATTTCTTTTGGCAATTTATTATATATCTTGACACCTCAGTAAAACATAGTGGTTTGGGTTTTAGTTTTATTCATTCTGTCTAGTTACAAGCAATTGCTGTTTCTGGTTTGGTGATTATGTATGCAGCTGTTTGCTAAATATTGCTCAATATTTTTGTTAATAAAAACTGTAGTTTGCAAGATATATTCACATGGGATTGTCAGAATACCCCATTTTTTAAATAGCTCTCTGCAGTGTGCTATTTTGTGGCTCTTGCTCATTATTCTGATAGCTCGTTTTTGCAATCTGAACGCATATTTCACATTTTGGGCATTTGCACCCCAGAATGTTATGCCGTAACTTATTATAGAATGTATGTGTGCAAAGTATATCATTCTCTGGCATGAACTATTGCGCACAGTGACTAATATTTGTAAGGCATAGCATGCTGTGCTAATTTTTTTCCCAAGCATCCTAATATGTTCATGGTAAATATTATAGCAGAAAGTAACTCCATTAGTGTAGTATTGCATGTTACCATTGTATTAGAAAAGGTTTGATATTCATAAATTGTAGCAAAGGGCAGTTTGATGTTACTAGTGAGCAATCAGTAGCCGTCTTGTATTCCATATTGTTAAAAGATATTCGTCAGCATATCGTTGCGGTATGAATGCTGCTAAAAAATCGATTCAATAACGAACCGTATGGCTCACAGTTTGCCTGTCGTTTCATTTGCCACTATAGTTATACCGGGATTCTGCTCTGTGGATTTCGTAAACTTAGTTACATTATTTTCTTTGTAAGTCGATAATCAGTCGGAAGGGAGTATTAGTGCAGGAGTGATACGTCTTGTCTCCAGGAATGCATGACGACATATGAACCGAGCGAAAGCCTGTGTGTTCCAAATTGGGGAAGCGTAACTTATATGCATACCGCGCAAATTCACGTCATTGTGATCAGGAATCGAAACGTGCACATTAAAGGAAATTCCAAAACAGTCGAGTAGAGGGGATGTGTGGACAGCTGTTTACCAAATGCCTGTAAGCTTTGGTGCTCGTCCTTACCAGCTGTGTGTGTCACGTTAAAGTATCGGTAAACATTCTCGTCTATACGTCCCCATGAACGTCGTCCAAGCATTCTTGGAATAGCAGTTACATCCACTGTTCGGTTCTGCTCACAATCTTTCGTGGGTAAGCATCCGTTCAACAATCTATTCGATATTGTTTTCTTGCCACAAGAAACTAAATTTCTGTGACTTAGAAATATTACCCATCTTCTACTGACTCTTAACGATTCACGTTTATAAATTGTATATAATGTCGCATTCAATACAATGGAATTTCCTTTCGCGTTTCTTTTTTGACCCCTGGAGTCTGTTACGTATTCGCGTTCAGCGAACGTATTTGACCATTTGTTATCGCACTTGTCTTAAGAAATTAACTGCCCCAATGGTACAGAAATGAACCGATAATTTGGAATGCATCTTTATCGAGCCGTGAAAAAAGGAAATGCCGTTTACGATGCTTGATAACGTAGAAAGATTAATGTGAATCGCAAAAGACATAGGACTGCAAAAGGAGAATTATTTAATAGTATCCCTTGAGCTAAGCTTGAGAAAAGGAGCTGGAACTGAAAGAGCCTACAAGCGACAGAAATCGCCTATGGAAAAAAGCTAGTTTTATTGAGAATAAGAAGCATTTCCATTCCACACGGATGCTGACTGACTAAGGGATATTCGTTGTCCCAGAACGACTAGCATACCAATGTGCGAATACAGTCTCCAAAGCGAGTACTCGTCAACACCACAACGAACTTCGACAAATTCGAAATGCAAAAGTGTGCGCTCGCTTCGCCTTAATTGTAGATACAGTCAGTGAGGACAGATTATTCTTAATATTTATAATAACTTCAAGTCCATGCATGGGTAGTTCAGATATTTTCCACTTTCCAGTAATTATAGTTATGAAAGTGTTTTTTCTTCATGTTGGCAAATGGCAAGTGAAACATTCGAATAATGGACGCCAATTGTCAAACTAGAACGTTGGATCCACTGCAGTGCTTATTGTTTGTTTAATGGTGGCATTTTGAGTGTTTTCAAGTAAAATGTGTGTAAACGTTTAGCAGATTTCGACTAACGTAAAAAGAATCGGAAGGGGTAGTGCAGAAGTTAGGCAAGTAAAACGTGTATTAGATACGTCTATCAAGCCATATCACTGCTGTACTGTACGATTTCTGTGATGGAAATGGGCATGCTTAAAAGTAACAAACAGCAGCGTATATTACTTTGTAATATTAGGTTTTCCTATTGCTCCTTTTTATGAGCAGCCTATAATATCATAATATTATTATTTAGTTTTTTCAAAATGTGGTGGTAAATTAAGTTTAAGTCTGTGAAAAGTTTGAGTTTGGTATACATTACAAACAGGGCTCAAGTACTACATAGATCGCTTGCCTTGAAAATCGTATGTAATAATTTCATTGTTTTCTCGTAAATGTGGCGTACCTGTGATTGTCATATATTTATTGTACTTTATCGTGTGTTGTGTATCCTATGGGTTCCTTGTTGCTACAGTTGTTTCATATATTTTAGTCCCCATTCGCCCCTCAACCAGATTCTACACTTTTTATGTGCATGGTACGATCACGTAATTTTGCTTTTATTTAGTTGCTTGCATACTAAGTTTTTCACCCTCGAGCGCAGTCGCTGGGTGCAAGGACTTCAAATGACATTTTGATTTTAGTGTCCAACAAATGCTCGCTTGTATTATGAGCTGACCGCCTAGAGTTTAATCGCCTATTTCATGGGTATACCGTAGGTGATTGTGTCGTTAAGATTAAGTTTCTGGTGTTTGTTGTTGTTTTCACACACCAGAAATTAGAATTGTGTGATTTCTACAGTTTTCCACTTTTTTGTTGTAGAGTCACACCCAATGTTAAGACAGTTTTATGGTTGTTTTTGTTTCTAAACTTGTAGGGAATAGTGTAATGGCTGTCTTGGAACTGTGCATGTAACATAACAAAAACAGATAAAATGATTACTAATAAATGAAAATGGATTCATGCATTAATCACATGACATCTGTTAAACTTGACTCTTAATAAGTCATACTTACAAGAGTATGGCACTAAATTAAACACATCTAAATCTATACATTGCAAACCGCCATTAGGTGTATGGCACCTGGTACATGCCATTGTACTAGTTTGTAGGGTTTCTTCCTGTTCCACTCACAAACAGAGCATGGGAAGAAAGATTGTTTGAATGCATCTGTGTGTGTGTGTGTGTGTGCAGTAATTATTCTAATCTTATCCTCATAATCCCTTTGTGAGCAAGAAATAGGGGGTTGTAGTACATACATGTAGTCGCCATTTAAAGCCGATTCCTGAAACTTTCTTAATAGACTTTCTTGGGATATTTTACATAGCCTATATCTTCAAGAGTCTTTCCGTTCAGTTCCTTCAGTATCTCTGTGACACTCTCCCACCAATTAAACAAACCTGTGACCATACGTGCTGCCTTTCTCTATATACATTCAATATCCCCTGATAGTCCCATCTTTCACTGGTCCCACACCCTTGAGCAGTATTCTAGAACTGGTTGCATGAGTAATTAGTAAGCAATCTCTTGTTGACTAATCATACTTCCCCAGTATTCTACCAATAAACCAAAGGCTACCACCTACTTTACCCACAACTGAACCTATGTGATCATTCCATTTCATATCCCTACAAACTTTTACACCCAGGTATTTGTATGACTGGCCAATTCTAACATTGACTCATTGATATTACAGTTATAAGATACTACATTTTTCATTTTGTGAAGGGCAAGACTTTACCTTTCTGAACATTTAGAGGAAATCGTATCAGGAGCTGACTGAATATTTATGCAGCTTCTTTCAGTTAGTTCTGCATCTTTTGAAGAAACACTGACTTTACTATTAATATTGTCTTCAAGGTCAGTAATATAGAACATGAATAGCAAGAGTCCCAACACACATCCCTGGGTACAACCGGAGTTAACTTCTACATCTGACTGTGACTCTCCATCCAAGATAACATGTTGTGTCCTCCCCCGCATAAGTCCAGTCACAAATTTCACTTGCTACACCATATGATCTCGTACTTTAGATCGTAAACTTAGGTGCGGTACCGAGTCAAATGCTTTTCAGAAATTAAAAAATAGTGCATCTACTTGGTTGCCTTGATCCAAAGTATGTCATGTGAGAAAAGTTCAAGTTCGGTTTCACACGATCGTGTTTTCGAAAACCGTGCTGGTTGGCATTGAGGAGGTCATTCTGTTCGAGGTACCTCATTATGTTCAAGCTTGGAATGTATTCTAAGGTCCTACTACAAATCAGTGTCAAGGATATTTGACGGTATAGTTTTGTGGATCACTTCTACTCCCCTTCTTGTAGGCAGGTGTTAACCGTGTCCTTTTCCAAGAACTGGACACTGTTTTGTGTCTGAGGGGTCTAGGATAGGTTATAGTTAGGAGAGGTGCTAACTCAGTGATCCCATTTGGCCCTGGAGCTTTGTTCAATTTAAATGATTTCAGCTGTTTCTCAATGCCACTGATGCAGTACTTATTTCATTCATTTTTCCAATTGTACAAGGGTTAAATTGGGGCAATTCTCCTGTGTTTTCCTTCGAAGATCAAGTTAAACATTTCAGCTTTTGCTTTGCTTCCCTCAATGTCAGTTCATTCGCTAGGGACTGGACACTAACTTTGATGCCACTAACGGCCTTTACATATGACATGTATTTCTTTGGGTTCTGTGAAAGATCATGTGACAATATTCTGTGTAGTCATTGAAGGCATCACGCATTGTTCTCTTGACAGCCAAACACATTTCATTCAGCATCTCTCTATCTACAGCCCTACTCTTTATTTTACACCTACTGTGCAGTAATCTCTATTTCTTTAGAAGTTTCTTTATGGTGTGTGTATATCATGTAGGTTCCCTCCCATTATGAACTGTTCTACTGGGTTCATATCTATCCAGTGTGTGGTCAACTATTCTTTTAAACTTGAGCCAGAATTTCCTCTGCATGCTCCTGACTTGTGCTGAAAGTTCCTAGTTTCTCATTGAGGTATGACACTAGAGGGTGAAAAACTTAGTATGCAAGCAACTAAATAAAAGCAAAATTACGTGATCGTACCATGCACATAAAAAGTGTAGAATCTGGTTGAGGGGCGAATGGGGACTAAAATATGTGAAACAACTGTAGCTTTTGCTTTGCTTCCCTCAATGTCAGTTCATTCGCTAGGGACTGGACACTAACTTTGATGCCACTAACAGCCTTTACATATGACATGAATTTCTTTGGGTTCTGTGAAAGATCATGTGACAATATTCTGTGTAGTCATTGAAGGCATCACGCATTGTTCTCTTGACAGCCAAACACATTTCATTCAGCATCTCTCTATCTACAGCCCTACTCTTTATTTTACACCTACTGTGCAGTAATCTCTATTTCTTTAGAAGTTTCTTTATGGTGTGTGTATACCATGTAGGTTCCCTCCCATTATGAACTGTTCTACTGGGTTCATATCTATCCAGTGTGTGGTCAACTATTCTTTTAAACTTGAGCCAGAATTTCCTCTGCATGCTCCTGACTTGTGCTGAAAGTTCCTAGTTTCTCATTGAGGTATGACACTAGAGGGTGAAAAACTTAGTATGCAAGCAACTAAATAAAAGCAAAATTACGTGATCGTACCATGCACATAAAAAGTGTAGAATCTGGTTGAGGGGCGAATGGGGACTAAAATATGTGAAACAACTGTAGCTTTTGCTTTGCTTCCCTCAATGTCAGTTCATTCGCTAGGGACTGGACACTAACTTTGATGCCACTAACAGCCTTTACATATGACATGAATTTCTTTGGGTTCTGTGAAAGATCATGTGACAATATTCTGTGTAGTCATTGAAGGCATCACGCATTGTTCTCTTGACAGCCAAACACATTTCATTCAGCATCTCTCTATCTACAGCCCTACTCTTTATTTTACACCTACTGTGCAGTAATCTCTATTTCTTTAGAAGTTTCTTTATGGTGTGTGTATACCATGTAGGTTCCCTCCCATTATGAACTGTTCTACTGGGTTCATATCTATCCAGTGTGTGGTCAACTATTCTTTTAAACTTGAGCCAGAATTTCCTCTGCATGCTCCTGACTTGTGCTGAAAGTTCCTAGTTTCTCATTGAGGTATGACACTAGAGGGTGAAAAACTTAGTATGCAAGCAACTAAATAAAAGCAAAATTACGTGATCGTACCATGCACATAAAAAGTGTAGAATCTGGTTGAGGGGCGAATGGGGACTAAAATATGTGAAACAACTGTAGCTTTTGCTTTGCTTCCCTCAATGTCAGTTCATTCGCTAGGGACTGGACACTAACTTTGATGCCACTAACAGCCTTTACATATGACATGAATTTCTTTGGGTTCTGTGAAAGATCATGTGACAATATTCTGTGTAGTCATTGAAGGCATCACGCATTGTTCTCTTGACAGCCAAACACATTTCATTCAGCATCTCTCTATCTACAGCCCTACTCTTTATTTTACACCTACTGTGCAGTAATCTCTATTTCTTTAGAAGTTTCTTTATGGTGTGTGTATATCATGTAGGTTCCCTCCCATTATGAACTGTTCTACTGGGTTCATATCTATCCAGTGTGTGGTCAACTATTCTTTTAAACTTGAGCCAGAATTTCCTCTGCATGCTCCTGACTTGTGCTGAAAGTTCCTAGTTTCTCATTGAGGTATGACACTAGTGATTTTTTTTATATACTTTAGTGAACCTATATATCTTTCTGCTTGTTTCAGTTATTCTTTGTACTTCGGTAATCATTGTTACCCAAACCATGTCATGGTCACTGATACCATTTTTGATGTGGATGTCCTCAAAGAGGTCTGGTCTACTTGTTGCCATTAGATCCGATATATTTACATCATGAGTGTGATTCCTAACTATCTGCTCTAGGTATTTTTCAGAGAATATATTTAGTAAAGTTTCACAGGCTGTCTTATCACACCCATCACTTACAGACCTGTAATTTCCTCAATTGATTTTTGGATAATTAAAGTCTCCAGCAACACAATCAGTTAAGTGATTAGCAGCCTCTGATGTGTAGTGCATATGTGACCTATTTAGAGGACCCTACAGTTCTCAAGCATATGGCACAAGTCCAGGAAGTTGCAGCCTAGCTTTTCACAGAACTTTTGAGGTATCTTGTTCAGTCCTTCCACTCGGCTCAGAAGCAAATGGTCACTATCAGTTCAGGGAAAAATAAAGCAAATTATGGGTTTCATTGAAACTCCATGCACAGGGTTGGTCTTCTCAACCTTCTCCACCATTCACTGGAATGGCCCAAGAATGATCTCAGAGCTCAGACGACAGGCGTCGTTTGTTTCAATGTGTGCCACACTCCCTGGTTGGTTGCACCCTGTTCTCGAATGGCTGCTGGAATAGCCTCTTCAACATACTGAATGAGGCCCCAGGCATACACACTAAGAGCAGCCATTGTCCTTTCCTGTCCTTTGCTGCCATTTCCCTAAAGGGTACCACCATTCACTGTACATTTGAAGCTTAATAGGCCCCTATCCCTTTGCGTTTGCCTTCTTCTTACACTGGAAAAAACATGTTTCCTCAAAACAGGTGAAGTGAGTCAAACTGTCTCAGTTTCAGTTTTAATGAAAAACAGCACCTGAAACTTGTTGGTTGGGGGATCAGTACAACAGCCTGAGTCCTCCCTGTCTTCCCTAGTCCCCATCCAAACTGTAAAAGATGCCTACATCTACCATTGACACACCACTCGCAGTCAACTGGATGGGTAATAACATATCCTCTATTTTCTGTAGAGGAAGTAGGACCCACAGGAGAGGATAATACATTAGGTATCTTTGGTACATTTATCACAGCTCTCCCAACACACTGATTAGCAGCAGCTGCCAATTGTTTAGCAATAGTCAGGGCAATTTCCAGCTGTTTACAAACATTAACCAACTCATCCTGTGTTTGAGAACAGCATTCACAGTGGGTCTGCATTTTGGCTGGTGCAGTGTATTACAAGGCAGTGCACAAATAACTTTAAATTAAGCCCGCTGATTATCTTTTAATCTGTTGAGCTAAAAGATGCTAATTCCCTATAATAATTGAAGCAAATACACAAAATGAGATTTCTGTCAAGGCTGTACAAAAACCTGTGGTAAAATTTACTAGTTTCCTAAAATGTTTTGACGTTAATTATAGTTGTTAGCTAACTCAAAAGAGAGTTAATTTACGAAAAATCCAGATAATAATTAGGGTTACTCCTCTTCAAGGGAAAACTAGATGTAACAGAATATGTTAGTTAGAAAATCTGCTACAGTAACTAAATCATGAACACCGATTTGCTACAAATTGTTCATAGATTATGCAAACAACAACAGTAGCTACTGAAAATTCTCAAAAATTCACGTTTATTTGCGTTTATCTACAGTGAAATTCAGGGGTGATACATTCTTTGGCAGAACTGTGAAATACAAACACTGATTTGCTACAAAATAAATTGTGTGTCCAAAACATTCATACTGGTAACCTGCAAAAATATATTTTCGTAAAATTTTAAAAGAGCACAATTTAGTTTGGCATAGTCCATATCGATTCAGGCAGGCTAGGAAAAAATCTTACCTTCATAGTCTCGGATGTTATTGAATTTAGCGTATGTTAAAATAAAGCAAGGAACTCACATTTTTTTGTTATCTCCAAAAAAATTTCTGCTCCGAGATACAGCCCTCCAAAGATGACACTGGACATACCATTTTGAACATGCGAATTTTAGAAAAAATTTTAAAATGCTGTATCTCTGGACCAGTTCTAGATTTTTTTTTATTTTAAAGGTAATTGCTTTGTGATTACAAAGAAATCCTCGATTTGGGCTTATCTGTCAAAGTTCTTTTACTATAGCGTTCTGAATGTTTTTTATAGCTAATTTATGGAAATTTTTTTTTTTTTTCAGAAATGCCAATCCATAAAATTTTGATATTTTTCTTTTGGTTAGTACCACATAGTTCTACATTCCGTGAAAAGGAGTTTCCACTTTTAGGTTGAACAGGTGATATGAACATTTGAAATTTTTGCCATACATAAAACCTTTTTTATTACCACATTATTACATAGCAAGCCCATAAAAATCTAAACTAGCCTTATTTAACATGCTTTTAGTTTTGAAAGATGAGTAAGAGACTCATGTTTCAAGCATTTTAAATGGTTCCAAAATGTATTTGAAAGGTCCAGAGACTTAAAGGTTTCAATTTATACAACTTCTGTGCACTCTGTTTTGTACTGAAATTAGCCAGTCAATGAACTAAAACTGGGTTCCACTGCTTCATTACCTTCCTTTGATGTAGAGTGATGCCTTTGTGTTGAACCAATAGGAAGTAACACTAATGGCATTGTTGCTGTCCTTCAGCTGGAAACCTTTATCCAGCAGCTGCTTAATGTGGCAGTATAAAGTTCACTACAAGTTTGTTTAACTCATAACTGGTATCTATAATCTCTGTAATCCACCCGTCAGTCATACACACACGCCACAAACACCCCCTTCTCAGGTTGTGAATCTGAATATTATCCTGCTGTTTCTGAGGTGTTGGCCGGACAAACGAAATTTCTTCTTTCTTGCTCTTTAAAGTGCTTGCAATATGAGTTTGCCCATCACATTGAGTCCAAAAATGTGTCTTCTGAATTCCTTTCACAGGAGTAGGTTGTTTGGGCCATTCTTCTTTTTCTGCTCATGGAATTGTTCGATTTCCTCTTGGACAAAAGAATGAGGGCTGTGGATGTGTAAGATTTCACGACTCTCGTAAAACCCACAGCATTCTGAATCGCAGCTGTATTTGGTCTGGAAAGATTGTTTCATAGCATGGTGCTTCAGCAGGCCTCCTACACCTTTTAACACAAGGCCCCTTCCTGTGACCAGCAGCACTGTATACCCAGTCAGTTGGCACAAGTGACTTACTCAATTCAAACAGCTGGTAACAATTTTTAAAATGACTAGGAGCAACATCAGAAATGATGATGATCTTCTCTGCTCCTCTTTGCAGTTGAAGAATTTTGCGCATTGCTAGCAAAGCATGAACTGAGACATGTACTGTGTCATCACTGCAGCACTTGTGGTCTTGTTTTGAAAATATGTCACTCCTGTAAAAATTGAAACCTGGTCATTACTCCAATTATATCCTTGTAATTCTTGTGGGAGAAGTACAGACCAGTTCTCAGCAAAATCACAGTGAAGTACTAAATATAGTTCTTCAGATTGTAAACCCCCTTTCACTTCTGCAATGTGTTGTTGCAATTTCTTTCGATGCTGGTGTGTTACTGCTTTCACAGACCATTTACGAAGTTCATCAATGAAGCTGTCAAAGGCAACAGTTTTCTTAATTAGTTTATTTTCCTCCCATCTTGAATATGTAATTTCTGCATAGTTGTCTGCTATGTCTTCCAGGCCAAGTGTCAGTAAGGACACTCCTCCCTTTCCAGGGCAGTCACAACATTCTAGTAACAAAAACGTCTCTCGCCTAATGTCACAGACTACTAATGACTTCACACAGGTGTCATATGTCACTTGCTCCAGTAAGTGCTTCAAAGTTACCACACAAAGTTCAAAATTAGTGCAGTACGTACAAACAGACATCTCTACGTGGGTGTGGAACTACCTACATAGGTTTTTGGTGCACAAAATTTTGATCTTCCAATGTGTGAAATTGTATGGTTGCTCTTATAAATTGCAAAAGTTTCTTTAATACTTCGAGTCATGTACCTCTTCACTTTCACAACTTTTTGACCTTCAACTGTTACAGTTATAGTGTCTTTTTTGTTGGCACTCTGGCGAAAAAAGTCCCATTTATCTTCCAAATAAAATGACTGCACTATTTGAACTTGAGCTGCTTCTACAGAATGGCCATAATAGGGATCTGGTCTTTCAAAGACTCCTTTTACAGACCTCACATTTCTTGATTTGTCTACCGTGTACTTTGATACTGACGGAAATTGGTTCAAAATTTTCTTTGAAAAGTCTCTGGAATAATATTTAAAATTTGCACCTTGTCACTGTAGGATATGCAATATTCAAAATTGATATTCGTGAAAAATTGCTGGCTAGAGGTGCAAGAGTGCTTTGGTTCATTTTCTTCTGAAGATGGAATTTCTACTTTGAAGAGCGTGGACAGTTTTGCTGTAGTCTATTCATACATAGCTTTAGTAATTTTTCTGCACTTTCTTAACACACAGAGCTTACGACTCAACTTCACTGATCATGGTTTCTTAACAGGACTAACACCTACCTCTGTAGTTGGATTTTTCCCACGTGGAATGTTTCCCTCTATGTATATAGGGGGAAACATTCCACGTGGGAAAAATATATCTAAAAACACAGATGATGTGACTTACCGAACGAAAGTGCTGGCAGGTTGATAGACACACAAACATACACACAAAATTCAAGCTTTCGCAACGAACTGTTGCCTCATCAGGAAAGAGGGAAGGAGAGGGAAAGACAAAAGGATGTGGGTTTTAAGGTAGAGGGTAAGGAGTCATTCCAATCCCAGGAGCGGAAAGACTTACCTTAGGGGGAAAAAAGGACAGGTATACACTTGCGCGCGCGCGCACACACACACATCCATCCACACATACACAGACAGCAAGCAAGAAATGTCTGTCTGTCTGTCTGTCTGTCTGTCTGTGTGTGTGTGTGTGTGTGTGTGTGTGTGTGTGGGTGCGCGCGCCAGTGTATACCTGTCCTTTTTGTATTGTTTCTGATGATCTAGAACATGATGTTGCCTTGGTTTATCAGACTCAGAAGACTGTATTGAATTTTTTAAAGTGTGAATTTCGATAAATTCATCTTGCATATGTTGAATATTTCACTGATGGTTGTGCTGCACAATATAAAAATTGTAAGAATTTCAGAAATATCTGCTACCATGAACACGACTTCAACATAAAGTGCAGCTGGTCCTTTTCTGCTGCCAGCCATGGCAGATCTCCCTGTGATGGTATTGGTGGCACTGTTAAAAGACTTGTCACAAAACAAGTTTGCAAAGATCTTATAAAGATCAAATACTTACAGCTTCACAGGTATTTGAATTCTGTCGCAAGAACCTGCAAGGCATTTCAGTTCTCTTTGTTTCAAAAGGTGAAATGGTACAAGTCAGACACTACCTGTCTCAGCATTTCACAAATGTAAAAACAATTCCTGTAACACGATCTATGCATCACATTGTATGAATATCACCAACCAAGATTGGAACAAAAAGGTTGAGTTGTGATACGGATTTTAGTATGGCACATGATTTCTCAGATGCACTTCCATCATTAATGCCAGAATGCACTGTGAAGCCCAACTGCTATGTTGCATGTGCATGTGACTCTTCTTGATATTTGGGAATTGTTGAGAAGGTGAATTGTGGAGGAGGAGATGTTACAGTAAGGTTCATGCATCCTCATGGACCATACCCGTCCTTCTGTTGGCCTGATAATGATTTTTCTTTCTCTCATATTTTGTGTGAAGTTAATATCACCAGAGCAACAGGCTGTACTTATACTCTGAGCAAAGTGTCCTCAAAGATGGTGAAAGAAAAGTGGTTCTCATACAAAAAAAAAAATTATCTAAGCATGAAAGTGTCTCATCACATGTGTAGTTCCAAGTCAACTTGAATGCACATTGCAGCACCAGCATTTTGTGCAGTGTTGAAAATATTGGCTTTTGACAAAATGCTTAAATATTATAAACAAAATGCTAATTTTGTTTCATGTATTGCAATTTTTATTCAGTTTGGATATTGTTATGTATACTCATGTTGTTAATGTCTCTTGGGTAGTAGTTGTATTTCTCTCTAAGCATTTTGTCAAAAGTCAATATCGTCAACACTGCACAAAATGCTGGTGCTGCAATCTGCATTCAAGTTATGTGACGAGACACTTTCATGCTTAGATAATATTTTTTTGTATGAGAACCACTTTTCTTTCACAAACTTTGAGGACACTCTGCTCATTTGTATATATCAGAGAATAGTTTAAGAAATTTTCTCTTGGAGTGGAAAGGGATAGTATAGCCTGATGTCTTGGTTAGGTTCGAAGATACTGGTGTGGTTATGAGTGGCCAAACCATAAAATTTAATGTCAGAAGAAGGTGGTTGTAGTTACTGAACACTTGAAGCAGTGATTCAGAAGTAGTCACTGTGAATAGGTTACTTATGTCATGAATGTTACAATGTTGATGACCATGCTGATCAAAGCTGATGGGCTGCATTTGAAGCCCCTAGTTTTAACAAGATGTAAGTGTTCAGCATCATTTTACAATATTCAAAATTAATTATGCATTTATTAATATTGATAGAATTGCTGTTGTAACATGCGGTCCATTGTCTTTCAGAACTGACCTGGTACATCATGTTGCGTTTTGTGTTATTTGTGGTAGTTGCCACTTTAATGTTGGGGGTGTCATCATTGATAGTTGATGGATGCAATGAAGCTGTGTGTGCAAGTGTGGTGAGCAAATGTATGCTTACTCAGTCTTGCAAGTGTGATCTAAAGAATTGTTCATGCTGCAAGGAGTGCTTCAGTTGTCTTGGTGAACGGTTTGACGATTGCTGTTCTTGCGTTGGTAAGTAGTTACTAATTGTCATACTCATCTGTTTTATGTTTTTAAATAGAATGTTCCTGTTTATTTAAATGAGTTTTGGCTAACAATATATTTTCAGTATAACATACCTGTGTTACATAACTGTGATGTCTTCTCGAAAAGTCTCTTATTTAACCATGCTGTTAAACATACAATATTATTCATATTGTTGTTTGATAATGAGTATGAGTTTTTCAGTCAATAAGCAGACATAAATTTGGTCATAAGCCGTGAAATGTTGAATATTAACGCTGCAGTTGAAATGTTGTGACCAGATAGAAATATTGAAGTAGATTACAATGAAGCTGTACTCCATACAGTGATAGGTCTCTGATAGTTGGCTGCATTATTGGCAATTTTCAACTGCAAAGTGTAAATACATTTGCTGGTATTATCTGACTGTTATAGTCTGCCTAGAATTGTGGTAACACTTAGACATTGCCATAGAAACAGAAACAATACTATTTCACATGACTGGTCGAGACAGATAGCCTTCTTTTGCAAGTTCGTGCTTGGCTACCACAGGCCCTAGCCTTTGCAGCATCTTTTCCCTTCCATGCTGCATGTTTATCCTCTTGTTATTCTTTTTTCCCCTACCTTGAGGAACATTTTTGGTATATTTTTGGGAACATGTTCTGCATTTCCAGTTGCTTGACATCAGAAGAGTCCCTTCACTGTCTTTCGTTCAGTTTTTTTCTTTCTTCATTCCCCTTCGCCTATCCTTCCTCCGCTTCGGCATTTGAGGTTCTTCTTTGTCTTTCCTCCCGGTGCTCTCCTGAAGGCTGGCCCATGTGTCTGATGCGTAACAGGTGTATGGGTAATGCACAGTTTCCAGCCCTGGGTCAACAGATAGGGTTCGCACAGGCCAGGCCCAGGGAGGGGTGAAGAAATGGTTCAAATGGCTCTAAGCACTGTTGGAGTTAACACCTGAGCTCATAAGTCCCCTAGACATAGAACTACGTAAACGTAACTAACCTAAGGACATTGCACACATCCTTGCCTGAGGCAGGATTCAAACCTGTGACCATAGCAGCCACATGGTTCCGGACTGAAGCGACTAGAACTGCTCAGCCACAGCGGCCGGCCTGAGAGGGATGATTGTGTGAGCTATTACCTTCACAAATTGTCAATTGGTTCTTCTGCCAGGTGTTCAGGAGGTGTGACCTGAGGTGTGAAGTCATTCACCATTGGTGATGCTGGCAGTCATGGGGGATTTTCTCGCAATGAGCCAATCATCATCTTCTCAGTCTATATCTACTAAACATAATGACACTAACAATTCAAAGACACAACCAGCTACACCTCGGTTCCTCATGGTTTTGCATGCTGAAGATGGTCAGTACTTTTGCTATGGTTAATCCATTTATTATTCAGAAAGTCATTGATACAATTGCTGGCTGTGTGAAATCCTGCTCTCCTTTATGCACTGGAACTTTTCACTTGGAGAGCTCTTGGAGACTACTTGTGATTCTCAAGTGCAACAGTGGCTTGCCTCTTCGGTCCCCCACAGCTATCCTGTTCGTGTTGAGGCCCATCGAATGCTGAATTCTTCACGTGGTGTAATTTACAATAGGCTGTTGATGGTCTGACCAAGGCAGAAATCCAAACTTACCTCTCTGACCAATGCATCATTGCAGGCTGTTGGGTAATGAAAAAGGTAAATGCACCCTTAGTGTCAACACTCACTCTTTTTCTCACGTTTGTTAGAGTAGTGCTTTCATCGAAGATCAAAGCAGGCTGTGTAGTTATCACAGTCTGACCATACATTCCAAACCTGATGTGCTGCTACCAATGTCATCATTACAACCACAGTCAAACCTCCTGCCTTCTGTCCGCTCCATCAGTTGCAATGAGAACATGCAGTTTCCTCCCGACATTGCCCCATGTATCTCGACGGATGGGCCTTAGAGAATGTCCAGGTGAAGGAAAAAGTGCTTTACCCCATCGCTTGCAAGTTTTTGGCTAGTCAGAAACCCTGTGTTTTGCCATGCGCCACTAACAGTACCATTTTTGCTACTTCTCACTCCATGAAGGACATGGCCACGCAGGTATGCGACCTCAAATTCAACACTGCAGTTGTAAAATCATCCAGTGTCAAATGGTAGCATCCCTGTCTCCTTCTCCTCCAGCTGTGCAACAAGCCACCAAATTTTCACCTCACACAGTGAAATCACCTGCTTCACAACCAGCAGGCCGGAAAGGCCAGAAGAAATACTCCTTCGAAGGCTTTTTATGTGCCTCCAACCAACGATCACCTGAATCGTCATCTGACAACCGCAAAGGCTTCAAGAAATCAAACAAAGGCAAATGGTCTTCTCCTTCACCAACTCTGAGACCCTCGTCAACAGTGTCACCGCATGATACCCTCGCTCGACCAACCTCCATGTCGCTAGTGTACACCGCCAACTGTTTTTCTACCCTGGACTCTGCAGACCGACTGTGGGAGAATGCTGGCGCCTCTGTAGATCTTGTGTAGCAGGATCCTTCAGCCTCTGCACCCTTTAGCAGAGGTCTTCAAAGCCTTGCACCCTGCAGCCACCGAGGTGACACCCCTTCATTTTTTCCTCCGCCCCTTTCCTTATCATGATTCTCCTCAAATGGAATGTTTGCAGCCTTAGATCCAATGAGGAGGAATTATAGCTGCTCTTGGAATCACAGCAGCCACTTCTTCTTTGCCTCCAGGAAACAAAATAGCATCCTCACAACCACTTTGGCCTCTCGCCGTTCTTTCCGGTTCGCTTTGACATTTCCTGTGGGAATGGCACTTCATCTCATAGGGGAGTCATGCTAGTCATCCGGGATGTCATTCATTGTCAAACCATCTCCCTGAACTCCCATCTGCGAGCTGTTACAGTCCGCATTTTCCTTCCTTGCTTCACCTTCTCTCTTTGTACCGTTTACATCCCTCCATCATTCGGTGTCATCAGGGCAGAATTCCTCCAGCTTATTGGGCAACTGCCTCACCCCTTTTTGCTACTTGGTTACTTTAATGCACATCATCCACTGTGGGGCTCTCCCAGAACCTGTGAGGGGGGTGCCCTCTTGGCTGACATTTTAAACCAGCTCAGACTCATCTGCCTTAACACTGGAGCACCCATGTTCCTTTCAGCTTCCTCATACACCTATTCCCATTTGGACCCTTCATTCTGCACTACCCAGCTTGCCCGGCGTCTCAAGTGCTCGGTTCTCTCTCACATGTACTTGAGCGACCATTTCCTGTGTGCTATCCATTTTCTGGTCCTACCCCACCTTTTTGCAAACCAAATGGCAGCTTTCTAAGGCCGACTGGAGGCTTTACTCCTCCCTGGTAACCTTCGACAAACAACTTATCTCCAGTTGTGATGACCAGGTAGAATACCTTATCAACCTTATCCTTACTGCCGCAGAACGTTCCATTCCTCACACTTCATCTTTACTGCACTGTGTCCCAGTCCTTTATTGGACTGAGGCGTGCCACAACACAATTCTTGCACGGAGACATGCCCTCCGCAGTTTCAACCATCATCCTACGATGGCAAACTGTATTCATTATAAACAGTTGTGTGCGCAGTGTTGATGCATTCTTCCAGATAGCAAACAAAAACATTTTCTTCAGTTGTGTGGGCCAACATGCGACTGTCCCCTGGCACCAATTTCGAACCTGACTATAGCAGATGATGTCATAGTGGACCCTATTACTATTTCCAACACCTTGGGCTGCTATTTTTTGGAGATATCGAGCCCCAACAACTATCTCCATCGGAAGCGAGTGGAGGTGGCTCACGCGATACCCTTCCGTTCTCAGAATCGTGAGTGCTACAAAGCCACTTTTAGAATGAGGGGGCTAGATCATGTTCGCACTTCATCCCGAACCTCCACCTCAGGGCCAGACAGTGTTCACATTCTGATATTGCAGCACCTTCTTCTTGTGGGCAAGCGTTTGCTCCTTCATATGTTTATTTGCACCTGGACAGAAAGCATGTTGGCCAGATGCTGGCTTGAAGCCAGTGCCATACCCACACCTATGCCCAGTAAGGACAAACATCTTCCTTCTAACTTCTAGCTACTTGCCCCATTTCTCTCACCAGCTGTGTTTGCAAGGTGGTGGAATGTGAGATTCATGCCTGGCTGGTAAGGTGGGTCAAGTCCCGCAATGTACTGATCGCTTCACATTGTGGATTTCAAGCGTGCCGTTCCGCAGTTGACCATCTCGTCACTTTGTCAACAGATGTCATGAATGGTTTTCTGCAGAAATACCAGACTGTGGCTGTGTTTTTGATTTGGAGAAAGCCTACGATACCTGCTGAAGGACTGATATCCTCTGTGATCTCTAAACATGGTTCCCCATTTCCTTCAGGAATTTTTAAGACAGAGTTTTCAAGGTCAGTGTGGGTTCTGTCATGTCTGACACCTTTATCCAAGAGTTTTCAAGGTCAGTGTGGGTTCTGTCATGTCTGACACCTTTATCCAGGAAAACGGGGTGCCTCAGAGCTCCGATCCGTGTGTCGTCTTCTTTGCCATCACCAGTAATCCTATTATTGCCTGTCTCCTGCCAGGCATCTCCAGCTTTCTTTTTGTTGATGATTTTGCCATCTATTGCAGTTCTCCATGGACTTGTCTCATTGAGAGCCATCTTCAGCAATGCCTCGATTGTCGTTGCTCATGTAGCATCAATAATGGATTTCGTTTTTCCACTAACAAAACAGTTTGTATGAATTCCTGGCAGTGCAATTGGTTTCTTCCACCATCTTTCATCTCGGGCCTGTTGCTCTCCCGTTCGTTGAAACTACAAAATTCCTGAGTCTCATGCTCAGTAGGTGACTTTCTTGGTCCTCCCATGTGTCTTACCTGGCAGCCCTCTGTATGCGACCCCTCAATGTCCTAGATGTCCTCAAAGGTACTTCCTGGGGTGCAGATCCGAACCACCCTCCTCCATTTGTGCTGGTCCCTTGTCTGTTCAAAACTAGACTATGGGTGTTTCGCTTGTGCATCTGCATGACCATCACTCTTAATGCCGTCTCAATACTATCCACCATCATGGCATCCGTTTGGCCACTGGTGCCTTTTACGCAAGCCCGGTTTAGAGTCTGTATGCAGAAGCTGCCACTACCACTGCGACTTTCTCCTCAGCAGATATGCGTGCTGTTCGTCTACCCTGCATGGCCACCTATCCTATACCTCTTTCTTTGATGACTCCTTTGACTGCCAGTATGGGGTGCGTCCCTCTTCACTGTTCCTGGAGTTCGCTTTCAGCTATTGCTCCAGTAGCTTAACTTAACGTTGCCTGCCACTTTCCCAATGGGTGTGAATCCTTCGTCACCTTGGCTTCATGTTGCGGCCTGCGTTTGCCTTGGACTTAATTCACTTCCTAAGGACACAACTCCAGACTCACTCTATCGCTGGAAGTTTATCATCCTTCATACACAACTTTGTAACTGACTGTGGTGTCGGGCGTGCCTTCATCATTGGCACTGACAATTTTCGATATTGGCTTCCAGAACATTGCTCAGTATTTACCTCGGAGCTCTTCGCCCTGTATCAGGCTACACAGAATATCTGGTGACACAGGCTTTTCAATTGTCAATTGCTCTGACACTCTTTGCCCTTCAGAGCCTGTGTGTGCTGTACACCGTCCATCCCTTAGTGTAACGGGTCCAGGAAAGCTTTCACTTTCTCACTCTTGATGGAGCCACCATGATGATTGTGTGGGTCCCTGGTGATGTCGTTCTGATTGGCAGCAAGGCCGCTGACACTGCTGCCAAGGCTGCAGTTCTTGTACCTCGGCCTGCTAGTTTTTCCATTCCCTCCAATGATCTCTGTGTTGTCATCTGTCAGCAGGTCATTAACACTGGTCTTACCTTCACAGGAACGAGCTCTGTCGAATTAAACCTCTCCCAGCAGCTTGGCCGGCCTCTTCTCAGCCCTCCTGCCACAAGGAGATCATTTTAGCTAGGTTTCGTATTGGGCACTGTTGTTTTAGACATTGCCATTTGTTAAGCAGTGATCCCCCACCACTTTGTGCTGATTGTCAACAACCTTTGACGGTTTGCCATTTCCTGACAGAATGTCCTTTTTTTAACCACTCTCATTCTAATTTATGTTTCCTATCTGAGTTATCAGCTGTTTTAGTGAACAACACTTGGACTGTAGACCGTGTTTTACTTTTTATCTCTCTCGTCTCTGTGGCGTTTCTCCAAGAGCAAGTTACTATTTTTAGCTGTCTTTCCTTCCATCACTTTTAACTCCTTTTGCATCTTTGTGTTCTATGGTTCTGGCATGGGCTTGTATGTCTGTCAGGGATCTCTCGCTGTACAGAGGGAAACATTGAATTTAGTAGTTCAGAGAAGGGAATAGTGTTAATTGGCAAACTGCATACATTAGACAAACCATGATGTGCATGTTTTTGCTTGTGTTAAATATTATTTTCCTGAATACCCAAAGGGACAGAAGCAGGATGTTAACAATTGTTGTTAACACCCACCCATATTAGGAGTGGATAACTGACAAGTTCTAACACCCAACCTACCAAGAGACTACTTCTTTACGTGAATGTATCAAATATGTAATACAGAAACAAAAGAACACCATCACACAATAAAATGTTAATTGTTATGAAGCAGAGGACAATGCTATATTAATATATTTTTGACTTTTCAGTTTACAAATTACTTACTATTACTTTGTTCTGCATTTTGTATGAAGGTGTCAGTTTTTTAAGATCAGTAATTCAGATCAGTATGGAACATTGGTACATGTTCAGTTAGATAGTCTAAGAGTCATTAGTGATTAAAACAAAGTAGTTTATCAATCCAAAAATTGCTGGTAAATAGCTGTAACATGTGTTGTGACTCACATAAGAAGAACTGAGCAAGATGATGCAGTGACTAAGAGATTGGATTAGCGTTTGGGAGGACAGCAGTTGAAATTCCAGCCCCGATATCCTATTTTAGGTTTTTGTGATTTTGTTAGAATGGTTAAAGCAGATGCGGGGATTGTTCTTTTTAGAATGTCATGGCCAATTTCCAATATAATGCTTCCCCAGTCAGTTTTTGCTCCATCATCATTGACAGGTTATAAAACACTACTCTTTCTTTCTTCAAATAAAAACAAAGCAAAACAGAAAAGATGTTTGTATTACATGAATTGCAGGTAATTTTTTTTAAAAAGAAAATTTAATCACATATTTTCTGTTAGACGACTGAAACTGATGCTGTCATTTATTACCGCAGTGTGTGTAAATTACTGTAATAGAAAAAAAAATTCCAAGTGGCTGTCTTCAGATATTTTAAACTTGAAAAATATTGTATATAAATTTATTGTTGGTCATTATGCGGTAGTTTGAGTCAACTTTGATTCTCTCTCTCATGTGATTGCCATTGTAGTTTCTGTAACTGTAATCAATGTCATGTCTAGCAGTTATTATTTTGAGCATTTTGGGTAAAACTTTACAAAGGGCCATCCACACTCTTATCCGAGCCGTACGTTGGTAATACCTGTTGCGAGCAATCGTAGGTAGCTGAGATGATGGAACAGTTGTTTTGTATAGTCAGTGACAATGATGTTTTATTTTCAGTTGCAGGATAAACAAATGTTGTATTTTAACATAACATCCTTTAACAACTACGTATTGTAATGTGATGAAACTGAATTTTTGCAGACAAATGTAATAACACACACGCACACAATAAATGATTATGATTATTATATTCTTGCAGATGTGGTCCATCTATCATCATCATCAGTTATCTGCTATATTAGCAGGTCCTTTGCCTCTCCATTTTCTGCGATCCATTGCTTCCTTCTTAAGGCTGCTGTATGTTGTACCGTCCATCATGTCATCCAGTATCTGGAATCTCTTCCTTCCTCGCTTCCTTTTCCCTTCTACATAACCTTCTAAAACTGTTTTTATCAGTCCGTCATTCTTTCTTAATATATGCCCAATCCAATTTCTTTTTCTTCTCTTTATTACATCTAGTAACTGTCTTTTCTCTCCCACTCTTCTCAGTACCTCTTCATTTCCATCTATGCAGGTAAATAAAATACTATGTTTTTATGTCATAAGCAGTTCAGTTACTTTTATTTACGACATGTGATGTATTACAACCCATTGATGATCTGTAAATGAAAGGAAGCAAAATGGGTAGGGCATGGAAACAGACTTTTGTTTAGTTATATAGGTGGACCACATCTCCGTGGTGGTGGTGGTGGTGATAAGAAGAATCACGTAAAAATGATGATAATACCGCATTTTAATGAAAACAAGTGATAACGCTACTGCTTGTTCATTGTTGCTGCAGATTTCATAAAATATGTGGAAGGTAATAAAAGGTGACAAGTGAACCAACTTAGTCTATTTGCATGTGTGATGAGACATTTGTTGATACAGTATCTATGCACATACACACAAACACATGCAGCCTTTGTGAGAAGTAGCAACAGTAAGGAAAAGAGAGATTGCTATTCACTGTAAAGGCAGCATATTGAGTTGCAGGTGGACACAATGAAAGACTTTTACTCATTAGTGTTCAACTGAAGCCTTCTTCAGAAAAAGACACACACATTCATTCACACAACCAAGCACGTCTCACATACAAATGACCACCATCTCCAACAAAGGCCGGAGAAGGGGAAGGGATAGCACAGTTTCCATTTATGAGAAGTAGAAGTGTTTAGATCATGACAATAGTATTCCATCTGGAATTTCCAATGTTTAAATCATATTATATAAGAAATGGCCATAGTAATTAATGCCTTCAATATAAACTAAACTAATATTGTGTTTGTTAATACTTTCGTTTTTCAGATATGTGTACAAAGTCTAATTCCACTGGTAGTCCACTTACCAAAATAAGCCATGTTGAAGAGTTTACTGATCCCATACCATCGCTGTTTGAATCCTTGACCATGGATCCGGACACAGAGGGAAGATGGACATCATATACTTATCCACAGGAACTTGATATTTCTCTGTTTAGCCCAAAAATAGACAACGAGATAATAATGGCAAACAGTGAGTCAATAAGCATAATTATTTAATTCTTGTTTATATAGAAATGAATAAAAAATCTCAGTATTTAGTTGTTAATTTTTAGTCGTTACATAGTTCTTTTATACATTTTGGTGACCATATACAGGGTGTTTAATAATCGCGAAAAAGATATATAACTTACAGAAATGTTTGATATAGCACAAAATGCAATAGATCTTAAAGTTTTATAAATAAATATTCATTGTGACTTCCTTCAATAAAATGGCATATGTCGCATCTGTAATCAGTTTCCTGCCAAATCCTATTATGTATGGTGACAACTGCCTGTGTGCCCATATCCTGTTCTACTTGAGGCGTTAGATAATGTTCAAGCATTCCCAGGTTTGATGTACTAGTTATATTTGACGTGGCAAAAAAAAGGAAGAATCATAAATTTGTTACAGCTTACAGCACAAAAACATTTACCTTAGGCAACTCCCGTATAAGTTGATTATGTGATGTGGTTTTTGCTCATCCCATATCCAAACATTATGCTGATTCACTGTACTGCAGGTATGGAAGGTGGCTTCATCACTGAGTGCAATTTTATCTAGAAAATCATCTTCATTCTGCATTTTGTCAAACATTTCTACGCAAAACTCACCTTGTTTTCCTTTGTCACTTTCTCTTAAAACTTGCAACATTTGTAATTTGTGGGAATTGAATGATAGGTGTTCCAGTAACACTTTCCAATCTGTAAAACTAGGCATATTCAAATCTAAGCTGGCATGTCTCATTGATTTACATGGACTATGAATGTAAGGCAGCCAGACTTGTTCAGTCACTGTGTCAGAATGCCGTCCAATCCTGATCTGGCATCCTCTATGATACACATCCTGTTTCGGTGAAATGTTCATATCAATCAATATCAGTTTGTCTTTGAGTTCGTGGCTTGTGATTTTAAGTCCTGAATTGCCTCTGAACTGTGGTAGCAGATTTGGATTCATGAGACCATAAACAACATTGTGGTCATTCTGCATGATTTTATGACTGCATGATAACTGTTGGAATAGCTCATTTGCACATGCCACCTAGAGGAATGTTGGGAACTAACAGTGTTACATGGGAATAAAACATGAAGATATACTCCATTCAGTGCTGTATCAAACATTTATGTAAGTTATTTATCCATTTCACAACTTTGTGTAACTGGTTTATAAATACCGTTCAAGACAATTGATGATATTTTATTTTGTATGAATTTTGTATATACTATACATTTGCTATTTTTGGTAGCAAAGTAACTTTCCCACATTGTAGAAGCCATGATAAAATCTTTACTTCATGACTGGGCACTGAGCTCATCACATTTAAAGAAGAGAAGTTAGACCTACCACTAATCTTTCTAGATTTCTACCCTATGTCATTCAGAGCCAGCAACAATACTGTTACGCTGGCCCTATGTTCAAAAAAAATTCTGGGCTTTTGCTGCCTCCCCATCTGAACATTCTTGAGAGTGACTGAGCCATCACCATGGCTTGCATGTTACAGAGACTATGAAAAACTCTGCTATTGAAGGAACAAGAAGTCATAAAGGTAAACTCCATCCACAGGCTCTGTTGGGTCTATCAGTATTGGTGTCTTGCTTCATCAGTGGCGACGTTGGATGTGGTATGGAGGGGGCATGGGATCAGCACACCACTTTTGTGGGCACTGTTGGCTTTTGTGACCTGGAGTCACTACTACTTGCTCAAGTAGTTTCTCAGTTGCCGTCACGAGGTTGAGTAAACCCCATTCCAGTCTTCCCACCGAGGAAATATCCTTGGCAATACTGGGAATTGGACATGGGCCCTCTGCATGGCAGTTGGTTGCAGTGATCAATCAGTTGCAGAGACTGACAGTGAGAAATCGTAGAAATACTTTTAATTATGTAACTATTTTTGAATAGTGGACTCATTTTATTAAACATGCTTCTTAAATACAAAACATTTTAAAAAGTTCAGTACTGAATTCATTGTACAAACATAATTTATGGTTAAACTATTCAGGATAAGATGATAGATATGTAAGTTTAAGAAAGATTAATAGGACAATAAGGCTAGCTTCCAGGTAAATCTGGGTTTTATGAAGAAAATAAAAGAAGTGGTAAACAGAAGATTGAAAATTCTTTTTTTAAGCATGTTGCGTGTTGCCAGTTGAAACCCCATCACCAGAAAATATTTGTTACTTAGTGTTTATCATTTCTGGAAAGTTCTTAAAACTTCTTATGTTTGTAATGTTTGAAAGTTCTGTAATATTCTGTGGTTGTGTGATTAGCAGCACTCTCCATCCGAGAGTGGAGTTAGCTCTGGCTGTAGGTTGGTGTCTGTAAAATAAACATGCTTTCAGTGCTAAGAGTTGCACTTCATTGCCAGCCTTGCTTTCGGATTTAGACTTCATCGTGGATTATGATGCAATATTGTACATCGGGTACTTCGTAACATGAGGGTGACTGTGGCTCCAATTAGGCAGTGTAAAAGCCATCACCTACATGGACAGGAACCGGAATAAAAGCAGTGCATCATTTCAAATGTGCTTATATTCAGGAGGCACATGGCTTTCATGCCAACAGTAGGTCAGCTGCACATCAGGCATCCATCAATGTTTTCCAGAGAGGGTTGTCGGGACCTGACAAAGTGGCTGAAAGGATTTGACAGTCTCCAAATGCAAGAAGTGAGACAACATGGTGTATTTAGCAATTTGTAATGTTACATGGACAGCCCAGCAGTGCTTTGAGAACATCGAAGAGAAGAGCTCAAGGGACAAATCCCAGGCTGAACTGGTGAAAACAATCTATGGCAGATCGACTTAGCAGACGAACACCGTGGAGTGAGTGTGCTGAGGAAATGCAGCAGAAAAGACTGATAGAAACGTATGACAGATTCCCAAGTGGGGTTTCTATGGCGATTGTGGAAGATCTCGCCTCTCTCTTAAGCCAGGTAGTAACAGAAGATATACAACCATTTATGGCAGCTAGAAATGTCTGACTGAGTATGTAAGAGGTAGCAAACAGGAATGTCAACTCCATACTTCAGAAGGTGATACAGGATGTTGAAGAAGAAGTGTATTGATATTTGGCAGCAGTCCCAGCCTCCATTTGAATACACCATGAAGAATGGACACAGCCAACTCCGATTTATGTCACAGCTGTCAGACAAGAATCTCAGCATCCGACAAATGGAGGTACACCCAGCTTATTCACTTAGTATAATGCCCCGCAGAAGAACATACATTTGGAGGATGGAGAACAATACACTAGTCTGTTTCCACTATGGGGAAACCTGGACATGTACATTACTGTACAGAAAGAATACTATTATGCTGCAAGCTATCAACCATTACAACAGATGTATTCATGCCAGTCAACCACAGACAAATGTAACGAACCTGTGGGACAAAGCCCATCACCATATCCTGGACTAGTTCGCTCCCCAACATGCCATAGCTGTTCCCCATCACTGTACAGAGGTACTGGCCACTCACCTAGCTGCCAAATTTAGGAAAGTAATCAATGTGACCATCTATGGAGGTGAAGCTGCCAAAAGTGGAAATCCTTAACGGACAACAGTTAACGAGATGTCAAGAAATATCCTGTACATCATCATCATCAGTGACGAGCCTGTACGGGCAAAAGTCTATTCATTAGTATTTTTTTTCTACAATGTCGAATCGTACCCTCCAAGACTATGTTTTGTGATATGGAAGAGATTGTGATAAAGCTAGCAAATGGGAGACAAGTCCAGCCAACAGGAACACATATAGCAAGAATAACTATGAATTATGGAACCCGGGGTCGTCTCAACAGAATGTAGTCACGATGGTATCTTAGATGGAACTTTTTGTAGACGTAACAAGCAGTCATAGTGTTGAAGATCAGAGCATAGAACTGATGAAGCTTTTCCAACAAGCACACACAACAGATTGCTCTGGGCAGTTGTTTGTCTTTGAAAATGTTATCCAGCCATCATCAGTGAGATGAATTTGTTGTCAGTGTAAATGCTCAGTTATACAGTGAAGCATTTGTCAGTTGCAAAAAGCTATTCAGCATCACGAGAAATCTACATACCAGCAACACTCATAGCATTGTGGAAGAGCAAGGAGAAATTAAGATCACTAAATGTTATGAGCAGCCACAACTCATTCGTACCCCCTGCGGGTTCGGGGGTTAGAATAGGCCCGCGGTATTCCTGCCTGTCGTAAGAGGCGACTAAAAGGAGTTTCAACCGTTTCGGCCTTCCATGTGATGGTCCCCCTTGGGGTTTGACCTCCATTTTTCAAAATTCTAAAGAAGTACGAGCCTTTTGGGGAAGGACACCTTACGTGGTGTACCACTGGTCCTAAGTGCACTAAGACCTTGGCACTCAGCATTGCACCGGCGTTGTAACCATACCCACTATTCCTCAAATTGGGCCTAAACGCCTGATGGGTTGTCCAAGTTACGCCCATAGTGCATCTCCATCTGCACCAGCGATCATGATGGGTTTTCCATGGCACCAGAAATCCAGCACGGTAGCCAGCCCGTTGTGGTGGGGTCGTCATGTACCCTCTAGGTTGTAGCCCCCTGACAACACAGGGATCGTACTGCCGATACCTGAGCTGCACCCTCCCCACGTCGGCCAAGGAGTAGATGCCCGTCTCCTTGGGGCATCAGGACTCCCAGCAATGGTCATCCTGCCAGGTGGCCCTTGCTGCGGCTGGGTGGCGCCCGTGGGGAGAGCCCCTGGTCAGAGTGGGTGGTATCGGGGCGGACGTTTCGCAGATGAAACGTCAACACGTATCAGGTCGCTCTGCGGCCGAGTCTTTCAAAAGAAAAGGTACCGTTTCTAGTTCTGGTTCTCCTGCCCTTTCCCCCTTGGCCACTCCATGGGAGGACAGGCCCGCCGGCTTGGGGCGAAGTACTTCCCCCACTATTTGGTCTGTTCTCGAACCGGTGGGGGGACATTCGCCACCTCCAAGCCCATGTTCTTTGTTCAGCACATTGAGGACATCTTCGGGGAAATCGAGGCTCTCAGCAAGATGCGTTCAGGGTCCGTTCTTATCAAGATCACCTCCGCCACACAGTCGGCGGCGCTCCAGGCGTGCGACCGCCTAGGGGACATCCCAGTATCCATTGTCCCACATCTGGCACTAAATAGAACGCAGGGGGTTATTTTTCATCGTGACCTCCTGCTACAATCTGATGAGGAGCTCAGGGCCAACCTGGAGCGCCGAGGCGTGCATTTCGTCCGGCGAGTCCAGCGCGGCCCCAAAGACCGTCGCATCGACACCGGGGCCTTTATCCTCGCCTTCGAGGGGGACGTTCTCCCGGAGAAGGTAAAGGTGATGTGCTACCGGTGTGACGTGCGACCTTACGTCCCGCCTCCTATGCGCTGTTTTAGGTGTTTGCGCTTTGAGCACATGTCGTCACGGTGTGAGGCTGAGCCCCTTTGTGGCGATTGTGGACGTCCTCTTCGTGAGGAACATACATGCACCCCACCACCTCGGTGCATTAATTGTCCTGGCGTCCACTCGCCTAGATCCTCAGACTGCCCCGCATATCAGAAGGAGAAGAAGATACAAGAAATCAAAACTTTGGATCGGCTCTCTTATTCTGAGGCCAGGAAGAAGTATGACCGCCTCCATCCCGTGCCATTGACCACTTCGTTTGCCTCAGTTGTGTCCACTCCTTCCGCGGTATCCTCACCCCTATCCTGTCCCCCCTCCACCCATCAGGGGGCTCTGCCTCCGCCTCCCAAATCCCTCCCTTCCAAATCCTCCTCCCCCGTGGCCCCCACCCCCTCTGCCCCAGGGGCCACCCTTCCTCCTCCTCCTGCCCCCACGCCACCTGAGAAGCGATCCTCTTCTCAGGCGTCCATCGGGGAAACGTTCCGGACCCCAGCTTCCGAGGTCCGGCGTTCCAAAACGGACACCGCGCGTGAGGACCTTCTTCGGGTCCAGCCCACCATCCCTGTGCCTCCTAGGCCTTCCAAGAAGGCCTCCAAGAAGAAGTCTCTATCCCCCTCTCCACCCCGGCGCATTTCGTCTGACGCTCCATCCGTGAGTCGCTGCTCCCGGCCGTCCTCAGTTTCGCCGGGACGCTCTGCTGCCAGGCGCTCAGCTGGCCTTTCGTCGGCAAACGATGCTGCCCCTCCTACACAACCAGGGACAGCGGCCGCAGCTGGCGACGAGTCGATGGAACCGGATCCGCCTCCCGTTGGTTGTAGCGTTGTTCCCTCGCAACCTGGCCCTCCGCGGCCGTCGAGGTGACCAGCTCTTCCCCCATCTCGTTCCCCCAACTTTTTGACTAGCGATGGCGTTGTTTCGTTGGAACATAAAGAGGTATTCGATCTAATCAGGAGGAATTACAACTGCTCCTCCGCCTGCACTGTCCGCTCGTCCTTGGTCTCCAGGAAACCAAGTTGCGCCCGACTGACCGTATTGCCTTTACCCACTATACCTCGGAGCGGTATGACCTCACCCCTGTGGACGGTGTCCCAGCTCATGGTGGGGTCATGTTGCTCATTCGGGACGATGTCTATTACCATCCCATCCCATTGACCACCCCTCTTCAAGCAATAGCTGTCCGCATTACTCTTTCTGCTTTTACTTTTTCAGTTTGTACCATCTACACTCCACCGTCATCTGCTGTTAGTCGGGCTGACATGATGCACCTGATCGTTCAGCTTCCCCCGCCGTTTTTATTGTTTGGCGACTTCAATGCCCATCATCCCCTTTGGGGCTCTCCTGCATCCTGTCAAAGAGGCTCACTCTTGGTGGATGTCTTCAACCATCTCAATCTTGTCTGTCTCAATACTGGCGCCCCGACTTTCCTCTCGGACTCTACTCATACCTACTCCCACTTGGACCTCTCGATCTGTTCTACCACTCTTGCCCGTCGGTTCGAGTGGTATGTCCTTTCTGACACCTATTCGAGCGACCACTTCCCCTGTGTCGTTCGTCTCCTGCACCACACCCCATCCCCATGTCCTTCGAGCTGGAACATACTGAAAGCTGACTGGGGACTTTACTCCTCCCTGGCGACCTTTCCGGACCACGATTTTCCCAGTTGTGACAGTCAGGTCGAATATCTCACGGCTGTTATCATCAATGCTGCCGAACGTTCCATTCCTCGTACTACTTCTTCTTCACGTCGCGTTTCCGTCCCCTGGTGGAACGAGGCTTGTAGGGACGCTATTCGTGCTCGACGACGTGCTTTACGCACCTTTCGCCGCCATCCTACGTTGGCGAATTGTATTGAATACAAACGACTCCAAGCGCAATGCCGTAGAGTCATCAAAGACAGCAAAAAAGCTAGTTGGGCCTCTTTCACCAGCTCCTTTAACAGTTTTACTCCCTCTTCCGTCGTTTGGGGTAGCCTGCGCCGGCTGTCGGGCATTAAGGCCCACTCCTCGGTACCTGGCCTGACCTCAGGTAATGAGGTCCTTGTTGATCCTGTGGCTGTCTCCAACGCCTTTGGCCGCTTTTTCGCGGAGGTTTCAAGCTCCGCCCATTACCATCCTGCCTTCCTTCCCAGGAAAGAGGCAGAAGAGGCTCGGCGACCTTCCTTCCACTCGCTGAATCTGGAAACTTATAATGCCCCGTTTACTATGCGGGAACTCGAACGTGCGCTTGCACTGTCCCGGTCCTCTGCTCCGGGGCCAGATGCCATTCACGTTCAGATGCTGGCACACCTTTCTCCGGTGGGCAAAAGCTTCCTTCTTCGTACCTACAATCGCGTCTGGACCGAAGGTCAAGTCCCCATGCGTTGGCGTGACGCCGTTGTTGTTCCTATACCCAAACCCGGGAAGGATAGACACCTTCCTTCTAGTTACCGCCCCATTTCTCTTACAAGCTGTGTGTGTAAGGTGATGGAGCGCATGGTTAATGCTCGGTTAGTCTGAATTCTTGAATCTCGACGGCTACTTACTAATGTCCAATGCGGCTTTCGTCGCCGCCGCTCCGCTGTTGACCACCTTGTGACCTTGTCGACATTCATCATGAACAACTTTTTGCGAAGGCGCCAAACGGTAGCCGTGTTCTTCGACTTGGAGAAGGCTTATGATACCTGTTGGAGAGGAGGTACCCTCCGCACTATGCACAGGTGGGGCCTACGCGGTCGCCTGCCCCTTTTTATTGATTCCTATTTAACGGATCGAAAGTTTAGGGTATGTGTGGGTTCCGTATTGTCCGACGTCTTCCTCCAGGAGAACGGAGTGCCTCAGGGCTCCGTCTTGAGCGTAGCCCTTTTTGCCATCGCAATCAATCCAATTATGGATTGCATTCCACCTAATGTCTCAGGCTCTCTCTTTGTCGATGACTTCGCGATCTACTGCAGTGCCCAGAGAACATGCCTCCTGGAGCGCTGTCTTCAGCGTTGTCTAGACAGCCTCTACTCATGGAGTGTGGCAAATGGCTTCCGGTTCTCTGAAGAGAAGACGGTTTGTATCAACTTTTGGCGATATAAAGCGTTCCTTCCGCCATCCTTACATCTCGGTCCCGTTGTTCTCCCATTCGTGGACACAACTCAGTTTCTAGGGCTCAAGTTGGACAGGAAACTGTGGTCTCCACATGTCTCTTATTTGGCGGCCCGTTGTACACGTTCCCTTAATGTCCTCAGAGTTCTTAGCGGTTCATCTTGGGGAGCGGATCGCACTGTCCTGCTTCGCTTGTATCGGTCCATAGTCTGATCAAAGCTGGATTATGGGAGCTTCGTCTACTCGTCCGCTCGGCCATCCCTCTTACGCCGGCTCAACTCCATCCACCATCGGGGGATACGTCTTGCGACCGGAGCCTTCCATACTAGTCCTGTCGAGAGTCTTTATGCTGAAGCTGCCGAGTTACCATTGACCTACCGGCGCGACGTACTGCTGTGTCGGTATGCCTGCCGGCTGTTGTCTATGCCCGACCACCCCTCTTACAAGTCCTTCGCCGATTCTCTCGACCGTCAGTACGGGTTGTATGTGTCTGCCCTGCTGCCCCCCGGAGTCCGCTTCCGTCGCCTGCTTCGACAATTGGATATTGCCCTCCCTACCACCTTCAGAGAGGGTGAGAGCCCGACACCACCTTGGCTCCAGGCTCCGGTTCGTATTTATCTCGACCTCAGCTCACTCCCGAAGGAGGGTACTCCGGCTGCAGTGTATTGCTCACGGTTTGTCGAACTTCGTGCTCGACTTGCCGGTCACACCTTTATTTACACCGATGGCTCCAAAACTGACGATGGTGTCGGCTGTGCCTTTGTCGTCGGGGCCGCCACCTTTAAATTCCGGCTCCTCGACCAATGTTCCAGCTTTACGGCCGAGCTTTTTGCTCTCCATCAGGCCGTTCAGTATGCCCGCCGCCACCGCCATTCATCGTATGTACTCTGCTCTGACTCGCTCAGTGCTCTTCAGGGCCTTGGAGCTCCCTATCCGGTCCATCCCTTGATTCAACGGATACAGCAGTCCCTCCATTCTTTCGCTGATAATGGTGGTTCTGTCAGCTTTCTGTGGGTTCCCGGACATGTAGGAGTGCCTGGGAATGAGGCTGCGGATGCTGCAGCCAAGGCTGCAGTCCTCATGCCTCGGCCAGCCTCCCATTGTGTCCCGTCATCTGACGTTCGTGGGGATGTATGTAAGAGGCTTGTGTCGTTGTGGTGGGATGCTTGGTCATCCCTCCAAGGAAACAAGCTCCGGGCAGTAAAACCGCTCCCAACTGCTTGGACAACATCCTCCCGACCATCTCGGCGCGAGGAGGTCCTTCTGACCAGGTTGCGGATTGGGCATTGCCGGTTTAGCCACTGCTACCTGCTCTCCGGTGACCCAGCCCCGCAGTGCCCTTGTGGTCAGGCATTAACAGTGCGCCATGTTTTATTGTCGTGTCCCCGTTTTAGTCAATTTCGTGTTGTCCTGTCCCTGCCATCTACTTTACCGGATGTTTTAGCTGATGACGCTCGAGCAGCTGCTCGTATTCTGCGTTTTATAACTTTAACTGGCTTGTCCAAAGACATTTAACCTTTTTACTTATTTTATCTGCATATTTGTCAGGTCCTTCTGGTGTCCCCCCATCCCCTTGAGTTTTACCAGATTCCATGTGCTCTCACAACAGTGACTGGGTGCTAATGACCTCAGCAGTTGAGCGCCCTTAAACCCAAAAAAAAACCTCATTCGTAAAGGTATATGCAGGAATAACCAAACAAATCCAGGTTGAGCAGTTCACTGCCATTGATGAAGAATTGTGCTCAGTACTGCTATACCCATCGCTATCAAGAAAGGTACTATACTACTGTCAACAACATCTGATGTCAATGAGGAACAATGTTGGTGAGGGTTAGCTGCTCTGATGGAGTATATGGATGTATCAACAGCAACAGAAAATCATGTAACAGAAATAGATTCCTCATAAACAGGCAGGTGGGGCATAGACTGAGTTACTGCAAACACTTTAGTGATACTGTTACTGTTAATGTGGTATGTAAAGAGACATTAAAATCTAATAATTGTGCATGATTCTGACTCTGTAGTAGGGAGGGAATAGAAGTAAGAGTTACAGGATAATATGGGCTCAGTAGTAGTAATGAAAGAGGAGAAAGATCACTTGAATTCTGCAATAAATTTCAGTTGTTAATAAAGAATACTCTTTCAAAAATCACAAGAGGAGGTGGTATACTTGGAAATGGGCCTGGGAAGATATTGGCAGATTTCATATTGACTCTAATCACACCTAAGTAATGGTGAATAGTGGACTGAAGTTAAAGAGAATCACCCAGACAAATCACTTTGAAAAGAAGTGGGACAGGCCTACTGAAGTACTGAGGAATCTACATCTACATCCATACTCCGCAAGCCACCTGACGGTGTGTGGCGGAAGGTACCCTGAGTACCTCTATCGGTTCTCCCTTCTATTCCAGTCTCGTATTGTTCGTGGAAAGAAGGATTGTCGGTATGCTTCTGTGTGGGCTCTAATCTCTCTGATTTTATCCTCATGGTCTCTTCGCGAGATATACGTAGGAGGGAGCAATATACTGCTTGACTCTTCGGTGAAGGTAAGTTCTCGAAACTTCAACAAAAGCGCGCACCGAGCTACTAAGCGTCTCTCCTGCAGAGTCCTCCACTGGAGTTTATCTATCATCCCCATAACACTCTCGCGATTACTAAATGATCCTGTAATGAAGCGCACTGCTCTCCGTTGGATCTTCTCCATCTCTTCTATCAACCCTGTCTGGTACGGATCCCACACTGCTGAGCAGTATTCAAGCAGTGGGCGGACAAGCATACTGTAACTTACTTCCTTTGTTCTCGGATTGAATTTCCTTAGGATTCTTCCAATGAATCTGTCTGGCATCTGCTTTACCGACGATCAACTTTATATGATCATTCCATTTTAAATCACTCCTAATGCGTACTCCCAGATAATTTATGGAATTAACTGCTTCCAGTTGCTGACCTGCTATTTTGTAGCTAAATGTTAAGGGATCTATCTTTCTATGTATTCGCAGCACATTACACTTGTCTACATTGAGATTCAATTGCCATTCCCTGCACCATGCGTCGTTTCGCTGCAGATCCTCCTGCATTTCAGTACAATTCTCCATTGTTACAACCTCTCGATACACCACAGCATCATCTGCAAAAAGCCTCAGTGAACTTCCGATCTCATCCACAAGGTCATTTATGTATATTGTGAATAGCAACTGTCCTATGACAGTTTCCTGGCAGATTAAAACTGTGTGCCCGACCGAGACTCGAACTCGGGACCTTTGCCTTTCGCGGGCAAGTGCTCTACCAACGTACGAGGTACTGGCAGAAGTAAAGCTGTGAGTACCGGCGTGAGTCGTGCTTCGGTAGCTCAGTTGGTAGAGCACTTGCCCGCGAAAGGCAAAGGTCCCGAGTTCGAGTCTCGGTCGGGCACACAGTTTTAATCTGCCAGGAAGTTTCATATCAGCGCACACTCCGCTGCAGAGTGAAAATCTCATTCTGGCTTCCTGTCCTATGACACTTCCCTGCGGCACACCTGAAATCACTCTTACTTCGGAAGACTTCTCTCCATTGAGAATGACATGCTGCGTTCTGTTATCTAGTAACTCTTCAATCCAATCACACAATTGGTCTGATAGTCCATATGCTCTTACTTTGTTCATTAAACGACTGTGGGGAACTGTATCGAACGCCTTGCCAAGAAACACAGCATCTACCTGTGAACCCGAGTCTATGGCTCTCTGAGTCTCGTGGACGAATAGCGCGAGCTGGGTTCCACACGACTGTCTTTTTTGAAACCCATGCTGATTCCTACAGAGTAGATTTCTAGTCTCCAGAAAAGTCATTATACTCGAACATAATACGTGTTCCAAAATTCTACAACTGATCGACGTTAGAGATATAGGTCTATAGTTCTGCACATCTGTTCGACGTCCCTTCTTGAAAACGGAGATGACCTGTGCCCTTTTCCAATCCTTTGGAATGCTATGCTCTTCTAGACACCTACAGTACACCGCTGCAAGAAGGAGGGGCGAGTTCCTTTGCATACTCTGTGTAAAATCGAACTGGTATCCCATCAGGTCCAGCGGCCTTTCCTCTTTTGAGCGATTTTAATTGTTTCTCTATCCCACTGTCGTCCATTTCGATATCTACTATTTTGTCATCTGTGCGACAATCTAGAGAAGGAACCACAGTGCAGTCTTCCTCTGTGAAACAGCTTTGGAAAAAGACATTTAGTATTTTGGCCTTTAGTCTGTCATCCTCTGTTTCAGTACCATTTTGGTCACAGAGTGTCTGGATATTTTGTTTTGAGCCACCTACCGCTTTGACATAAGACCAAAATTTCTTAGGATTTTTTGCCAAGTCAGTACATAGAACTTTACTTTCGAATTCATTGAACGCCTCTCGCTTAGCCCTCCTCACAGTACATTCCGCTTCGCGTAATTTTTGTTTGTCTGCAAGGCTTTGGCTATGTTTATATTTGCTGTGAAGTTCCCTTTGCTTCCGCAGCAGTTTCCTAACTCGGTTGTTGTACCACGGTGACTCATTTCAGTCTCTTACGATCTTGCTTGGCACATGCTCATCTAACGCATATTGTACGATGGTTTTGAACTTTGTCCACTGATCCTCAACACTATCTATACTTGAGACAAAACTTTTGTGTTGAGCCGTCAGGTACTCTATAATCTGCTTTTTGTCACTTTTGCTAAACAGAAAAATTTTACTACTTTTTTCAATATTTCTATTTACGGCTGAAATCATCAGTGCAGTAACTGCATTATGATCGCTGATTCCCTGTTCTGCGTTAACTGTTTCAAACAGTTCGGGTCTGTTTGTCACCAGAAGGTCTAATATGTTATCGCCACGAGTCGGTTCTCTGTTTAACTGCTCAAGGTAGTTTTCAGATTACGCACTTAAAAAAATTTCACTGGATTCTTTGTCCCTGCCACCCTTTATGAACGTTTGAGTCTCCCAGTCTATATCCGGCAAATTAAAATCTCCACCCAGAACTATAACATGGTGGGGAAATCTACTGGAAAAATTATCCAAATTATCCTTCAGGTGCTCAGCCACAACAGCTGCTGAGCCAGGGGGCCTATAGAGACATCCGATTACCATGTCTGAGCCTGCTTTAACCGTGACCTTCACCCAAGTTATTTCACATTTTGGATCTCCGTCAATTTCCTTCGATACTATTGCACTTCTTATCACTATAAACACACCTCCCCCTTCACTGTCCAGCCTGTCTCTGCGGTACACATTCCAATCTGAGTTTAGGATTTCATTACTTTTTACGTCTGGTTTCAGCCAACTTTCTGTCCCTAGTACTATATGGGCATTGTGACCGTTTATTAATGAGAGCAGTTCTGGGACCTTTCTATAGACGCTCCTGCAGTTTACTATTAGCACATTAATATTGTTATTCACTGTTGCATTTTGCCTACTCCTACTTTGCCGCGTCTCAGGAGGCGTCTTGTCGGGCCTAGGGAGGGAATTCTCTAACCTAAAAAACACACATGTGCACTCCACACGTACTCCGCTACCCTTGTAGCCGCTTCTGGCATGTAGTGCACGCCTGACCTATTCAGGGGGACCCTACATTTCTCCACCCGATAGCGGAGGTCGAGAAATTTGTGCCCCAGATCTCCGCAGAATCGTCTGAGCCTCTGGTTTAAGCCTTCCACTCGGCTCCAAACCAGAGGACCGCGATCGGTTCTGGGAACGATACTACAAATAGTTAGCTCAAATTCTATCCCGCGAGCTAGGCTTTCCGCCTTCACCAATTTCGCCAACTACCTGTACGAACTGAGGACGACCTCTGAACCCAGACGGCAGGAGTCATTGGTACCGACATGAGCAACAATTTGCAGTCGGGTGCACCCAGTGCTCTCTATCGCCGCTGGCAGGGCCTCCTCCACATCTCGGATGAGACCCCCCGGCAAGTAGACAGAGTGAACACTGGCCTTCTTCCCTGACCTTTCCGCTATTTCCCTAAGGGGCTCCATCACCCGCCTAACATTGGAGTTCCCAATGACTAATACACCCCTCCCCCCGTGTGCCTGCTCGGACCTTGCTGAAGGAGCGGCCACATGCCCAATCACAGGCAGAGCGGGCGATGCCACACGGCCAGCCTCCACATTGACCCTCCGCCTCATGCGCCGTGAACGCCGCTGAACCCGCCACTCCCCTTGGGGAGAGGGTGGCCCAACCGCTCCCGGTACCCGCGAAGATGTTTCGACAGCAGGGACAGTGGGTGAAGCACGTAATACCTGGGGTGTACCATGCGACGCACCAGACTCCCCAATGCCGCTACACTCTGAGGCAGCAGCCTGAAGATGGCTGACCGCGGCCATGAACACGTTCAGCAGTTCGCGAACAGTGGCCAGCTCCTCCTGCGTCCGTACACAGTAGTCACACATCCTATCCATCCTAAGAAATCAACTTACTGTAGGGAGTTAATCAACTTTTAACTAGACTGCTAATCCACTAAAGGCGGCTGACTAAACTGTGGTTACTAGCCACTTCTTGTAGAAAACAATGAAAATAGCACTACCTGTCTCTTGACTGTATTGAAAACAAACACTAGCACTACTGGCACTATGCTTAACTATAGGGACTCTCTTTGACTGTATTCAAAACAACCACGAAATCTATGGAACACTATTACTAGCACTCGACAATTAAAGCTTCCTAAAAGCAAAAACACTTGGAAGAAGTGACAAGTAAGAAAAATACAGTTAATATATAAATTAAGGTAGCTCGCTGCACAGCAGACGTGAAGCGGACGGCAGTTACGACGACACTGGCAGTGTGTGTTTGAAGTTGTCAGTACTGTGATAGCAAAAACTACAGTAAGCGCTTCAGGTGAAGGGGAATAGGCATTTCTAAAAAGGGCAATTACAGAAACTAGACAGACAGACGCAGATACAAAGATGGTAATGGTGAAGAAGCCATGAGTAACAGAAGAAATACTTTGATTGGTGAAAGAAGGAAGTACAAAAATCTTCAGGAAATGACAGGACTACACCAGTATGTCATTTAGGAATGGAATAAAAAACAAGTACAGGGAACCTAAATCAAAGTGGTTGCAGGAAAAAATGTGGAAAAAATGGTTGTCAGAAAGAGTGTTTCAGCATATATATAAAAGTCGAAAAAACATTTGGTGAAATTAAAAACAGGCTCAACAATATCAGAGTGCAAGAGGAAAGAGCAGCTTGGTGAAAACAGAACATTGAAGACCCTCTACAAAGAGAAGTAATTAACTGATGATATGATAGAAGAAATGGGAGTTGATACGGAAAATACAGGTAATCCAGTATTAGTCAGAGTTTAACAGAACCTTGGAAAACTTGGGATCAAATAATGTGGAAGGTGTGGTGTCACCGCTAGACACCACACTTGCTAGGTGGTAACTTAAATCGGCCGCGGTCCTGTAGTACATGTCGGACCCGCGTGTCGCCACTGTGTATTCGCAAAAGTAGCGCCACCACAGGGCAGGTCACAAGACACGGACATGACCTCGCCCCAGTTGTACGGACGACATAGCTTGCGACAAGACGTATCACGTCTTCCTCTCATTTGCCGAGAGACAGATTAAATAGCCTTCAGCTAGTCCATCGCTACTACCTAGCAAGGCGCCATGTGTATCATTGCTAATTGCTTACTACTATGCAAGAGATGTATTTCAACAAGAACAAGACTACATTAAAGTTAAGTATATTAAAATCTCTCTTCTTTTCTTTATAGTTTTCATCCAGTCTCCTGTTTCAGAATTTACGCCCGTCTGCGTTAGTTTCGCGTGCACCTAGCCACTCATTGTGTCGAGACCTTAGGGAATCGACACAACAATATTTTGGCGCCGAGGAGTGGTGCCGCGCCCACGTTGCAGTCTTTGTGTTATACTTGCTCTAATTTGCTTGTGTCATGGCTTCGCCGCATTCTCCAGATGTACTGTCCGAATTTTTTCGCTTGCAGAATCAGCAGACGCAGGCGTTATTGGAAGCCCTTGGACAGCTCGTCCAGGGTCAACGTGCGCTGCAAACCGATGCGGCGGCAGCCGTTTCATCGCTACCGCAGCCACACACCGCTGTCGCACCGCCATTTAGGCCCTTTGAGGCCCATAACGAGAGCTGGACTGAGTGGGCCGATCAGTTCAACTTCCACCTCACTGCTTATGGAATTCAAGGTAAAGAGCGGCAGCCGTTTTTGCTTTCTTGTGTCGGTGTGTCTACCTACCGGGTGATAGTGAAATTGTTTCCCCGACGCGACGTAGCAACTCTGTCCTACGAGGACATTTTGTCTGCTTTAGATGCCTATTTCAAAGAAACAGTAAATGTAGTTGCCAAACGGTATACGTTTTTTCGTACAAAACGTACGGCCGGTCAGACTAACAGGGAGTGGGTAGCGACTTTGCAAGGCCTTACTAGAGACTGCGCGTTTGCCTGTGAATGTGGCCTCCCATATTCAGATACTATGGTGCGTGATGCAATTGCACAGAACGTTTCTGATGTTCGCATAAGGGAACAGATTTTGAAGCTAGTTAATCCCTCCCTGCAACAAGTGATAGACATATTGGACAGGCAAGACACACTTGACTTTGCTCAGGAATCATTTGAAACTTCGCCAGCAGTGTGTCACATTAATCGGCCCGCCGGGCCCGCTGCACGGGACGCTAAGCGGCCCTCGCGCCCGACTTCGCTGCGGCCGCCTAGCTTGCAACCACGTGCGCCGCGTAAGCAAGCAAATGCAGTGAAATCTTGCCCGCGGTGTGCAACTAGACATTCGCGTGAAAATTGCCCGTCACGCCAAGCTATTTGCTTTTACTGCCAAAAGAAAGGACATGTACAAAGTGTTTGCCAGAAAAAGCTTAGATCAGACACTCGCAATAATTCCAGGCCTTTTGCTTCGCGCCGGAATCGAACCCAGGACAATCAGGCTCGTGGACCTTCGCCCATGGACATTCATGTAGTTCATGCCCACCCGTCCAGTGACACTTTAGCTAACAGTGACTGTGTTCGTCCCACCCAAAGTGTGCGTCGACGTCGCCGGAAATCCCGTAAAGTTGCAAGTGCTTCTGGACCTGTATCAGTTCAAATTGCACGAGACAGTCGCTCTTGTCGTCAACAAGACAATAAACTTTTTGTGGACTTAGACTTTGCAGGAAAAGTGATACCATTCCAGCTCGATACCGGAGCTGCAGTTTCCTTGCTCAATCACGACACGTACAAACAACTGGGCGCCCCGCCGTTGCGTGCCGCAAATGTTACGTTAACTAGTTACTCAGGACAGCATATACCTGTGTTAGGACAGTGCAGCCTTCTTGCCGCATACAAGGGCCAGACAAAACTTGTGTCATTTTATGTTCTTCGTTCCTCTAGTGCAGTGAACTTGTTTGGTTTAGATTTGTTTCAATTGTTTAATATGTCTATTGTAAATCAGGTCCTATCAGTGAATCAGACTGTGCCTTCCGCCAGCGTTTCTAGTCTTTGTGAAGAATTTGTAGACATTTTTGCACCGGGCCTTGGTTGCGCTAAGAACTATGAAGCGCATTTGGAACTGAAAGACAACGCGCAACCGAAATTTTTCAGAGCGCGCAATGTTCCCCACGCATTGCGTGATGAGGTCGCCAGAACATTGCACGATTTAGAATCTCATGGTGTAATTGAACGTGTGCAGGCTTCTCTCTGGGCCTCACCCTTAGTAATTTTGCCAAAACCTTCCGGAAAACTGAGACTTTGTGTGGACTTCAAGGCCACTGTGAATCCACAACTTGTGACTGCTACTTTTCCTTTGCCCCGCCCGGAAGATCTTTTTGACAAACTGTGCCCGGGAAAATATTTTTCAAAATTGGACCTAGCAGATGCGTACTTGCAAATACCTGTGGACGAAGACTCCCAGCGCGTCTTAGTGGTAAACACGCATCTTGGCTTGTATCGCTTCAAAAGACTGCCATTCGGGTGTGCATCCGCCCCTGCTTTATTTCAGCAATATTTACAAACTATTTGTGCGTCGGTCCCTACTGCTGCGAACTATCTGGACGATATTGTAATCTCAGGAAAGACAGAAGCAGAACATTTGCAGAATCTCCGAACATTATTTCAGGTATTGCGACAAAATGGTCTTCGCTTGAGGAAGGACAAATGTGTGTTTTTTGCTCGTGACTTACCGTACCTGGGGCATGTCATAAATGCCCAAGGAATACATCCGAGTCCAGAGCACCTTCGTGCCATTCAGGACTTGCCGTCACCGCAGAACTTAAAACAGCTACAGAGTGTGCTGGGTAAGGTAAATTATTATCACCGATTTGTGCGCAATGCTTCTTCCATTTCCGCTCCGCTTCATCGCTTACGCCGTAAAGGTGTTCCGTTCGTCTGGACGACGGAATGCGAACGCGCCTTTCGCCAGTTGAAATCGGCGTTACTTTCAACTACTTGCCTTACGCCATTCGATCCCCGAAAACCCCTTTTGTTGATGGTCGATGCATCGGATTTCGGGATCGGTGCTGTGCTTGCGCACAAGGATGGCTCGCATGATCGCCCTATTGCCTTTGCGTCAAAATTGCTCTCATCTGCGCAAAGAAATTATTCCCAAATAGAGAAGGAAGCTTTGGCTCTTGTGTTTGGTGTAACAAAGTTTCACGATTTCTTGTATGGTCGTCACTTTACAATCATCACGGACCACAAACCTTTGACATCGCTTTTTCATCCAAACAAGCCTGTACCTCCACGTACAGCGCAGAAATTCATTCGCTGGTCTCTTTTTCTCTCGCAGTACCGCTACGATATCTTGTATCGGTCCACTGCTAAGCACGGAAACGCTGATGCGTTGTCCCGTTTGCCTGTTGCTGAGGATAAAACATTCGATTCTTCCGAACTTGCTTGCATGTTCATTGATTCGGAAACCGATGACGTGGTCGCATCGTTTCCGATTGATTTTCGTCGTGTAGCTACAGCCACAGCTGCTGACCCTGTCCTTGCTACTGTTTTGCGTTTTGTTGCTTCGCAATGGCCCTTGTCAAAGTCACGGATCGAGGATCCTTTGGTTCGCCGATTTTTTGCCCACAAGGAGAGACTTTTTGTCCGACGTGGTGTTTTGTTGTTGCGTTCCGATAATGATCAATCCCGAGTCGTGGTCCCACGTTCGTTACAGTCCTCTGTCTTAAAGCTTCTTCACCAAGGACATTGGGGTATAGTGCGAACGAAACAACTTGCTCGGCAGCACTGTACTTGGTTCGGAATCGATGCTGCGATTGCGAATATGTGCTCCTCTTGCGTGGCGTGTGCCGAACAACAATCCGCACCGCCGCGGAAATTCTTTGCATGGCCGAAAGCCACTTCCCCTTGGCAACGCTTGCACATCGATTTTGCTGGTCCGTTCTGGAATGCTCGATGGTTGGTTGTGGTCGATGCTTTCAGTAATTTTCCTTTTGTTGTCCGGATGTCTTCCACGACGTCTTCTGCCACAATCCAAGCCTTGTCTGCTATCTTTTGCATTGAAGGTCTTCCGCAGACTATTGTTTCCGACAATGGCCCACAATTCATGTCCGCAGAATTTCAGTCATTCTGCCAGGCCAATGGTATTCAACATCTGACGTCCGCGCCGTTTTCGCCTCAGTCAAACGGTGCCGCGGAACGATTGGTCCGGACTTTCAAGTCCCAGATGTTGAAATTGAAAGAGTCGCATTCTCGGGAGGACGCTTTGTTGCTCTTTTTGTCCTCATATCGCTCTCAGCCTCGCGATGGTCGCTCGCCGGCTGAATTGCTCCATGGTCGATCTCATCGAACTCTGATGTCTTTGCTGCATCCGCCACATCAGGTTCCTGTGCAGCGGCAGTCTCCTGCTTTTGCTCCTGGCGACGTTGTCTATTATCGCAACTATCGCGGTTCACAGCGTTGGCTCGCAGGGCGCATTCTTCGCTGCCTCGGCCGCGCGATGTATTTGGTTTTGGGGGCCTCTGGTGAGGTGCGTCGGCATCTCAATCAGCTGCGCCTCTGTCGTCGCCTGGGTTCTGCCGCTCCCCGTCTGCTTTCAGCGACGGAGCCGTCAGGTCAGCGCCCTGGGGACCCATCTACTGGCTCGCCTCATCCCCGGGTGTTACCGACGATGCCTTCCATTTTGCCTCATGGCGTCGCGCCGCCGCAGCCGCCGCCGGCGCCGCCAGCAGCGGACGCTTCGCTGCAGCCGCCTCGCGCCTCCCTGGGTCACGCGCCGCCGCTTGCTTCCCGTGACCAGCCGTCCTCCGCCATGGACCTCTTGCCCGCTCCGGACCAGATGTCGTCTTCGCCCGTCGGGTGCTCAGACCACATGGAGGTCGACCCCGCGGCTCCTCTTATATCATTACGTGCGCATACACCTCATGTTGACGTGCACCCTGGACTAGGTTTGCAGGCGTTTCCTAGCTCCCCTCGGACCGAATGGCCGGGTGCGGGTGGCACAGCCTCGCCTGTTGTTAGGCTCCCCACCTCATCGCATACGTCAACATGGGGTCCTCCCCACGGCGGGCGGAAGCCTTATCTCACGACCGTTCGCCGATTTGCGGGGGAGGAATGTGGTGTCACCGCTAGACACCACACTTGCTAGGTGGTAACTTAAATCGGCCGCGGTCCTGTAGTACATGTCGGACCCGCGTGTCGCCACTGTGTATTCGCAAAAGTAGCGCCACCACAGGGCAGGTCACAAGACACGGACATGACCTCGCCCCAGTTGTACGGACGACATAGCTTGCGACAAGACGTATCACGTCTTCCTCTCATTTGCCGAGAGACAGATTAAATAGCCTTCAGCTAGTCCATCGCTACTACCTAGCAAGGCGCCATGTGTATCATTGCTAATTGCTTACTACTATGCAAGAGATGTATTTCAACAAGAACAAGACTACATTAAAGTTAAGTATATTAAAATCTCTCTTCTTTTCTTTATAGTTTTCATCCAGTCTCCTGTTTCAGAATTTACGCCCGTCTGCGTTAGTTTCGCGTGCACCTAGCCACTCATTGTGTCGAGACCTTAGGGAATCGACACAACAGAAGGGATGGATAATATTCCTCAGGAAATTCTAAATCGGGGAAGTGACAACCGAATGACTACTCAATTTGCTATGTAGAATCTATGAGACTTGAGATGCACCATCAGACTTTTGGGAAATATTGTCCATGCAGTCCTGAAGGTAGCAAGATTAGATTAGATTAGATTAGATTAGATTTACTTTCATTCCAATTGATCCATATTGAGGAGGTCCTCTAGGATGTAGAACATGTCAGAAAAACAATAATACGTGACAAATATTTACAACTGAAACAAATAAGCTAATGTACCTTCCACAGGTCCAAAGTGGAATGATTGTCTTATATATATATATATAACGCTGGCAGGTCGATAGACACACAAACAAACACAAACACACACACAAAATTAAAGCTTTTGCAACAAACTGTTGCCTCATAAGGAAAGAGGGAAGGAGAGGGAAAGACGAAAGGATGTGGGTTTTAAGGGAGAGGGTAAGGAGTCATTCCAATCCCGGGAGCGGAAAGACTTACCTTAGGGGGGAAAAAGGACAGGTATACACTCGCGCGCGCGCGCGCGCGCACACACACACACACACACACACACACACACACACACACACACACACATCCATCACATCCATCCACACATATACAGACACAAGCAGACATATTTAAAGACAAAGAGTTTGGCCCAAACTCTTTGTCTTTAAATATGTCTGCTTGTGTCTGAATATGTGTGGATGGATATGTGTGTGTGTGTGCGCGAGTGTATACCTTTCCTTTTTTCCCCCTAAGGTAAGTCTTTCCGCTCCCGGGATTGGAATGACTCCTTACCCTCTCCCTTAAAACCCACATCCTTTCGTCTTTCCCTCTCCTTCCATCTTTCCTGACGAGACAACAGTTTGTTGCGAAAGCTTGAATTTTGTGATGTGACTTACCAAACGAAAGTGCTGGCAGGTTGAAAGACACACAAACATACACACAAAATTCTAGCTTTTGCAACCAACGGTTGCTTCGTCAGGAAAGAGGGAAGGAGAGGGAAAGACGAAAGGATGTGGGTTTTAAGGGAGAGGGTAAGGAGTCATTCCAATCCCGGGAGCGGAAAGACTTACCTTAGGGGGGAAAAAGGACGGGTGTACACTCGCTCGCTCGCGCGCACACACACACACACACACACACACACACACACACACACACACACACACACACACACACACACACACATATATATATATATACAGACACAAGCAGACATACTCAAAAGACAAAGAGTTTGGGCAGAGATGTCAGTCGAGGCGGAAGTGCAGAGGCAAAGATGTTGTTGAATGACAGGTGAGGTATGAGTGGCGGCAACTTGAAATTAGCGGAGATTGAGGCCTGGTGGGTAACGGGAAGAGAGGATATATTGAAGAGCAAGTTCCCATCTCCGGAGTTCGGATAGGTTGGTGTTAGTGGGAAGTATCCAGATAACCCAGACGGTGTAACACTGCGCCAAGATGTGCTGGCCGTGCACCAAGGCATGTTTAGCCACAGGGTGATCCTCATTACCAACAAACACTGTCTGCCTGTGTCCATTCATGCGAATGGGCAGTTTGTTGCTGGTCATTCCCACATAGAATGTGTCACAGTGTAGGCAGGTCAGTTGGTAAATCACATGGGTGCTTTCACACGTGGCTCTGCCTTTGATCGTGTACACCTTCCGGGTTACAGGACTGGAGTAGGTGGTGGTGGGAAGGTGCATGGGACAGGTTTTACGCCGGGGGCGGTTACAAGGGTAGGAGCCAGAGGGTAGGGAAGGTGGTTTGGGCATTTCATAGGGATGAACTAAGAGGTTACGAAGGTTAGGTGGACGGCAGAAAGACACTCTTGGTGGAGTGGGGAGGATTTCATGAAGGATGGAACTCATTTCAGGGCAGGATTTGAGGAAGTCGTATCCCTGCTGGAGAGCCCCGTTCAGTCTGGTCCAGTCCCGGAAAGTATCCTGTCACAAGTGGGGCACTTTTGTGGTTCTTCTGTGGGAGGTTCTGGGTTTGAGGGGATGAGGAAGTGGCTCTGGTTATTCGCTTCTGTACCAGGTCGGGAGGGTAGTTGCGGGATGCGAAGGCTGTTGTCAGGTTGTTGGTGTAATGGTTCAGGGATTCCGGACTGGAGCAGATTCGTTTGCCACGAAGACCTAGGCTGTAGGGAAGGGACCGTTTGATGTGGAATGGGTGGCAGCTGTCATAATGGAGGTACTGTTGCTTGTTGGTGGGTTTGATGTGGACAGACTTGTGAAACTGGCCATTGGACAGATGGAGGTCAACGTCAAGGTAAGTGGCATGGGATTTGGAGTAGGACCAGGTGAATCTGATGGATCCAAAGGAGTTGAGGTTGGAGAGAAAATTCTGGAGTTCTTCTTCACTGTGAGTCCAGATCATGAAGATGTCATCAATAAATCTGTACCAAACTTTGGGTTGGCAGACCTGGGTAACCAAGAAGGCTTCCTCTAAGTGACCCATGAATAGGTTGGCGTATGTGGGGGCCATCCTGGTACCCATGGCTGTTCCCTTTAATTGTTGGTATGTCTGGCCTTCAAAAGTGAAGAAGTTGTGGGTCAGGTTGAAGCTGGCTAAGGTAATAAGGAAAGAGGTTTTAGGTAGGGTGGCAGGTGATTGGCGTGAAAGGAAGTGCTCCATCGCAGCGAGGCCCTGGACATGAGGAATATTTGTGTATAAGGAAGTGGCATCAATGGTTACAAGGATGGTTTCCGGGGGTAACAGATTGGGTAAGGATTCCAGGCGTTCGAGAAAGTGGTTGGTGTCTTTGATGAAGGATGGGAGACTGCATGTAATGGGTTGAAGGTGTTGATCTACGTAGGCAGAGATACATTCTGTGGGGGCTTGGTAACCAGCTACAATGGGGCGACCGGGATGATTGGGTTTGTGAATTTTAGGTAGAAGGTAGGGGTGCGGGGTGTCGGTGGGGTCAGGAGGTTGATGGAGTCAGGTGAAAGGTTTTGCAGGGGGCCTAAGGTTCTGAGGATTCCTTGAAGCTCTGCCTGGACATCAGGAATGGGATTACCTTGGCAAACGTTGTATGTGGTGTTGTCTGAAAGCTGACGCAGTCCCTCAGTCACATACTCCGGACGATCAAGTACCACATTCGTGGAACCCTTGTCCGCCGGAAGAATGACGATGGATCGGTCAGTCTTCAGATCACGGATAGCCTGGGCTTCAGCAGTGGTGATGTTGGGAGTAGGATTAAGGTTTTTTAAGAAGGATCGAGAGGCAAGGCTGGAAGTCAGAAATTCCTGGAAGGTTTGGAGAGAGTGATTTTGAGGAAGAGGAGGTGGGTCCCTCTGTGGCGGAGGACGGAACTGTTCCAGGCAGGGTTCAATTTGGATAGTGTCTTGGGGAGTCTGATCATTAGGAGTAGGATGAGGATCATTTTTCTTTGTGGCAAAGTGATATTTCCAGCAGAGAGTACGAGTGTAGGACAGTAAATCTTTGACGAGGGCTGTTTGGTTGAATCTGGGAGTGGGTCTGAAGGTGAGGCCTTTGGATAGGACAGAGGTTTCGGATTGGGAGAGAGGTTTGGAGGAAAGGTTAACTACTGAATTAGGGTGTTGTGGTTCCAGATTGTGTTGATCGGAATTTTGAGGTTGTGGAGGGAGTGGAGCTGGAAGTGGGAGATTGAGTAGATGGGAGAGACTGGGTTTGTGTGCAATGAGAGGAGGTTGAGGTTTGCTGGAAAGGTTGTGAAGGGTGAGTGAGTTGCCTTTCCGGAGGTGGGAAACCAGGAGATTGGATAGTTTTTTGAGGTGGAGGGTGGCATGCTGTTCTAATTTGCGGTTGGCCTGTAGGAGGATGCTCTGAACAGCCAGTGTGGATGTGGGAGAGGAAAGATTGAGGACTTTTATTAAGGATAGGAGTTGACGGGTGTGTTCACTGGCTGAGTTGATGTGTAGGTGAAGGATTAGGTGGGTGAAGGCAATGGATTGTTCAGTTTGGAACTGGTATAGGGATTGATGGAAAGAAGGGTTGCAGCCAGAGATGGGAACTTTAAGTGTGTGGCCTTTGGGGGTAATGCCAAATGTCAGACAAGCCTGAGAAAATAGACAAGCCTGAGAAAATAGACAAGGATGAGAAAGTTTCCAGAATGAGATTTTCACTCTGCAGCGGAGTGTACGCTGATATGAAACTTCCTGGCAGATTAAAACTGTGTGCCCGACCGAGACTCGAACTCGGGACCTTTGCCTTTCGCGGGCAAGTGCTCTACCAACTGAGCTACCGAAGCACGACTCACGCCCGGTACTCACAGCTTTACTTCTGCCAGTACCGGGCGTGAGTCGTGCTTCGGTAGCTCAGTTGGTAGAGCACTTGCCCGCGAAAGGCAAAGGTCCCGAGTTCGAGTCTCCGTCGGGCACACAGTTTTAATCTGCCAGGAAGTTTCATATCAGCATACACTCCGCTGCAGAGTGAAAATCTCATTCTGGAAACATCCCCCAGGCTGTGGCTAAGCCATGTCTCCGCAATATCCTTTCTTTCAGGAGTGCTAGTTCTGCAAGGTTCGCAGGAGAGCTTCTGTAAAGTTTGGAAGGTAGGAGACGAGGTACTGGCAGAAGTAAAGCTGTGAGTACCGGGCGTGAGTCGTGCTTCGGTAGCTCAGTTGGTAGAGCACTTGCCCGTGAAAGGCAAAGGTCCCGAGTTCGAGTCTCGGTCTGGCACACAGTTTTAATCTGCCAGGAAGTTTCAAGCATGAGAAAATAGACAAGCCTGAGAAAATAGGACATAGATAACCTTTCCTCCAAACCTCTCTCCCAATCCGAAACCTCTGTCCTATCCAAAGGCCTCACCCAAATTTTTTTACAAATAATTGCTTTATAATTAAACTGAAGTGAAACTACTGAACATATTGCCAAATGGCTGTGTTACAATGTAAGTTTGACCACTAGGAGTGCTGTATAAAAATTTCATCTCGCTAGCTTGAGTGGATTTTGAGAAAATGTTCCTTATATTCGAAAAATTCTAATTTACGGGAAATGGCTATCAAAGTTTCTCAATACATTCCTGCACTATAGGATGGATTATCAGGGTCTTCTTCTTCATCCTCCAAAAGCTTCCTCTTCTGTCTTCTTTTCTGGCCTGTTGTTCCATCATACTTCATATGCCTTTCTCTTCTTCCTGCTCCTCTTATCCTTTCTCTGTTTCTTAGTGCTCGTACAGTGTTCACCCCAGCTGTAAATCCTAATGCCTTCAGAACTTCACACTTCACACTGATCCCTTGGTTGTAGGTTGCTGTTGCATCATAAATACCAAAGTGCAGTGTTTTTATGCTTACAAACACCCTTTTAGGAATCACTTTCCAAATCAAATTGTTTACACTCTCATTAGGATTCTGCTTCTTTCCGTGTAGACATTTGTGTAACAATTCTGGCTGTGCTAAGTCATGAAAAATTGGTTTTATTGCATTTATCACAGCTGCTGGCAAACCATGTTTGTGATCATAGTCCTTTTTTGCATTATATTTGCACCAGGAATGTTTTGGGCACAGGCTGTGTTGAGGGTATTTATTGGAAGAGGCAGTATGAAGGAACAATGCCCACACTGCTTTTCGCATGTCACTAACATTACTAGTATTTTGCCTTATAGCATACCCATAGTATCTCTGTAGACGTTCAATCACCTCATCAGTAAGCCTGCCTCTCCCTCCTATTGTCTTTCCATCACTGAGCTTACGTGAACCCAAAGTTTGTTTGAGCCTTCGAAGCCGTGCACCCATACGCTTTTGCACATGCCCAATGCATTCCAACTTTTCAATTACAAATTCTTTTCCATATGTTTTCAGTTCCTCTATAGTCTTGAAACCTTTGGAGTCACCATACCCAAGGTAGTATTTGTACCTAACGTTGTATCTGGGAACTGAACGTTCAAAAATTTGTTTCACTCCATCCACTTCCATTGCTCCACTTGATCCACTAAAATTTGCCTCACAGGTTCCACTGTGCTCTCATTTGATTTTATTTTTGCACCTACAATGTTTTGATAATATTGCAACATCTATCACTTTTGCACTATCACCACAAGTAGCAGTTACAACCTCATTCAGGGATTTATGACCCCTCTTTTGCCAGGAACCATCTAATGCCACTACCAAATCCCTAGAACCACCGTTCATTTCTACAGATTCCTCCACTGCTTCCTTCATGGTTTTCAAAGCCACATCTTCAACAGAGGATCCTACCAGTTCACAGTAGTACCCAAATTTGCTTGGAGGCGATGGCGAGTTCATAATACCACAAAACAGTTTACCAGCAGCAGACCCTTTTCCAATGGATCGAAGACAATACACAAGTTGAACATTCACATCAAACACTCTAGATCGTCCATTTTCACCAAAGAGATTGGCATGTGAATTGTAGAAAGTCACTTGATACTTGCAACATGCACAGATTATCTTCATCTCACAAGCTAAACCAAAGTGCTTTGTTATCTCTAGTCCCACTCCTACACTTGAACACATTTTGCACAGAACACTTTCTTTCAGCACAGAAGATGATAATCCAATATTCAGTACTTCATTAATATCATCACTGTCACTAACATATTCACGAAATCTGTCACTTCCATCAGTCAGCTTCTTGCTAGAAGATGTCACAGGGCCATGTGTTGCTTAGCAGAAGAATGCACTGTTTCAGTAATTGTAGTATCGCAACTTGGTATTAGTGTTAATTTTCTTTTCCCTACGTTCTTCCTCTCCTTATATACACGGTTACTAAAACGTGGCATCGTAACCAGAACAACACTTTACACAAGAAGTATAATACTACCAACAACAGACGCAACACTGAACTAATTCGAAACGGTAAACAGCAAAGAGACGATGTTCCACGCTCTTAGCGCTTCATTTGTCACAGAAAACAATGTAGCCAACCCTTGCACACTCGCTGTATGCGTAACAGGCCGAGAAAATCCCAAGCAGTTCGCCAGGAAGTCACGAGAGGGTGTTGGATGTATTCAGCAGCTGCCGATTTCCTCTGCAGGCGTGGGGGGAAAATGGTAATAACTCCACTTCTAGGGCGAGTAGAACAATAATTCAAAGTTTACATTAAAGAGGAATGTTCCAATTAATTTTCAGTAGCAAAAAAAAAAAAAAAACTTAATTTTTTTTGGATTTGACCAAAGTTCCATACAAGTGGTCACATGATGTTCAGAGAGGCATATTATATTAGCTGGGTTTGAGGACTCAATTCGTCTATGCAGATAATTAATTCATTAATTTTATTTCTCAGTCCTCGAATATTTTGATGCAATAAAGATAGCTGACATTTCACATTGACTGAGTTAAAATTTGGCAGAGTTGAAATATCTGCTGATTGTTGAAAATTCTTAACCAAGAGCTGTTTATGCTGATGTAATAAGCTAGAATTATGTTTTTTGATTTCTTTCTCAAACTGAAGGTTTGTCTCAGTCCTAACCTCTCTTAAAATTTGGTTTCTTTCTGTCCTCCCAACACTAAAAAAGGGTCTTTTCTGAACCCTATAACCACTGGTATTTTATCACTCATGATAGTACCTCCCCCCTTTAACTTTCCTGATATTTTCCCAGACAGCTTACCCTTCCCTTTCCTGTTGAGATGAAAACCATGCCTAGTATAATCCCACCTATTGAGAAAATCAACAGGAACCACGCCAATGTGTGACCCTGCACCCGACATAAGCAGCTGTTCAACTCCAAATTAACTCTCTTGACAGAAGAGTTCAAATGAGGTCGGTCATGGTGCCCAAGGACAGATACAAACTCAACACTAGTATGCTTCGATGCTGATGCAGTCTTTGCCAGGTCACACGCTATACCGTACCCAGGATCTCTGTAAGTACTATTACTTGGCTCACCCACTATAACCATGGTGTCTTCCGTAGTGAAATCTTTGCAAAGTGATCCTAAATCCTCTGTCACCTGCTCCAGACCAGCACTAGGTTTAAAAAAATTGGTGACCTGATTTTCTGATCCTAGTTCATCCTGCAAAAGTTACGCAACACCTCTTCCATGGGAACTACCTAACAACAACACTTTTTCTCTTTACTGATTTCCCTACATTCATACTTTTCAATTTGCTGCTGAAAGTTTATTGTGCCCTGTCTACACCTGCAACTGCTTGAGGCTCACCAGCTCCTAACTGAAGCAACAGGTCAAATCTATTTTCCACATTCACCACAAAGCTGTCATACAAAGTTCCAGGCCTGTTCGTCCTGTTGCCTGTTGCCTGTGGCCACTTCCCACCTCTCTTTACCCTTCTCCCTCCGTAACCTATCAAGATCTCCCCTGGCCTTGTCTAACTCAGCCTGAAGGGTGGCAATTTTCCCCTCCTGTTCTAGTATCTTCCTATCTCTACTACATATCCTAGAAAACCACTGATGAGTCTCATTTACTTCCCCTATTCCCACGCCACTACAGTCACCCACATGGAAAAAACTACAGCACCCGTCACACACACAAGATGTAGAACTATTGTTAAATCAGCTTAACAGCCGAGTTGCAGAAAAGAATTATATACAGAAGAATTAAAAAGAAACTTGGGGTTGTATTGCAGGATGTTGAAAATTAGTGGACTGAAAACAAATAAGGTGCTTATCCCCACGAGTGCTGAGAAAAGGAACTCGGGGGAGAACCCTGACAAGAAGGGTAGGATGTTAGGTCATCAGGGCAAAGTTGTGTGATTCTAGAGGAAGCTGTAGAGGGTAGAAACTGCAGGGTAAAATAGAGATTGGTATACATCCAACAGATAATTGAGTACATAGGGCACAAGTCCTACTCTGAGATGAAGAGAATGGCACAGGAGATTAAACTGTGAAGGGCTGCATCAAACTAGTCAAGAAAACTGATAGAAGGGACACCACTTGGGCTGTCTACACTCAAGCTATTGGCTACCTCAAAGTTACCAACGTTTTGGTTGTTCCCCATCCACCTGCCTGTGGCTATCTGTCTCTTCGCTGGACGTAGCAGATTTCTGTGGTGCCCTCCCCCCTTGCTCTGCTTCCCACCACTGGTGGCTTGTCACTTTCTATAGAGAGGTGCCTGAAATAATTGTTTAGTTGTCAAAACTGATTGCCAATTTTAATTTTTTTTAACAGTACTATCGTCTGTTTTCCAAACTGCTCAAAATCGGTGGGTATGTTGCAGTGCTGAAAGAAAATCTCCAGACTGGAAAAGGACTGGTGCTACAAGCAAGCTACAAAAAGAGAAAAAACTAACAACAAAACAAAAAAAATTTGGGACACCCCAGTGGTTAAGTTTTTGAAAATAGTAGCACTGAAAGTCATCTTTTAGTTTTTGAGACCTTGCGAGATGAATTTTATTGTGATGGGTCTGTTTCATCCCAGTGTCGTGTGTGTCTCACTTCTTGACGATGTCGATGATGCAGCACTCTCAGTGACAGTGGCTACTGCATACTTCGTCACTACATATTCTGCACATTTCAATGTATGTTTAATCTGTGCACTGGTAAGGCACTTTAAGATGAGTTTGGAGGCAGATAATAAATTGAGATAGTCGAAAGCAGATCAGGAGTAACTGTTTGTAATTTTTTTTAAATGCAGTCAATGTCCAATCAACAGCTGTATTAATTCATTTAGACAATTGGCCGTGGATACATTAAACAATACCTATTGAACAAGGTGTTGAAGCCAACCACGCGTAGTTCTCACAGAATTCCTTTATGTGTTACATGCTTCATCCTATTGCCACACGTTACGTCACACTGTTGTGTAGCAAGCAAGTAAACACTATTCTTGCTGTGAACATTCCAAAATCTATTTTTGAAAGTGCACTCAATTGGAACAGTTCCCCGAACTAACCATCAAATCAAGACACACAAACTGTGTAGTATTTCTAAAAAAAGTTTGTACTGAGAGGTCAACGTGCACACGCGCTTTCAGCCCTGTATAGGTGCCATCAAACATAGCTACCCTACATCTGGTGCCGCATTGTGTGCCATTCTGCCAGCTTTGCCACAAAAGCTGTCTGCTGCCTTTTGGCTGTTCAATTTACATTCTCGGATTGTCTTCTGGTAAATTGTTCTAGTAAATTGCATCCTTCCGGACAAACATATGACTTACTCTTTAGTTTCCATATTTTTGTTCTATTTGAATGTCTAAGACTCTTCTAATGAACACTCGGATCAGCCTCCCCCCTGTTTTCACAACCCAGCAGACTTTCTGAGATGTTTCCATATTCGGGCATCCTACAAATGACACCACGCATCTAGGCTTATGCAACACAACATTCCACAACAGTTCACCATTGAAAATAAATTGTGTGTGTGTGTGTGTGTGTGTGTGTGTGTGTGTGTGTGTGTGTGTGTGTGTGTGAAGCGTAATCATTTGCAGTAATGTCTACATCATCAGACATAAAAAAGAAATGTTCACGCATTTTCGTCAAATGTCTGTATCTAACATTAAAAGATAACTGTGCCTTATTTTTGATGTCAGTATTTAAAGTAAACTAATCTATGTAAAAGGATGACATGTACTTTTCTGTTATTGAAGACTAACTGTTTCACTTGCTAAAAAGTTTTTTATTTCACTCCACATTTAGTTTCGGCTTTCATAGTGAAGCTATTTTCATGTGAAGTGTGGAACTAACATTTTAAATAGAACCAAACATGGTACATAATGATATAATGAACAGGGCATTTTGACAGTCTGGAGGTGGGCGGGGGGATGCCTAACAGAGTTTGATAGTTTTCAAGATTTCATATGGTAAGTTGGAAACTATTTTCTGGAAAAGAAAAAATCTATTGTGTTGAAAAAATCAATTTACTCTGTTCCGAATTAGAATTACTAACAAATTTTAGACTTTTTTTACAGAAACTGTTAGCATACACGTAGTATTTATGTATGATTTTTGTAGGCAGGCAATACTTATTGCAACACTGTCCCGTCTCAGACTTAAAGCATCACATACCAACTAATTTAAATTACTCATGTGTAACGCCTGACAAAAAAGTGAAGCACCCAGAGGACATGGTTGGATGTCAGTGTAACTTTGGAAATTGACATACCATTGGCACCATGGGACGACACAGAATGTTGCACGGAATCCATTACTTGTTCTCAGATGGCAGGCAGAGAGATGATGGGGTTACGAAGTGCTGGTTCCCAGTATGGCAATACTTCTTCGTGTTGGTCAGGTGTCAACCCGAACCTTGATGACAAGTATGCATGCCCTGTTTCCATGCAGTCCAATATCAGGCCATTTTCACATCCTAACACCCAACAAATCTGGATATTTCCAGATTCAAACAGTCAGCCAAATTTTAGTCAGGTATTGATAAAGCTGTCTTACACGAGCACATGGCATCTTCACAGTGATCACTCAAAAACTAATGCCGCTCACATCCCTTATATACACTACCAGGTGTGGTAACAACATTATACACTCAGAACACTAATGCACTTGAGTGGCCATTCAACAATTCAGCCTGTCACAGAAATGTACGATTTTTAATCATTTACAAAGGTATGTAAGGACCACCATATTGGGTACCAGCACATCATAACCCCTTCACATCTTTGCCTGCCATCTGAGAACAAGTAATGGCTCCCCTGCAACATTATGGGTCATCCCAAATCATTGGTCAGAGACTACCAGTAGTCAGACTACATAATTACTGTCCAATGCATAGGCTGCTAACATCACAATACAGATGGCAGCATTTGGAATGTTGCTGTGACCAAGAAGCATGGACTGCTGACGAATAGCATCTCATTGTGTTCAATGATTAATAAAGATTTTGCACTACTCCAGATGACCATCAACAGTGATTATGGCTTCAGCTTGTGGAAAGGTCCCATTCATCACATTTTTTGGAGAGGAACAGCAGTGTTACTTCTGGCATTGTGGTGATGGAAGCCATCAGGTTTGACTTTCGGTCACACCTCTTAGTGATCGAGGGAACTCGTGACAGCACAGCCACAGACATCATGCGTCCTCATGTGTTGCCTCTCGTGCAACATTATCATGGCATCATTTTCCAACTAGACAATGCTCGTCCAAGTATGACGTGTGTCTACAAATTGTATGTATGATGTTGAGGCCCTCCTGTGGCCATCAAGATACCTAGATCTGTCCCTGATAGAACGTATTTGGGACCAACTCTGAAGTCAAATCTGTCCCAGCGATATTATCCAGGATATGGAAGACCAGTTGCAACTCTTGTGGTCCAGCTTGCCTCAGGAGAGGGTATAACAGCTTTGACACTCTTACCAAGTGAATTGGTGCATGCAGCCATGTCAGAGGGGGTGCACACCATACTGACAAGTCTTTATAAATTTGAGTCAATTTTGTAATCACTGAAATTTCACACACCCTCGCAACCTGTGCAGTTTTGTTTTATTTCCCCCTCCCACTCTGAGGGCATCACTTTTTTGTCAAGCTTTGTATAAAGAACATGAAAGTGAAAAAACCAGTGTTATACTTGAAATACTGTATACTTACTGTGTCAAGATTTTGGTGGAATGTTATGGACCAATGTTTATTTCAGTACCACAGTGTTGTTTCGGAATAGTAGTTCCCCGAGTCTCAGTAGCGATGTTACTTCTCCTTGTTTCAACCTGTCCACAGCAGGTCACCACTCCCTATTCTCATGATTGCATAACTTACATAGCTGCTAAACTTGGTTCTGTTAATGTGTACTGACATGTCTACCTATGTACACATTAACTCTTCTCTTTTCCTGGTTGAAACAAGTGAGGTGGCACAGTGGCTAACACACTGGACTCACATTCAGGACGACGACTGTTCAAATCTGTGTCCAGTCATCCTCGTTTTGACTTTCTGTGATTTCTTCCCTAAATTGCTCCAGATGATTGTCAAGATGGTTTCTTTGAAAGAGCTCTGCCAATTTCCTTCCCATTCTTTGAAACAGTCAAAGCTCGTACTCCGTCTCTAATGTCCTTGCAAGTCAGCAGGATGTTAATCCCTAATCTTTCTTTTGTAATTGAAGGATTATAAGACACTTTTGCAGCAAGAAAAATACTTTATTATATTAATTACAAACACAGTTCACTCAAAATACTTCTGTTCTTCAAGTCAGGTGATTACAGAATTTCTTTGTCAGAGTTTCTCACCTGCTGGTTTGCGAGTGTGTTCCAGATCCTCCAGCCCAAGTTTCCTTTCAAATTGGCAAAGGATTTTCAAATCATGGTTATGCACCAGTCTTGTGTATTAAAGCTGTTGTCAGGCTCCTTGCCAAAAAGCGGTTGCTATACCAAATACACAAGTCATTCGTACTGGCTAGACAGCTTCTTGGGAATGAGTGCCCAGCTACTGTCCATAAATTGCAGCACCCTGCTGCACTGGCAATAGCAGTTGTTTTTCAGAATCCATGTATAATGGTGATGTCTCTTTCACAGAATTGTATTTATTTATTGTTAAGCATGTTGTAGAAGTTTTGTAAACTGCTACATCCATCTGTTCATTTAGGGTGTGTTATTTCATACACAAGTTTATATTTCTTCTAGGAGTTTCATCTTTTCACCTTTTTTAAGTTGCTTGCAAGAGCTGAGAGATATTCCCAGAAGAATGACCTTCATCAATAAAATGTATTACAATGGTGAAAACTATATTTTTGGAGCCTTAATATAATCAGTTTTTGGAAGTTGATGCCTCGTCTCCCACCTCTCCCACCCCATCCTTGGCCAGTTTTGTATTTAGATTTCTAATCAAACAAGAGTGGTGGCCATAACCAAAAAGTTCTCTCTAACTCTGGCCCCAATTAAAATTTCTAAATTACAGCAAAGCGGTAGTCAACACACATTATTTTATAAAACAGGACACTTTTAGCAAACATTCCTAATGTGAAAGCTGTAATTTCATCATGGAATTTCACAAGGTGGTGTGTTTTTCCTATCAGTTATTGAAGACTGTCACTGCAATCCAACATTTATCTCACCTTCATTTCTGGCAGTCACTATCTCTCTATGGCTCTATGAAAAGTGTTATGGCAAGTAATTAGAAGATTTTATCAGACAAAATACTAAGTTTTAAGAGCATTTTGCAATAGATACATCTAACTCGGAGTGTAAATGACATTTAGATGATGTTCCTCAAAAAAGCTAACTGGGCTCTATTATTCAAAGAAAATTGAGAAAGCAGTGAAGAGTATTATAAAATACTTAAATAAACCATAGAATATGAAATAAGTAATACAGTATTAGAGAAGTGGGAAATCCTCTGGCAGGTGCATTCTACACAGGGAACTCGAATCATATACTCTCCTGTTGCTTTTAGTCTCTGATATTTCTGTTTTGATCAATGTGGTGGACCGATGTCTTAAACTCTGTTATAATTTGGTAGAAAAATTTTGTCTTTATCTGTACACAGATATAAATAAATGATTTTACTATTCTCATTATTTATAGCACTGTAATATTAGCAACAATCATTTCATTTGACTTAATGACTGCAGGCAGTAATGGAAAAATGTTTCTCAGTAATGCGACCCATAAAGTTGATAAATGGATTAAGTGTGGAATTTTCATGTTACAGCTAATGGGAAGAGTTCACTGGCTGTAGTGAACTGCACTGTAACTTACATGGCACATTGCTCACCTTGGAACAAATGCAAGGAATCTTGCCGCTCTATGGGTGCCAGCAGTTACAGGTGGTTTCATGATGGTTGTTGTGAATGTGTTGGGCACACTTGCATCAACTATGGAATCAATGAAAGCAGGTATAGTCTCTGAGTAGACTTATTAAATGTCTCTTGCCTATTTTTTCCTTATGCTCCTTACATGTTTGATTAAGGTGTCTTATGTTGAAGTTGCTTGTTTGAAGAATTGTATAACATGCTTCATTTTAGGTGTACAGAGTGTCGTCTGTCACAGGATGATGAGGAAGAAGATGATGTGCTGCAGAATGATTATGGTGATGGCAGTGTAACAGATGCAGAACAAGAACTGAAACTTTAGAATTACTGACCTTTCCCATTGAATCTTTCATACATTAATACTAAAACTGTTATGACATCTTCAGAAAATATCTGAAGGAAAAATAATGTGATATGTATCAGCTATTGATATTTGTGTATCTATATGTGCTATAGCTTTTTCTTTTTTAATATTTACTTTTTGACGCTATTGATAATGTAAATTCCTACAAAGTAAATTGAACATTGTTATATTTACTCCTCAGAAAGTCGGATCCTCATTATGAAAATGAAATGCTCATGGCTCTATGAAAAGTGTTATGGCAAGTAATTAGAAGATTTTATCAGACAAAATACTAAGTTTTAAGAGCATTTTGCAATAGATACATCTAACTCGGAGTGTAAATGACATTTAGATGATGTTCCTCAAAAAAGCTAACTGGGCTCTATTATTCAAAGAAAATTGAGAAAGCAGTGAAGAGTATTATAAAATACTTAAATAAACCATAGAATATGAAATAAGTAATACAGTATTAGAGAAGTGGGAAATCCTCTGGCAGGTGCATTCTACACAGGGAACTCGAATCATATACTCTCCTGTTGCCTGTAATAAAAAAAAAAAACATGACTACTGCACTAACACAAAAATTGGCCCAAAATGCTAATCCCATAACACATATTTCAAAATGCGAGAAATGAACAGAACTGGCAGAAGGCACTGTTGACTGGCATGTCACATGGCACGCTTCTGTTGCTACTGCACAATTCCTCACCATCAGCTTTCGCTGAGTCACATTAATCTAGCACCTAGGAATTGTTTTTATAAAGAAGAGCATTAGTTGCAGAGAATCATGCTATGGATTTTACTGTAGTCATTTATTGACAGCTCCTTCTGCAAGACTAATATTTTTTTCCTTTTTTTTCTTTTTTCCCATGATTCTAAATTACTGATAGAATTTATATTTAGAGTATCATATTTATTCTGTATTTTAATGAAAGTAATAAATTCTTTGTAGTATAATGTAATTGCATATATAAAAGAAGCTACTCACAAAGTGGTGGCAGGAGAACACACATATAAGAAAAGGTTTTACATATCCAAACTTTTGGAGCCAATGGCTCCTCCTTACAGCAGAAGGTGTGAAGGGGAAGGAAGAGGACTGAACAATCAGTTTTTCCTTCTTATCTCCTTGAATTGGGGTTCTGAGTGACTTTTCCATACTCTAACCCTTTTCCTAAACCCCTCAAGTCCTTTCCTTCATCCATCTTTCTTCCCCTACAACCCTTCTGCCAGAAGAAAGAGCCACTGGCTCAGAAAGCTTGCATACGTAAAATCTTTTTTTGGGTGTATATTCTCCTGCCGCCACTTGGTGAGTAGATTTTTTTATCTATCGAATTATAATTATATTTTGTATTTTGACATAAATGACCTGATAATGTATGAATAACAACACGGTATCTTAATGTAGAATAAGGTTCACTTCTACAAAGGGATTGTCTTTTTCCTTAACTGTTGCATTATTTTTGAAAATTTTGGCTTATTTTCCTGTCTTAGTCTCGCATTTTTTCTTCGCTCCTCTTTCTCATTTAATTCTCATTCATTCATTCTCTTTTAACTCCATTAATTTGTTGATCTTCCCATTTGCTCTCTGTCACTCCAAGCTGAGCTCTATGTCCAGTCACTGTGTTCTTTCTGTTGTACTTTCGGCCATCAGGTAGCGTCTTTTTCACTTTTGCTTGTAATTACTGTCTACTTCTTGTCTGTGGGCTGCATTGTGCAAGTTGTTCCTTCAATCTGATTTTGTGTATACCTTCCCAGATTGATCCAGGTGTCTTTTATAATTGATGTACCACGACACAGATCTGCTGTCTTCATTACTCATGTATTCATGCCCAGTATCACAAAGTAATACACTACGCTACTATGTAAGTAGAGTAATGAGTGCACATTTTGTCCACTTTTCACTTACAAAAAGATCTGGCAAAGATTAGTAATAAATGTTTAACAATAATGGAAATTCCTGAATGGAACAGTACATAAAATAAAGGTAAGGTAACGATTCCCCTATAGTGGACTGATGTGTGGAGAGTAGAAACGTATAACAGAAAACAGTATTCATACTAGCTTTTGAGCTCTTTTTCTTGTAAAAGTGCACACATCCACACAGACACCCAAATATTCACTGCCACAGCGAGTCTCACTGCAGCTGGAGGAATGTGTGTGTGTGTGTGTGTGTGTGTGTTAGAGAGAGAGAGAGAGAGAGAGAGAGAGAATATGTGCGCATTTTTTACCAGGAAAAAGAGGAAGAGCTCAAAAGTTCATGTGAATACTGTTTTATGTTGCCAGTTTCTATGCTACACACAATGAATGTTTAGTACTTATCAGTCAATGCTGCTATCTCCACATTTCTTAATTTGTTCTTCATACCCTGCTCTTCAATTGACATAAGTTGGAGACATTAGGTAAAAAGCTTTCTTCAGCAACCACCAATCTTTCCGGTCAAACAATATTTAAGTACAGTAACAATGACATCATTGCCACAAACCTCATTTCTTTAATTTATCATTTGTGAAAAAAATAAAATTTACATTTTGTCAACATACACAATTGTGTACATCTGTGGATTGGAAACTTTTTGTGTTTAAAATAAGGTATTTATCATTTTTACATGTTACCTTTAAAGTTGTAATGTAGTTACCAAGAAATATTAAATGCAAAAACAATTTCTCATTTTGACCTCCATACACAAACTAGATGGAAGTGTCATTTGTTACATTCATACCTCAGCCAGGAGCTTACTTTGTCATTGCCAATAAACCCCTGTGAAAGAAAGAAAGAAAGAAAGAAAGGAGAAGTTGTGCAGGTTGTACTCACCGCAAATGCTTAATGTGTAAGGTAAATCTTCACAATTGTCAGCTCTAGTATAGTGCTAAAACTGAATTTGCTTAAAATTGTATATTTACTTAAAATTGTATATTTACTTAAAATTGTTATCACTGATTGTTGTATTGTAAATGCAAGGTTTTGTTGTGTTTTTAATTTTCAATATATTGATAGGTGAATGATGAAATTGCCTGGGAGAGTTCTGAGTTTGTACTTCGATGGTCATCGCACCATGTCATACTGTATCTATACTTGTTGGATGGTTTCATGACAGTCATGCTTTCTTCAAATTTTTCGTTAACGTCTGTTATTGATAATTTCATACGGAAGTTTTTTATTTGAAGGACAAGGAGAGGAATTTCTCCAAAAGGTGCTTGCATTTATTAATGCCTTTTTGGGGCATAGATCTAAAGAAGACCAAACACATGTAATGTGTCCGTGTGTTTCCAAACAATTGTTGAAGACATTGAAACAATAGCATAATATGTTCACAGTGTGAGACATTCCTTTTTTTAATGAGCCATTGAGGATATAGTCTACTAAGGTGTTTGTTCTGAAGATTTCTGCACACTTTTGAAATGTTACCTACAAAATATTCGTTAATATTGATATTTCTTTTTAATGGTGGTATATATCCTCTGTGGTTGTAAGTAATGCATTGCACTAACATGTTTATATTAGTTTTTCTCGGTAGTTTGTCTAACACTATATATATAATGACTCTGAAGAAAGGGTAATAAGTAGTACTTACTAATGAAAATACCATTCCAGCAACATGGTGTCATTAAAAGAGAACAAGCCAGAAAAATGGAATTATAATACTCATTCAGTTGGCCGAACTGTTTTTTATTATTTTTATTTTTGGCAATGCCAGCCGTTTGGTGATAGACTGATTGTATATACAACATTCTGGAGAATCTTAAATGTATACTGTTGAGAAATTATATTTTTCACTTTTTACTAACAGTGTTCTTATTTGCATGTGTTTCTTGTGTGTGTGTGTGTGTGTGTGTGTGTGTGTGGAGGGGGGGGGGGGGTCTGCTCATGCCACAATTCAGAACAAGAGCAAGAGTAATTTATAACATTTGCAACTTTATCCACACATCCTTGAAGAGGTGAGATTATCTGTATACTCATCTTACAACCCATATGCAACAATATGTGTAATGCATGACAACTATGCAATTCATTTCAAGGGGTCTGTCTTTTCATGTCATAAAACTTCAAAAATATTATCATAGGGAATACTCTCAATCTACTCAAGTGTAAAATTTTTGTGCAGTTTGTGTCCACAAGATTCTAAGTTGGGTATAACCACGACATGGCCAGCTGCATTGGACGAGCGGTTCTAGGCACTTCAGTCCGGAACCGTGCGTCTGCTACGAAGGCATTCAGGCGCAGGCTTTACATTTCAAACATAATTGACAAAAAGATTTCCTGTGCCATATCCACACCCATGAATCAGCTGCAAAGGGGCATCCTGCTAATTACCCAATATCCCCCAGAGGAGCTCAGACTACTTGTTGTCATGTCTGGAAATGAGGATTATCCTACCACAATCCTTTCCACCCTTCCCAAAGTGATATTTCAGTGCCCACCAAAAGTAAGAAATATCGTGGTTCATTGTTATGCCACAGCTACTCCCAGCACCTTGCCACATGGGCTCTATACCCTTGTGCTAAATAGAGGTGCAAGACCTGCCCTATACATTCACATGGCCCATCTTATTCCATCCCCATACAGTCATATCTTGTTCTGTCACAGACAGGACCACGATTTTATCATACACCAGCTTCACTAATTTTGCAAATATTCAGTTACGTTTTATCATAAAGATAAGAAAACTTCTGTCTTTTGCAGCTGAAATTTATTTTTGATTACCAGACTTTTTTGCCCATTCATGTTAGGTATTTTCAGCAGTCTGTAATACTTATAAAATTATTGTATTATTCAGTCTTAGTGTCTCAATTAGTGAGATATGTTGTCAGATTCAGAGAAAAAAATTTTGTAACAAAAGTAAATAGATGTTGTTGTTGTTGTTGTGGTCTTCAGTCCTGAGACTGGTTTGATGCAGCTCTCCATGCTACTCTATCCTGCGCAAGCTTCTTCATCTCCCAGTACCTACTGCAACCTACGTCCTTCTGAATCTGCTTAGTGTATTCATCTCTTGGTCTCCCTCTACGATTTTTACCCTCCATGCTGCCCTCCAATGCTAAATTTGTGATCCCTTGATGCCTCAAAACATGTCCTACCAACCGATCCCTTCTTCTAGTCAAGTTGTGCCACAAACTTCTCTTCTCCCCAATCCTATTCAATATCTCCTCATTAGTTACATGATCTACCCACCTTATCTTCAGCATTCTTCTGTAGCACCACATTTCGAAAGCTTCTATTCTCTTCTTGTCCAAACTGGTTATCGTCCATGTTTCACTTCCATACATGGCTACACTCCATACAAATACTTCCTGACACTTAAATCTATACTCGATGTTAGCAAATTTCTCTTCTTCAGAAACGATTTCCTTGCCATTGCCAGTCTACATTTTATATCCTCTCTGCTTCGACCATCATCAGTTATTTTACTCCCTAATTAGCAAAACTCCTTTACTACTTTAAGTGTCTCATTTCCTAATCTAATCCCCTCAGCATCACCCGATTTAATTTGACTACATTCCATTATCCTCGTTTTGCTTTTGTTGATGTTCATCTTATATCCTCCTTTCAAGACACTGTCCATTCCGTTCAACTGCTCTTCCAAGTCCTTTGCTGTCTCCGACAGAATTACAATGTCATCGGCGAACCTCAAAGTTTTTACTTCTTCTCCATGAATTTTAATACCTACTCCGAATTTTTCTTTTGTTTCCTTTACTGCTTGCTCAATATACAGATTGAATAACATCGGGGAGAGGCTACAACCCTGTCTCACTCCTTTCCCAACCACTGCTTCCCTTTCATGCCCCTCGACTCTTATAACTGCCATCTGGTTTCTGTACAAATTGTAAATAGCCTTTCGCTCCCTGTATTTTATCCCTGCCACCTTCAGAATTTGAAAGTAAATAGATAAGATACAAGAATCTTGCAAGCATTAATGCAAAATAGGCAATTAAAATTAAGAGGTACTGAAGTTTCAGTGCCAGCTATATGAAGTTTGTTAGTTTCAAGTAAGTTTTCGAAAGGATTGAAATAGCTACTTTCAAATGAATAATAATGTATTCTATTAGCTGAAAGGGGTTTCCCCCCTTGCTCACTATGTCGAAATTTCAATTAGTCATAACTTTTAATTATTTGAGCTAGTTAAACTAATTGTATCATTGGCATTGGGAAGATAAATATGACCAAATGAACAATAAATTTGTCTGGAACTTAGTCTAAATAACAGTCTGTAGTATTCACAACTTACTACATGTACAACTGCATTGAAAATAGAAGAAAAAAAATGTATTCCTGGGAGTAGAAAATGTAACATCTGGAAAAACTTCCAACTTGCTGTGTTTCAGTGGCACAGCCTACCGTAACTCATCAGCCAAATGGGAGCACTTTGGGGCAAAACCTGACTGATGTATATGCGAGATTTCTTTTGGTATAACAGGCAGTCCATGGTCAACTGGATCCAAATGCTGTGCCACTTGTTCAAGGTAGAATCATCCATGTCCTGAAATCTACAAAAGAGATCTAAAAATTGTCCAATAGAATGCATAATCAGCGAGTTCTAATACAGAAAGGGTGCTCCATTCAGTGATTATCATTCATCCGGTGATTTTCACAATCACAGACATGATTCAAAAATGTCTGTGCAATATCCTGCCTTCCAGGAGTGCTAGGTTCACAGAAAAGTTTCTGTGAAGTTTGGAAGGTAGGAGACGAGATACTGGCAGAATTGAAGGACAGGTGATGGGTCATGCTTGGGTAGCTCATTTGGTAGAGCACTTGCCCGCAAAAGGCAAAGGTCCTGAGTTCGAGTCTCGGTCTGCACACAGTTTTAATCTCCCAGGAAGTTTCATATCAGCACCAGGAAGTTTCAAGTCAGCGCACATTCCACCGCAGAGTGAAAATCTCATTCTGAAAACATGATTCAAGCTTAATTCTTTGTTAGATTCTCCAGAAACAACATAATCCTAGAATACCGGAGTGAAGGGGGAAGAGGGATACTGCTCTGTTGACCTACTGAACTATATTATAACAATATGTTAAAGAACTACCAGTCATGTCACTTTACTCCACACCACAAATGATACAAGGCAAGAAATTTTTGCACAAACTCAGCCATCTTGCTTAATTTCTAGTAATCTTAATTCTCATACTGGAGAATGGGGCTGCAAAACAACAGACTAAAATAATGTGGTTATTCCTTCACTAATAGAAGGTCAAGACCTCATTTAGCAATATGAGCTTTCACCCACTGTTGTACCTTCACCTTCTCTAATAAATTCAGCTTTTGATAAATATGTGTCTATTCTTGTCTCTTATTCTGATACGTGACTCAGCAGTCATGAAAGACTTCATGGGATCACATCATTATCTCATTGTTATCACATTGACAACAAATTCTCCTCCTCTGCTCTGGGTAGCTGGACCAGGCAAATGGAAATGTGACAAAACCGAGTGGGAAGGTTATTCAACCAATGTAAAAGAGGAAATGAATTTCCCTCCTCCCCTTGTTGGATGTATGGTACATGATTGGTTCATGGAAATGTTGCAAAGAGCAGCTTCTTCAATCATTCCAAGGAAAACTGTCCACAGTACTTGCAAGAAGCAAGCTACAATATGGTGGAATCTGGGATGCTCTTACAGTATGGCTTTAAGAAGATAATTGTTGCAAGAGTTTAGATGGCAGCCTCCAGAGGAAATGTCCCTAAAATACAAATGCTTTGGTGTTGAGATAAAGCGTTCTTGTAACAATTCATGACTAACACTTGAGACTCACTGTGTGGCTTACTGGCACACAATGCTAACATGGTGGACATATGGATAGTAAAGAGGTTATAAGCAAAAATTATGCTCATCAAAGATAGTCACAGGCTGGATAGATTATTTTGTGAACACAGCTGCCCCCATCATCTGTCACGTGTTAAATAATTTCATTTGCTCTCATGTTGAAGAACCGCTTTCTATGCTATCTTCAGTACATTAAAGGAACTTCTGTTGATAGTCATGCAAACCTTCAACCTGCCTCTGGCATTGACATTCATTACCCTGTTGAACTACTGATGGTTGGACTGTGTTCATGTGGTGTATCGTCCTGACCATCTTCTTCAGTATCTTGACTTCGTGAGGTAATATAGAAATCCATTTGTGCTGTTAAAATCCAGATCCATCATGGTATCTATGGGCTGCTTCACACCTGTTGGTCACACATTCAGTTGAGCTATGACATTTCCTGCATACACAGGATATCAAGAGGCTCTAGAGAATCGAAACTCCAGAGTACCCAGTCATTCAAAAATTAACTGACATCCAACAAATAACAAGCACATAGCTAGCACCAATTTCAGTGACTCCAACCACATCCCTGAACTTTAAACTAAGGGCATATAGTGTGCAGAAAGAGGTATAGGAAGAAACACGACAGTAGAGAGGTTCCCAGTACTGTAATTTGCAATCTGCTGTTGCCAGAAAATCTTGGTTTATGGACTGGATGTGAGGTTGATGATACCTAATGTCCATTATAAGGATGTGCTTGAATCTGTGAAACTTTCCTCACATCCACAGTATAGGCAGAGGCTCCCTCCAACTTGTGAATGTGGAATTCAATGTCAGAAAGTGATTTACATCTCAAGTTATTTTCAGGCAGATGATATTGCAATCACAGTAATTTTGTGCTTGAGACTAATCAGACTGGTTCACTAATGTCCCAATATCACCACTTCTTTACACTCACCATAAGATGCAAAAACTTACAGGATCCACATTAGCCTTTTAAGAGATTGTAACCTGAACATATAATTGCTTATTTCACAGAGAACTGATACACAATACCATATACAGTCTGTCCGGCAGTATTATCTTACGTTTGTAGTGCTTAATCTGCCATTAAGAAGCCACCCTATGACCAAGAAATAAAGTTGTAATATCACTTCATAGCAAATTATTCTATTTATACTGTTATTTACCCTTTCTCCTAAAGAATGTAAAATTGTCTTTATGGCTGTTGTGATGTATTATTAGCTTCTATATGATTTGTATGTACGTGAACAAATTTGTTTTAATAATTACATGTGTTGTGTATTTAGCCTGGTGCTGGCTAGATTAGCGTATCCTTAATTTGTTTATTGGTCGTGGAAGATCTGGCAGTTTAGCAACCTAAGGAAGGTACATTATTCCTCTATTATGATAACGTTTTTGCAGTCAGATGAGGTTGAGATCTAAGAGGACACAATCACATGTGGAGATTTATTTATTTACTTCCCAAGACTCTTGCCTTGTGCAGTTTACAAGGGATAGAGGACAAGCCGTGTACACAGAAATATAAAAATCTGACAGCAAAATGTGGTAAAGTTCAAAAATAATAAAATTATATAGCAAAAATCAACAAAAATTGTTTAACTTATGTGCCAGCTTTATACACTACAAGTTAGTAACACTGTAACATTCAAAGTAATAAGAGTAATTAACACCAACAGTAAGTATAATGAAGGTTAAAGTAGAGTTAATACAAAATGGTTTTTCATTGAATGAATAAAAAGAGGTGTAAGCAAAACGTTCTTAACTTTATTTTGAAAAGTCGGGCTGTTTTTACAAACTGGTAAGGGTAATTTATTATAGAGCACACTGCTGAACTAGATTCCTGGTCATTCTGTGGCTTGTAGGATGTTTACACTGGAATGTGTTATAACTGTATACAGACTTATGTGAGTTCTTGTTAACAAAGGTGTCTAGTATATAAATGCAGGGAACAGGCAATATTTTTAATTCTCTATATATTGGTTTAGTGGATGTTTGAGGAGACAGCTGTTTCATTATCTTTATGAGCCTCCTTTACATCACAAAAATTTTGCTATGTGCTGACCCCTACGATTGACTGTCACAAGTGTTACTCGAATGTAATAATACAAAATCTGTCTTTAGTGTTGTGGTATCACAGGACTGACTAAGGTTTCAAAAATCATAGCACAGACTATTCAATCTTTTCAGCTTCGTCAATTACTAGTATGGGATTCATAAAGGTAAGGTGATTTTTGGCGGCACCGAATAGTGTGTATGCCACTTTGCTGTTTTTAATTTTATCCATTGCTCTTAGTGTTGTTTCCATGGCTTTATTACTACTTTCATAAAACAGAAAAAACCACTTTATCACAATTTGTGATTTTTATTTCAAAGCAAAATACTTTTCAATCCTTCGGAGGGGCCTCATTTTCAGGTGCTTGTTCAGTTACATCATTTTTCTACTTGACGTTAATAGTGGTACAATTAACAGTACATAGGTGTATTAAAAGTTGGCACATTGTGACTACGATTTTTACAAAACTGAGACAACAGTGAAAAATTACTTACTGTTTCCAGTAGTGCTTATGTGTTTTTTAAGCACAGTATGAATGGATGTTTTAATGCCGATATTGTTGCGAATGAGTCAGGTGACGTACTAGGAGTGAGTAGCCACAATTATAATGTTACACAATGAGGGTGGGTAAAAGTGTAACCGAACATCAGCATATGGTAGGAAGCAGTAGAGCTTGTGTTTTTGTGGTCAGGGTAGTGCATGCTAAGAGAAGTTTCTGGAAGGACCAGAGAAAAGGATAGCGCACAATCACATGGGAGGTGCATCATGTGAGCCTTTCTAAGCAGCGACACCAGAGATTCCATACTCAGTCTCCTTGAGACATGGGACTTGCATTACTCTGATTATGGGATGGGACGGGACAGTTTCTCGTGGCACTTGTGTGCACAGGGTACATGTTGAGTTGCCAATATACAGGGTGTTACAAAAAGATATGGCCAAACTTTCAGGAAACGTTCCTCACACACAAAGACAGAAAATATGTTATGTGGACATGTGTCCGGAAACGCTTACTTTCCAATTTAGAGCTCATTTTATTACTTCTCTTCAAATCACATTAATCATGGAATGGAAACACACAGCAACAGAACGTACCAGCGTGACTTCAAACACTTTGTTACAGAAAATGTTCAAAATGTCCTCCGTTAGCGAGGATACATGCATCCACCCTCCGTCGCATGGAATCCCTGATGCGCTGATGCAGCCCTGGAGAATGGCGTATTGTATCACAGCCGTCCACGATACAAGCACGAAGAGTCTCTACATTTGGTACTGGGGTTGCGTAGACAAGAGCTTTCAAATGCCCCCATAAATGAAAGTCAAGAGGGTTGAGGTCAGGAGAGCGTGGAGGCCATGGAATTGGTCTGCCTCTACCAATCCATCGGTCACCGAATCTGTTGCTGAGAAGCGTACCAACACTTCGACTGAAATGTGCAGGAGCTCCATTGTGCATGAACCACATGTTGTGTCATACTTGTAAAGGCACATGTTCTAGCAGCACAGGTAGAGTATCCCGTATGAAATCATGATAATGTGCTCCATTGTGCGTAGGTGGAAGAACATGGGGCCCAATAAAGACATCACCAACAATGCCTGCCCAAACGTTCACAGAAATGGCACAGGAAGTGGCTGGTCTGCAGAGACAGGTCGAGGATATAGGATCAGTGCGTAGTGGGAATGTCCGTGTTACTGATAAGTTGCATATATGTACAGTATTTAATAATCACTTTCTGGATATAGCAGGAGAATTAAATAGAAACCTAGTCCCAACAGGGAATCATATAGCGCTCTTAGAAAAAAGTGTTCAGAGACTGTTACCTGAAATGCTCCTCCATGATACTGACAAGAGGGAGATTGAGTTAATAATTAAATCACTAAAGACCAAGAACTCTCATGGATATGACGGGGTATCTAGCAGAATACTGAAGTATTGTTCTATGTATGTTAGCCCAGTACTTAGCCATATCTGTAACTTTTCCTTTAGGAGTGGTCGGTTTCCTGACCGATTAAAGTACTCGGTAGTGAAGCCACTTTATAAAAAGGGAGAGAGGGATAATATTGACAATTATAGACCTATTTCTATGCCATCGGTGTTTTCTAAAGTTATCGAGAAGGTTGGTTGTATATGCAAGGTTACTGGAGCATTTAAATTCACATAATTTGCTGTCAAAAGTTCAGTTTGGTTTTGGAAATGGTTTAACAACTGAAAATGCTCTTTTCTCTGTGAGGTTTTGGATGGATTAAATAAAAGGTTGTGAATGCTAGGAGTTTTCTTTGATTTAACGAAGGCTTTTGACTGCGTTGACCACAAAATATTACTGCAGAAGTTGGACCATTATGGAGTAAGGGGAGTAGCTTACAATTGGTTCGCCTCTTACTTTAAGAACAGAAAGCAGAAGGTAATTCTCCGCAATATTGAGAGTGGTAGTGATGTTCAGTCCCAATGGGGCACTGTTAAGTGGGGCGTTCCCCAAGGGTCGGTGCTGGGGCCACTGCTGTTTCTTATTTATATGATATGCCTTCTAGTATTACAGGTGATTCAAAAATATTTATGTTTGCTGATGACACCAGCTTGGTAGTGAAGGATCTTGTGTGTACTATTGAAACAGTATCAAATAATGTAGTTCATGAAATAAGTTCGTGGCTTGTGGAAAATAATTTGATGCTAAATCACAGTAAGACTCAGTTTTTACAGTTTATAACTCACAATTCAACAAGAACCGATATTTTGATCAGACAGAATGGGCATATTATAAGCGAGACGGAACAGTTAAAGTTCCTAGGCGTTCGGATAGATAGTAAGCTGTTGTGGAAAGCCCATGTCCAGGATCTTGTTCAGAAACTAAATGCTGCTTTATTTACCATTAGAACAGTAGCTGAAATAAGTGACACTTCAACACGAAAAGTAGTCTACTTCGCATATTTTCATACGCTTATGTCGTATGGTATTATTTTTTGGGGTAATTCTTCTGATTCAAAAAGGGTATTTTTGGCTCAAAAACGGGCTGTTCGAGCTATATGTGGTGTAAGTTCGAGAACGTCTTGTCGACCCCTATTCAATAGTCTGGGAATTCTGACATTGCCCTCACAGTATATATTTTCTTTAATGTCGTTTGTTGTTAGCAATATTAGCCTATTCCCAAGAGTTAGCAGCTTTCACTCAGTTAATACTAGGCAGAAATCCAATCTGTATGTTTTCAATAAGCTACCACAAGAACTCAAAAATCTTAGCAGTAGCCCAAACTCTTTTAAGTCTAAACTGAAGAGTTTCCTCATGGCTCACTCCTCCTATTCTGTCGAGGTGCTCCTCGAAGATCTAAAAAATTAAGCAAATTCCAGTGTTACATTGTTTATTTCCTTTATTTAAACTTACTTGTCACCTGAATATGTTTTTTATATTTCATTTTATCCGTTTCTAATATTGTGTTACAATTTCATGTATTGACTTGTTCCATGACCATGGAGACTTCTCCTTAATTTGGTCCCACGGAACAATAAATAAATAAAAATCTGTGTTGATCACGTGATTGCACAATTGCGTGCGGATTCTCGTCAGCCCACACATGTTGATTGTGAAAATTTACAATTTGATCACGTGGGAATGTAGCCTCATCCGTAAAGAGAACATTTGCACTGAAATGAGGATTGACACATTGTTGGAAGAACCATTCGCAGAAGTGTACCCATGGAGGCCAATCAGCTGCTGATAGTGCCTGCACACGCTGTACATGGTACGGAAACAACTGGTTCTCCCGTAGCACTCTCCATACAGTGACGTGGTCAACGTTACCTTGTACAGCAGCAACTTCTCTGACGCTGACATTAGGGTTATCGTCAACTGCATGAAGAATTGCCTCGTCCATTGCAGGAGTCCTCGTCGTTCTAGGTCTTCCCCAGTCGCGAGTCATAGGCTGGAATGTTCCGTGCTCCCTAAGACGCCGATCAATTGCTTCGAACGTCTTCCTGTCAGGACACCTTCGTTCTGGAAATCTGTCTCTATACAAACGTACAGCGCCACGGCTATTGCCCCGTGCTAATCCATACATCAAATGGGCATCTGCCAACTCCACATTTGTAAACATTGCACTGACTGCAAAACCACGTTCGTGATGAACACTAACCTGTTGATGCTACGTAGTGATGTGCTTGATGCTAGTACTGTAGAGCAATGAGTCACATGTCAACACAAGCACCGAAGTCAACATTACCTTCCTTCAACTGGGCCAGCTGGTGGTGAATCTAGGAAGTACAGTACATACTGACGAAACTAAAATGAGCTCTAACATGGAAATTAAGCATTTCCGGACACATGTCCACATAACATCTTCTGTTTATTTGTGTGTGAGGAATGTTTCCTGAAAGTTTGGCCGTACCTTTTTGTAACACCTTGTATAGTCAGTGTGTTAGTACCTCATGGGCTTTGAGAGTAGTTTCCTATCCCACATAGCTGTTAAGTCTCAGTTTTTTTAAAAAACAGAGTTCCTTATCCTTTTCCAAACAAGTTCCCTTATTTGCAGATATTTCCAACATGTACTCTAGGGTTTCAAGACTGTGAGCTGGATGAGCCATTTCGCAAGTGGAAGTAGTGCCAGGTCCCATGCTGATTTCCTTGTAGGACACTACAGATGCCATTTATTTTGGTGCCGCATATGGGATTGGCTAAAAATAGGTACCTTATTCTGTGGGGTTGGCACAAATTAGGCACCGCTTTTGCCAGTTTTGGCTATCAGTAGGCCACCACCTTACTGTCTCTCTGCACAGTATTGGAATGGGACAGGAAACGGATTTGATAAATTGGTGTAGGACATTGTTAACTTCTGACAGTACTCAGCCCAAAGTTAGGAAAGGACTGATGGCTTTGAGAATTAAAACTGAGACGAAGTGTGGTAAGCATTCTGAGGCAAGGGAAAAAAGAGATGACTCTGATGGGCTGAGAAGGTCCGTTATAGTGCGGGTCTGATTATGTGGGACATGGGTTAACAAGTAGGTGTGACAGTGCACTGACCCAGAGAAGAAGTGGAGCGAGATCTTCTGACGGGCCAGGAACGTCTGCCACGGCGCAGGTTCAACTTAGTGGGAGGCAAGTTGACAGTGAGGCACAAGAACATGCTATTCCAGAAAGGTGGTGACATCAGTTAGTTGACAGACCAGAGAAGTTTGCTAGCTGCGAGGATGCAGATATCGTAATTGGAGGTGCATAGGTGCCAAGCTGGACTGGCAGTGCGGGTCTCGTGGCTGAAAGGTGACGAGAGCTGTGATAGTGGTGCAAGAGGCAGTGCAAACTGCAGAAATACTTGAATAAGATAAGAAAACTTGTTGGTACAGGGTACAGCATGCTGAAAAACAAGTAATTAGATGCAAACGATAGTACTGTTGCCTAATTGCCACTATCTTTTGATGGCAACAAAATGCAATTAAATGAGTTTTTTGGATAACTATGATAGTGCGTTCAAGTTAGTGGCCCCAGAACAGCATGATGTTTTGCTCATCTTTGTTAGGGCACAAACAGTAGGAGCTACCATTAGTACATAGTTAGTCAGGGATTTGACAACCACCTTGTCTGCTGAAAGTGGTATTTTACTGAAAAATCATGCTTGTAAATGGACATTGGACTATTAGTCTTGTAAAATATTTGCAGGTAGACAAGAGCATAGTGAAAGCATTGCACAGTTGGATTCGAACATTGATGCCTTACAGCATCATTTTAGAGAAACAATTAGGTGCGTAATGACATTAGCTGGGGTGGGTGGAAGAATTGCTCTGGTTCTGAAATTGGACAGAGCAGCATTCATACAGGGTCTTTATGACATCCGAATTAAAATTATAGTAAGGGCTAGAGGAGAGACAGTAACAGTCTCTGAAGCCTTGAGTTGCCTCAGTGGAGGAGATTGCTACTGCATCGGCAAAAGAAAAGCCAATAGCAATAAATGTAGTTAGGAAGCTGTAGACAGACCGACTGCCTTAAAGCCCAGTATACTAGAATTGTAATTCTCGAGGGCACATAGTAAATAAAGCTTGCTGTGCAAGTAGACTGATATGGATGTTTGAGACAGAACTGGAAACAAAAATCGAGGAGGAAAAAGAAATGCCGGACTGGATGGCAAAATTGTAATGAGCAAAGGCAGAAAGGCTAGCAGAAACAAAACAGGGATTTAAAGAGCACCACAGAGAAACAGAATGGTTAAAGCCAGTAAAGTGCTCCCAGTGTAAGTTATTAGGCCACTATGCAAGACAATGTCATGAATATGCGTGGCTGGTGAAAAGAAAGCATAGAGTCCAGAAAACTAAAAAGAGGTGTAATGAGACTGTTGCATAGCATATTCTGAGGCAAAATATTTACTGTTGACTATATGATTAGGAATGATTTTATAAATGAGTTAAGTTGAATATAAAAGTTTATGGAATGCGTGATCTAGGTGAAAGTATTAGGATCAGAGAGATCATAAATACTATTGCCAAGATAGAAGGTGCTATAGATACTGAATTGCAGGTCACAAGGGATCTGTTAGTGAATCATGAAGTTCATATTATTGAGACAGAGGTATTTCTGCACTCGAGGTTTTGTTAGGAAGGGATTTCGTAATAGGATGGCATGCTGTGATTGATTACAGTGCAAAAGGCATATAGATTTGTGGGAAGCGAATTGAGTTGCGAATGTTACAGGAAAGTCAGCTCCCAGAGAGAAAATTTTATGGTAAATATGTTAGAGTAGTAGAAGCCATGGGAAACAGTTATGTTATGTGCAAGTGTGATAAGAGCTGCAGGACAGCTATATGTTGGTTCGGTAGTGGTACAAGCCTCAAAACTGCGACGTGTTTGTGTTGGAGTTGCAAGACTGGGAGAAATATTACTGAAGACAGAAGGGCATGTTTGATAACAGTAGGAGTCACAGAAAAGCAGGGTGTTAAGGTGGAAATGGTAGGAGTTTCGAGAAAGCAATATGGCTCTTCAGTTGTGGTTGGATTCACCAAACTGAGGAAAGTTGTCTCAAACACAGCAGGTGCTGGTTCGTTGGTGATAGGAGCTGCAAGACAGCAAGGTATAGGTTTGTTTGTGGTCAGAATCGAAGACATATAAGTTTTATCAAATGTGTTCAGAGCCAGTTCGATGGCAGCAGAAACGGTGGACAGAGATTCCATGTGAGAAGAGATAAAAAAGGGCAAACATTCTAAATGGGTCCCAGAGAGAAACAAGTTTTGAGAGTGAGTGTAGACATACAGAGGTGATAATTCCTAAGTAAGAAGTAAGGCCAGGAGTTTGTGTACCAGAAGCACTGGTGATGGTAAGAGATGCCGCATGTATAATGAGTGTGGTAAATGTGACACAGGAAAATACATCGATGAAGTGTCTGGCACTGGTGGTTAGGAAGTGGCACCTGATGTGAGAAGAGTAAAGATAGAAATGAAGTCAAGGACCAGTAAGTTAAAAGAAAACTCCAGGTTGAACATCTGAATAGCAAAGAAAGAACTGCCATTATGTACATATGTTTAGCATACAATGATTCACTTCCCAGGCAATCACTTCACGCATACTGATGTAATAAGACATGAAATCAAGTTAATACCAGAAGCAGAAGGTTGGGTACTATGTACAAAAACGTATTGAATAACAAGAGGTCTTGTAAGAGGAAATTAATAAAATATAAATGATATTATAGTTCAGAATAAGAGTGCATGGAATTTTCACGTAATTATGATTTCAAAGAAATAGATGCTAGTGAGAAACAGAAATGGTGAGCTGCTGTGGACTCTAGATGTGTAAATGAGATATCTGTTAATAACGTGTATCGATGAAATTTTGAATGGGCTAGGTAAAGCCAAGTATTTATCAACATTTGATTTATCCAAGGGGTATTATCAAGTGTTATTGGATGAGAAAGACCAAGGGAAAACTTTAGTTAGTCATAAGGGCATGATCCCCCCCATGAACCATGGACCTTGCCATTGGTGGGGAGGCTTGCGTGCCTCAGTGATATCTGTTAATAACGTGTATCGATGAAATTTTGAATGGGCTAGGTAAAGCCAAGTATTTATCAACATTTGATTTATCCAAGGGGTATTATCAAGTGTTATTGGATGAGAAAGACCAAGGGAAAACTTTAGTTAGTCATAAGGGCATGATCCCCCCCATGAACCATGGACCTTGCCATTGGTGGGGAGGCTTGCGTGCCTCAGTGATACAGATGGCCGTACCGTAGGTGCAACCACAACGGAGGGGTATCTGTTGAGAGGCCAGACAAACATGTGGTTCCTGAAGAGGGGCAGCAGCCTTTTCAGTAGTTGCAGGGGCAACAGTCTGGATGATTGACTGGTCTGGCCTTGTAACATTAACCAAAACGGCCTTGCTGTGCTGGTACTGCGAACGGCTGAAAGCAAGGGGAAACTACAGCCGTAATTATTCCCAAGGACATGCAGCTTTACTGTATGATTAAATGATGATGGCGTCCTCTTGGGTAAAATATTCCGGAGGTAAAATAGTCCCCCCATTCGGATCTCCGGGCGGGGACTACTCAAGAGGACGTCGTTATCAGGAGAAAGAAAACTGGCGTTCTACGGATCGGAGCGTGGAATGTCAGATCCCTTAATCGGGCAGGTAGGTTAGAAAATTTAAAAAGGGAAATGTATAGGTTAAAGTTAGATATAGTGGGAATTAGTGAAGTTCGGTGGCAGGAGGAACAAGACTTTTGGTCAGGTGATTACAGGGTCATAAATACAAAATCAAATAGGGGTAATGCAGGAGTAGGTTTAATAATGAATAAAAAAAATAGGAGTGCGGGTTAGCTACTACAAACAGCATAGTGAACGCATTATTGTGGCCAAGATAGACACAAAGCCCATGCCTACTACAGTAGTACAAGTTTATATGCCAACTAGCTCTGCAGATGATGAAGAAATTGATTAAATGTATGACGAGATAAAAGAAATTATTCAGGTAGTGAAGGGAGACGAAAATTTAATAGTCATGGGTGACTGGAATTCGTCAGTAGGAAAAGGGAGAGAAGGAAACATAGTAGGTGATTATGGATTGGGGGGAAGAAATGAAAGAGGAAGCCGCCTTGTAGAATTTTTCACAGAGCATAACCTTGGTTCAAGAACTGAACTTTTTGATGTATTTAGTTAATTTACTGAGTTAAGTTTTAATTGTAATTTTTGTAAATTAAACATCCATGTGAAGTTTCAGTACCTATTATTGTGAGGATATAGAAGACCCCAGTTTTTGGTCCCGAGACAGTCAGTCCACGGCCGAGTTTCAGATGAGGTACATGTATTGGTTATATCAACAACAATGCATCCATAAAATAAATGTAACACAATTAGGTCATGTGTTAAAACAATGACAGTGTCTGCTCCATATTCTTCAAGAACTGTGAACTTTGTGGTTAGGTTTTTATTGCTTGTAGATGTTCAATAGTAAACTATTGTAGCAGTATGTGGAGGTTTGCCTGCAAACTATTAATGAGGCTTTATTGAAAGTTAGACAATTGTGTACTGGCCATATAACTGTGTATAATTAGGGGGTTTGTGAACAGTGAAAGTAAACTACTGTGAAACACAACTGTGCACCTATGGGCTACATTATTTAAAGTAGTTAGTGTTGTACTTCCAGACCCCATTTTTCATCCAGTATCACAACGCAGTACGTCAACACCGAGGACAATCAGCAAACAAAAAAAGTGGACAAACTGTCACATTTGGTGCCTCGATGTGAGGACTATTGTATGTGGACACAATAAATTAGGACTCACGAACTTTGACAGTGAAGTGTGAACTCGAGTGATTTGCAGTACAGTTTTAAATGGAGGAGATGATGCAGCCAATCAGCACTGGGGTTTCATGGCCACAGTAGTACAGCAGCCAATAAGCGAGTGGGTTCTATGGAAGCAGCCATTAAGTACAAGAGCAGCCAAGCAGCTCACAGGTGGACACAGCTGACAGAGATAAACAAGAGGCCTCGCTGAGAGAATTACAACTTGCATGTGATAGCAAGTTGAGATGACAACTGCAACGGTAGCAGCTGGAAATGAGTGATTAAAAAAATAAGGTAATTTCATAGCAAAATCTGTTTTGTATTAAGTGATAAATAAGAGTGGCCTTAATGAACTAGACAGTGTGATGGGAGACAGGGCACAACAGGGGCCTGGTTTGGCAGACGACAATGATTATAAATCAAACATGAATGTAACTTTGAATGTTGGGAATGAAAGTCCTATTGTAGATGGAATGATACAAGTGTCGTCTACATTGTGTGGTGATGCGAGCGAAATGGTCGAAAACAGTACTGGTGAGCGAAATGGTCGAAAACAGAATTGAAGTGGGTGAGATCATTAAGGTTAAGAAGGAGGAACCTGGTAGCGAAAGTCAGCAAGAGCAACAGGTTATGGCAGATGGAAATTTGGAAGCGAAGTTAAGGCAAATTATAAGTAGTTTGAGTAATATGAGTATGAAAGAAGACATTAGTAGGGTAGAACATAGTATGAAAAAAGACATTAGTAGTATGAAAGTAGACATTAGTAGTATTAACTCTTTGAGCCGGTGCGCCTGTGTATAAAGTGCGCCAACCAAAAATAAAATGATTTTTTGTTTCACAACTGTGTTAATGAGTCAGGATTTGCCAGGAGGGGAGAGCAGGGGGCACCCGTTGAGGTGAAAAATCAAACACAGTTTGACGGTATGAAGTTTTAAAGCCGTAAAAAGGAAAGGCAGGCCTGGAGAAGCCGCTTTGACTAAATGGGCAGCCACCCAAGAAAGCAGGTGAGGAGGGCGTCTGGTCAGTTTGGAAGCTGCCAGCAGAAGAGAGTGAACGGCGTGTCCGCTCCTGGTGGCTGGCCGCAGTTCCACGCCCACTTGACCACCTCTAAGCCTCCCTATTGGTCGGTCAGATTGTAAGACACGTAGTTCAGTAGCATTACCTCGTCAGCAACATGTGAGTTTCAGAGTGCGTTCTATCCGGTTTTGGGCAATGTGACTGAGATGCTGCAACTTACCGCCAGGCAGAAGGCACTGACGAACATCGAGTCAAAAAATAAAAATCAAACTTTATACTAATAAATCCATTCGGTATTGGCCCCCACTGTACACCCTTGTCCCCTCCGCAGGAGTGAAGCATGGGGGGGATGGTAAATTGACAGTTACTAAAGGGCTCCTGCGAAGGATGGCCTTACATAATTTTAACAGTATATCTTGATTATTTGTTTTTTCGTGTTAGATTTGTATTAAAAAATGACAATAATTAGGTGATGAATGCTTGTTTGATAAAATTTGGATGGCGGCGGTGGTGCGGGACACTGCGAGTAGTGCGCTGGTTGCGGCGATCAGCTGCTGGCGGTGGCAGCGGCGGAGGTTGATGACCACGGCAGGCAGCAGTGCGCTATGACGCGCTGCAACTTCCGCCAGAGCGTATAAGTGGGGGGTTCCAGAACAGAAGGGTCGATGCACAGATCAAGAGGGGGGAGGGCGGTACTAGTACATTTCACAACTTAACATGGTATTCCCCAGGAGAATACTGTTCAGGGACAGCAGAAGGGGGCGACAAAGTCACACAAAAAGTCCTTTTCTAAACTCTACTCATAGTGGTAAACCAATAAAGATAATTTCTAAAGGAGTAATACAGAACTAGGACAAGGATGCAAACACCTCCTCAGTGAGGCTAATGATAACACATGGAGAACTATTAAATAGTAAACTGCTACCGTTAAGTAGAACATGGTAGGACTGGGTTGTTCGAAAGTATTTGTTACATGCGATGCTGGCTGTTACTTAAAACTTGTACAAAAATGACTGATAAATCACATGAAATTTAGAATTGAATATGGCAAACGGGGCGAAGAATAGGGAGGAAGTGGTAGTGTTCGGGGATGTGACTAGCTTATCGCAAGGCGACAGCTGTGCCGGTCCACATGTTTGCACCGTACGCTGCTTATATTAAGCGTTCCCTGGTAGCATAACATGCAATTTAAACGACTCCAAAACTTTGTATCAACTGGAAACTCTCTGCATGGTAAAGTGAATGATGGCTATTGGTTTTGCTCTGACTTGGGGTGACAGCATAAAACAGACCATTTAGCATCACCTACAACAACACACACAGGAACTTTTGCCTGTACACAAATCAACTTACAGGGATAAAACAAATCAATTTTCTTTCATCATCAATAAAACTTCGCTGCCCTCTGGGTGTTAACAGCTGGAAGTCGTCATATCCTCTCTTATACACTTACAGGGGTAGAACAGATCAATTCTGTTTCACAGCTTCGTGCACTGAGTTAAACAATCAAGGAACTACCACTTATGAAAAACAGAAGGTATGGAGAGAAAAAGAATAAATAGTCGGGAAAGATTCCAAAGAATTGCAGGGGTAGACGTTAGTAGCAACAGGGTGGTGAGGGAATGAGGGGGGTATGGTCATGCTTACTCGTCGTCTAGATCAGGAAGGTGCAACAATGAGGGGTTGCATTAATAAATGCCTGCAATCGATGCGTAGGTGGAATTCGCTGTATGTAGGGGTTTCATAAGTGACTCATTGAATCAGAAGCTTTAGTACTAGATGTTGGGATTTAGGAAGAAAAGGGATTTTACCAATGGGAAAAATAATGTCACGTTTAACGAGGAGTTTGTTATGGGTATATTCGTGTACAGCTGTCTGCGATCGCAATGTCAGGGTAGCCCGACATATTGGCCATTTATGCCAAGCGGCCCACTCGCAACCAAGTGCGTGGTCAAGGTAAAGAATAAGGAATTGGGTATAACTGTGAATGAGCTCAGGTGACAGGTTTCAGAGTAAAACTTGATTCAGCAGTGATAACAGAGAAATTCCGACTGTAGGAGTCATATTGGATTACAAAAGGCATCCTTCCCCCTCCCTCTCGGGGGAGGCAATGACGCACAGATGAAAGAGGTAGGTAGACGTTCGGTTTACGAAACCGAAAACTGAAAGAATAAACCGATCAGCTGGGCACTAACCGCAACCCTGGAGGATTGTAGGACAGAATATCAGAAAGGAGCCCTCAGACAAATTGGCAGATTGGTTGTTCTATCTGTAGAATGTGGCAATCTGTTCCATCACTTTATCTGAAGTGCCCCCAGGAAAAGAAAATAACACGGAGCTACATATCAGCATTGAAAAAATATTATGAGATGAATGACAAGGGCCCAAGAATGGGTGTATAGCCTAACTGCAAGACACTGATTGAGCCTCTGATTACAATGGCCTGAGAGTACAATGGTGCAGGAAGAACACTGCTAGACTATATTAGTTGCATTGAGAGACAAGAGCCACTGACGCATAGACGAAAGGGATAGGTAGATGATCGATTTAAGAAATTGAAAACTGAAAGAATAAGTCGATCAGCTGGGCACTCTGCGGGTGCTAACTGAAACGGTGCAAGGTACACGACCCTGGAGGAGGGAGGTAGAAAGTAATTGTTGAGGTGGGGACGAGCAACTCAAAGCAACAGCTGGAACCCGGTGGAATGCATGGGCAAGGAAGACATAGGGCTAATACATATTGGGGAGGTAATAACTACAAAATTCCTAAAATCCCTGAAGTAACAGGGTGAACTGAAAAATAGGGGCACGAGCTACCGCAATAAAGTATAATAAACTGCTATAGTGTAGAAGTACAATCTTCAGCAAGATAGCACATTACCATGCTTGAGCAATGACGTCACGTCATGGCACTAATCATCCACAAACAAATGCTTATTTCAGTGGGCACTTCCATCCAGAGGTTAGCGTACTTCTTTTCAACTTCAGGGGCATGTTCAACTCATCTCTATTGGGTATTTTATGTAACTGGGGTGCTTCACTCACTTCTAAACATACTAGTCTGGCTCTGGGTATGGACATGGTGCATAATAGGATTCCGGATTCGCTAACTCACAAAGTCAGATAACCCGACTGTAGGGCTAGTCTTACAAAATGGGAGGATTGGTGTAGTGCAATATACGAGGGCGGTTCAGAAAGTAACCTCCGATTGGTCACAGTGCGGGTTGTGGGGGGAGTAGCGACGCCATCTGTGCGTTCACACACTCAACAGGTCAGCCGGCATCAAGCCGTGGTCGAGTGAACGTCGTACCTGCGCTAGTTTAGTTTTTGTGGCAGTTTGAAATGTGTGCTGCAATAGAAAACCCCGCCAAATGTGAAGTGCGTGCTGTCGTAAGGTTTTTTACAGCCAAAGGATATTCTGCAGCAGCTATTCATCGTGAGCTTTGTGCCGTGTACGGACCAAGAGTTATGAATGAAGGAGTTGTCCGTGAATGGGTACGTTTATTTAAAAGTGGACGAGAAAACGTTCATGATGAAGAGAGGAGTGGTAGACCATCATTGGTGACTGATGAACTCGTTCAGACAGTTGATGCAAAACTTCGTGAAAATCGACGTTTCTCAATGTCGGAGTTGTCTACTGGTTTTCCACAGATTTCTAAGACTCTCTTGTACGAGATAGTGACAGCAAGATTGGGTTACCGTAAGTTCTGTGCACGATGGATGCCCAAAATTCTTACCGACCACCACAAAACTCAAAGAATGGCCTCTGCATTAGACTTTCTGTCACGTTATGAGGACGAAGGAAAACCATTGTTAAACAGAATCGTGACCAGTGACGAAACCTGGATTAAGTACGTGAACCCTGAGACAAAAGAACAATCAAAGATGTGGGCACATTCAAATTCGCCTACCAAACCAAGAAAAGCCTCGCAAGATTTTTCTGCCAGAAAACTGATGGCAACGGTGTTTTGGGATGCCAAAGGGGTGTTGTTGGTTGAATTCATGGAACGTGGTACGACCATTAATCAAGACGTGTACTGTGAAACAATAAAAAAGTTACGACGGGCTATACAGAACAAACGCCGTGGTATGCTGACTCCCAGTATCATTTTTTTGCACGATAACGCCCGTCCTCACTCTGCTCGCAGAACAACGGCCCTTCTTGAGTCCTTCAAGTGGGACGTTATCAACCATCCACCTTACAGCCCAGACCTGGCGCCAAGTGATTATCACCTCTTCAAGCATTTGAAGAAATGGCTCGGGTCACAGCAGTTTGATGACGACGAAGAGCTCAAAGATGCGGTCACATGCTGGCTCCAGGCACAAGCGGGTGATTTTTATGCAGAAGGAATTTCAAAGCTTGTGAAGAGATACGATAAGTGCCTCAATCGCTATGGAGACTATGTAGAAAAATAGTGCAAAGATGTAGTTGTAAGATGTATATATTAAAATATTTTTATTTAACTTGGTGTATTTTTTTAAATCAACCGGAGGTTACTTTCTGAACGGCCCTCGTATCTAAAATCCAGGGCTGTGGTGAGCCTTTACATACTGGGGTTAGCAATATAAAATACAAGTACATAAGATACAACACAAATGGCATAAATTATAAAAACACATGCATGAAATAACATATGGAAAATAGCAAGGGTGTTGCTGTGCAGCAAAATGATGAAATGTTGAAAACTAACATAAAGCCATAAGGGGAGAAAAAAAAAGAAAAATACAAGTTATTGGTACCAATTACTAACTGGAATCAACTGACAACGCATAGTGGGTCGGACATCACTCAACACAGCTAAGCATACAAAAGGCATATAATACAGAGTGGTGAAACAATTTATCGGACTCTGTACTGGGAAAACAGGTTGCGCTATGAAGCTGGCTGGAGGCAGTAACAGACAGAGGCGATAGAAGCAGGTTTCAAATTAATGCTGAGGTCACAGCGCAGTGTGCGCAGGTGGCGTGCTGAGATAGCAAGACATCTGCGAGGCACGTGTGACGCTGAGCTGGTCAGTAGCGGCGCATCTTGAGTGAGCGACGCCTTCGCATTGTAATGAACCAGTGGTAGACGTAGTCCATAAAAATTAGGAAAATTAAAGCGAATTCAGTGTTTGTAGCGAATAGTATTGACGCGAATAGTATTGACCAATGAAATGGTAAAGAAGGGTTGAATAGGCTGTGATGAGCATGTAATGGTGAAGCCATTTATGAATTTGGTGAAAGAGTAGATAGTCGGTTATGAAGGTACGCGAGACTAGACGGAGGGTGAGAAGGTGGTACTATTCTTCAGGGGAGATTCGGAACCGCAAAGCGCCACCAAACTAAATGTCGATGTGCTGGAAGACACCTCTGTAATGGCACGCTTTGTTATTGTGGTGTGTTTCCACTTCACGATCCATCAGCTGGAGGTCGCTTGCTTCTAAACTTCCCTTGGAGGTATAGCCTGATTAGCGGACATGAGAGTGAGAAACTCGCAGTCATTTGTAATCTTAGGCAGCTTGAAAGAAAACAGGGAAATAAATGCTACTAAAACGACAGTAGACTTAGCACATCTGCAAAGCAGTGGGACATTAATTCCTTATGGCAGATGGAAATCTGAAATATCGCAATCTGTTGAACAGTAAAAGACAAATAGAATAGACAACACAAGGAGGGGCTCCACATTCTAGGTTTGATAACAAAACAAAATGTTCAGTGATGTAGGCTTGTAAAAAGTAGCGTTGGAGAATGACTTAGGAGGGTAAACTTGATCATTCTTTCGAAAGGCAAAACAAAATCATTATCAGTAAGGGAGATCTAAAAGGGAAATAACAATAAAATACAAAAATTCTGCAACAAAGCTGCATATGGCAAGTAGCTTAATATTATCAAGTGACAAATATTTATACAGTGGTTGAGAGAGGGTACCTTTAAACCCTTAATACACTTCGTACATGATTAGCAGACATGTTAGGGGCTTAGGAATGCAAATAAATTTACGAGGTGAAGTTACTCGGGTGGTGAGGCAGAAGGATGGAAGAAATTACGTTTAAAGTAGGTATTGCGTAAACAATGTGGTGCCTTTCTATGTTTAAGTGCTATGCATTGCTAGCAAAGATAGTTCTAGTAAGCATACAGTAATTTAATGGCGGAAGACAGGCATGCAGAGAGAGGGGCAGGAGGGAGAGGTAAATTACTATACGCTTACTAGAACTATCTTGTAGTATGGGAGCATAAAATATGAATTGTAGGGGTAAAATGTTCACTTGCAAAGAAGAAGGGAAAAAAAAATAAAGTGGTTGCCTGAATCTTGTTACTTTCTCCTTTGGTTGAACAAACTAGGAATCTCCTAGGCACAAATTAGCATCTCCTTTTCTAATCCCTGGACCTGAGAGCATAAGGATGTTTTGATCTGGGGCGAGCTGGGGGTGCTGGAACTTTCCGTTTTCTCCGCTTCACAGGAGGAACAGGATCTGCTGAAGGTCCGGTGCTTGTCTCAGAAGGCAGTGGGAGGGGCATAGTTCCTGAATAGGGTTTTAACCCATAAAAATGGACCTTGCAGTCAGGTAGTTGTAGTTCTGCTTTAACAGGGGAAGTAAGCCAAATAATTGAATATGGTCTGTCATACAGGGGGTAAATTTCTTCACTCTTCCTTTCTTTACATTAGATTTTTTAGTAAAACCAAATCACCAGGTTTGTAGGGGGGAGGATGGCATTTTTATTGCTTCTTTCTATCTGCCTCATGGTTACCTTGCGGTTGTCCCCTTGTACCTTCTTCCAAATGGCCTTAAGGTGGTGGTCTAGCCCCTTAACGGCTGTGTGATCGATCTCCCGGAGGTAATTTATTGATCTCAAAGGGAGAGTCCATAGGATGGCCAAACACTATCTTGTAAGGGGTATGTTAAGTGGCTTCTTGGTAACTGCTATTGTACGCACTTGCCACATACGGAATGTATCTTTGCCAGTCGCTGTGGGTAGAGTTAACGTAATAGGAAAGCATTCGTTTCACGATGTAATGAACACGTTCAATGCGGCTATTTGCCTGGGGGTGAAAAGAGGTGGTTCTCCATTTTTTTAATTCTCAGCAATTTGCAAACTTGGATAAATAAGGCGGACATAAAGTTGGTTCATTGGTAAGTTATAATGGCTTCAGGGCTTCCGAAAGGAAGGACAAGATGATCTACAAAAGCTCGTGCTATGGTTTCAGCTGACATGTCAGCGATGGGTACCAAAATAAGGTATTGGGAAAACTGATGAATAATAGATAGAATATATTTACTTCCATGTGTACTTACTGGAAGTGGCCCGACCACATCTAAAATGACAAACTGAAAAGGTTTTGATGGCTTGGGAAGAGATTGTAAGAGAATTTTGATTCGTGGGGGTTGTGCTCTTCGGGCACATGGTAGGCAATTCTTTATATACTTGGCAATATCTCGCCATCTGTTGTCCCACCAATACTTCGTGGAAATGCTGGCGTTTGTGGCTCTTTGTCCACTATGGCAAGCTTGGATGCTGTTGTGGCACTGGGTAATAATTCTTGATTGCAAGTCTTTTGGTATTACTATACGTTTACCCAGGGGGGTTCTTATGATATAGAATTCCATCCTCTGCAACAAAATCCGGATGGGAGCAATACTGGCAGCATTTTGCATCATTTTCCTGGGAGTCGTTTAATGCATCAATTAGTACATCGCCTGTTTGAGCTACTCTCACCTTTCTACTAAGTGTGTCAGCATTCTGGTGCAATCTTCCAGCTTTGTGTTGCACTTGGGAATCATACTCACTCAATTCCAGGGCCTAGTATGTGAGACGGCTGCTAGGGTCTTTTAAATAATTGCCACTAAAGTGCTGCGTGATCTGTTGTTATTGTAATTTTTCTTCTGTAAAGGTAGCATCTAAAGTAGTTAACTCCGAACATTAGTGCCAGTAATTCTTTCTCTGTCATATTGTAGTTGATTTCCACCTGGTTCAGTTGACTGGATGCGTAACCAGTTGGTCTTTCCTCATCATCAATAATTTGACTCAGAACAGCTCCTACAGCAAGGTCGGATGCATCACATGAGAGAATGAATGGTTTTTCAAGATCAGGATAGATCAACGAGGGGGAACTGGTTAGATAATCTCTGAGATACTGCACAGCAACTTCGCACTCGGTGGTCCATTGGTAGGGTACATTTTTTTTTCAACAGGTGGGTAAGGGGTTTAGCTACTGTGGCATAGTCCTTTACAAACGCCTATAATAATTGCTGAGTCCCAGAAAGCTTATCAATTCTTTTACATTCTTAGGGGAAGGGAAGGTTCTAACTGCTTCAATTAGACGGGTGTCCAGTTTTACTCCATCGGCACTAATAATGTGCCCAAGATACTGCACTTGACTCTCAGCAAGGGAACATTTTTCTATTTTTAAGCTTAAATTATCACTTCTTAGTCTAGACAAAACATTTCTTAACTGGGTAACATGCTCATCTATGGTCCTGGAAAAAACAATGATATCATCTAGACAGACTAGGCACATTGTGGGTTTTCCGTCCTCTAAGTAATAGGTCGACAAATCTTTGGAAAGTGGCTGGCACTTTGCACAACCCGAATGGCATTCTCAGAAATTCATATAGACCGAAGGGAACTACAAATGCTGTTTTTGGCCTGTCCTATGGTGCAATCAGTATTTGGTGGTACCCACTCTTCATGTTAAGGGTAGTGAAGTATTTACAATTTCCTAACCTGTCTAGTGTCTCGTCAGTACGGAGGAGAGGGTAAATATCAGGAGTAGTTACCTTATTTAATGCTCTCATATCGGTGCAAAGATGGTAGGTCTTATCTCCATTGATTGATTTCTTGGGGACCACAACGATTGGGGATGACCAGGAACTGGCGGAGGGTTGTATTATCCCTGCTTCTAGCTGCTGTTGGATAGTTTATTCCACATCGGGCTGGAGGTGGTACGGAATTCTATATGGTTTCTGTGCAATGTGCCTTGCATCTCCGGTGGGAATTTTATGGTAAACCAGGTCAGTAGCCGGCAGATAATGCCTTTCCTCGAATAACCAGGAGTGTTCTTCCAAGACGGACTACAATTTATTTTGGTCAGCCACAGGTAGATGAGCTAACTTATCCTTAAATTTGTCTTTGAGCATGGGAGCGATATGACATATATTATGTCTCGGGAGCCAGTGTTTTTGTTCGATTTTGGCTTCTCCTGTACAGGGTAGTCTTCTTCAATCTCATGGCCACTAACTTTAATGGTGCCACTAAGAATCTCTACCTCCTTCATCCCAAAATTGTCCAAACAGACGGGAACGTAAAATTTCTTCCCCTGCACTTCTGCTGCTGTTAATCCGCTTTTAACATGGACTTGTAACCTGTCGAGGACATCATTTTGAAGGAGACGATCCACCAATATGGCTGTTCTCGGCAGTCTGCGGGATTTTATCCCAAGCCAGAGAATGCATACCGTGCCACCGCTGATTCTGACAGAGGTAGTTGTACGTAACTCCCACATTTGCGTGGAAGAAACCTGTGGAAGCCAAATTCCGTGCGACGGAATGACGTGAGATTGTCTTTATTGCCTGTTGTGATGTATTATAAGCTTCTATATGATTTGTATGTACATGAACCAATTTGTTTTAATAATTACATGTGTCGTGTATTTAGCCTGGTGCTGGCTAGATCAGCGTATCCTTAATTTGTTTACTGGTCATGAAAGATCTGGCAGTTTGGCAACCTAAGGAAGGTACATTATTCCTCTATTATGATAAAGTTTTTGCAGTCAGATGAGGTTGAGATCTAAGAGGACACAATCACATGTGGAGATTTATTTATTTACTTCCCAAGACTCTTGCCTTGTGCAGTTTACAAGGGATAGAGGACAAGCCGTATACACAGAATGACGTGAGAGCCGCCAAAATGGCAGGTTTCCTCACCGAGACGGACGGTTTGCATTCTGTAATCGACTACACTCTGGTAGTGGTGAAGGAAATCACTCCAGAGGATGACATCAAAATCTCGCATTCATTTCCAAATTATGTCCATGTCAAAAGGGCAGTAGCTGGCTCCGATTTTCAACTTAACTTGACGATACCCAGTGGGTATGATTATCTCGTCACTCAGACCATTAATGTGATGAACACTACTCTGTCCCTATGCCCTATGAATAACATGCTCATTTGTACTCCCGTGTGAATAAGTACTCTTACCTTCTTTCCTCTAATTTTACCCTGGAGGAGGATACTCGCCACCTCATTTACGACACCGTGATGGATTGGATGCATAAATGTTACAGGGGGTGCAGTGTGGCGGTGTGACTTGCCCCTCGACCGTTTCCCGGCTGCCTTTGGGGTCAGGGTGGATTGTTGGCAAATTGTTCCCTCTGCTGGTTATACGAGGGACTCACCGTTCGCTCTCTTCCGCTGGCAGCTTCCAAACTGATCAGACTCCCTCCTCACCTGCTCTCTCGGGTGGCTGCCCATTCAGTCTCGGTGGCTTCTCCAGGCCTGCCTTTTTTTATGGCATTAAAACTTCATACAGTTTTAAACTATGTTTTATTCTTCACATCAACGGGTGCCTACTGCTTTCCCCTCCTGGCCAATCCTGATTCAGAACAGCTCCTACGGCAAGGTCGGATGCATCACATGAGAGAATAAATGGTTTTTCAAAATCGAAATAGGTCAACAAGGGTGAACTGGTTAGAACATCTCTGAGATGCTGCACAGCAGCTTCACTCTCGGTGGTCCATAGAGAGGGTACATTTTTTTTCAACAGGTGGGTAAGGGGTTTAGCTATTGTGGCATAGTCCTTTACAAAATACCTATAATAATTGCTGAGTCCCAGAAAGCTTTGCAATTCTTGTTCATTCTTAGGAGAAAGGGAAGGTTCTAACCGCTTCAATTAGACGGGGGTTGGGTTTTACTCCATCAAAGTTCACGAGAACAGTGTTCCATGCTCTCTGATGACAGCTGATCAGGCACCATCAGATGCAAACCGCATCTAGCCCACAGGTAAACCGCCAGTAAGCGGCAATCTCTGTTCAAAACTTGAGTCCTCTTTGACACTGTTTTTCCGTTGTATTTTCTGAAGGAATACCAACTACTGAATTAGTATTACTTAACTGTATGAGGTGTCTCAGGACACTGCGATATACCCAAGGATAGATGGGAGTTTTAAGCAACCGGCTGGGCCCAATGAGGCCAGCATTACAGAGTCATAAGGACGGCGAATTTGGTCACACAGTAAAGTTTTTTTTTTATATGAGAGATGTCGAGTTTTAAGAAGAAGTAGGTAGCAGCTATCTTGGAATCACAGAATTTTCTTATACACAGTTAAGTAGGCGATACCATCGTGTCAACGATGCGCCATGCACTATACCTTCATAAAGGAAACGTCCTTCAGAAATTACGCTCAGTTTAGTCATTTCTAATTCAATTTCTTACACTTTTGGTTTTCCTGTCTATGGGGTCTGTCATCTTTTCCTCTTCTATTCCAACACTCCGAATCTTCTGTTTCATTTCTTACTTCTTGTCAGAGTACCAAGCTAATCTTCCCTCTGTCCACATGCATATGTCTCTATTGCTGAGCCCCTTTTCAATTAGCGTGTCAACACTTGTGGTTGTCGACTGAAGCCTATTATATAGGAGGATCCGGGTAACAAGCTAGCATTTCTGCACTATTGAAGGTATTGAATTTATTTGAATATGTTTTACGTATAATGCCTAACTACATAATTGTTGTGACGTATCTGTCACTTATGAACCAATTTACTATGGCATAATGTAATTTTAAACAGAATCCACTGCAACAACGCATCTAGCGTGATGTCACGCGTAGTCCCACTTCTGACACCAGTTGTTAATGAGTCAGGATTGGCCAGGTGGGGAAAGCAGTAGACACCCGTTGAGGTGAAAAATCAAACGTAGTTTTGACAGTATGAAGTTTAAATGCCATAAGAAGGAAAGGCGGACCTTGAGAAGATGCCGAGACTGGATGGACAGCCGCCCAAGAGAGCAGTGAGGAGGGCATCTGGTCGGTTTGGAAGCTGCCAGCAGAAGAGAGCGAACAGCATTCATTTCCACTCCCGACAGCTGGCCACAGTTCCACCCCCCTTTGACCACCTACAAGCCTCCCTATTGGTCGGTCAGATCGTAAGACGCGTAGTTTGGTAGCATTACCTCACCAGCAACATGTGAGTTTAGCTGCTGATGGTTCAACACGTGAGTTTCAGAGTGGTTCTATCTGGTTTTGGGCAACGTGACTGAGACGCTGCAACTTATTGTGAGGCAGAAGGCACTGACGAACATTAAGTGAAAAAATAAAAATTAAAATTTATACTAATAAATCAATTCAGTATTGGCTCCCACTGTACACCTGCAAACCTATACCTATTTCTTCAGTATTGCTTCAGGTAACACAGTGATAAATTGTGTTGCCGTACGTCCAGTAAAATGAAATACAAAGGGAGCTAGATGAGAAAAAATTTACGATCAGTTCAAAAAAATGACCCCAGTTATGAACTAGCAACATAATCCCACATTGAGACAGTTGTCTATGAGATAATTAGTGATCGAATAACCAGCTGACCGAGATCTGATTCAACTGCACTGCTTAATGCTTCGAATGTGTCATTACTGCCCCTTTAACATCTGTCCTTGGGAACAAAGAGTTCTAGTGAAAATTAATTTCATTATTGTTCAATAAAACAGTAGTTTAGCTCATATTATGTAAGTTTATTTTCTCCTTATTTAAATAAACTAAGATTAAACTGTGATTTTTATCATACCTGACTTACCTTGGTAACATAAGGAAACCTATTCTTTTCATGTGTACAAAATGCGCCACTCGCTGGCCTACGTTATGAAACACGGTGCGCCCGCTCGAGGGTTAAAATTGATGTGACTACCCTAAAAGATGAAGTGAAGAAAGAAATTAAAAAAGAAAATCAAGGTAGTTAGCTCTAGTCTTTCAGAATTAAATAAGAAGGTTGAGGTAGTAGGGAAAGATTGTGATGAAAAGATAAAGATGATAAATTAACATGAATGAGTTGTAGATGTGTAGAAGAGAGAAAGAAGCTTCATGAAGACTATAGTAGGAAGGTGGAGGCTTCCGAAAACCAGTGTAAGGATTAAGTCAAAGCTGCCAGGAAATTTTGTGCTGAAAACAGGGTTAAACTTGAGAAACAAATCGATCAGATTAAAAATGCTCAAACAGTCCATTGGTGTACTGTCGGTCCGTAGTGTCCAACAGGCACAATATTTCGGCCATCGTCAGGTGCACTGACAAACTGAGCTCCTAAGGAAGGGCAGCCATCTTAAATCTCCCTCCCCTCGTGAGACATTCTCTCTGTGGTCCGTGTCAGCAGTCGGTGAGACGCTGGCGTCAGCGTCTGTGGTGGCGTTGGTATAATTGCCTCGTCCGCCCTAGTCGCCCATTCGTTTCCTTTGCTGAGCATCTTTTTAATTAGACTCAATGCTGGTTCCCATGCCCTGCTGACGTTGTAGTCGCAGTCTCGGTTGATGAGTCCATCCCTGGTATGAATTTCGATAGCCTCTCTAACGACACTGTCCCAGTATTTAGATGTCTCTGCCAAGATCCTGGTATGTTGGTAGTCCATTTCGTGATTTTCGGACAAACAGTGCTCTGCGACGGCCGACTTGTTGGGGTACCCAAGTCAAGTGTGTGTCTGATGTTCTTGGCAATGATCTTCGATGGTGTGCACTGTCTGTCCAATATGTCTTCCCACATTGACACAGAATCTGGTTATGCCGGGCTTCCGCAAATCGAGATTGTCTTCGACACTTCCCAGTAGTGCTCGCATTTTATTTGGTGGACAAAAGACAGTTCCTACTCAGTGTTTCCTTAATATTCGTCCTATTTCCCCCATTAGTGTGCCAGTATATGGTATATATGCTATCTCTTTCTCCATGACTACTTCCGTGCTCCCACATATAGATTCACACCGGTAGCAGACATTGTCAGTACAGTTGAACAGGTTGCTGTGCAACTACCACTTGAAGCAGCTGAAGAAGTACACTGGGAAACCTGCTGTGCTCTGACAAGAACTAAACTGATCAAGTCGAATATTACCAGCAGGGAGAGGGCAGCCATTCGAGACCTGAGACAGAACCCTGAGATTGTTGTCTTACTGGCTGACAAAGGCAATGCTACAGTTGTTCTTTCCCATAAGGACTACATTGAGAAGAAGCAGAGCCTGCTAAATAACGAATCTTACTGGAAGATCAGCACTGACCCCACAAAGAAGGTGGAGAACAAGACTAGAGCCTGTCTCTGCAGTAGGGATATTTTTTGAGAATGTACTCCACTAGTAATAACTGTAATAACAGCAAGTGTACAAACTGTACATGTTTAAGTGTTTACTGAACAGTGGTAGTGATTTGAATGGCGTTTCACAGGCATTTTTTGAATCCATTAGGAACGCGGAGGGTATAGTGATAATGCATGTTTCTGGAATAAAAATTATTGGTGCTACTGGTAAGACATCAAAGATGGTGAAACAAGAGGTACTATTAACTGAGGAATTGGCAGGACAGCTGTTGGAGTGCAGTTTCTTGGTAATTCAAAATCTCAGTATTGATGTAATATTTGGGAATAATTTCTTGTGCAATTAGCAAGTAGGGGGTTCAGCATTCTGTGTTGGATTCATTATGTGGCGATAATGCTTACCCCAGCTGTCTGTCACATTTTTCCTGATGTAGTCAAACTCTTCTATCCTATCCTATCTGTTAATCAGAAACATTCTTCTTCGATTTTGTATAGTAGGATACTTTTGTATAAGAGAAAGGAAGAAAGTAAATTGGTACAATGATTAAAGAATTTCTGTCAAATGAAGAGGTAAGGTAAACAGAAAATAAAAGGTGTCAGCACATGTGGAGGAGAAGGTGCAGCTTATCTGAAAACATTACCATCTGAAGTAATCAGCTCATTCATGCAGCAGCTGAGGCAATATGCAGTAAAAACCATCTTAAATATGAGGTCTTAATATTAATTGTGATATAATAGATGTGTTTGTGTTCAGTGCAGTCAGTATATTGAGGTAACTATCTACCTCTAGAAGTGTGTCATGGTACAGCATTTTCTAACATTAAGGAATTACAACTTTAAGCATTGTTGCCTGGAGTAATGTGTGTGGAAAGAAAAAGCAAGATTTATATGTATATCGCCCTTCAGGCTAGAATCTTAAGCAATTTGATGGGAGACAGTGAAATAATAGTTTTTCTGACTGATAATTTTGTCTGATCAGTAATGAGAGTTAAGTTTACCTTAGCATTAGGATCTGTTACTGTGGAGTTTTTTTTTTTCCTCAGTAGAGTGAATTGTGCATTAGATAATCAGAGCAGGGGTTATATATTAGATAGTGAAACAATAATAAAATAATGAATAATGTTAGGGTCTTGATGGTTAGGGAGCCTGTCTCTGCAGTAGGGATATTTTTTGAGAATGCACTCCACTAGTTAACTAAATGAGAAAGGTAAGTAAAATAATGGAGCTGACACACATGCTTGAGTAATGAAAAAGATAACTGTACACAAACAAATGTGGTGTAACTGTATTGATTATGTAATTATGAACTAAGCAACATTGGGTACTGCGTATATTGTGCAATTCATGACACTGCAGCTGGGAATGAGAGCTTAAAACAAATAGCAATATTTTAGTGAGGTTCAAGTAATATAATGCTGCATCATTGGATCTATAGGTTATCTGAAAACTTGTATTTGTGTTCAGAGGAATTATGAGCTTTGTAAGTGGTAATACTGGGATGAAGAAAAGTAATTTTTCTAATTAATTGATAACCGTGATGCTAAACTGATGTGAATATTCTGACAGGCCAACTATTTGGTAACATTTAGTGATTTTTGAGATTTAATTTTCTGATTGAATGAGAATAGTGCTCAGAGATGAGTGGAGAAGTGGGGCAATGATTTTGTACAACTTGCATCCCCTTGATTCTGATTTGAGTAGTAATTAAGTTATGTGATGGTGAGTCTATTCTTTTCTTTTCATAATGTAATGATTATGTTGCTGCACATCTTGATTTTTTGCTATTTTGCAAATGGGAAAGAAACAAAAGTCTTTCCAGTCTAACCAGTTTCAGACAGAGTTATGGTTTAAAGTAATGCTTTGTAATGTGTACTTGATTTAAAATTTTTTTTCTAGTCCACACCTGTCATACTATAGTCAATTTTAGTGCTAGTTAATGTAATGTTATGAGAATTGTGTAATGTATCTATTTATGAAGTAATGACTTATCATTTTAGTATGAAACATCATGTCTTAGACTAAGTTATAAGTAAAAGTAAGTGCACTAAAGTAGAGTATTTTGTCTAATTTTTCAGGTACTGTGGTAGAGGAGAACCACCTCCAAGGGAACTGATAGCAGTGCATTTCCTTGCAAACTGCCACTTGGACCTGTTGAAGGCATGGACAACTTGGTGAGAAAGTGTGTTAAAACTCATTAAAAGAGCGTAGGTGCTTGTGAAGAATACTAAGCATTTAACAAGTGAACTTTTCTGTCTAAACTTCTGTCTGTCTAAAGTGAACTGCAATGCACAGTGTAATTTAATTTTTTGCAACCCACGAGGATTTAATTTTTTTAAGCAAGACAGGACTTGTACAAAGGGATACGTATCTTTGAACATAATCTTCGTTTACGCAAAAAGGACATAACTTATGATGAAGATGTGGATATTTTGTGCAAATGTACAATACACTGTATGTAAATATTTTGTATGGGGATTTTTGTATCGCCAGTTCATGTAAGTATAAATTTGAAAAAACATATGTACTGCAGTTTTGATTTCTTATGTAATATTTTTTGTGTGTAGATTTTTAACCCACTGTCTGGGGTCATTTGTGGTCATTGAATTGCCCAGTTAGCTATTTGCAATATCTATCTGGTCAGTCCAATGAAGCAAGCTGGGATATTTTTACTTCCCCTCTTGTTTTGCCATTTACCTCCTTAAAATTCATTTTTGATTTAATTACCATTAACATAAGTGAGTATAATCTGCTTTTTCATGAAAGAGAAAGATTGGCCCTCAGTTTTAAAGAATAGAACACCAGATCTAATTTTGTGCTTAGCTTTATGTATGTAATTGATTTTCCAATTTATTTCGACTATTCCTAGTTAGTATCTTTTGTTATAGGGTGAAATCAGTAATTGTTTCATTACTTAAAGTCTTTTGTTGACGTATAAACAAATATAAATTCTGTATTAATTATAAAGATTTGGGAGACGAAACAATAGCATTCTTTAAGTATCTATTTGGCTCTATTCGAAAACATGTTAGCAAAGCCAGCTCTTAATTAATCCCAAAATTATTAACAGTTTTGTCAAATGTGTTGTTTGTGTAACTATATATGTTAATTTCATCACTTAAACAAATAATTCAGCCAAAAACCTTGTAGTAGAAGAATCTGTTAAAATGACAGAACTTTTCAATGTATTCAGTTAATGTAATGAGTTAAGTTTTAATTGTAATTTTTGTAAATTAAACATTGAACAATGTGAAGTTTCAGTACCTATTATTGTGAGGATATATAAGACCCCAGTTTTTGCTCCCGAGACAGTCAGTCCATGGCCGAGTTTCGGACAAGGAACCTGTATTGGTTAGATCAACAACAATGCATCCATAAAATAAATGTAACACAATTAGGCCAAATGTTAAAACAATGACAGTGTCTGCTCCATACATACCTTTCTATTCTTCAAGAACTGTGAACTTTGTGGTTAGGTTTTTAGTGCTCGTAGATGTTCAATAGTAAACTATTGTAGCAGTATGTGGAGGTTTGCTTGCAAACTATTAATGAGGCTTATGGAAAGTTAAAACAATAGTGTGCTGGCCACATATAACTGTGTATTATTCGGGGGTTGTGTACAGTGAAAGTAAACTACTATGAAACACCACTGTGCACCTTTTTGCTACATTATTTAAAGTATTTAGTGTTGTACAGACCCCATTTTTCAGCCAGCATCATAACACAGTACGTCGACATGGAGGACAAGAAATGAAGAAATGAAGAAGGGTACCGCCACAACACACACCCATGACCACAGTCTCTGGCACCTGGAGCCAAACTACTGAGTGATATGGGTAGTAACTTTATCAGTGAAACAATGAGAAGAGTAGGCAAATTGCTGCATATATAGAAAATCCGAACCACTTGCTACCATCTGCAGAGTAATGGAGTATTAGAAAGAACACACAGAACTTTAACTGAAATACTGAAACATTATACAGATCAAGCGCAGGCTGACCAGAATACTTGGATCCTGAATGCAGTTTTTATATCCAATACAAGACTGCATAGTACGCACTGGCTACACACCACATGAGTGTTCTTAGGGAGTGTGTGTAATGTACTGGGAATTTTACAAGTGAACACAGCTTAAGTAATTTTCAATTATGATTATTGAGTTAAAAGAGCAAATGAGAACTATGCACCAATGTGCACAAACTTTTAATGTTAAACCTAAATTGTGGAGTAAACAACATTATGATAAAACCCAACATCCAAAAAAGTTCTGACCAGAAGATGAAGTTTCGTTATTTGATGAAAGTGCACACAGGGGAAGATAGTCTAATTTAATCAATCAATGGTGAGGCCCATATATTGTAAACCAAATTAAAGGATAAAATGTGATCGTGCATTTAAGAGGGAGTAAGTATCTGACAGTAAACACCAGCCACCTGAAAGAGTTGTTTTAATTGCAAAGGATGTTACAAGGCATATGGTAGTGGGAATTACCATGCTAGCATTCAGGTACTTTTGTCCAAACAGTGGCACATCATCTGGATCTACAACTTACAAAATTCTAGTCATCCTCAGTATTATACTGCTACAATATGGGGAAAGTCAGTCTTTATGGTGTCATGCAGAGAACTGTAAGTTATTTTAATTTAGGACAATTAAATAAGAAATTTGAAAACACCAGAGTACTAACTACCAGAGATGTAGAATTCTGCCAGGAAAGAGTCATTCTACTTAATATGAGTGCTTTATATTGTCCAAGTGCAAAACAGGCATTACAATGGAACATAGGTAAAATAGGGAAATCTCGAAGTTTAATTGGACAATTAGCTCACCATGCCAGAAGAATAAGAAAAAATGGAGAACTGAATTTTGTTGCGGAAATCGTAAGATGTTATTTGGAAATCTAGATGATGATGATGGATCTTTATTTTAAGACAAAAATTGATGTGTTAGAAGGAGAACAAAAACATCTGTAAAGGTTAACTAGGGAGCAAGTTATAATAGTAAAAGCTACATTAACTAGTGTGAGACACAAGCAAATCATTGCACAATGAATGAAAAGGCTTAGTAAGCATATAATTCAGTTCAAGAATAGCACTGATAGAAGGTGACAGAGATATCTGGACTTGATAAAAGATGACTTTAAAGATAAGAGATTCCCAATAGTACTTACAGGGGCAATGTTTATCAATTGTATAAAGTAATCGATGTTGATGTCATTTCTGATAGTGTTAGTTACGTATTAAATATTCCTCCTTCAGAATGCAGTGTATTTGCTGTGTATAGAAATTGGTGACTTTGTGTTGAAGTAAATGCAAGGAAACAATTATTTACATATATAGACTCATATGAGGAAATAGTGTTAAGATTATGCTTAAGAACAGTATATAAGCTGAGTAATGAGCAGTTATTATGTAAAAAGGTAGATCAAAGTCACAGTGTAAGCAAGCAGATGTTTGTTCTTTCATCGACATATGATCATGAGATGTGTGAGGCAAGGATGTTAAGAGTGGTTAAGTGTAGCACCAAAAGAGGGTCTTACAGTGTTATGCAGTGAAAATTAACTCCCTGATGTATTTGTTCTTGGTACAGGCAAACTGAAAATTCTTTGTAAATGTAGAGGATGAGATGCCTAACTACTGGTACAATCAGAACATATTATTAAGACAAACGTAATAAATAATGATGTACACTTAAAAAGAAAGAAAGAGAGGAGAAAAAAGATGTACCATGAAGGAATTATCAGAATGGGATGGGAATCGATAGATGTGATGTAGATGTACAGACAAACAAATGTATACAATTTCAGAAAAAATTGATGATTGATTCAAGAGAAAGAGCTTCACAAATTCAGAAAGTCAGTAACATGTCGATCCACCTCTAGCCCTTATGCAAACAGTTACTCAGCTTGGCATTGATTGACGGAGTTGTTGGATGTTCTCCTGAGGGGTATAGTGCCAGATTCTGTGCAGTTGGCAATTAGATCATCAAAATCCCAAGCTGGTTGGAGAGCACTGCCCATAATGCTCCAAATGTTCTCAGTTGAGGAGAGATCCAGTGACCCTGCTGGCCAAAGCAGGGTTCGGCTAGCATGAAGACAAATGTAGAAACTCTCGCCTAGACATTCTCTCACTGAAATGTAAGCCCAGGATGGCATGCCATGCAGGGTAACAAAATGGGGTGTAGAAATCATCAATGTACCGCTATGCTGCAAGGTTGCTGCGGATTACAACCAAAGGGGTCATGCTATGAAAAGAACCTTCACTCCTGGTTTTTGGGCTGTATGGCAGATGACAGTGAGATTAATAATCCACTGCTGCCTGGGACAGCTCCAGACATGTCTTCGCTGGTCATTGGGGCTCAGTACAAAGTGGGACTCTTCACTGAAGACAATTATACTCCAGTCAATGAAATTTTGGGCCAATGGCGGCCTGGAGATGCCCCAGACATCCAGGAATGATGATATGTGGTGCCATTTCTTTTCATATCAGGACCCCTTTGGTTGTCATCTGCAACACTCATTCAACACAACAGTATGTCAATGATTTTAAATGAAACAACAAGTTTACTGTTACCAGTCACCGTTTTACTTATTTCCACGATGCGTTTCAAAGGTTTAAACCTCCATCATTGGGTCGATTTACATTATTTAGTATGACATTTGTGTGTGCGTTGTGTTACGATTTTTGTAGGAACTTGTGGCACTGCGTAGTGGAGAAACAAGACATATTTTTGGAGGAACTTGTGGCATTGCCTAGTGGAGAAACAAGACAATATTTCAGAAAATATTGTCTTGTTTCTCCACTAGGCAGTGCCACAAGTTCCTCCAAAAATCGTAACACAACACACACACACACACACAAATGTTATACTAAATAATGTAAAGCCACCCGATAATGGAGGTTTAAACCTTTGAAACGTGTCGTGGAAATAAATAAAATGGTGACTGGTAACAGTAAACTTGTTGTTTCATTTGATGTCAATAACAGTCACGGTAAAGTCTAACCTAAAATGTTCTCATTTAAAGTATGTCAATGATATTCTATGCCCTGTTTTGGTGCTCTTCATGGCAAATCATCCTGGGCTTACATTTCAGCAAGATAATGCCTGTCTGCACATGGGTTGTCTTCTTGCTTGCCAAACACTAAATTGTCACCAAGGTCACTGGATCTCTCCTCAATTAAGAATATTTGGAGCATTTTGGACAGGGCCCTGCAACCAGCTCAGGATTTTGAGGATCTAGCATGCCAATTGGACAGAAATTGGCACATATCTCTTAGGAGAACATCCAACAACTTTATCATTCAATGCTAAGCTGAATAACTGCTTGCATAACAGCCAGAGGTGGACCCACACATTATAGACTTGCTCAATTTGCGAAACTCTTTCTCTTGAATAAATCATTCAGTTATTTTTTATTATTATTTTTTTTTTTTAAATTGAAATCATTTATTTGTCTGTACATGTTGATCACATCTACTGATTTACACCCCACCCCCACCCCCCACTCCCACCCCAAATTGCACAGGAGGTGGTTACTCCCTCTGTAATTCATTATTTACAAAATGTTCTCCCTGCACTTTGAATATGTGATCTTTTGAGGGGGAAGGCAATATTAAAATAATGGTAAATGGTGTTTCTGGAGCATGGTGACCACTATTGCGGCTTCTTCTACATCTATATCTACATCCATACTCCGCAAGCCACCTGACGGTGTGTGGCGGAGGGTACCTTGAGTACCTCTATCGGTTCTCCCTTCTATTCCAGTCTCGTATTGTTTGTGGAAAGAAGGATTGTCGGTATGCTTCTGTGTGGGCTCTAATCTCTCTGATTTTATCCTCATGGTCTCTTCGCGAGATATACGTAGGAGGGAGCAATATACTGCTTGACTCTTCGGCGAAAGTATGTTCTCGAAACTTCAACAAAAGCCCGCACCGAGCTACTAAGCATCTCTCCTGCAGAGTCCTCCACTGGAGTTTATCTATCATCCCCATAACGCTCTCACGATTACTAAATGATCCTGTAATGAAGCGTGCTGCTCTCCATTGGATCTTCTCTATCCCTTCTATCAACCCTATCTGGTACGGATCCCACACTGCTGAGCAGTATTCAAGCAGTGGGTGGACAAGCTTACTGTAACCTAGTTCCTTTGTTCTCGGATTGAATTTCCTTAGGATTCTTCCAATGAATCTCAGTCTGGCATCTGCTTTACCGACGATCAACTTTATATGATCATTCCATTTTAAATCACTCCTAATGCGTACTCCCAGATAATTTATGGAATTAACTGCTTCCAGTTGTTGACCTGCTATATTGTAGCTAAATGATAAGGGATCTATCTTTCTATGTATTTGCAGCACATTACACTTGTCTACATTGATATTCGATTGCCATTCCCTGCACCATGCGTCGATTCGCTGCAGATCCTCCTGCATTTCAGTACAATTTTCCATTGTTACAACCTCTCGATACACCACAGCATCATCTGCAAAAAGCCTCAGTGAACTTCTGATGTCATCCACAAGGTCATTTATGTATATTGTGAATAGCAACGGTCCTATGACACTCCCATGCGGCACACCTGAAATCACTCTTACTTCAGAAGACTTCTCTCCATTGAGAATGACATGCTGCATTCTGTTATCTAGGAACTCTTCAATCCAATCACACAATTGGTCTGATAGTCCATATGCTCTTACTTTGTTCATTAAACGACTGTGGGGAACTGTATCGAACGCCTTGCGGAAGTCAAGAAACACGGCATCTACCTGTGAACCCGTGTCTATGGCCCTCTGAGTCTCATGGACAAATAGCGCGAGCTGGGTTTCACACGACCGTCTTTTTCGAAACCCATGCTGATTCCTACAGAGTAGGCAGCAGAGAGAGGCATGGCGATAATGGTGCATGCAGCAGCCCTCTTTGGCCCTCTGCATATGCACTCCAAATTGCCTTTATATGGTGGTACTCCAGAGCGACACACTGGAGTGTGCTTTGGTGTACGTCTGATATCCATACAGGATTTTCAGAGTGACAATGCCACAGCTGAAAATATATTGAGATTAAGAAAGCCACTGAATTGAAACAATATACCATTATGATGATGAATTGCCTTCCACTAGATGAATGTTTAGCAGCCACACTTCATTTTTAACATCATGTCCTCCCAAAAGTTAAAAACTCATGCAGTTGCTTGTGCCACATTATATATTTATTTAAACACAGAAAAATGTACAAATAGGCAAGTATGGGATAAACATGGTGTGAGGACAGAAATTGTTGTGGACAAATGCCTCTATTACAGAAATCCTAGACATTTTAATAATTATTTTTGGACACAACTGAATATTTATAGAGATTAACAAAGCTGCTGATATTGAAACAATATGCCATTATGAGGAAATGCATTCCAATAGATGAATGTTTAGCAGCCACACTTCATTATTGGCAACTGGGCAGTCACTAAAAGTCCTAGAGTTGTGTACTTCAGGTTCTGAAGTATCAATTTGTTATATAATACCACAACCAAACTGAGGAAATTTACACCATACTAATTGTAAAAATTATATATCTGCAAGTAAATAATGCATATTTATTTTTAAAAAAATGTTTTACCAAGTAGTGGACACAATTTTCACAAACTGACAATTTATACTTTAGAAGGCCAAAATGTTTAAGAGTGTATGCAGATTGCAAATAATTTCTTGAAGCTACGAAAGTGCATTAATAATTAAATGAAACAAGTTATTCTTGGTTATTTTGTGGTTGTAATTTTTCATTCATGTTAACTGGTTGTGGAGAGCTCTGTAGTGCCCCTGGAGTTGTAGGACTGGGTGTGATACCAGATTTGCAGTTTATACTGCATGCTGGCAAGCAAAAAAATTTCTGAGTTTTCAGAAAGAACTGTGTTAGGAATGGTCTACTTTGACAACCCTTTATTCAAAATAAACTGTGCTCAGTTGTTTGTCTCACTGAGCATTGGTGCAATGAGGCTGAAATTAATCAGTTAGTCTTGCAGTCTTATAATTTAGCGTGTGCATACTGTAGGACTTCTATGAAGTGTGGAGGGTGTTGTATTTATGTAAAACAAAATTATCAGTATAAGACCAGAAGCGATTTATGTGTAATCAGTGAAGAGCAACATTTTGAACTGGCAGCAGTTGAAATCAGGGACCAATACAGGTGTAGGAATTTGATTATCTTAAGTATATACAGATCTCCTAGTGGAGACTTCAGTATCTTTTTCTCCAAACTTAATCATGTTCTTAACAAGATATCCACTCCAAAGAACCACATTATCATAATTGAAGACCTAAATGTGGATAAACGGAATCCTGATTCTACATGGGACTCATTACAAAGTCTTGCTCAAAGTTTCAATTTAGTTCCAATGGTTAACAGTGCAACCAGAATAACAAAATACTCAAAGACAGCTGTTGATCAGGTATTAACAGATTAAGGCAAAGATAACTGTGAGGTGGTGTTAGCAGAGCTAGGATTATCTGATCACTCAGCTCAAATCATGAATATAAAAGTGTCTCCAGAAGAAACAAAGAAAATGCATATTTACAGACGATTTTTTTCTAAAAAAAAATAGACATGAGTTTGCCAAACAGATAGCAGGACAAACATGGGACTCAGTATACTCAGAGGTAGATGCAAATGAAAAATTCAAAAATTTCATGACATTGTTTAAATTAAATTTTGAAGAAACATTTCCTAAAGTATTATGTCCATTATCAACAGCAGAAAAAAGCAAGTGGGTCACAAAAGGAATCAAAAAATCATCTGAAACACTAAAGTACCTGAGCTCCATTAAACACAGCCAAACGAATCCTGCTTTCTCACTCTTTTATAAAAGATATAGGAAAACATATAGGAAAATATTGCTTGCAGCAAAGAGAGCTCATAACTCCAAAATAGTGCACTCTGCTGAAAACAAAAATAAGGCAGTATGGAAGATTGTGAAGCAGGAAACTGGTACCAGGAAAATGAATCTGTCAAACTTGAAAATCAAAGAGGAAGCGACTCTAATAAAAGACCCAATATATTTGGCAAACTATATAAATGATTATTTTAGTAGCATAGGAATAAAATTACAGGAAAATTTTCTAACAGCCCCTCAGGTCAAAAAGCCAAAAAATGGTATATCACACTCAATGGTGTTATTCCCTACAACACAGGAAGAAGTCTATAAAGCAGTCAGCAAACTGAGAAACAAAAACTCAGGTGGTCTGGATGAAGTCCCCATTTTTATAATTAAGGACTGTATCAAGAGCCTACTTCCACCTTTAGTTGATATTATAAATCAATCTTTCAAGCAGGGCTACTTTCCAGACTATTTAAAATATGCGAAATTACTACCTCTCTTCAAAAAAGGTGATGCAGGAATAATTGAAAATTATAGGCCAATTTCTCTACTATCATGCTTTGCAAAAATATTAGAAACTATTATGAAAGATAGGCTAATGAATTATTTAAATAAATACAACTTACTGTCTGTTGACCAGTTTGGATTTCGATCGGGGAAAAGCACAGAATCAGCTACAGCACACCTCACAAAACACATTCTAGAAGCATTAGATAAAGGGAACTACACAACAGGTATATTTCTTGATCTAACTAAAGCGTTTGATACAGTAGACCACAACATATTGTTAAATAAGTTAGATGAACTTGGAATAAGGGGACTTGTGAACAAATGGTTCCAGTCATATCTAAAAAATAGAAGACGGATAACTGAAATCTCACATATTTCAAGTTACGAAAACTATATTGTAAAGTATACTTCAGACCCAAATTATGTAAATATAGGTGTCCCACAGGGTAGTGTCCTTGGCCCAGTACTATTCCTCATTACATAAACGACTTCCCACAGAGCATCAAGCATGGACAAACAATATTGTTTGAAGATGACTCAAATGTTCTAATCAGTGACAAATCACCAGATGCACTAAAAGAAAAAGCCAAACAAACACTAAACAGTGTACATGAGTGGGCATCCAATAATAAACTAACACTAAATCTTAAAAAAACAAATGCTGTTAACTTCTATGTCTGCAAAAAACCACACTATAACAACTTTAAGTTAAACAATGAAACTATAGAATGTGTAGACTACACAAAATTTCTTGGTATGCATGTTGACAGTCACTTAAAGTGGGAAGAACATATTAAAATACTTAGTAACAGAATCGCTACAGCATGGTATGCTCTGAGAATTCTGACTGCAGTTTGTGATACTACATGTGTCAAATCTGTATATTTTTCTTATATCCACTCTGTTATTACCTACGGAATAATATTTTGGGGAGTCAACAGTAAAAATATTCAAATAGTTTTCAAATTACAGAAAAGAGCAATTCGTATAATAACCAAGAGTGGCAGTAGGGCTCACTGCCTTGAACATTTCCAAAAGCTGGAAATCCTAACTGTCCCCTGTGAATACATTTTTCAAAGTGTTATGTGCGTAAAAAAAAATATTGACTGCTATATGAAAAATTCTTTAGTACACAGCTATGAAACTAGAAACCAATACAGTCTGCATCTAGAGAGGAAAAATAAAGTTAAAACTCAGCAGAGCTTGTTGTACAATGCTGTTAAATTATATAATAAATTACCCCAAAAAATAAAAGATATTGACACAATCGGACAGTTCAAAACAAAACTAAAATTTTTTTTTATTAAATAAAAGTTATTATGCAGTGATGGACTATCTGAATTAAAACATGTAGTGTAATTAAAGTAGCCTGCATTGTAATACACAAGGAAATAATTATAATATGAAATCAAAAATTGTACAGTACTATAAGAAAATTACAAATTACACAAGGAAATAAAACTAATTTAAGATACCTCAAAAATGTGTGTAAATACAAATTTTATGTGTATAATTGTAGGTATATTGTATTGTATATGATTTTGCTGACGAAATCCACACAATGTAAATTGTTACATGGATTAATAAAGAAATCAATCAATCAATCAAAAACCTTTCAGTTTATACAGCCTGAGTGCAGCCCATCTCCTCCAACTTCCTGCATACGTTAATGCCAACAGGTCCATATTTGGTTGTTTCAGATGTAGACTTCAAAGCAGCCTGACAAATTTGCATAAATTCCATTGTTCCTTTCTACTCTCTTAATTTCCTGTTTATTGTTTTAGATAAGTGAAATATTTTTGTAGTGTGTGTTGCAGATGCCTGAGATGTATGTTTTCTTGGTTTCATAGTTTAAAACAACTTCTCAACATTATCAGATGTGAGAGTCGAGTCAAGAATGCGTGCCCTACATTTGTTACATCATGCATTTACATGTCTGCTTTTGGACAAGAGCACACCTGCAGCTGAGAAGTGCTCGTTGAGAGCGCACTCCTCATATTTGATACATCTCACATCAACACACAGTATTGGTATGTGTATGTTCTTGGAGTGTACATTCCAAAAAGCATCAGAAAAGCTGCCCATGTAAACAGAGCTAATGACAACACTGGACACAGGAGTAGAGCCACACCTTCTTCTCAGGTGAGTGCTGCGTCCAATGTTTTTGTTTCTCGATGGTATGGATGGAGCAAGTGACGTGGTGATGGCGCATATTTTTGTAATTATGGTCATATAAATTTAGTACAGTATCTGCAGATCACAGTGTCCATGTTAATGTATCTCTTGGTGAATTCAATTTATTTACCTAAAAAATTACTGTAGGTTCCCAGTTGTCTTTTTTGGCAAAGTGGTGATGATTCTGTATCACTTGCTGAATTGTGCTGTAGAAACAAGTCACACGTATTGTTTTTTACCATTGTCACTGTGCCCTTTTGTGCCTACCAGTGCAATTGTGCTGGTCCTGTCACAAACACACTCATTTAAAATGATGTGTAAATCTGCTTTCTTTATCATGATAAACCATTTTCCTTTTTCAAACAAAGATACAGTTTATACATTTGAGCCAAATTTAACAGGGAGGACAGACACTTTTGAAACAAATCTAACAAACCAAACAATGGTGAAGCGAGCAAACATATGTAATAACCATATACTGGAGGTGCTGAATTGTATACAGGATGAAGAAAAAATGCCACACTTGGCAGTTGGCATGTGATTCCTCATCCCAATTCAAGACAAAAGTGTATCTAGCAAACCCTAGTCAGTAAGTTTAGTAGAAACACAATTTGAAAAACACTGTGTATGGTGTGGCTAAGATCAGGTAGCATGAACTATGCTCTGTGCTGAAGCTGTCTCACTAGCTGAGTGAGATGAGGCATTGCTTTGCGGAACTGATACACAAACTCGCCGACGTTCGAGTTGAGTCCAGTTAAAGCATTAAATTGTATTCAATTTACAGCTCAACAATATGTTATTTGTGTATTTCTTTCTGTTACTGTTACCTTTATTTAAACATGAATGCATAATACGAACCTCTTACAGATATAAATGACCACTTTGTTTTGTCCATGACACAAATAAAGCCAATAGAAAATAATAGAGAATACAGTAATATCAATCATATGCAATGAAGTACAAAAACATGTTAAGGCAGGCTACACTAGATTGCATATAATGCTATGCACAAAATACCATTCTGTATGTCTGATGTCCAGGCTTATTTTCACAGGGCCAGTACATATACCTACGAGAAAAATTCACTTTAGAGAAATGAAGTTCGAAATGACCATATAGCATTTGTGAACACTTCGCCACTTGCTGGATCGTACTTTGCTGGGCCCTACGCAACACACCAGCATCCACCATTACCAAAGTGGCATGCATGTGAGCTGTTAGGTCATGTACATCCATGAATGGAGTACTATAAACTTGTTCCTTTAAGTGTACTCACAAGTAAAAATCTAATGGATTAAGGTCTGGGGGACGTGGAGGCCAGACATTGGACCTCCCTGACCAATGCATTTCCCTGTAATGCTTCATTTAAACAGTTATGCTAACATGTTGTAATGACTTAAAGTGTGAGTGTGGATCTGGGTTATATCAGCTTATTCCCCAAAACCACCTTCCACTTCTTTACGAGATGACTTATTTGGAATTTGCAGCCACTCTTTACTGAAAACCTGCCTACTGGAAACCCTCTTGACTTCTTCTCCATCGAATAACACTAGGTACAGGAATTTTTAGACTCTTTCTACTTATGAAATAAGTAGACATACAAACATTACTTTCTGTCAACTAACGATGTATTTGACATCCATACACAATAAAAACCTCACTTTCCACATGAATATGTAACTTCCTGCAAGTCTCTCATTCAGTCAGACATTAGAAACAATTTGATTACAGTCAAAAGAAAGTTGGCTTGGATACCATGACCTTTCTTAACATGAATCATAAAATGAGTCTTGCCTCTAACAAGGTTGCATCTACAAGAGTACTTTTTCAACTGTTCTTGTTTCAATAACAATAGTCAATGACACAATAAGCACAGAGCTGCATATAAACTTCATAGTTCTTCCTTATACACTCCCTAAAACATCTAAGGATTGCTCAACAGGTACTTAGTGTCGTCAGACTGCCGGGTCTACTTTCTTCCCACGACTGATTTTAAACCTGCACACACAAACATGTGACACGCAGTAGGTAGGATTCTACCATCCCACACTCAAATTCAGAATATTGTGTGTTTGAGACGGTAGAAGGCTGAGTGGTTCTAGACTTACACAGAAATTCTCGAATCACTACATATCCCCCCTCCCCCTCCTCATATCAAATACGCGATATTTTATACATAATCATTATGTAAATGATATCTCTCATAACAGCATTTCATATCTTATCACTATACATTTCTTACATATGTATATATGCATATCTTTTCTTTCAATAACAATTCTCTGTCATCTCTTGAACAGTCTCTCACTTATTGTTCCTCTGCTCTTTTCTTATTTTACTTTTTTATTAAGACATGAGCATTTACTCATGGTTTTAGTCAGCTTTATTAATATTTAGGAATTTTGAGGACTCTTTTTCTTTTCTTTATTTCCTATTTATTTCAATCGTAAACTTCAGATGTTTGACACATGAGTAATCTATTTGCTATTCTTATGTTTTGTACATACCTTTTTCCTAGTATGTACTATTTTCATTATTTGTAGCCTGGAGGAACTCTGGACGAAATGAAAGTGTTCTTTTGACTCTCATTTAGTTCTAAACATAATAATGTTAGTTGTTCATAGAATTCACACTCCCCAGAATAATCCCTATAAAATGTGTGACTTTTGTCATGATACTGTCCCCTTCTCCTAGGATTAGCACCTATTCTAGCTTGTGGGTTGACCTTATGAGAGCAGTTCCTCTTTCCATTCTGGTAGGTACACCCCTTACAAAACAACCCTATTTTTTAGGCCACAGATCATCCTATCTCCATGTAGGCCCCTTTATACTTAGTGAATGCTGGGTATGCCCCCCTTATCCTTTCTGAGTAGGCCTCACAGTTCATTACCCTAGTATGCATTTCTATGTATACCATAATTAAATATCTTCTGGTAAAGATATAAATCTATTTTAAACTTCACATTCATTCTTTAATATATCGTTTACTCCCTAGAGTCCTCCTCTACTTATCAACTCCTATATTTTCAATAAATACTATGTCTACATATACTATTTACGTCCCACTATCCTTCAAATCATCAGGGTATTCATTACGCCGACATTTCTTAATGATCAACGTGACTAATTCTACTCCTACTTTTGTTTTCTTTCTTTGCTCATGCCTCTCTCTTATTTATCCTTTACTCATTACTACTTTATAGTTGTTATGTATGTGCACCTCTTCTTATGTATATTCAAAGTAGAACTGTCATAGCTTCCTATATATGTGCGCATACTTCCATATGTACAAACATTTTCCCTACAACACCTGGCTGTTCTCACATCGTGATAGGCTTCCTCTTATGTGATTTAATGTTTGTGTAGAAGTGTATACTTGTGTATATGTGGATGTGTGTTGGGGTAGTCTGATTCTTCGGCCTTCTTATCTAAAGATAAGATATAGGTTTTTAGTAACCACAGAAATAAGGAAGGACTTCAGTGATAGAAGTTTGTGAATATGGAAAAAGGGAAAAAATAGACATGTCCTCAAATGAGAAGCAAGAAAGGAAAAAATATATATAGATGCTAGGATCAAAGAAGAGAAAGAAGATAGACCCAAAGACAGGAAACCCTTCCCACCCCCCTTCCAGAGGATCCCTACCTCTCAGGTACTTGAGTGTGATGCCAGAGGAGGTTTGGTGTTAAATTGTCTCTTACAGAACAGACATGTCGCACCTTCACCCTTTGAGGTCCCCGAAGAAAATCCTAGCAACCCTATTGAAATGGCAAATGATGAAAAATCAGGCACACTTGTTAGTGAGGGTTGTTTGAAAGGTGTTATGTGTGTTTTGTGTTAATCATGATTTATCTGTTCTTGTAAATCATGCATTTAGCTACAATATCCACCCCTTTCAAAATTTATATAAGTCCTCCCATCTATATCACATCTCATGAAAAGTATAAAATACTCCATACAAAATAGAAAATCTATACACTGTGGTATAACAGTTGTTCAGCTAGTCACATCTTATTATATTTTCCACAAATATAATACTGTGTTTAGTTTATTTTGTCTAGATATAACTTTCTTTCTGTGATTCTCTTAAGATGGCCTCTATTTCATAGTCATATCCAGTTTTCTAAGCAATAAGATTACAGAATAGTTTTGGGTTTAAAAGGAATTCATTGCAGGAAACAATTTGGAAAAAACACTGTAAACAACTCGGGATCCAACGGTCGTTACTCCGCCCATTAACTTAGAATGGCTCAAATGGTTCAAATGGCTCTGAGCACTATGGGACTCAACATCTTAGGCCATAAGTCCCCTAGAACTTAGAACTAATTAAACCTAACTAACCTAAGGACATCACACACACCCATGCCCGAGGCAGGATTCGAACCTGCGACCGTAGCAGCCTCGCGGTTCCGGACTGTAGCGCCAGAACCGCACGGCCACCGCGGCCGGCTAACTTAGAATGTTAAGGTCCCTGGGGGATATACAATTTTACATCCTTTACATTGTATTTACCCTTCTCTATCTAAAGTTGAGCTGTGGAGATGGTTACTTTCTCTCTCTCTCTCTCTCTCTCTCTCTCTCTCTCTCTCTCTCTACCCCCCACCCCCATCTTAAATGCCAATCAAAATATTTCCTCATAGTACCCCCTGTATCCCCTGTATTATCAACTTTTCTTGAACACTTGCAGACCAGTGCTCCTTAAATTTCTTTTGAAAGTCTTCCCAAGAGGAAAAATTCCCAATAGTTATTGTGTCGTCATTCTGAGGCTTCCCCTACAAGGTACCTCACAACAAATTCGATCTTTTTGGAATCTTCCCATTTTTTTGGCAAAGCTTGGTTAAATCTTCTTAAGAAATGGATCGGATGTACATCTCTGTCTGGATTAAATTTCAGGAATTATCTAGAAAACCCTGAATTAGCTCCCCATTGCAAATCAGTCACCGCTTCTCTAGCTAACACAACATTAGGTGAAGTTACCCTGTTTTCTATTTTGTCTTAGATAAGCTTAATTTCTCCCACAGGTCATCCATACCCTTCCGGGTATCATTAAGTTCAGAAGAAGGAATAGGCGACACGTTCCCAGATGTTATTCTCTCAGCAACCTTTTGATCTATAATTTCTCCAAATTGTTCCTCCAAACTAATTACATTTATAATATCAGAGTTAGCTATTTTCTCTTTGAAATTCCTTTCTACATTATCTACCTGTGTATTGACACCTGTAATCTGTGATTGAATGATTGACATTAATTCGTAATGCTTATCTACACTCTCTTTCAAAGTATTCATTCCCTATCTTACATCACTATATTAAATATTGAACACATTTTCAAAAGATCCTAACTTTTCAATAAGTTCTGATTCTACATTATTACATTTGTTCTCAATGTCAAGTTCTAACATTTTCAATAAATCTTGAAAAGTATCATTCTGTTTCTGACTAAAATCAGTAAACATATGATTTATATGAGTAGTCAAAGAATTTGTCAGCTCATTCTTTAAATCTACTTTTAAATTCTCTACTTTATTACTTATAGCGTCGAACTCAGTCTTCAAAGCACCCGTGCCTTCACCTAGATTACTAAATTCTTTGCTCTGATAGTCGACTTTGGAATTTTAAAACCTAAATTTGTCATTTGAGTATTTAGAGTTTCACTCTGAGCATTTAATTGAGAATTTAATAAGTCTAGTTCTGTGCTTAGAGTCGCACTCTGAGCATTTAAAGCTTCACCCTGGGTATTTAATTGAGAACTTAATGAGTTTAACTTAAGACTCTGAGCTTTGATTAAATTTGTCAACTCGGGGCAGTCAGGCACTTCTTTGCTAATTTTCATGGCCATAGCAGGGTCTTGAGTTTCCCCAACCTGTTGTATATTTTCCATACTTTTATATGCCTTAGCTCTTGTAAGCATTTAAAACTAACTTTAAATATGATAATTACACAATAACAGTTCACTCAACAGTATCCTGTACCACTTCATGCTAAATTAATCAAGTTTTGTTTCATGCTCACCTGGCATAGAATTCTCGTTGCGTAGGTGAGCGGATGTGGAGGCAGGACAGCACCGGTGAACAGCAGCTGGTGCCAGCGTGTTGGATGTATGTTGGTTTCCAAGTCTGCGTCTCTGCGATGTGTGTGAGAGCTGTATATTCCCCGCACTGGATCTTTTTAACTGAAGTGTTCCATGCATACTTCTTCTTAGACAAATACATCGAAATCTTCTTTACTATTTCTATCGTTGTGAATTTTTCATTTCTTCAATGTTTTTCCATTTAAATTTTGCTCCATTGGATACTTGAACATATTCCAATGTCTCGGAGTAATTCCCTTGTCTTATTATGTTTGGTTGCTATGGCAACACGTAACAGCTTCTTCTCTCATTTTTGACTTAAAATTCCTGTTTTCTCAGTCCTTTCACGTAGGTTGCCACACTCTGATGTGTTGTAACGACTTAGTGTGAGTGTGGATCTGGGTTAGATCGGCTTATTCCCCCAAACCACCTTCCACTTCTTTATGAGATGACTTTCTTGGAATTTGCAGCAACTTTTCTTTATTGAATAGCTGACTACTGGAAACCCTCTTGACTTCTTCTTCATTGAATAATGCTAGGTACAGGAATTTTTAGACTCTTTCTACTTATGAAATAAGTAGACATACAAACTTTACTTTCTGTCAACTAACGATGTATTTGACATCCATACACAATAAAAACCTCACTTTCCACATGAATATGTAACTTCCTGCAAGTCTCTCATTCAGTCAGACATTAGAAACAATTTGATTACAGTCAAAAGAAAGTTGGCTTGGATACCATGACCTTTCTTAACATGAATCATAAAATGAGTCTTGCCTCTAACAAGGTTGCACCTACAAGAGTACTTTTTCAACTGTTCTTGTTTCAATAACAATAGTCAATGACACAATAAGCACAGAGCTGCATATAAACTTCATAGTTCTTCCTTATACACTCCCTAAAACATCGAAGGATTGCCAGACAGGTACTTGTCGGTGCCATCTGATGACAGCATCTACTTTCTTCCTGCGACTGATTTTAAGCTTACACACACAAACATGTGACACGCAGTAGGTAGGACTCTACCATCCCTCACGCATATCCAGAATATCGTGTGTTCGAGATGGTAGAAGGCTGAGCGATTCTAGAATTTACACAGAAATTCTTGAATCACTACAATGCATGTTCCTTCCCAAGGGTAGTGGTGCACCTTCATGCAAAAACCGTAGCTGTCACTGAACACCAAATGGAACTTTTTTTAATTTATCAGCCAAAGTATGCAAAGAAACATACAATACAGGTGCATATTCAACTTGTCTGGGGATAGATAAGGACCCAAAACCACTCCTCCCATGATTCCAGCCCACAGGCTTATGTCAAACTGTGCCTTAAAGCCATGTTCACAGGTGACATGTGGGTTGTGTTCCAACCAATAATGGCTGTTGCGGAGGTTTAAAATACCTCCACGATGAAGCTACATTCATCAGTCCCTGTTGTTGTTGTTGTCGTCTTCAGTCCTGAGACTGGTTTGATGCAGCTCTCCATGCTACTCTATCCTGTGCAAGCTTCTTCACCTCCCAGTACCTACTGCAACCTACATCCTTCTGAATCTGCTTAGTGTATTCATCTCTTGGTCTCCCCCTACGATTTTTACCCTCCACGCTGCCCTCCAATACTAAATTGGTGATCCCTTGATGCCTCAGAACATGTCCTACCAACCGATCCCATCTTCTGGTCAAGTTGTGCCACAAACTCCTCTTCTCCCCAATCGTATTCAGTACCTCCTCATTAGTTATGTGATCTACCCATCTAATCTTCAGCATTCTTCTGTAGCACCACATTTCAAAAGCTTCTATTCTCTTCCTGTCCAAACTATTTACCGTCCATGTTTCACTTCCATACATGACTGCACTCCATACAAATACTTTCAGAGATGACTTCCTGACACTTAAATCTATACTCGATGTTAACAAATTTCTCTTCTTCAGAAACGCTTTCCTTGCCATTGCCAGTCTACATTTTATATCCTCTCTACTTCGACTATCATCAGTTATTTTGCTCCCCAAATAGCAAAACTCCTTTACTACTTTAAGTGTCTCATTTCCTAATCTAATACCCTCAACATCATCCGACTTAATTCGACTACATTCCATTATCCTCGTTTTGCTTTTGTTGATGTTCATCTGATATCCTCCCTTCAAGACACCATCCATTCCATTCAACTGCTCTTCCAAGTCCTTTGCTGTCTCTGACAGAATTACAATGTCATCAGCGAACCTCAAAGTTTTTATTTCTTCTCCATGGATTTTAATACCTACTCCGAATTTTTCTTTTGTTTCCTTTACTGCTTGCTCAATATACAGATTGAATAACATCGGGGAGAGGCTACAACCCTGTCTTACTCCCTTCCCAACCACTGCTTCCCTTTCATGTCCCTCGACTCTTATAACTGCCATCTGGTTTCTGTACAAATTGTAAATAGCCTTTCGCTCCCTGTATTTTACCCCTGTTTGTTTATAAAATGTTCATTATCTTCCACTTGGTGCAAAAGCCATTCACAAAACTGCACTCATCAAATGTGGTATTTTGGCCATTGATGTCAAGTTAATGTGTAAGGATATCTGGAACTACCTTGCATTACACAGGTACTCTTCAACGTGACTGGTGAATGGTTTCAAGATCCGTCTCATCTGTTTGTGGAGTATGTCTAGTGCTTGGGTCATCTCTATCCATTACATGTGGATGAAGATTACCTGTTCCCCAGTGACATTGCTCCACACAATGAAAAACATTCTTATTAGGATAGTGCCTTTGAGGGTACCATGCACCATACAGAGGAGGAGCAGCAGCAGCAGAAGCAGCTTGATTATTGGATGCACCCAGTAACAAAATCACATTGACATATTCATCAATTGTGTATTCCATTGGGAAGCTGCCCTACATGAACTTGACAGCACCAGTTATGGTTGTGCACTGCTTGATTAGTAGACACATGCCTGAAGATTAATGGATCCCACCACCATGTCACAGGCTACTGTCATGTCGCAAAATGATGTCCTGCTTCTAAACAACAAGAACTATGGAAGGGATGTCTGAAAAATAAAAAAAGGAGTCTGACGAGGATTCGAACCATAACTCATTGTGGATGTGGGTTTGATTTCCCAGCAGTCTATTCAGTGAGCTGCAACGGCTGGTATGGTAGTCCGGAGTGATAAATGTTCCTCTGTAGATTCTGATGCACTGCCAGATGTGACAGAGTTGCCAGCTCCTCATTTTCATACACGTGTTTTCAGAAAGCACCCCTTTTCAGAAAGCACCCAATCTGATTTTGCTAGATATACTTCTGTCTTGAATCCGAATGAGGAAGCGCTGCCAATCTCCAAGTGCTTCATTTTTTCTGCACCCTGTATAGGCACATAAACAACAAGTAAACACTGTAACTCATCTTATGTTGTTTTTAATTACTATGCGAGCGCGCGCACACACACACACACACACACAAACCAACAAACTTATATTTAGGGATTAAACATACAAACTGGCAGTCATATTTGATTTAAATGATGATGATTTTGTAATGTTAGTTATCCATCAGCATCAAGTTTATGATAAGAATTAGAGCACTAGTTGAAAGTCTGACCATTTGCCATATTCAAAGATGTGTGGAATGTATAATAATTACTTTTGCAGGTTGCCAGCAGTGCAGCATTTAGCAGAGAGCTTGTGTAACTGTTCCACATTGTTTGGAACACTAAAATGCTTTCATTATATTGTAACAATTTGTGAAGCATCTAAATTTCAATTAAAATGTTGTAAAATTATTATGAACTATCCATTGGCTGCATTAGGTTAAGTTAGACGTGAGTGTCTGCTGCAGGTCTGAAGTATGCATTATAAATTCTCTGATGCTGCATTTTTAACAGAGCTGAAGTACAGATTGGAAATCTTTATAAGCTTGTGTGTAAGGTGTGCCGTAATTTCAAACTTTTTAGAGTGAGTGAGAGATAGATAGAGAGAGAGAGAGAGAGAGAGAGAGAGAGAGAGAGCTGCAAATTGAAGGTTGCTCCTGAAGCTCACATTCCATATAGGACCATATTGCTGGGCTCAACAGAGATTCCATGGTTAGATACTGCTTGCAAAGCATGTCAATACACAGCGCCTGAAGTAGTCACCAATAGGATGCATGGTAGGAAGATAAAAGGCAGTTGTGGCTGTGAGCATAAAGGGAAACTGAAAATTGCTCATCACCTCCAAAACTGGCAACAGGTTTCCTCTCCTTGCTCCGTGTCTCCATCAAGCCACAGGTAGTCAGTCTGGTTATCTTCCCCACGCACATTCTCTATACTTTGTATCATGAAATACCTGTTGCGTATTTGGCAAATATTCCTGTTTTCATTTAAAAATCTCCTCTGGATGCATCCTCCTATATCCTAATCACTCAACATCCTGTACATTTGGCTAACAAAGATCCCACGTGCCTAGAGACAGCATGGGTAGTATTTCATGGAGTGGGAATGTTGTGAGAATATTTTCATATTTTTTTTCATTTGAGTCTAGTTGTCTGATCCCATTCCTGTTGTCATCATCTAACATGCCTCTAAATTATACCTGTGTGTAATGGGTGCTCAGAATGTCAGTCAAAGTTACACCTCTGCTCCAACAGTTTCTTTGACTAGGTGATCAACAACTTTCAATAGTGATGATTCTACAATATTCTCTCTCCCAAGAAAAGTTTATGAATTTCTATTATAAAATTGATTCCATCACTTCAGTCATTGTGTTTGCAATAGGTGTTCCTTGTCAGAATTTTAAGAGTAGGTACTGAATCAGTGACCACGTTACAGCTATAACTTGTGGTGTCATGACATCTTTGAATACAAATGTAATGCTTCTAGTATGACCACACATTCCACAGTCATGATGCTTGCCTTTGTTGGTAAAGCAGAATGGAGATCCTACAGATCAATGGTTTTGGAACTATCAGGAGAAAAAGTAGAGAACTTTGTTAGAGTTAAACTTTGAAATTTTTCCCTGAGCGTAAATTGTACGAAATTTCATACTTACCTAAATGAGCACGCAATTGTACAGGAAAAGGTAAGCATAACAAGTGTTATGTTAGTAAATATGTTTCCACTTTATTTTGAAACATGTGAGCTTTTTGAATTCTGATGCTTGTTAAGTCTTGAATGTCTTGATTCTACCATAAGTGTTCTTTGTGCACCATACAAGAGGCTGTGGTGGCTAATGGAAATTCCACCTTTCACAAATAGTGAGCCTTCTGGGGCAATCAGTTACTGCGTGATGTTTCAAGGAAGGCCTTGATGCAGTGAGAACTGAAATTACACATTTTCACGAGCTGTCTTTAAATGATGACTCTTAGAAATACACTACAATCCCCTATGTATCATTCACATCAGGATCATAAGGACAAGATTATAATAATTACAGCATGCACAGAGGCATTCAAACAATCTATCTTCTCATGCTCCACATGTGAATGTAACGGGAAGAAACCCTAATAACTGGTACAATGGGACATATCCCCTGCCACACAATTCATGGTGGTTTGCAGAATATAGATGTAGAAGTGGAGTGTGGCATGCTATGGGTGTGAAACATGGACTCTCGGGACAGAGGAACAGCAGAAGCTAAATTCTTTTGAAATGTGGTGCTATAGACGCATGCTCAAAATAAAATGGATCGACAAGGTCACAAACGAAGTGGTTCTGGAAAGAGCAGGTGAGAAGAGAAGCTTCTGGAGTTTCATAGTTAAAAGAAGAGTGCAATTTACAGGCCATCTATTAAGACATAAAGGACTCCTGAACACAATCATAGAGGGATATGTCGAGGGAAAAAGACCAAGAAGAAGACCACGACTGAGGTACATGGATCAAATCGTGAAAGATGTGGGATGTGACACCTATAAAGAAATGAAGAGAAAAGCTGAAAGACGCACAGAATGGAGACAAGCTGCCATTGTAGCTGTTGCAAACCAATCCTTGGATTGACCACTACAGAAGAAGAAGAAGATGTAGAAGTAGATGTAGAATTCACTCTTTTATTTATTCGTACAGTGTGTTTTGTGACCCTTATCAGGGATGTTGAGAAAGGTAGTGTTTGATAGTGGCAAGACCCACAGTTCTGGGCATAGATGATTTTGGTGTATAGGGAGGTGGCATCAACAGTGATGAGAAGGGATCCAGGTGGTAATGAGGTGGGGATGGTAAAGGGTTGGTGAAGGAAGTGGTCTGTACCTTTGGTATGTGAGACTACACTATGAGTAATTGGTTGGAGGTGTTGGTCAACAAGAGCAGAGATTCTTTCAGTGGGAGTACCCACAGTAATTAGCTACAATTGGGTGTTCAGGATAGTTCAGTTTATGGAATTTGGAAAGCACGCAGAAGGTCAGTGCGTGAAGGGAAGCTGGGGTGTCGACTGAGATGAATTCGAGAGACACATTCTAGGATGAACCTAAGGATTAGAGTACAGATTAGAGGGTATGCTAGACTTTTGGAAGGGGATCACTATTGCAGGGCTGGTGGGTGAAGGAATCAGACATTTTGCAGATGCCCTCTGGCAGGTAATAACTTTGTTCATCATAACAGTGGTCGAGTTTTGTCTGTAGGGAGGATGATTAGTCATTGTCTATCTTCGGCTTGCAGATGGTTATTCTTTCTTCCATTGAGAGGTTAGTGTTGCTGGGCAGAAAGAGTGAGGCTGAGATGGAGATAAGAAATTCCTCATAAGTAATCAGGGGGTGGTTGGGGGAAAGGGGAGGATCAACACAGAATGATGATATGAACTAGAAGAGGCAAGGTTCAATATTGGTTTTAGGTTGGCCTTTGTTGAAGAGACTGGTAAAAATAGGTGTTTTCATTATAGGTATCGGGAGGAGAAGAGTGAACCATTGACAAGTTAGGCATGATTGAACTTGGATGTGGGGCTGGAGGGCCTTTGAATAGGACTGAAATTTCTTTAGGCCTGTATTACTGTGTAAAAAAACTTTGTCAAATATCGTTTTATAAAAGAGAGAGTTTTGGGTGATGTGGCAGATGGAAAAGGCCAGCAAGGCAAAATTTGAGTGCTGTATTCCTGGCAGGAAATTGGTGTGTTTCAGTGTGTCTGGATCATCCTTTTTATTCATTAAAGCTCAAATAAAATGACCTTGTGACTAACAGTTGGCTGGGGGTGGTGTTGTCTTTGGCCTTGGTATACAGAATGCAACATTCTCATGTAATTGATTATTGTGCACAGATTGTAAATGGAACAATATATGTACTTCCAGATTATTGTCATTGCTGTCTTCATCCAAGGTAAGGAAGGCTTTACTGATGGTGGCATTAAGAACAACAGTTATTGTCACCATGATGTGTAAATAAACAGCATAATCATACATTTAATGATTGATGCAGCCATAAGGCCAGTATTTCTCTTCAGACAGCAAATATTGCATTAACAAATTTCCCAATCAACCAGAAAAATAGTTAGTTGAGAACAACTTAATTCTTGGTACAAGTTATACTACCACTAGATGCGCTTCATTTATGTAGTGAATCACTTTGAAAGCCATCACCAAAACAGCTCTCAGAATTCATGAAAAAATAAGTTACACTTTTTTGTATTATATCTTTTTCAATCCTTTTAATCTTATTTTGAATTACTTATTCATCCTCACACAGTTTCATTATTACTTACTTTATGTGCTTTACAAAGATAATACCATAAAATAGTTAATTTCGTAATGGAAAGAAGTGAGGAAGGTAGAGGAGACTAAGGGTTAATTACAGTAAGCAGTTTCAAATGGTTTCAGGTGACAGTGGTTATGAAGAGATGAGGATCTTACAGGATACACACTAGCATGGAGAACTGCATCAAATAAGTCTTCAGACTGAAGACTTGCAACAGTTTGTTTCATAACACTGTGCCTCCCCAAGGCTGATGTTGTTTTACAACATCCTTAACAGTTTCTGTACTTCTGCCAGCATACATTTTTCATTGTTTACTTCCTAATATTCATTAATTTAATGGTAATGACAAGATGTAACTCCGACCCCTGTGGTCATAATTTTAGCCAGTTAGTATACAACGTAAGGAGGTAACTGTGGCGAATTCCAAGCTACAGATAATGCCCCAAGTTCCAAAGGCAACTATAGGTAAGAGGCATTGTCCATTAAAGTTATGGATGATGATCAAGGTGACCAGTAGGGAGCTCTCAAAGAGTGAAGGGCATGGCATGTTTATAATAATCCAAAGCAACTATATTAGTATGAAATCCACAGTGTCTGTTGTTGAATGGTTGATTTGTGACTGTCCTGATGATATTTGACTCCTAGGGGTTGAAAGGAATGCCACATAAAGCATAGCTCTGTAACACATGTAGAAATTTCACTGAAACGTGGTACATATATTCTGTACTAGGAAAAAACTACTTTTGTGGAAAGGTATCTGTAACACTCTTAGAGGTAGGGTGCAGGTGACATGTAAAAATAATACAAAAGCGAATATTAGTGTCAAAACCATAGTTTCCAGGGTCAGGAAGACCAGTGATAGTCCTGATATTTAACCCCTTGGGAGAAAGGAGGAGTGACACATAGAGCAATAATCTTGAACACCTGGAGCAAATTAAACTAATTTTGGGAAGAGGGTGATATGAAGCATAACTCTATAATGCCTGGAGAAATTTCAATCAAACTTTACACATATGTGGCTTACTGTCTATGAACAAGTTCTGTGGGTATAAGATATCCCCAAGCAATGGAAAGGGTGTAGTGTGGGTGACATCTATACTAATAATGAAACTGTGAAATTGACTGTTGGCCTGTTCAAATACATTAATCTCCAAAACTACTAGATGAATTTTCATGGGGGTTTTCACAGGTAATTTAGTGTAGCTTGGGGCAACATGTAGGCTTTATTTCATCAAAATTAGATAATGGAAAAAAGATATCACAAGTTGAAGTTTTATAAATATGAAAGTGTGAGTGCCTGTTATCTTTTAATGACTAAACTACTGGACTGATTTTGATGAAATGTGGTATGCAGATAGCTTGAACACTGATGAAGAACATGGGCTACATTAGAAAGTGTGCAGTATGAGATTCTTTATTGACTTGAATAATATTACATAAGTTAAGGAAAAGTACTTCTCTTGGAAAGCTAATTATTCTTTGACTTTTGAATTCTATCACATTTATGAGAACACTGTTATTGATTGATATGTTCTGTATAATACGATTCATCACAATGAGTACAATACTTATACAATCATCAGTATTAAGCCATTCTTCCATACTTATATTATAACACATGGGAAAGTAACTGTTATGTTTTCATGACTAAAATACCGAACCAATCTTGATGAAACTTGACTGAAGTTTTTGGTATTGAGAAAGTGGGAGGCCTGATCTATATTTAACGTGAACAAAATTTTATAGCCAAGATCGCATTAATTCATATTTATTACGGACAACCAGTTTTGACAATCAAAACTGTCCTCTTCTAATCTTCGAAAACTTTGTTATAAATCATGTTCTATGTTCCATTATGACTTTATCATTCATGCCATGTTGTCATTATGGTTAAGAATATACAGCACATTATACATAAAATTGTAAAAAATAAAACCATATAAGATAATGGTGCTTTTTGTCTGTACATGGTTTTATTTTTGACAATCCTGTTTATAATCTGCTGTACACTCTCCCCTATAATGATGACATGGTATGAGTGATAAACTCATAATGGAAAACAATCTACAACCAAAAATTTTTTGTAGATCAGAAGATGACAGTTTCAACTCTCAAAATTGGTTGTTAATAATATATATAAATTAATGTGATCTTGGCTATAAAGAGCCTTTGATAAAATTTGGTATGGAGGTAGCTTGAACCCTGAGGAAGAACAGCTACTTTAGAAATTAAAAAAAGAAGACGTTGACACCTAAAAATGTGAAGTAGGGGATGAAATACCTTTTTTATGCATAGATGCATGCTCCTGCCCACACTCATCTTTCGCACCTCTCGGCACCAGTGCTGTGTGCGTGCCACTTCGTGTGTTGGACTATACTGCTAGCTCATGTTAAACAGTGGAATTGTTGCAGCAGCTTTATTACAGTATTGTAGGATCTTAAATGTTGGTGAGTGGGCACTGAAGCTAACATGCTATTCAACCAAGGGCTGATGTCTGCCAACTGAAGGCCGGAGTGAAACTTTTTAAGCTAGAGTTCTTGAAAATATTTGATGGAATATTAAGTGAAATGCAAAACTGTTCTTATATATAGCATACCATTTTATCTCATTTTAAACTCCTGTTAGCAGCATCTTAAATCAGAACCATGCAGCTTATTTTGGGGGGGGGGGGGGGGATGTGCCTATTTTGATGTCAGATATAGCAGAAATAAAAATATAGTTGAGCTAGTTAACACAATGGTGGTTTTGCAAATTCCATAATTCCAGTAGAAAGAGATGATGAAGAACACTAACACGGTGTCCCATTTGGCTATTCTGAAGCTTTTTTTAATTAATGTATCCCCACACCCAGGGTATGGGTTACAAGATGCTTATCCAAACATCGAAATAGCTTTGATGATATTTATGACGATTCCAGTGACTGCAGCTTCTTATCAACACAGTTTCAACACATTGAAGATGAAAAAAGAAACTAAAAATTGCTTAATGTCGAGTATATGTGAAGCACGTGTCAAATTCTGCAGTCTTGTTGACAGAATGTGACATCGCTAGTAAATTTTACTTCAATGACATAACCAATGTGTTTGCTTCACTCAAAGCAAGTAAATGTAAAGTAAAATTATAATAAAAAGGCAATTCTTGGAAAGGAATATGTTCTCAACACTTCTTTGTAGGCATTTTTTTAAAATTTCCAAACAATGATGTATGAGGAGTGAATAAAATTTATTATACATCATACTAAAATCAGGGCACAGTAGCTGGCATAATAAGACACAGATTTTGCTTTACTTTCAATTTTTTTAGAAAGTGTATAAAATTTGTAATTTATTTACAACTATGCTGCGTTTAATTAGTTGTCTGGAATATTTCTCACGTATAATTGTAGTTGCTGTTGCGGTCTTCAATCCGAAGACTGGGTTGATGCAGCTTCCATGCTGAATTCCATAACTACCACAACTTACATCTATTGAACCTGCTTACTGTATTCCAGCCGTGGTCTCACTCTACAGTTTTTACCCCCCCCTCTCCCCTTCCTCCAATACTTACTTCCATTACTGATAATTCCTTGATGCCTCAAGATGTGTCCTACCACCTGATCCCTTTGTTTAGTCTTTTCTTGTTATTCCATCTACCCAGCATTCTTCTATAGCAGAACATTTCAAAACTTCTTTCTTCTTCCTATACGAACTTCCTTTCATGTATATTTCACTTTCATACAATTTATACTCCAGAGAACTACTTCTGGAAAGGCTTTCTAACACATAGGTTTTTATTAAATGTTAACAAATTCCACTTTTTTCAGAAAAGTTTTCATGTCATTGCCAGGCTTCACTTTATTCCTTCTATACTTCAGCTAGCTTCATGTAATATTGTGCCCTGCCCGTGACGTAATAACATACTATTTTCCTTTCCCATCGAAATACCAGGAGTTAAAGATATAATTTAACCACTGAGTCAATGAACTGCACTGCGAGTCAGCGAAAATGTATGCCCAGGATAATGAGAGCGACGTAACATTATCATATGTATTTTGTTCTATATAAGAATGTGTGCTTGTCTTTTCTCTCTCTTCTTCTTTAGTTGTGCGCCCTTCTGACAGCATCTTAAATGAAAATGAGAAGTGATTTATTTATCTGTCAAGAAAGCTGAGGTGAACATTTAAGTGGAAGAAAGTTATTTTCTTTTAAATCTGATTTTATTACAAGAAGATTGATTTTTCTTCATAATTGAGTTTTGCTGAAGTTGTGAAAATTGTTGCAGTTCAAAATAAATAAGTTAGTGATATTTAAAGGCAAGGGCATAGATAATATCCCAAATGTCAACTTTTGAGAAGTCATAGAACTTTTATGAAACTGATCTTACACAAATATTTGAATTTTTGCCTCTCTCTACTTCCAAGTATGCAGAAAGTTAATTTCATCAATTGATTGAAGTAATTTAAATTCATTGTGGTGCCCCCTCTTGAAAAGAAGTCTTAAATGGTCAAGCCGAATTATTACACATACCTGATTGAAAATTTTTGGCAATTGGGTGTTAGGTACAACATCTACTGATGATGTCTGTTTAAATAATAACCTCCTGAAAAAGGGCGGGGCGTGTCGCACTTTCATCAGTTAAATTCAATATCTCGTGTGTTATTCAGGGATTTCTGCTGTCTGATCCCCTGCTGCCTTCATTATTTCATCTCCAACACTACCCATTTCTCTTCTGCTGTTTCAGTCCCTTTGAAACACTCAGCAACCTCTGATTCTTTAAATTTATCCATGTCCCATGTTCTTAATTTCCTACTTTTTCACAATTCCTTCAGTTTCAATCTGCATGCGATATGCAATACATTATGATAAGAATCGACATCTTGCCCTGGAAATGTCTTGCAGTTTAAAACTGGTTTTGAAACCACTGTCTTAGCATTATATGCTTATATAATCAGTCTAAATCTTCCAGTCTCCCTGACTCTTTTCCATGCAATCAACCTTCTTACATTATTCCTAAACCAAGTACTGGCTATGATTAAATTGCATTCTGTACAAAATTCCATCAAGCGGCTTCATCTTTCATTCGTTTCCCTCAGCCTGTGTTCTCCCACTATTTTTCCATCTCTTCCTTTTCCTATCAAATTCCACAACTATCTGAATAATTTCCTTTATCTCGCCACACATTCTGTTAATCTCTTCATCATCTGCAAAGCTAGTAGACATAGAAACTACAACTTCTTTGTGGTTGTTGGCTTTGTGTCTATTTCAGCTATGGTAATGCATTCATAATGCTGTTTGTAGTAGCTTACCCACGTTTCTGTTTTCCTATTCATTATTAGACTTACTCCTGCATTTCTCCTATTTGATTTTATGTTGATAACATTGAACTGACCAGGCCAAAAAAGTCATGTGCTGCAATTCACTAATTTCCATTGCATCTAACTTCATGTTCTCCACTTTACTTTTTAAATTCTCTAACCTACATACCTGATTAAGAGGTCTAACATATGATGCCCCAAACTGTAGACTGCCAGTTTTGTTTTTCCTGATGATGACATCCTCCTGAGTAGACCTGTCCAGAGATGTGAATGGGGGATTACTTTACCTCTAGAATCTGTAGTTTCTTCTTGCTTTCAGTGGTTCACAGTACCAACAGTGAGTCCATGTTTGTTAATTTTACAAAGCTATACCAATCAATGATGCAGACTGTTGCCCCTCTTCAGGAACCACAGGTTACAGATACTCCTTAATTGTGGTTGCACCTAAGATATGGCTATCTGTATTGTTTCATATAAGTAATATGTTTTAATAACACTTAATTTTCATTAAAACCTTCCTTCCAAATTACAAAATTCTAATATTTCTGTAAAAAAAAAAATTTCAGGAAGGTAGTTTTCTGGGGAGGTAGCAAAACGCAGCCTTAGCAGTTCCGCCCGGAACGCAGAGTCACTTCGGTACAGTTCTGACACTTACCAAAACAGGCACACACATGAGGCCAGCTGACATAATTGCACATACAATTGCGTATTGACTTATCATAACAAAACTACTGAATTGCAAGTGCAGCCTCAGATAACAGTTAGCAACAAAATAATCAAAAAACACTGATGTCAATGTCAAATCCATGGCTTTTAGTGTCACCTTGTTGATTGATGACAGTTCCAAGACTTTTCATTTCTGGGAGAGTAAGTAGGCATGAAAGCAGAGGGACATATTAAAAAATCAAGAAAAGAATTGACATTAGTGTTAAATTTACAATTTTTGGGGCCACTTGAATACTTAGTATTTGCGGAATGTCATATCCAAAGAATGATAAATGGTGAAGTATTTTAGACGTTTAGAGAGATCTGTGAGAAGGTGATTGGAATTAAACCATGACTTTCCATATCCAGTAAAAGACTGTAATAAATCAGCTATTCATAAATACATGCTCTTCAAATGTTACAATTGAAAGCAGGTAATAGTGGTGGATACTGTTACAGCTAGAAACAGTACTTTTATGGAATGTGATTGCTTGACTGTTGAGAATGGTTGTACGAGTGGGTAATTGCTGTTGGGAGTTTGATACTCTCAGCTTGTGGCATATGGGTCTCCAGGGAGGTAGTACTAGTGAAATGTCTGCAAGTTCTTGAAGCTTTGCCCCTTCTTCCACATATGTGACATTATAATGCGCACAGTTAGTGAACTGGAGAAGTCCTCCCAGTTTAGCTCCTTCTTTTTCAGAATCCTTCAAATATCTACTTGTAATTTCTCCATGTTGTTTTAATTTATTATGGTGTACATAATTTGCATTTCCTCAGGCTTCCTTCCTTTTAATTATGGCTCCCTGGCAAGCACATCCCATCAAACAAGACTAGCTTTATTACAATCACAAATTGACTTTTTATGATGTTTGTTGGAGGATTGCCTCTGTGCCTCTTCTGCTAAACCAGGGAAAGTAAGACAATTAGTAAGTGATTGGAACTTAAAGGATCTATTTCCATTTTTCAGCTGATTACTAATGCCACCAATTGTGGTGAGAATCTGAGGTTTATTGCTATTTCAGTAATTTAAATAAGGGGCTATTCTTGTTGGAAAAAACTGAATAGTGGTACTAGATGCTTATCTTTCACAGGATAATAGCTAGACATTCAGCTCCCCGCCCCCCCCCCCCCTTCCACCTCCTGGTTCTCCTTACTGATACAAGTAGTGATCAACCAGCTTCTCATATCAAAAATTTTTGCATTTGATAGAAGCACATTATGTTCCTTGTGGATAATCAGAATGATCAGGTCAGATTATGAGATCTGAGGTGTAACAGAAACAGTTTATTTCACAATTACAGCAACAATACCATATTCTTTGTTTCTGTCACTTTATGGTATGTAATACTTTAAAATGGAAGTCTTTAGCAGGTGTGTGCCAAATTTCAGAAACAGCAGACTAAAAATTGGTGTAATTTGGCATAGAGTATAAGAGTAACCTTGTTGGATTTACATGATCTTAACAGCCATTAGCTGACAGAAAAAAACAAAGTCTGACAGTACTATCATGCAAGTGCACTCTATCATAGATAGCGCAATATGTTGAAAAGTCTCCTGGTATGAAGGTATGGATGTAATTGATTAACATGTCTTTCATTTGTTCACTCTTAGTTACTCACTGGAACTGTGGAGGATGATGATTCAATGTGAGTGATGTTGCCGAGTATTTACTGGCCTATCACAAAAACTCTGCATCTCCTGATGTTTAGTGATGGGTGAAATGGAAGAATGTACTTTATATGCCTGTGTTTCCAGAGGCCTCAATTGATATGTTAGTGGTGTAAACTGGAACATCAATTTGTCTGCATAATTAGCAGTACAACCATATCCCATCAGACAGTTGGAGAGAGGCATGTTACTGAATATATTGGTCAGGTATTGTACTGAAGGTAAGTGCAGTGGAGTCAATACTGTATGTCTCAGTATGCTGATTGGCAGCATTATCATTGGATTTGATTCTTGGTTGTCTTAGGAATTATTTCCTTTATAGTAGAGGGAAACATTCCACGTGGGAAAAATATATGTAAAAACAAAGATGATGTGACTTACCGAACGAAAGCGCTGGCAGGTCGATAGACACACAAACAAACACAAACACACACACAAAATTCAAGCTTTTGCAACAAACTGTTGCCTCATCAGGAAAGAGGGGAAGGAGAGGGAAAGACGAAAGGATGTGGGTTTTAAGGGAGAGGGTAAGGAGTCATTCCAATCCTGGGATTGGAAAGACTTACCTTAGGGAGGAAAAAGGACAGGTATACACTCGCACACACACACACATCCATCCACACATATACAGACACAAGCAGACATATTTAAAGACCCTTTAAATATGTCTGCTTGTGTCTGTATATGTGTGGATGGATATGTGTGTGTGTGCGAGTGTATACCTGTCCTTTTTTCCCCCTAAGGTAAGTCTTTTCGCTTCCGGAATTATTTTGTTTTATAGATGAGGCAAAAATTTGTAACAGTGGGGAGATGTAAGACTGTACTGGACACTGTTCCCCCTGTATGTTAACAAAGTAAGGTTCCTGTCGTGCTTTGAATTCACACGTGGATACTGGCAAGGGTCTGCTGTGCACATTACCTTCCATTGCCCTCTTGTAGTAACTTCTTACCAGCAGTATCAAAAGCCCACATTCAATTTCAGATATTAATTCTTCCTGTGACAGATATCTCAACATTACAACGTACCTTCCTTTTTTATTAGGGACGTGGTGAAGCAAGTTTTTATGTTATTTAGAATTATTTCTTTACTGATAGCCCTACTGCTATTGTACTGATTGTTGTTACATCTTTCATTCTGTTCCTCCCTGATCCCGTTATGTTCAGTATGTTGTTTCCCATTATCCTACCACGCAACTTAATTCTTTTGTCATGTGCCTAGTGATATTTTTATCTATACCCTCAACAAAAACTACAGAGAGAGCACTACCATTGTATTAGTTAGGTGCTGATGACCCAGTTGTTTAGCATACTCCACCATAAATCATCATTGTATTAGTTGACTGGGCACTTATCTGAAGGTGGAGTTTTGCTTTTACTGGCCACATTGTGTGCAAATACAGGCTGTCTGTCATTGGGCTGCATAGGAGTAACTGTCAGCTGTGTATTGCTTGTAAACTGACTGTATGATAAACGTGGTACTTTATCAGTCTTCTTGAGAATCTGTTGATCTTTGTCCTGTAATAGACTTCTCTCGGCTGGTGTCTGAAAGACTTCACAGGTGGGTTCATCTGTATTGTTTTTGTCTGCATTCAAGGAGTGTAGTGCACAAAAAATAGCATTGGAGCGTAGTTTTTCTTCTTATTACAGTAGTTTATTAATCCAGATTGCATAAAAGTACACAATGTTTACTAGTTTCAGTGAAATTAAATTGATATCTTGAGATTATTTATATTGAAAAAATTCTTAAAGGACCAATCAATTTCATCAACAGTTGGACACAACTTATAGAAACAATATTCCATAGTACCATCTCTCTTCATATAATAAGAGAATAGCTGTGTGAACAGTGCATAATAGTCACAAATAAAATACATAAGACGCGTATAAAATTCTTTCATGTTGTGTCCTTGTTGATATCTCATAGGATATCTGAGTTTCTTATTAGATGTAAACAAGGACACAACATGAAAGGATTCTATACACGTCTTATATATTTTATTTGTGACTATTGTGCACTGTTCACACAGCTATTCTCTTATTGTATGATGAGAGATGGTACTATCGAATATTGTTTCTATAAGTTGTCCAATTAATGTTAACAACAGATAAAATGGATTGGCCCTCTAAAGATTTTTTTCCGAAAAATGGTTGGAAGGTGGTAATTTATTTTCGGTGAAACTAGTAATCATTTTGTATTTTTATGCAATCTGTGTTAATAAGCTTCTGTAATAAGAACAACAACTATGTTTCGATTCTGAGGTCACCTCCGATGTAGCTGACATCAGGTAATCATTGTAAAATAGCATTGCACTCACCACACAGTGCTGCAGATGTATGGTTATAAGAATTCAGTGATTCTCCAACTTTCCTGCTCTGACTCTTCACTTCCAAAATAAATAAATAAAAATCATCAAACTATTTGATGCCTACAAGTCTCTCGACAAGAAAGTGTGGAGTATCGAGCAGGAAATATCATCACACTAATAGACAGTGCATATAGTTTATGTACATTCTATTACTTTGACTACCAATAAAACCAGAATGTTCTCTGCTGAGTAATCCACTTCACACATTAATTCTTATCACATGTGTTTAATAAGAACACACAGGTAAGTTCTCTCTAATGACTGAGTGACAGCAGAGAGTGGCTATAGCACCACTGTAATAAAACATCCAGCTAAAAAGCAGAACACATACTTGCATGCTGTATCACACTGTCTAACATAACTGGAAAAGCTAATCTGCAAAAACTGGAATCAAGAGGAAATTAAAAAAAAAGCTGAACTTTCAAACATTGTTATGGAACTTCTGGTTGAGATCGCAATGGTTTCACAACTACACATTTCATTTAATATACAGCAACATAAAATAACAGGGTACCACAAATAAAGTGTTGAGGTACACATTGAAAATCAACTTTATTCTTCTTCAAATTTAGGCTGCATGTATTCCATTTGGTCATGACGTATGTAGATTACAATTAATGGACAAGTAGACAATTTGAAAGATAGTAAGATATAATACCATGTATTAGATCCACATGATCAAAAGGAATTTTGTGCTTATTTCTAGATGTCTTCTTATATATATATATATATATATATATATTAATTACAAAAATGAAAAATTTAACAATTATAGTTTTTGCGTCAAGAATATACTATATCATTTCAACACTTTTTACTCTTATATAATGTTACAGACGCCTCTCACTCAATTTTTGGACATTGAATCACATTTGTAAGCAATGTACATTTAAGTGTATCCACAAAAAATGTTCTAGTTGTTGGAGAGCATTACAATCAAGCATACGCACTACTAGTATACTAGTACACTCCCCCCCCCCCCCCCCCCCCCCCCCCCCCCCCCAAAACACACACATCATTAAATTAGTTAGAAAAATCTATTTTGATTTTGTTGACAACATTTTAAACATGGAAAAGCTAACCACTGAAATACCATGCAGTCAATGCACTAGCTGATTACACTGGGAAACCAGTTTATTACATATGATCATACTGAAGTGTCTTTCTCTGCAAAATATAGATGATACACTTGTCTTGTTTAACATTACAGAATTAGCATTTACGGAGGAAAAAAGATATCACACACATGAGTCTCAGATGACATTTTTAAATTCTTATAGAAAATTTGAATGAGTGAAAAAATCTTTTTAATGAAACAAAAAGAGAAAAGACGTGGCCATTTATCAGCAGTGAATGTGACAACACTACCAGCAGTGAAGTGAAACACATGGTCAATTTATTATTTTTTCACACTCATGATTAATGTTTGTTGTAGAGAAATGAACTTACGAAAATAAGTAATAGAAGAGACTAAAAACGCAGTCATGCGCATCTATAGAATGGTTTAAGTAATTTCTTTTTCCCGGCAGTCATGTAAACATATTTAAAATTTTAGAAAAGGAATTTCTTATGTTACAAACAGTCAGGAAATTGATCATGTGATCCCAAAGTATCTTCTTTTTACACATAGGCCACACCCTAGCAATATTTATTTCAATAAACTACTGCAAAGCTTGTGAGATCCATACTGCTTCACAGCAAAGAATGACAGTTTAATATACATAGAAAAATACTCCACACAAAGGAAGCACATTAACAGAAAAAAATATTAAGATAGTGTACCACAAATAGATTATACACTAGTAGAATTTTTCAAGAAGATTAAAACATTTGATATTAATGCATTCTTCCAAAAGACAACAAATAGAACTACAATTGAAACTGACTGTATTCTATCAAACAATACAGGAACTGTGCAAGATGTGATGGTTTTAAATAACACTTTAATTACCAAGTGAGATTGCACAGTAGACTAACTTTTGGGAGGATGATGGTTTCAATCCCTGTCCAGATATAGGTTTCCAATGATTTCCCTAATTTGCTTAAGGAAAATGATGGGATAGCTCCTTTGAATGGGCATGGCTGATTAACTTCCCACATAATAAAATTCTGAGGTTCATTTAAATGAAACCTTTGCCTTACATGTATGGTGGTGCCATCTATTGGTAGAGAGACTGACACATGCACACCATTTGATGTTGCATAGCACCAGTGTGGTTTCACACTGAAGAGAAGGTGGTCACACAAGTTATCGTCCACTACTGAACATGTAGGCGAGTAAGCAGGAACAACGAGAAGTGATTACATTTTTGGCAGTGGAAGGAGTCGGAGGCCGTGAAATGTATTGATGGATGAAAGCTGTGTACGGTGAGTACAGTCTGAGTCATTCTTCAAGTGTTGTGGAATGACACAAATGATGCCTTGAGGGGCGTGAATCACTGGCAGACGATGCTCCTCCTGGACAGGCTTATCGTGTCATCACACCGCAAATCATTGCAGAAGTGAATGCTCGAGTCCTGGACAACCACAGTATCACTGTGGACAAGATCCATCAGTTACTGGGTATTAGCGTGGGCACCACCCACATCATAATGCATCAACACTCGAACTTCTGAAAAATCTGTGCACAGTGGGTTCCCCACCAACTGACCACCGAACAGCGCAATACTTGAATGGCGCTGTCCTTGAGTCACCTGCAATGTTATCATGAGGAGGAATATGACTTTCTGTCATGTATTGTCTCAGGTGATGAAACAGTGTCACCACTTTGAACTGGAAAGCAAGCATCAGAACAAGCAGTGGAAACATGCGACTTCATCACCTCCAAAGAAATCAAAGGCCGTGCACACCAGTTCTGGTAAGGTCATGATGGCCTCCATTTTTTACCACAAGGGCCCACAGCGTGTCAAGTTCCAGGAACAGGGAACCACCATCTATGCCCAGCATTATCAATGCACTTTATAGAACCTAAGGCGAGCCACCAAGTTGAAACACCGAGGTATGTTGTCCAATGGCGTTATCCTCCTGTGTGACAATGGTCGCACACAGCCAATGTGGTGAAGACGATATTGCAGCAGTTTCGGTGGGAAATGCTAGAACATCCGTTGTACAGTCCTGACCTTTCACCATGTGACTCTCATGTGTTTGGACCTCTAAAACAAGCTATTCGCAGACATTGATTTGCAATGGACAATGATGTGTGTGACGGGGTCCAGATCTTCAAGGATGGAATCGACCAGCTAATGTTGCAACGGGATAAATGTGCCAACATTTTTGACGACTATTTTTGAGTAAGTGTACTGTGCATAACTACAATTTTGAGTTAATAAAACTGTTGCTGTTTCTTTACACTAGTGACCGGGTTTCATTCGAATGCCCTTATAGATGCAAAGGTAGTAGGAAAGAAAATCATCAGACAGAGCAAAACATAGATTTTTGAGAATTTATTTGCAAATTTGGGGGTGTACCACATTAAATTAATCAACTAGTTCGCTGTTTTAGAAAATAATGAATATAAGTCACAGATAAAAGGGATATTTGTTTAGAAAATGTACTTATGCAAACATCCAAAGATGTTTCAGACATGAAGAAAATGAAAGATAAAATTATCTCACATAAAATAGGGCAGCTATTGAAAAGAATGTGTCGGATTCGGGCAAGCAATAACAGAAATGTGATAGAATATTCTAAAATAAGCAAACTATCCATAAAAGGCTTATAGATTATAACGTACTCTATTTTCATTTCATATTATGAAATAATAACTGAAAATTAGGTGTGAAGAAATCAAACTGAAAAAGTATGTTGGGTAGACACCACATTTCATTAGTAAAGATGGTAGGTGGCACAGTAGCTAACAACAGAGAGAATTATACAAGCACTTTAATTTCTTAATCCACACAAATATTTAATAAGAAACACAAACAGATTAGTAATGATATTATGGAAGTGATGTCAGGTGAGATGTACAAAGCAATTTGATATATGAAGATAGTAAAGACATCTGCAGATGGTGGAGTTTCAATAGAAATAGTTAAAGCTGAAGCAAAAGCACTAAAGATCAGAATGAAAGCAGATGAAGAGAATTCCCTGAAGCTGAAACATCTACTGCACAAGAAAGCAGACAGACAAGACACAAAAATACCACAGACCTAGTCGCAACCCTATAGTGCCAAGATCTTCACTACAGTTATCACCTCTGCAGTACAATGTAATCAGGGCAAGGAAAAAAATTGGCTTTAAATGTTGATATATCACAATGGATTATTTGCAAAATTGCGGAGCAATGAGTATCAATTACCACTTGTGTGGGATTCATACAATTTGAAGAACTTTTTGACTGAGTTTCAACAAAATCTTTGCTAACTGCCCTTAAAAACAAGCCACTGATTATGTCTATTTGGTACACTGAAGAATATTCACTGCCCGACAAAAAAGAAAGACAAGCACCCAGAAGACATGGTCGGATGTGAACGTAACTTTGTACACTAGCTATGTGGCTATGTAAATGATTAGAGCTGCAGTTCTGTTACAGGTAGAATGGTTACCAGAGTGCATTCATTTTATTTGTGTTTAGTGTAGCTGCTATGCCTGGTAAGGTGTTGTAAGGGATGTGAACAGCATCAGATGCTGAATGGTCCCTGTGGAGGACATGGAGATACCACACACCCATATGAGATAGTGTTATCAGCACTTGATAGATTTTGGAATTGGCCTAATTGCAGGTCTCCATTTGGCTGGTTAATCAAATTGTGCAATATCTAGATTTGTGGAGCATTCAGATGTGACAGTCGTCTGATGTTGGTCTGCATGGTAAGGTGAAGGTAGCCATTTCGGCAGTGGTGGTTTGTCCTGTGGTGCAACGGAGCAGTGACCCCCCATAGAAATACTCAGGTCGGAGAAAATTTTACAGTTCATAAAGATTTTGAATTTAAAATCATCGATTCTCTTGCCTCTGTGACAGTAATATACATACAATCCTCCCTGACAACATCCACAGTCATGTTTGAAATAGGTGATCAGCTCTTATGTGCTCAGTTCAATGCGTGCTCAGAATCCGGTTCTGCATCTTGGAAGACAGCATACCAGCTGCTGAGTTCACTGGTGAGGATCAAAGGAGGGAGTGAGGGCAGCAGACACCTCATATACTGAGCACTAGAGCAAGGTTCTGTTCTGTATCCACCAGGGGCCTATGCTTCCCCTCCTGCTTTAGAATCTCTTCAAAGTGCGGTTCCTTTTCCTTCCTAGTTGTTCTGCCAATATGAAACATAAATTGCAGGTGCTGAATGTAATTCATGTCTACACTATTCTGCCACTTATAATATCTGTTGGTCATTGATTCCTGTGAGCAATTATACTTCTGAAACTGAAATAACAACAGGAGTGTAGTCAGCAATGGCTGGAAGGAGTTTTCTCTTGATTTTTGCAGTTAAGTTATCAATACTGTGTCTAGTTTTACTGTATGTCAAGCAGGAAGATACAATAAGTAGTTGTGAGTCTGAAGATGTGAGTTCTGAGATGTCCATTGTCTACAATAAAAAGTCAATATAAATGATGTTTCAGTGGAGAGGTTTGGATCAAGGACTTAAGAAGAAGTCGGAAATCAAGTTAGTAAAGAAAACTAAAAACACAAGTAAAGAAATTGTACTGTTTTCCGTGTTTGTTGTTTGCAAAAGAAAATACTGGGTGCAGTACAATTTGGATGATAAGAGGCTCTGACGATCTTGGACATTTATCACAGATCATATAAAATGAAAGCAGTGAAGACCATATATGATGGCATAGCTAGATCACAGTATTTTTGGGAAATGGGATACTAGAAAACAACTAGATAATGCTTATAGGCAGTCAGTTGAAAGACACAATGATCAGATTAAAAAATATCATTACATAATCTCTAAAACTATGTACTGTATTAAAGATTGTGCTGTTTCTGAGTTTGCACTTCATGGACATTACAAATGCAGTGATTCATCAAATCCAGGAATTTTCAGAGGTCGTCTAGGATTCACTGCTGGATTTGACACTGCACTTAGTGATTGTCTTTTGAAGGCTAGTTTACAATGGAACACGTAAACATATTAAAAATGATTTGTTTTCCTGTATGCTGGAGATTTATCATGTCCGAGCAGGAAAGAAAACTGCTGCCCCTGTTTTTTTTATTAGTTATCACAGATAAGACAATAACATTTCAACAATATCACAGTTTGTCATAGTAATCAGATATGTTTTCACTGAGGGTAAACCTGCAGAAATGATTTACATTTCCCTTACTCCTTGCGGATATGATTGAAAAATGTTAGCAGAATCGCTCAAAAAAACTTTACTTGATATTTTGGACAAAACAAAATTATTTCTCAGAGCTGCAATGGCGCAGCTGTTATGAGGGGTCATCATTTAGGTGTACAGACTCTCCTGAATAACATTTTAGACATGCCTATTTTGCTCACTGTTATGCCCATAAGTTGAATCTGATTTTAACATAAGCAATGAGTCAGAATATGGATGTTACAATTTTTTTTTATTTTGTGACCTGAATTAGATTCTTAGATTTTTCCATAGTTCTTCACACCACAATAGTGGTGCTTACTGACATAGTGAATAGAAAATTCCCTCATGTTTCCAACATGAGATGGAATTTTAAACCAAGAACTGTGCAAGTTGTGTACAAAAATAGAGAGTAGAAGGCCTGGAGCAAACTGAGCTTGTGTCTCAACAAACCACAATAATTATTCAAGCAACAGGGCTCCATCTAAAATTAAGGCACCCAGCAATTCAATTTTGGCTATCTGTATTTGATCATATTGTGCCACAAATTGCTATACTGTAAGGTCAGTTATAAAAATGAGTAGATGATCTGCTGACTGTACAAGGGGTAGAAGATTTCAAAAATATTTCTGAGATAGCATCACTGACAATATTTCCACATGCACAGAGCTGCTGCATCCTGTGACAGAGACAGGGAAATGGATTCAAAAAACTGTTGTTGCAACAGAAGTGTGAGATAAAATTATCACTCAGATTGCTGAATGCTTCAGCTTTATAGTACAGACCTATCTCCTTGCTACAAATTTATTTAGTGCAAAAAAATCTTGTTTTGTATCCAAGTCAATTTCCACAAATATTGCTGCAGAGGTCTCGCAAAATATGTCTTTTTCCTTGAGAGCAATATGCTGAGAACATAACTTCAGACACTATACATAAGGAATGAGTTTAAAACTCTCACAAATGCTGTTCAACTTCTGTCATTGATGTTTGAAAATAATTTTTAGAAGCCTTTTACTCAAACAGTGAAACTTCTGAGAATTGTGATATCGAGAGCGAGCCATGACAAAACTATTCCACCTTGTACGCAAAAGGTATCAACAGATGAAATATGCATAGTTAAAGAAGAATACAATAATTCCTTTTCCAAAGAAGGCAAGCCCTCGCAGATGTGAATATTACTTATCCATCAGTTTAATAAGTTGTCATTGCAAAATACTAACAAATTATTTACAGAAGAATAGAGAAACTGGCAGACACCAACTTCATAAAAGAACAGTTTCAGTTCCAGAGAAATGTAGGAATACACAAGGCAATAATGACTGCCATTATAAGAGTCAAAGGGAATGAAAAGGAAGCAGTAGCCAAGGAGGGAATGTAACAGAGTTGTAGCATTTCCCTGATGTTATTTGATCTGTGCATTAAGTGAGCTGGAGAGGAAACCAAGGAGCTACTTGGAAAGGGAATTAAAATTCAGGAAGAAGAAGCAAAAAATGTATGGTTCGATGATAGGATTCTAATTCTGTCAGAGATAACAAAGGGCTTGCTAGAGCAACTGAAAAGAATGAAAGTTCTTGAAAAGAGGTTGTAAGTAAAACGATGATAATGGAATGTAGTCAAGATACGTCAGGCCATATTGACAGAATTGGATAAGGAAATAAGACACTAACGGTAGCAGATAAGTTTTGCTATTTAGGCAGCAAAATAGCTGATGACAGGCAAAGTATAGAGGATATAAAATGCAAACTGGCAATAACAAGAAAATCATTTCCGAGAAAGAGGAATTTGTTAATATCTCATATACATTTAAGTGTTAGGAAGTCTTTTCTGAAGGAATTTGTTTGTAACATTGCCTTATACAGAAGTGGAATGTGGATGATAAGCTGATTAGAGAAGAGGAGGATAGAAGCTTTTGAAAGGTGGTGCTACAGAATAATGCTTAAGATTAGATGAATGTACTGAATAAATAATGAGGAGGTACTGCATCAAGACGGGAGGAAAAAAGAAATATATGGCACAATGTGACTAAAAGAAGGGAGTGGTTGGTAGGACATATTGTGAGACATCAAGGAACAGTTAATTTGGTAAAGGAGGGAGACATCAGGAGTACAAATTGTAAAGGGAAACCAAGGCTTGAATAGAGTAAGCAGGGACATGTACAAGATAGAATAGCATGAAGAACTCCATCAGACCAGTCCTTGGACTGAAGGACACAACAACAATAAAAATAGCAACAACACAATGTTTGTCTCTAAAGTAGACAAACTTCCTCAATGAATGGTAGACTTTAATAGAACAGAAAAGGTTACACAAGAAGCCCGAAAATAAACGATAATAAAACAAAAAAATGATGTATAACCAACTCTTCAAAAATGAAATTAATTCAACTGAACAATTGAACCACAGGATTACCTGATGAGTTCTTGTATTATGAGCAGCTGAAGACAACAACTCAACGGATAACAAAAGAAATAAACAGAAGAGTATAAATGGCATGGTGTGATTCTAAGCTTCGGAGAAAGTGTGTTAATGGCTGCCTTGCACTTTTACAATTTTAGTATTTATGGCATTATCATGCACAAGTAGTTTGGTGACATGTCGAGGCACAATATGCGTTATAAATAACAGTAAACAAATGCATTTTTATTCCATCATCTTTTGGGTAAGCATCCGGGATGTTATTGATTCTTGTTCTGGTGTTTCATATGACAACATAACACAATACTGTGTAGCGAATGCACATGTATGAAGTTTTTAAAAAATCTTGCGAGTGACTCACCTTGACAATGCCTGTAAGGTTTTACATTGAAATATCAGAAAAAGAATTTTAATCATATACCAGACACACACCCGAAAGATAATGGAATATTCAATCTTCTGGGAAAAATTCAAGAAACACAAATACATTTTTGGTTCAACATGCATGAGAAATAGCATGTGTAGGGTAAGTATGCTACTTATATCAGTGGTCACAGCTGTCATATCCTTTGTTGCAAAGTGGGACACAACATATATCTGTGCCATATAACAGCACCAATTAACATTATATTGCAGTAGACATGTTCATAATATGTAAACACTGCAGGGGTGGACTGAAATCAATAGTCAATAATAAAATAACTTTTACAGCTGTGTATTGTATAATTTATTGCTTACCATTCCTAAAAGCTGTCCCACACCAGCTGTACAAAATACCTAAATGACAATATCAAAAGTAAAAAAATTGACAGCCATGAGTGGAACATGATATCCTATTAAGAATCTGTACAGTCTGTGGACCCATTCTACAAGAATTTAAGCTTTTGATGTGTGTGGAAAGAAAAATTTACAAAAAGAAAAATTTACAAACAGTGTGTATTACCAGACAGGTACTTTTAATATGAGAACCATACCGAAAATGAGGGCCACTCATCGAGCAATAGATATATGCATGTTGGAAATTACTAAAGCAATAAAGGATCAAAGTCAACTATCCAGACACACTGTGATCACATGGCGTCAAAATGGAGAATGACAGAACAGGCCAAAATACTAAAAGTCTTATTCCAAAACTGTCTCACTGAGAAAGATCACACTGTAGTTCCTCATTTAGATCATCAGACAAATGTCAAAATGATAGGTATCAAAATGAATTTTCTATCACAAGATAGAAAACCAAATGAAACTGCTCAACAGAAGGAGGCCACTGCACCTGATGGGCTACCAGTAACATTCTACTAGCTAAACTAAAGATGAGACCATCATAAAGCAGTGGGTGTCAAATGGCTGCGGCTGCTGCTGCTGGTAATGATGATGATCTGAATTATGAGGTTCACTAGCTTTGATTACAGCATTATTTATGTGACCTATCTTTTGTATTAGTTTCTTCAACACCAACAATATTAGAGAAGGAAAGTTCCTACTCATCATATAGTGGATATGCTGAGTCGTGATAGGCACAACAAAAAGATTCACACAATTATAGCTTTCGGCCATTAAGGCCTTTGTCATGGCCGAAAGCTACAATTGTGTGAATCTTTTTGTTGTGCCTATCGCGACTCAGCATCTCCGCTATATGGTGAGTAGCAACTCCCCTTCTCTAATATGGTTACATTCCATCCTGAATTTTCCATTGTTTGAGTTATTCAACACCAGTTTGATTGGCATTAATATCATATGATAATTGTTGACCAACCCACCATTCAGATTTATTAGTTTCAATAAAAAGGCTGCTGCTTTGGTTGGTGTACCTTGGCTTTAGGAGGATATGTGTGAGGAGAGAACCCTTGACTCTCTCAGTAAAAATTATGTAAATAATACTAGTCACCATTTTTCGCATAAAAGGATATGGAGGTACATAATCACAAAGAAATTGTGATGATGAAATTACAGTATTTATAGAATGTGTAAATTACATAAACATGTTTTTCTTCAATGTTACAATTAGAAATTGTACATGAAACATGATAAAAATCTGGTGCTTAACAGGTAATAACGAGTACCCTGCAATACACAGCTTGCAAAGACTTCCAGATAACAAACATAGATACCTAAGTGTTTTACATTGAAAAATTAGCATTGGATGATATTTACAATTTATCAAATGGTAATCTGCTTTGTTTGTAGAGACAAAAAATTATGTCCTATTACTGCTGGTTGTAGTAAAAAGCCAGTGCAAAGATTGCTGAGGACCAAATCCTCACTGACAGAGAGCTGCTCATGCAGGATACCTTATCCCACAAACCACTTTACTACACACATACACATGTACAACATTATATTTAAAATCTGCTAGTAATTATTTGAAAGGGAAACAGTTTTAAATTTTTGGGACAGCATTAAAGAACTTAGTGTTTTCTTCTAGATTCAGAAGTTGCTCACTAAAATGGGATAAGACTATATAATAAAGGAAAAACACTTTGAAACAATCTTTCAAATAAAGCCAGTTCAAACATTCTCTCAAATATAATAGAAAAATATAGCAATAAGGAAGATCTCTTTTATTATGGGTGACGTCTGCAATGGTATAGCACCACAGTTTATAAAGAAGAAATATGAACATTCATAAACTATATTAAACAATCTCATAATTTGTACCTTTAAAATCACATGCACACATTATAGTTAAAAGTATTTTAAGTTCAGTTATCAGTATGACTTGGACCATCTGGTAACTCAGCTGATTCTGGCACCCTCATGAAAGCCATATCACCACCACTCCACATTGAGTATAAATGTGCACGAACTTCCTGCAAAAAAAAAAAAAAAATAATTTTCCATAGTAAAAGCTTCACAAATTTGCATTGTGGAATTTTGGTGGTACATATTTTTGTTCATATAACTGTCTGAAAATAACAAAGGGTTAAAATGGCACTCACATAATTTGGAGAGACATTATACATTAATGAATTCAATTAAACCTTTCTTTATTTCTGGAACTTTAATAAAATTCTTGGATTTTTGCTTCGAGAGAACTGCAGAGAGCCATAAATACTTACATAAATTATAAAAAAATAAGTGTATCAAAACAAAAATTCTGTTGAGAAATCTATAAAGCTAAGTGACATTTCTGGCCAGTATTTATCTTAAGGAGAATTGTCAGGGCTGCCAGCACACATATAACATATCTGATTCTATATACCAAGTACCTTTCCAAACTAATTGTTCCTTCCTCAGCAAGGAGAGAGGGATACATTAGGGGAAGGTTAAAAATGAATGAGAGGGGCCCACCCATCATGAGGACAACACTAAAGGCTGCCTCCTTCAAGTCTGATTTACTAAATGGATTTACAGTATCTAATGTGGAGCTACATTCTGGGTTCTGGGCACTGGAACGAATGAGGCGTATTGGTTCTGCGAAATTCTACATGAGCTCCAGATCTCAAGCCATATCTGATCAAGACAACAGATAGAGAAGCCCAGGCCATCAAAGACACTCATCTCTGCCTAGTAAAGCTGGGGAGAAGCTGGCAGTTAGCTGCTGGGTCCAGGGCACTTTGAGAAGTACTGGTAACAAATCAAGAGCTATGGTCTGCTTTACACACATTGAACTTCAGTATCCCACTCCCAAATGTGTTGCCATCTTACTGTCAAAATAGAGTCGGGCTCAGTGGAAAGAATTCTGGATGTAAGCAATGGACAATAAGGTATGACTGGTGACACTCCCCCCCCCCCCCTCCCCCCACCGCTCCCAACTGTTGGATGCCTCCTTTCAGAAGGAATGCCTCACACAAATCTGCAAGCAGATCACAGACTGCTGATTCCTGAACTTCTGTTCTGGAGTGAGGGCCATCACTACCAGATAATGTGCACTGCATTACAATAGGTGATGAGCCAAATGTGCAACCTGTTTCATAAATTATTAGGAAGAGCATCTCGTTATTGGGAATTACAGGAAGACGTATGAAATGGAACTTCCTCAGATGTAAATATAATTTTTTAAACCAACACTGATTGCAAGATGGTTGTAAATATGTACTAACAACACAAAAAGGGCTGCTGTTTATTGTGTATGTGAAATAAAACTTGAAAAGCTGTAAAATACAAATTCAATTAGTCATATTTACTCACTCACCCCCATTACTACTCTTATTCACCATTTTAACAATAAACATCATCTGCGTCCTAAAAATGAGATTAACACCTGAATAAAGAAACACAAAGAAGGCTAAAACTTGAAGGAATGTGACAGGCTGATTATTTATCAAGTAACTGAATTAAACTTATCTCAGTCCTCTTGTCCAAATATAAATTTATAAAGTGATGTACTAAGACTGTAGCCCACGCGCATCACAAATGAGGTGTTCTGCTGATAAGAATGTTGACTGCAGAAAAAGAATGACAGAAATAAAAGAAGTTACACTATTGCAAGTTAATATTCTCTGCATCAGGAATAATGTTAGAATTAGAACATGTCTGTTGCATTGAAAATGTTGACATATTGTGTGTGAGTCAAAACATTAGTTAACAATCAAAATTAGTTTTACATCCCACATGGGTGTGTTAGTGGAGCCATTATGAGTAGAAGTATAAGAAAATATACAGGTTCTGGAAATTTGTTAAAGATTCATTTACATTTGCAAAGGTATTTGTAAACTCGTACTGTACTGAGCTTGACTAAGGAAGGAAGGAAAGAAAGAGAGTAAGGTTACAATTTCCCATCTATATTGATGTCGTTAGAGACAGAGTAGAGGCTTGAACTATAGAAAGAAACCTGCCATACCTTTTCTAAGGAACAATTTAGGGAAATCATAGAACCCCTAAAACTGGATGTCTGCACAGGAATTTGGACCACCATCTTTCCACATTCAAACCCAGTGTCTTAGCACTATGAAATTTCATCCTGATGCAGAATTTTGCTGTATAGATAGAGAGAAGAGAATATTGTTCTTGTCAGTTTATACAAATCTCCAAGTGCAGATGGAAATAAGTGTTGGGAAAAATTTTAATCTAGGATGGCAGATTCGAAAATCTGAAATTAATGTCAACATCTGTGGTGATTTTTTTTTTAAACTTTTCAGATCTTTAAATTAGTATTGCACAAACTACTGACCAATTTGTACAAATGTCTGTTGAGATAATATTATTATTACCTTCTCAAGAGTATGTACAAACTAAGTATCATGGGAGAGGGATGCTTTGCTGAACATGATAAAATACTTCTCTCAATCTGTTTTGAACAACATTCTCATTTAGATGCCAACATCCTAATAAATATTGAGCAATGTATTGTATGGGTTAGAGGTCTGAGAGAGGACTATATTAATGTGATCATAAATGATCTAAGAGATGTAAGTTGGGGCTTTGGGTATGAAACTCAAATTAACAATCTGAGGAACTTCTTTTTGATCATTTATTGTAAAGATCCATTGATTTATACCACTATTGTTAACCACTTGAGAAGATCTGCCCAAATATCTGGTTAAATTTAATTCTGATGACCTGGCTCATATTAAGAAAGAGATCCTCACATTGCTTAGAATTTATAAAAGCTCTTGTTGCGGTGGGACCAAGTAGAAAACACCACATGTATAGCTTATTGCTCCCTGAAGTGCAAGAAACACTACAAAGACAGACTTACTCTAGCTGAAAAGAGTATCACATGAACACTATATACTCCCATCAAGTGCCAGGTAGCATGGGATAACCATAAGACAAGAGTGTACTCCTATCAACATACAAGAATGCTCAATCCAAATGACTGAAATCACTCATGTCTGAACTCAGAAAGCAACAGAGATGCAAAATCAATACAACAGATCTTCTGCATGCAGAGATCCCTTGGAAGTATGAATTTCACTAGGATATTATCACACCCGCAGATGTTTCTAAATCATCCTACTCCAAAAGTATGAATGCCTATTTTTTGAGTCATGGGTCTCCTGACTAGTTTGATGTGGACTGCCATGAATTCCTCTCCTGTGTCAACCTTTTCATCTCAGAGTGGCAATTGCAGCCTATGTCCTCTGTCCTCTATGTCCTGATTTCCAATCTCTGTCTTGCTCTACAGTTTTTATCCTCTACAGCTCCCTTTAGTATCACTGAAGTTATTTCCTGATATTGTAACAGATGTCCTATCATCCTGTCCCTTACTCTTGTCAGTATTTCCTGTATGTTCCTTTCCTCATTGATTCTACGGAATATTATGTGGTATTTAATCACACAATTAAAAGAAAGGAAAAAATGTACCTGACTTGTTGACACATAAGCTCATGCCTTCACAAAATTACTGACCTGTTCCTATAATCCCAGTCTTCTCTAAAAAGTTAGGAGTCTTCAATACACGATCAATTGTGCAAACATTTTAAAAATTTAATACTCTCTGCACAAGTCAGTTTGGTTATCAAGAGATGACTTACTGCTTTCAAAATTGGAATTTATTGATTAAGTATATTATCTGTAGCTGTAATTCACTCTTATTTAAACAACAGCACTCTGCTGTGAAGGAAGTAATGATTGCAGGGAGCAGTCATGGGGCCATTTTTCTTCAGAGTGGGTATTAATGATTTGTTCAGTTATATTGGGCCTCTGTCATTTATCTGGTAACGCTATAGTGTTGCACTACGCTTTGCAGGGAACCCTGGGCTGGGCAAAGAATTAGTTTGTACCTAATAAAGCACTCTGTAACGCTGACAAAATGCAGAACCTTCCACTATGATCCTCTGAGGTCATAGAAGTCAAATCAGTAAAATATTTTAGAAATACAGCATGAGTGTCCTATCTACATAGAAATTGGTAGGTTTAGTCATGGATGAGTATCTAAGGATGGCTAACGTACCTGGACTTGAAAGTTTCATTGATAGAGACATTATCGCCTATCGTACCTACCATATGGCAGAACTTGCTAATAAAGACTTTGGTAAATCTGCTTGTATGTCGCCTTCATCATTGGCTTTATATACTCGCAGTAAGAGAAAAATATCTGTAAATGAGTCTGTATTCATTTGGGTTAAAGGTAAAGGAGTATGTGAATATGTAAAGTTTGTTGGTAACTGTACTTTGTATTTTCATAAATAAATGGGGGCTCAAGTGTTAGCAGAGATTGAGACCAGGAGGATTATGAGTGAAAAGGATGTGCTTCAAGGATAACAGTTATCTGTGTAGTGCAGAAAAGCTGATTTGACAAAAAAGTAACACCAAAGTTGGTCATAAAATAAAATGGTTTTTCCCTGTCTCTGTTAATAACTTATGTCAATATATTGCTCATATCATGAAATTCCTTCAGTTCATAGAATGGGTGCTCTACTTGTCAGCTGTAACTCCAGAAGTCTAGATCTATTTATTTTGCCTCTGGTGTTGTGATGGATATCTTCTCTTGCACTCAACGTAAAGTAGTACAGCACGAATATAGAGGTTTGTAATTGAAGGTATTTTCATGTTGACAAAGAGGGGTCAGCAACAACTTTCCACTTCAATCTAACTACCTCCTGTATTTTCAAAGTGTCTGTAATATGGCTGGAGTGTCACCATAACAACAGACTTAAAAAAAAAAAAGTAAGCCATCCTTAGATACTCATCCATGACTAAACCTACCAATTTCTATGTAGATAGGACACTCATGCTGTATTTCTAAAATATTTTACTGATTTGACTTCTATGACCTCAGAGGATCATAGTGGAAGGTTCTACATTTTGTCAGGGTTACAGAGTGGTTTATTAGGTACAAACTAATTCTTTGCCCAGCCCAGGGTTCCCTGCAAAGCATAGTGCAACACTATAGCGTTACCAGATAAATGACAGAGGCCCAATATAACTGAACAAATCATTAATACCCCCTCTCTTTCCTGCTTGCAAGTTTTTTTTAATGCAATTCAATGCTTCTACTATTTGGTGAGTGGTCTATGTTGCTTCTTAAGTATTTGCAGTCTGCTAGAACTTTCTTATCTCATATATATATTGGCAAGCAAAAACACACTATTTAGCACATGTTATACTGTGTTACAAATATCTATTTATATTTTCACTGTTACATTTGGAAATTTTCTGTTGCCTCTGACATCAGTTGTAAACTCATCTATAGAATTTGGCATAAAATTACACTCTCTTACTCTCAGTGAGATAAATATATTAAACTGAAAATGGTTCACAATTGCGAGACTGAGATTTCTGATTATTTAAAAAGTTAATTTCTTTATTTTATTTTTTAAAGCTATTTCAAGGCCATAAATTTAGTGACATGTAATGGAAAATGTACACAATTACCTTATTTTTCCACCAATATTGGCAATGAAAGGTAGTACAATGGTTTTATGATGAATTTGTTCATGACTGATCAAGTATCTCAGTATGTGAAGTTGCAAAATGTTGTCCAATTTCTCGTTTATAAGTTGGCCACTGAGAGGTACTGAGGTCACAACTGTTGAAATAACAACAGTAAAAATGATTACCATGCGTATTTATAGATCCCCAGATTGTATTTATAATTATGTTTTTTTTAAATAACTTATCATAAGCTGCTCAAAAAAATTTTTCCACTACCCTCGTGAGTTGCAAAGCTTTTATTTTAGTGTAGTACACATCTTTGTCAGACTCTTTTGACCACAGGAAATAATTATGTACAGCAACTAGTATAACATAAGTAAAAATGAACCCACATTCTGAGTGCAGTTCATTAAAGCTTGCTACGTTCCCAATCACCAACTCTGCACTGCAGCTCATGTACTCTGTTAAGCCTGTCAATGCTCCTCAAAAGGTTATTTAAAGTGTAAATGGTGTGTTACTGTACAGCAAGAGGGGTTGTCTGTGTAGGAAGTTGCTCACTTGATTGGTATGCACCTCAACAACACAATTCAATCTTTCAACCAAATACTGAAAACTTTCCTCATAGTTGTTCACTTGGATTCATAACAGCAGCTGATGACTGCTATCATAAAATATTGCTTGTAACTATCTTCAATCAAGCAATTTGGCCACTTGATGTGCATTTAAAAAAGTACAAACCTACCAGCACAATAGTGCATTAAGAATGTGGGGTAGAGAAAACGTGAAGTGGAACCTGGATCATCGGTGCCACGTTTTGCTCACTTATATATGCAAGATTTGCTTGATGTCTAGTGATTGTCATAGATGAGTATTGAGGTAGCCAGGTGCCAACACACATCCCTGGCTTGTAGTAACATGGGTTCAGCAGAGAGGTGGAACAGTCATGTTTCGGACTGTTATCTTGAATGGGTGTCATTTCTTATAACTGTACGGGGATGTATAATATCAGAATATGATGCTCCAACCTATTATCCAGCCCTACAATTGACTTTTTAGAGGTGGATCCTTCTTTTAAGATGATACTGCATGAAATTAATGCGCCCATCTCACAAACACCTTCCTCCATGCAGCAGGACTCAACTAAATGGAATTGCCTATATCTGCTGCCATGAATGCAATTAAGCACATCTGATGCCAGCTAAAGTTTGAATTGCATCATTCCAAGAACTCTTCTCACACACTGAAAGATCTCAGGAGAGCAGCCATCGAAGAGTGGGACAGGCTTGGGCAACAATGTCTGGAACGACATCATGTGCAGTATGCCAGGGGGATCCAAGCATTTGACAGTGCATGTGATGTGGCAACATTGTATTAAATGTTACCCAACAGCAACTTTTGATTTCATGAATGAGTGAAAATGTCCATTTTTGAACAAACTGCCTTAATTTGGTTAATGCTATGTTTTAGTTTCATAGCACATTTATTTCTTTTTAGTTTCATAAGATTTATTCTTTCATTCCTTGTTCTACTTGAATCTAATTGTACAGATGTCCACACATATGCAGGTAATCAAAACTTTTTTTGAGCAGCTTATTTCATTTAAGAACCCTGGCAGAACAGCAGTGCTTAATGGCAACTTCAACTTTTTAAGTCACAGGTGAAAAATTGTCTTAAATATCATTATATTTTATACACTCCAGCTATTATCCTATTTTTAACTAATAAAAACCACTTTAATAAACCAAGCCTGTTTAAACAAATACGTATAAATTTCAGAAAACTTCAATATTAGCTATGATAATTTTTTTTAATTCTTCCTGGTATCTGCTTCTAGCATTTCACCTAAGGGAGAGAATACACAAGCAAAGCAGCCAAGAGCAAAGATGGTTACCTTCTAATCAAAGGGATGTACTACAAAGGACAAAGTAGCTCATTTGGAATTTGTGATGGCAGAATGGATGATAATTGAAGCCATGTTCTCTTCACTATGAACAGCAAATACGTAAAGAAAAGTTTCATATACTATTAATCACTCAGACAAACTCCACTTATGACATATGTTGAGATAACGTTTGCAGTGTCATTCTTAATTCAACCTCCGAAAATTGCCTGAAATAGTTTGTTTGGAAAAAAGAAGAGTTACTTATGTATAGCACATGTCTGCATAATTCAAGTTCCAAAAACATCAGACATAATAGGAGAAATGAGTTGAGGTTAGAGCCTATGTGAACATGTTTAGATATTGCCTTTCAAGTATCTACACTGGAATGATTAACATATATGTAACTGTTGTTTCAAGTTTATAGCTGACCTGTGTCTATCATCTGGACTTTGATTAAGCTAAAATAACCATTTACCATCTCAGTCAACCTTTAGTCCTATTTAATATTATAAATCTCCTCACCCTATCTTCATTCTATGCACTGTGAGCATATACACTTCTCTGTTGACATCCATCTTACAGATTACACTTCCAATATTCACACACACATGCTATAGTTTACTGAGAAATTCATGTTCCACCCAAAAATCAGCCAGTATATTTGCATTCAAGCTGTGAAAGTAGTTGTGTACATTCACAATGAGATATAACTGCATGATAAATTTTCAGAAAACATAATGGCAGTAAATTCTAAGTTTCCATTTCAGAACAATTACTACAATACGTACTAAATCTGTGTTCTTCAATGTTCACAAAAACATTAGCAGTATATTATTGTCTGATTTTGTAGTTATACAGTTATCAGGAACTGCCATTAATCTTAGCTCCTGCAGTAGCAAGTAGGAGATGTGGCCTTTACTGAATAATCTTTACGAATCAAACTACACTAACATTTTCAAATGTTCAACACCAAGCATACATGTGACTAAAATGAACTCCATATCACAGATTTGGTAGATGACAATCCACAAAAGATTAGAACTACAAAACTGAACATTATGTCTGATTTTCAAGAATTCAGTACTGTAAGAAATCCTCCTGTGCTACAATCAGGGCCTTTAACTATTATGGCAATAAGTTAAAGAGTGTGGACATTGTCTGGAGCCACTTTCATCCACTCAGTTTTAATGTGAATGCAAAAACATTATGAGCAGTTACTGGAGGAACACAAGAAATAACTTGCTAACCATTCATATCGCTGACCTGGTCAATGGGTGACAAGCCAGGTAAATGTGCAGACCAATATGACAGCGTTACCCACCATTCTTCGAATGTGGCTCATATCTTCGTTGTCCGATTTGGTCACACTTTGTCCAGCTGAAATATGACATGTGGAGTATCTCACGCAGGGCTTAATAACTCGAGTTCTACAACCTCTGTGATAAGGTGGTTAGCATCCATATTGCACTGAGTTAGTCAGTCAGTCAGTCAGTCAATTACTTACATATTTCAGAGATTATTTGAATGATTCTTTTATTGAAATGATGTGGAATGACTGAATTTGCAGGATATGTGTAATTGACTTGTTTTAATACCAATAAGCATATTTTTTAGTCCTACTTATTCAAGTACACTTACAAACAAGGGGCCCCTCTCAGGCTACCAGCTTTTAAATAGAAATTTGTACATGGAACAGATGGAGTCATCCAGCAGAAATGATTTCATATTGGATTTAAAACTTGCTTTGCTACCTGTCAAACATTTTATGTAATGGGGAAAATAATTATAAATTTTTGTGCTGCATACTGCTTCTTTCCAAGCCACTGACAACTTTAATAATACATAATAAACATCATTTTTATCTCTAGTGTTGTAGGTATGGACATCACTGTTCTTCTCAAGATGTGATGGATTGTTTAGGATGAATTTTGTTGACAAATAAATGTATTGTGATGGTGCAGTTAAAATGCCCAACTCATTTAAGAGATACTGATGTGAAGTATGTAGGTGAACATCACATATTATTCTTACTACTCTCTTTTGTGCAATCAGAATTGTGAATTACCCCAGAAAATTACTCCATAAAACATTACTGAATGGTAATATGTCACAAGGTTGATTTGTTTGTTTCTAAGACCAGCAATTATTGAAGAGCAGAAATAACTGAACTTTTGTATGAGAAGCTCAGAAATCATCTTCTTCCTGTCCAAGTATCCATCAATATGTACATGCAAAAATTTTGAGCATTCTGTCCCATTTATTGACTCCTGTTCACATGCTATATCAACTGTTGGTATGATTCTAATTGTTGTACAGAAATGAATCTAGTGTTTTCTCAATATTTAGGGAGAGTGCATTTTCTGAGAACCACTTAATAATTCTTTGAAAAATATCATTAAAAATGTCTTTCATTGCTTTCTCTCAAATAGGATTTATTATAACACTAGTATTGTTTGCAAAAAGTACCACTTCTTGTTGTTGAATGTTAAATGGACAGTCATTCACATGCTATGTAAGGAATAGGAGTGGACCTGAAATTGAAGCCTATGGGACTCCCTTTGTGATTTCTTCCCAGTCACTAAACTTTTCTACCTTTCAACATTGTTTGAATTATTTGGCACAAATTTTTCATTCTGTTTGTTAAGTATGATTAAAACCATTTGTATATACAGCCCTCGATTCCATAAAACTTGAGTTCTTCTTGATGTGTCGGCAGCTGGGCCAACACCTTGTAGATCGAAGTGGCTGAAAGTGCACGCTAAACTAACGCAGACGGGCGTGAAGTACTGGAACATGAGACTTATTAATGAATAAGAAGAAAAGTACGTAGCTGGAATAATATACTTATCTTTATTCTCTTGTTGGAATACATCTCTCGAATAGTAGTAAGCTATGAGCACTGATACAAATGGCGCCTTGCTAGGTAGTTGCTATGGAATAAGCTGAAGGCTATTCTATCAGTCTCTCGGCAAATGAGAGGAAGACTTGGTAGGTCTGGTCGCAAGCTATGTCGTCCGTACAACTGGGGCGAGGTCTAGTCCGTGTCTTCTGACCTGCCATGTGGTGGCGCTAGGTTTGCGATTACACAGTGGCGACACGCGGGTCCGACATGTACTACAGGACCGCGGCCGATTTAAGTTACCACCTAGCCAGTGTGGTGTCTAGCGGTGACACCACACTTCTAAGAGTGTAAAATGGTCTAAACAATCAAACACTTTGAAAAGATCACAAAAAATTCCAACTGGCAAAATTTTATTATTTATAGCTTTTAATATTCGCTGAGTGAGTGTACAAATAGCATTCACCATTGACCAACCCTTCTGGAATCCAAACTGTGATATGCTAAGTAAATTGTTTCTACTTAAAATTGAGGCTACTGGTGAGTAATTACTTTTTCGAATATTGTGGAAACAGATGTCAGTAAGGAAATTGGGTGATAGTTATCTAAATCTTTCTTGTCTCCTTTCTTATGAAGAGGTTTAACAGTTGTATAATGTAATAAATGTGGAAAAATTCCCTGTGCCAGTGATGCATTACACATATCACTAAGAACATTACTTATTAAGTTAGAGCAATTTTCAAAATTCTTTTTGAAATTCTGTCAACACCATACAAGCATCTGACTTTTTTAGAATTTTTAAAATTCTATTAACTTCATTGACAGATTCTGGTGCTACTTCTGGTTGCATAAAGTTTTTTGGACTGACATTTTTAATATATTCTCTTGCTTCTTCAACTGAATCATTTAATTCTGTTTTTGATGGCACATTTAGAAAGTGATTGTTAAAATTATTCACAGCTTGTGTACTGTCAGCCACAGCTATATTGTTTGTTTCCATTAATTGTGAATCATGATCTGATAGTCCAATAACAACTGGGTAAACATTGCTCCAGCCTGAGCTTTGCCAATAAAAATGTTATCCATCGGTGCTGTTAATCTATCATGCTGCAGATGAATTTGAAAACTGACTACTGAAATTAGATTGAAATGTCGAAATGATGATTCCAGTTCATTGTTACTGTCTGTATCTTTTAAGAAGTTTACATTGAAATCTCCATAAACTAATTGTTTCTTCTTGTCAGACAGGTAGTTCAATAATGCATCTATATTTTTCATCAATCAATAGAAGTTTCCTAGAAGGGATCTGTAGTCTGTTGCAATTACCAGAGAAGTATTCTGCGGTAACAACTCTCAGACATGTGTATCTAGGTTCTAATCAACACAAAACCTATCTATTTCAATATTTTTGATTTTGTGTCCAACTTTTACATATGTTACAACTCCTCTTTTTTCCATGTTAACTCTACACAGAAATTATGATAGTCTATAATCCCTAATATTTAACTTTCCATTCCTTCAGTTACCTGGTGTTCAGACAGGCACAGAACACCTATCACTAGAATTTTCCACATCTTGTAGCATACAAGAAGCTCATGTAATTCATTTTTCAACCCCCTAACGTTGTGATGAAGCAAGTTAATTTTATTATCGTCCTTTTCTGCTCTATTTCTTTCATATGTCTGTCTGTCAACTGATTACCCTAAAAAAATGTGCCTTTCTGACTCCAGTAATTGTAGGATCCAGTAAACTTGAGGTTGAGAGCACACGTTGTATTCAGTGGTGGTCAAAACCTGACGTCTGTCAGTATGCCATTCAGTAATACAGACTGACACTAACATATATTTCATTCATCTGAAAGTGCAATAAATTACCACTCCTTATGCCAGCCATGGTTTAAAATGGCCATTGTAGTTTGAGAGATTTGTGATTACTGACAATTGATGACAATGAAATAGTATGCTTACTGCTAATAGGTATTACGATACCATTTCCTGGCCCTAGCTATAGTCAACTACCTCCAGTGACTTCCCCATAAAAGTTATAATAATTTATTTGACCAAAGTGATTAAATGTTTCCCATAAAATATGCCAAATAATTAGATTTTCTTGATAAAAGAAAAATATGTTTGTAAAAGAATGAGTGCTAATTAATTGAGCTCAGTGTCAAACACGTCCACTACTGGTAGCTGAGTGGTGAGCATGGCAGGCTGTCAATCCTAAGGGCCCAGGTTCGATTCCCAGCTAGGTCAGAGATTTTCTCCGCTCAGGGATTGGGTGTTGTGTTGCCCTAATCATCATAATTTAATTCCCATCAACGCGCACGTTGCCAAAGTGGCGTCAAATCTAAAGACTTGCGCCCGGCGAATGGTCTACCCAATGGGAGGCCCTAGTCACATGACATTTACATTTTTATTTAGTGACAAACACAAGGAAGATACATATTTTTCAATGAGAAGGTATAAATAAGAAATTTGAATTGTATCTTAAACATATTTATGTAGCCCTCTGAATATTGTTTAAAGGAAATCAAATGGAAGCAATGAGAAAGGCTGGGCAGATACTGGGATTAAACGTGTTTTAAGTGCTAAAGTACCTTATCCCAAGAACACAAAGTTCAGTTTAATTCAGAAGGCTGCAATAACTATGGAAAAAAATTATGATTCACTGACATCGTTAGCCACTGGGTGTAGTGATCACTTCCAAACAGTGTCAGCACATATAAAACTAATAATAAACAACCACGATGAGTTGCAATAGGTTTACTCTGTTACACAGCATTAGAGATGTACAATCTGAGAACCAAGAGATTCTTGACTGCAAAATGTTCTGGATGTTCTTATCTCTTTCACTGCTGAGTTCCCATAACAAAATGCACATATATGTGTGGTTGAATGCACCACATGGCAGTGCCTACCATGCTGAACGCTGCAGCACCTTTTGCGCTGAGTCATTGTCATCGCAGACTCTCCTGCATTTATTCTCACCAATAAGTTCTAAAAATAAATTGTACTTTGAATAGTCTTTATTGCTGAAGTTCCTAAAACTAGACAACATTACAAGGAAGCACATTTCAGAAAGTCTTTTGTGCGATTTATTTCAAAACAAGGTAAACACATAGTCCCTGTTTACAACAATAAAGTGATTACTTTCATTTTTTGTTCATGCTACATATAAAACATCTTCTTACAGGTTGGTGTTGTTTTACTGACAATTCAAAATTCAATGATGTTTCGAAAGGGCCTTAGTTGAAAACGTAATGGGTTTTTCTCGACTGATCAGCAACCTCTTGAACTTTCCTTTCTTGGTGGTATGTCTTTATCTCATGAATGAGGCCCAGATGAAATTTGGCGACAGAAATATTCTTTCTGGTATGAACTTTAACATGCATACACAGAAGGATTGTAAAAAGAATTTTTGTATAACATCAGTATTTTGTGAAAACATTCTGTTCAGCTAACTAGCATTTTATATCTGTCCACTGCACCCATAGAGTCATTGTTACCCAATGCACATTTTGGTTTAAATTTTTTGGTATTACTTTGGTGGTCCACTTTCACAGCTGTGTGGCCTGTCATCAACATAAGGAAAATCCAGGATGGACTGTAACAATATTATGTAAAGGAAAGTTGCTACACACCATATAGCGGAGATGCTGAGTCGCAGATAGCCACAACAAAAATATTTGAGACAGTCTTTTTGTTGTGCCTATCTGCGACTCAGCATCTCTGCTATATGGTGAGTAGCAACTTTCCTTTTCACCATACTGTCATCAATATACATACCTCTCTTTTGTCACACCACTTCAAAGCCCTCATAGTGTCTGTTAAGCTAAATTCTACCTCAGATCTTTACCGTTTGGCTTCAAATTTTGGCATAATTTCCGGTTCATGGGAAATGTGTAGGTAGCTACTGCATTAGTTGTTCTTAATGCAAGTAGTGGAGGAGAGACGGACTTGTATATCAATTGCCCACATACACAGTGTGTTTTATAGCTTCATATACTAATACAACCTTGAAGTGTATATATTTGATGATAGTATTTCTGGCATGCTCAGCTCCTGTCATGTATACAGGGTGTTACAAAAAGGTACGGCCAAACTTTCAGGAAACATTCCTCACACACAAAGAACGAAAATATGTTATGTGGACATGTGTCCGGAAACGCTTACTTTCCATGTTAGAGCTCATTTTATTACTTCTCTTCAAATCACATTAATCATGGAATGGAAACACACAGCAACAGAACGTACCAGCGTGACTTCAAACACTATGTTACAGGAAATGTTCAAAATGTCCTCCATTAGCGAGGATACATGCATCCACCCTCCGTCGCATGGAATCCCTGATGCGCTGATGCAGCCCTGGAGAATGGCATATTGTATTACAGCCGTCCACAATACGAGCACGAAGAGTCTCTACATTTGGTACCGGGGTTGCGTAGACAAGAGCTTTCAAATGCCCCCATAAATGAAAGTCAAGAGGGTTGAGTGAGGTCAGGAGAGCGTGGAGGCCATGGAATTGGTCCACCTCTACCAATCCATCGGTCACCGAATCTGTTGCTGAGAAGCGTACCAACACTTCGACTGAAATGTGCAGGAGCTCCATCGTGCATGAACCACATGTTGTGTCGTACTTGTAAAGGCACGTGTTCTAGCAGCACAGGTAGAGTATCCCGTTTGAAATCATGATAACGTGCTCCATTGAGCGTAGGTGGAAGAACATGGGGCCCAATCAAGACATCACCAACAATGCCTGCCCAAACGTTCACAGAAAATCTGTGTTGATGATGTGATTGCACAATTGCGTGCATATTCTCGTCAGCCCACACATGCTGATTGTGAAAATTTACAATTTGATCACGTTGGAATGAAGCATCATCCGTAAAGAGAACATTTGCACTGGAATGAGGATTGACACATTGTTGGATGAACCATTCGCAGAAGTGTACCCGTGGAGCCCAATCGGCTGCTGATAGTGCCTGCACACGCTGTACACGGTACGGAAACAACTGGTTCTCCCGTAGCACTCTCCACACAGTGACGTGGTCAATGTTACCTTGTACAGCAGCAACTTCTCTGACACTGACATTAGGGTTATCATCAGCTGCACGAAGAATTGCCCATCCATTGCAGGTGTCCTTGTTGTTTTAGGTCTTCCCCAGTCACCAGTCATAGGCTGGAATGTTCCACGCTCTCTAAGATGCTGATCAATTGCTTCGAACGTCTTCCTGTCGGGACACCTTCATTCTGGAAATCTGTCTCGATACAAACATACCGCACCATGGCTATTGCCCCGTGCTAATCCATACATCAAATGGGCATCTGCCAACTCCGCATTTGTAAACATTGCACTGACTGCAAAACCACGTTCGTGATGAACACTAACCTGTTGATGCTATGTACTGATGTGCTTGATGCTAGTACTGTAGAGCAATGAGTCGCATGTCAACACAAGCACAGAAGTCAACATTACCTTCCTTCAATTGGGCCAACTGGCGGTGAATCGAGGAAGTACAGTACATACTGACGAAACTAAAATGAGCTCCAACATGGAAATTAAGCGTTTCCGGACACATGTCCACATAACATCTTTTCTTTATTTGTGTGTGAGGAATGTTTCCTGAAAGTTTGGCTATACCTTTTTGTAACACCCCGTATACATTGTTAGCAATGGAGGCACGACTGTGCATGGATATATATGTGGCCAGCAGTTAAAGGATGAAGAACCAATGTCAAGTATTCAAATACTGCATTTGAGAATTAGGTTCCAATTTCTTGATTTTGATACACATATTTCTGTTTGTTTCATTGATATCCCTTACTACTAAAATCAGCCAGCCTCATTCACTTGTTATTTCAGATGAAAATACTGAACATAAAATTGTTCAGTCATTGATGTAATTCTTAGAATTCACTTCTAAAAAATTTTATAACCTCCACTGCAAGACATAACAGTATATGGTTATTGATTTAAAAAGGGAAGAAATGTTATTTGTTGTAAATTACAAGTCTGATGTCAGTACTAACAATAACAGAGATGTCTAGGTGTCTCTCTGATGGTGACTTACTGTCTAACATAGTCTCTTCCTTCCAGTATGCGTAATTTTAAATTTATGTGTGATAGTAAAGTGTTGTAAAGAGTTAGGATACATCACATTGCCAACAATAAAAGAAAACGTAATTGTAAAATTGTCACAACAGTATATGTATTCTGTCTTTTCTTATGGCATAAAAAGAAGCATTTCTAAACTTTGCCGAGAACACTTGTGGCAGAATGTCTACAAGGGCAAATGTAAGGAATAAGCAGGCAAAGGAAGCAATAAAAGAAAAGAAGAATGTGTGGCATGAATGGAAAAGAGGTAAATGGAATAAAGTAAAAGGAAATATCACAACAGTAATAAGAAGTGTACGAAAGTGGTAGCAGAAGAAACGTGGATAAAGCTGGGAGGAACTCACATGCGAGTTGGGAAAGGATGTTACTGGGGCTAACAGAATGCTGTACGGAAGTACAAGGAGTCAGAGGAATGCACTTACACAAAGCTGGCGAAACGGGAAAAAGGAGAGTTAATAATGCAACCAGAGGAGATAAGGAAGGGACCTGGGCCTAGAAGAAGAGAAAGACATTACAATCTTAGAAGTAGAACTAACACTGAGAAGAAGACAGAAAAGGCACCTGGGATAGATGACATACGTGTGGAAATGATGAAGATGGCTGGACCTACTGGGCTACAATGGTTATATAGATAGTTAAGATGCATATGGAGTCAGAGATGTGTGCCTGGAGAATGTGGAAAGGGAACAATAATTCCAGCATTCAAGAAGGGAGACAAAAGTATGTGATGATTATCAAGGTATCACACTCATATCACAAGTAGCAAAAATAATGGAGAAGATATTGAAAAGAAGACAGGGAAAAAGTGGAATGTTTGTTAGAAGAGGAGCAGTATGTCTTTCAACATGGTGGATGAATGGTGGACTCAATCTTTAGTATGGGATAGTTGAAGGAAAGGCATTGGGAGTATGAGACCTGGTGATGACATTTCTTGACTTAGTGGAAGCATATCATAATGAGCCCAGAGAAAGGGCTTGGGGAAACTTTCTAGAGAAAGGGAGTTGGAAAACAAACAATTGACAACTTTCAAGTGATGTATGACAAAAGCTTCAGCTGTGTTCAGATCCAGGTTGAAGGAACTGACGGCTTTAGGAAAGTTATAGGGTCAAGACAGAAGAGTAGTGTTACCACTATTTTGGAAGAGATAAAAGTTGCTCATAAAGGAAGGGACAGGAAGTTACTGCTATTTTCCAGTCATGTTCTGGTGTGGGAAACCAACACTAAGGACGTACAAAAACAAATAGACATCTTAAATGAAAAAAAAAGAGATATAGAATAAAACACAGTGTGGGGAAAAGCAAAACTATGGTGGTAACTGGTGGGCAGGGGGGAGGGGGGGGGGGGGCAGAGAAGACAATGAACAAATTAACATTAAAGGAAGTGTGGGTAACTTCAAATATTCAGGAAGGGTGATAATGCAAATGCAAAATGCAAGAATGATGGCAGAAGTTAGCAAAAGGAACAACAGAGAAATGTATTTTTCCTGTGTGTGTGTGAGGGGGAGGGGGGAGGGCTTATTCTGGGGAAGGGAGGAATCAATGAAGTGTAAGGATATGCATTGGAGACCTGGACAATAAGAAGAAGAGAGGAGAGTAGATTCAAAGCCAGTAAAATGAAATTCCTAAGTAACAGATTAGGGAAAATGAGGAGAGAGAGAGTGAGAAATGAAGATGTTAGGAACATAGAAAAACTGAATGAGAGAATTGAGAAGAACAGGTCAAAATGGTTTGGACAAGCACAGTGAATGGAAGATGGAAGAACACCAAGTCTGAAGGCAAGAAGGAGACCTACAGCAAGATGGATTGACTCAATAAAGATGAGTTTAAGAAGAAGGAATCTGGAACAAAAGGAGAATAGTGGAAAGACAGAAAAAACTGGAAACGTACCATAAATTTCCCGAACTGGCCTGATTCTAGATAAATGGGAAATGAAGACGACAATGATACAACGATTTTTAGCTTCAGGCCAAGCATAATTGGAAAGCAGTGAGTTCGGTGACACAAAATCATGTTATTGTTAATCATTAATGCAAAAAGTTAGCTATGCATGATAATAATAACCATAATAAAACTTTGTTAACAACATAAACTGCAGGTATGACTTACAAATATTGGAATGAGAAGACAATAGCAAGCTTATGGCCCATGATCTTTGCATCACTGAACTCACTGCTTCCAACTAATTTACAGACGAAGAATTAAATAAAACAAACTCCATTAGTATAGGAACAGTAAGTTGTGTACTATGATGCTAAAATAAAGAGGAAATTATTTAAATTGCACTACTATTTAACATAAGTTTCTAGTAGTGAGGCTCAGAGAAGAAGAAAGAAGAAATATCAGTTCAATTGGTTTAATAACAAAAAGATCAAAAATGTCATTCATAAAATAGTGAATACACAAAGGTAAAGTTGATTTTCTGAGAAGTAATGTTATCTCTAACACCAAAATGTCAGTTTTAGACAGGGTATCTACATGAAATAAAATATTTTGCTACAACTAACAAAAGTAGAATTCCTATCAAAAACATTAAAGAAACACTGCAGTTGCATTGATTGTTTAGAACAGACAAAAATATCAATGTCTCTTTGAATTACGTATGTATTTTCAAATATATAAAAAATGAACACTCATTTCTAAAAGAATTTCAGCTTTCTTTCTAGCATAACAATGGTTATTTAGCACGCACTCAAACCTTTAATTCCTTTTAACTCATTACTAACATGTCTCAAGTTCCAGTGTCTCATCACTTACTCATCAGAAGCATTGTGAAAATTTCTTCACCAGGCAACCACAAAATGAACATACAGAAAAGCAGGTATTTTGTACCTGAGGACAGTGCACAATTTGGCTGTCATTGGCTGCATTCTGAAAATTCTCACTCGTTTTCTTTCATGAGTTCCTGTTTCAGCTGAGTTCTTAATTTCATCCATCACTACATTTCAGCATCAACAGTAGTTTAAAAGTAAAAACTATAAAGGAGCTAACAAATGTCTTAACATTACTAAAAAGCTCCAATTCTTTCGACAACAAAATCGTGCAATGACTCGACAGAACTCCTTACACCAGCGAATGAGGTATATTTTCTGAAAGAGTCAGAGACACAATAGTAACACCAAACTCTTTAAATTTATTTAGGAAATTGCTTACAACAGATTACTGATTCACATTAGTTAACAAAAACTGGTTTTCATAAAGGATATCTTGTGTGGTAAGTACGAGTGGAGCTGCAGTTTTCTTATCCTCTAAGTCTAACTGGAAATGCTTGGCACAGCTTATCTAACAAGTCTATGTATTTGGTCCTTTTATACAGTGGCCATTCAGTTTCCATTTTCAAGCAAAACACATTTTGTGAGTTGCAGTGTTGATATTTATCACCCAACCTGTGTTTCATATTTCATATAAAAGGTATATCCAGTGCACTTTCTGAAATAACTCTTAATAATTACACTTCTGACTCTGATGGTGACTTTCGGACTTTCAGGAGCGTTAGCAAATATATTCAAAAGTCATGTTCAACACACTATTTTTACAAAAATAGTTCAAAGTGCATACTATACTAGATCAGATACACAGATGAAAGCCTACACTTAATGGATGAGCAACCAAAAACAATAAGCAGCAAATATAAAGATTCAAATATTTAAAGACTGGAACAACAGTGAGTGATGAACTAGTAAATGGAGTTTCAAATGATAGAGCACAGCAGTCGGTCATCTTTTTCTCACAAATTTTATTCGACAAATCTAGATTTTTGCCATTGCCTAGCCATTAGCAATGCTAAAAAAATACAAGTAGTACATAGTCAGGTGATTGTATAAAAAGTTACAACTCATGGCATAACCTATATGGCCTATACATTAGATTACACACCACTATTTCATAGTATCAATGTGTGTTCTGGTACATCAGTCCCCTGTTGCTCAGGCTTCTGTCACAGTTTGTTCAAGACTACTGTATAATGAAGGTAGTTTTTGTGAAGAACACATCGATTGGCTGTACTGTGCCTTCTATATCAACTACATAATATATAACATTCAAATGAAAGCAGTTATCATCTCTAGTAAAAAAATTTCAAATATACATAGAAATAACACAAAATAAAATACAAGTAAAATTATTTCTGTTCCTGCCCAACTTATTTCCACATTTAAAAGTAAACACACAAAACATAAAAAAATTACAGATTCACTCCATGTGAGTCAATTGTTTTGTTATTCTTTAAAAAACACATGTAACATAAGATTGGAACAACTTAAAAAAAAAAAAATTAATTACAAAACGCGAGGAGGCACATGCTACAACTATTAGAACTGATTTGGTTTATATGTTTTTATTTTTTGTACTATTTTTCTCTTTATTTAATCATTCTGACGGGTATGTGGTTCCTCTTATCCACTGAACAGTTCATAGATGGCGCCAAATGTCAGCAAGATGGATGTTGGCATGGCTTTCCATTCTGTTACAGATGTACAGAGTACTAGTCACTGTGCTGCTTCAAACAGATTTTAATTATAAATGTACATGCATCTAAACTAACGTACATGGAGAAACTTCTGTAGACTCAATGTTATAACCATTGTACTCGTGCAGTATTATGCTACATATTGGCAAGATGGCAAGAGCTACTTCGTTCTCCCTGGGTCAAACCCTTCATTGTTCCCCAGCAAGAAGTTTTCAGACATTCCCAAAACTGCACATTTTTCATAATGACCTGATCATTCATCAGGTTGCAGTTGACATTTTTGTGATGACAAAAGATCTCCAGCTCTTGTAGGAGGTCGAGGAACCTGCTCTTCTCACACTTATGTGACAACCACACATTAGATGTCAAAGTCAGCAACTTATGTTTTGTTGTAAGTAAATTTCTCCTTGGTATCTTTTTTTCCCAATGCAACATGTTCCCCAAACCTAATTTCCAGCCTCCTTCCTGTTTGGCCAATCTAACAGGCCCCACAGTCCGGGCAATCAATTTTATAAATTCCAGAAGCATGAAATAGTTCTTTGTATCTACAGTATGCTGCAAAATACGTCCTAAATTATTTTCAGTTCAAAAAGACACTGTCACATTGTACTTTCTAAAGACAGTTGCTATCCTTGTACTCATTTTTCTGTAGTAAGGTAAACTAATAAACTCAGTATTTTTGTAAAGTGTCATCTTTTTTTTGTATATCTATTAATTATGTTCTTATATATACTATCTACAAAGTCATGTTGATAGTTATTCACTACTGTAATGTGCCTTATTGTTGCCATTTCATCAAGAAGTTTGTCTTTAAACAACGGAATTTTGAACAACCAATTGATAGCAAAATTGAAAAATGTCTTTTTATGTTGAACAGAGTGGTTTGAAGTAAAATCCACAATACCCTCAGTACAAGTTTCTTTGTGAAGGATACCAAATGTGTGCCTGCCATTTTCATTCCGAATTGATAGATCTAGAAAACTAATAGATCTATTTGTTTCAATCTCACATGTAAATTTAACCATTTGATGCAAGTTATTAACTGTGGCTACTATAGTGTTGATGACATCATTGTTACCCTTTATTAACAGCAGTGTGTCATCTATGCACCTAAAGTAGTATACAATTTTGTCTGCCAATGAGGCATCTTCAGTAAAGAATCTGTTTTCTAGATAATTGATAAATATGTCAGCAATCATTCCAGACATTGAGCTCCACTTTACTTTCAATGTCTTGTTGGGAATAAGTCTCTCTATTAAATTTAAAGTAGTTAAATTTCAAAATTATGGTAAGTAGCCCAATGAATTCATCTATTAGCCTCATCAAAAGCTTGTTTTGTTCCATTAAATTACTTGGAATTACCTGCGCAGTTTTGTTAATAGCTATGTTCGTGTATAAGTTGACGATATCAAGAGAAACCAATTTAATTTCATCAGTTGTTGGTGTACTGATAAGTTCAAAACTATTTTTAATGGAAAATTTATTATAGAATTTATAATGAGTTTTAAGAAACTGCAGGCATTTTCCAGCTATTTTACAGAGTGGACTACTACTGCCATCCACCACTGGGCATATTGGATAGCCATCATCGTGTACCTTTACTTGTGCCCCAACCTTTCACCTCTATACCTCCCTTGGTGATATTATTTCACTGCAGGTTTTTAACTGATCATGCAATTTCTTCTGTTCTTTGAGCATTACATCCTCATTCATTTTCTTAATATTATTATCTTCAAAGAAATTTAGAGTTTGGCAATACAGACATCTTTTGTAACGATCATCATTGTTCCCCCTTTGTCCACGCTAGTTAATATGGTGTCACTTTCAGAAAGCTTAGAATTAATACTTTCAATGACTCTCTTCTCCTTTATAGAACTGGGGACAGGTTTATTTACCTTTTTCATAATAATATTACTAATTGCTAAGCAAATCTTATTTTGAACAAGTTTTGGCACTCTCAGTGAATCAACAGCATACTTAGTATGGACCATCATGTCTTTCATAGCCGTGCGATCCACTTTCCTATTTAGAGTATACTTCATACCCTTACTAAGCATTTCCATTTCACTCTGATCAAATACAATGATAGTCAAATTCAATACTCTTGGGAAGATGTTGAACTTTATATATAATCATCATTAATCACTGTTGCCATATTTTCCAGCCTCAGAATCTTATTATGATGTCTTTGCTTTGCTTTATGCACCACATTATCCACTGTGTTCCTAACACTATGTAGAATGTGTCAAAGGTTAAAGTTGGAAGTACATTGGCAGTTCAAAATGTAACCCGTATAAGCTTCACTGATCACTTGTTTTTTCACAGACAGACTATTGCTTGACCATGTACCTTTTTTTTTTTTTTAGCATTGGTAATGGCTAGGCACTAGCTGAAATCTAGATTTGTTGGAGAAAACCTGCAAGGAAAGGACGACTGATTGCTGTAACTTATCACTTGAAAGTCATATCACATTTGTTGAGTGCACCCACATTCCTGATGGAAGGTAACCTGATAGCAAAAGGAGGCCTCCTACTAAACTGTCCAGTAACTTACACGATTAATTACTTTTATGCACAACATAATCTAGAAATATGTTCATATCACACAATTTAAAATAAATTGGAATATAAAAATAAAAACTTTCTAAATATATTATGTATGTTGATGTGTCTTAATAGTTCAGCAAATTGAGGCACTGAAAATGAGTATAACGCCAAACCAGTCATTCGAGTACAGAATGTGATACTACGGTAAGATAGCCATGTTAGGCTTCCCATTCAATTATTTGGGATGTCATATTATCAATAATGATAATAAGGACTTGGAATCAAAATGGCATATTTCATAGTTAATGTTGTATCATTCATGGCATATTATAAAACCAAACACAATAAGATACTAAAGTTCCACAAAACTATACCTTTCTTAGTAATCTCATACAGTAGCAAACCATCCACATACACTGATGCTGTGTGACACATTGCCTTGTCCTGCTGGTAGGTGCCATTGTACCAATAAGAAACAGATTACATGTAGGGGTGAACACGGTCCCCGAGGATACATGCATACTTGTGTTGATCCTTTGTGCCCTCCAGAATGATGAGATCACCTAGGGAATGTCACAAAAACATTCCTCAGACAATAATGCTGCAACAGTGTGTTTTCTTTCAGACGCTTGATCTGTTTACACCAAAGGCCAAATGTTTGATGGAGCACAAAACATGATTCATCTGAAAAGGTCACCTGCTGCTACTCAGTGGATGTCCAATTGTGGTACTGGTGTGAAAATTGTAGCCTTCATTGCTGATAAACAGCAGTCAGCAAAGGTACATGAACCAGGCACCTGATGCGGAGGCCATATACAGAAACATCTGATCAATGGCCATTGACAAGACAGAGCTGGTAGCCCCTTGACTCATCTGGGCTGTCAGTTGCTCAACAGCTGCATGTCTATACACCTGACGCATCTCTACAGTCCTCGTTGACTCCTGTCACCTATGGCCCATGGTGCATCACAGTTACCTTGGTGCTGATTTTGGATGGTGCCTTTTTATCATGCACAATATACTTTAACCATGGCGGCATGTGAACAGTTTCCAAACTTAGCTATTTCGGAAATGCTTCCATTTGGTCCAAAAGCCAATGATCATGCCATTTTGGGCGTCAGATGAATCACTCCATTTCCACACTATGGCAATGACTGCACTGTTTTCTGTGTCCCCCAACTGTGATAGATCTTATTTTGTTTACACATAAAGTATGTGACATTTAATAAGTATTGGTACACTGTGCAGGGCAAAGGTAAATATAAACATGCCCCCCACGCCAAAGAGAGATATGTACAAAAAGAAAGATGAAAATATATCTGTATTCTAATGTTTCCATAAGTCGATAACAAATTTTTCATTCTTCAGCTGTCTGTCTCTTCCCGTCTGTGATTCTGACTGGACTTATTGTGCATATGTCAGACAACAATATATACATTTGTGTAAAAGTTTTTACAATATATCTTCTTGAAAGGGAGGCAGTTTTATTCATTTCTAAATTGCTTAATCCTGAAAATGATACCTGGACACACAATAGCCTGCAAACTTTGGAAAACATGGTGACATCATTTAAGATTGTAGTATGCTGAATTCTTTATCATGGAGCTGGATGGTGCATCAGTTTCTTCAAGAAAGAAGAGGTAAATATCACTCTGTTCAAAGGCGAGTTAATATATCAATCAATTTAGAATGTTATAGTGGTAATCGTAGCAAGACACTACGGAGGTGCGAACTTATTTAGACACATGAAATGCTGTTTGTGAAAGTATTCACCAACCACACACTTCAAAATAATCCACATTATTTGCATCTCTTTACGGCACCAGTGCTTAAGCACCAGTAAACTGGCAACTGTAAAAAGGATGGTGCCATATACAGATAATTGAACTAATTAAAATATATAAAATATGTTGTAAAAATTTTCCAATGTATTAATTATCTTTAGTTTTCTTTGTTACATGAAACAAATAATATTGTCAAGAGAAAGAGATGAAGTATCATGGAAGAAGGATGTGCACGGACAAGAATAAAATATATATGGAAACTAGCAAAAAAAATTTGAAACCCATCAAGAAAATTGGAAAACTCTAACTTATAGCTTGCATGTCTGCACTTCGTAGTGCTTCACTCATATCTAACAGTAGTAGTACCTCTCCCCTCCCATTCTAAAAATTGTCACAGGATAATTAAGAAAATTTCCTCAGAGTGATTTAAAAATGGATAATTTTCCAATTAGTAAACCACAAGGACAGAAATGGATACAGCAGACAAAACCATTGTTGACAATTCAGTTATTAATGTACAAGCAAAAAATGTCGCCACAACTAATGCGAAGACAAGAGTATGTCAGTGAGTCAGACGACAACAACGAGTATTATTTAACATGACTTCACTTACTGTACACAACATAAATTCGCGAATATCGCTGGTAAGCATTTTTCACATGAGGCTAGAGAAAGGCGCAGTAGTGCAGATTCTAGTAGATCTAAAATTTCCACATCAGGCGAAATGGAGCCAAATGGAATCAGATGCAACTCTGTAGATGTTCAAAATGATACCACACCACTGATACAACGTATGCAATGGATGAGAAAAACTCTTAATGAACAAACACAAAACTTTAATGTTCTAACACAAAAATTTAATAGGAGGATGTATGGGACAGGTCTTGCACCTATCACCACCAACTCCAGTCTGGTCACTAACATCACCTATCCCATCAAAGGCAGGGCTATCTGTGAAACCAGTCAAGTGATTTACAAGCCAAGCTGCAACCACTGTGCTGCATTCTATGTAGGCATAATAACCAAGAAGCTGTCTGTCCCCATGAACGGCCACCGACAAACTGTGGCCAAAAAACAAGTGGACCACCCTGTTGTTGAACACGCTGCCAAACATTATATCCCTCAACGCAATGACTGTTTCACAGCCTGTGCCGTACGGATCCTTCCCACCAACACCAGCTTTTCTGAATTGCACAGGTGGGAACTTTCCCTGCAATACATCTTACATTCCTGTAACACTCCTGGCCTCAACCTTTGTTAGTCACTGTCCTCACCCATCCAGCCCCCTCCCTGTTCCCATTCCAGCACTACACAGCCGTCATTTCACCGTCACACTCAGTCTTTTAATTTCTTTTTATTTCTCTTCGTTCCGTTACTTACCTGCTCCCTCCCTAAACTGCAGCACTTAACTGTCCGCCATTCCCATCATACTACCCCCCCCCCCCCCCGCCCCAGCCTCCTCCTTACCCCCACCCAGTCGCCACTCCCATCATACACTGGTACTACTGCTCGCAATCTTGTTTCAGTTCTCTGAGACGACTCAGCATCTCCGCTATATGGTGAGTAGCAACTTTCCTTCTCTGGTATTGTGACAAACACTAACTTCACTTAACGAAGGTTTATTCAGCACTTGCACATACAAGAGCACGGAGCGAACTGCCTCCAGCCAGAACACATGCAGTATATATACAGCTACAGAACAGTCCAGTACAATGATTCTGGACATTTGTGGATACTTCTAGAATGTACTCGAATCAAATACAGAAATTAAAATTGTACAGTCCAGGTGAGTTTTGAACTCGTGACCCTTCACGCAACAGTTCAGTATCATAACCACTATACCACAGTGCTACTCGTCTTCTTCTGCGACGGTATAAATTATGTACTCTGAAGTATAATCATTACAGGTACTTTCGAGCAAATGACACTAATAATCTTGTATGACACAATGATGTTAGAATTTTATCAATAGTACTGCAAACACCAAGTAAATAGTTTGTCGCAAAACACAAAGAAGCGTTCCCAGAGAGCTCGATTATTGTGTGATGTGTAAATGATGGAATCCAGCAGGAGTGGATAAATGCTTATTTTCTTCCCTTATCAAAACTCCCTCTAGATTTGTGGACCAGGACAGAGAGAGGTGTGGGTAAGCATAGTTATACTTGCTTGTGGTGGAAACGTGAGAGTGAAGTTCTCTATGCCTATCGTTAGCAATCTGGAATTACAACTACTAGAGTTAAATGAGGTTTGGTAGTAGTTCATGTATATCATCAGACTGCATATATGTATATTGTTTTTCCCATCCTGACATGTAACATGGTTTGCAAATTACTCATGTAAACAAAGATTATGTCATGAGTTTAAAAGTTAAAGGGAGTACTAGCTCATCATAAAAGTTGTAAACATAAATGACTTATTAATGATGAGCATTCATATGAAATAACTTGTCACTGAAATGCTGCCCCAGGAATTTTGTAGGCGAAAACAACTCCTTAAACGTTATTCACTTGTATTTAAATACTGTTATGCAAACATCGAAAATGATGTGAGAAATTCATGAATAAACTTGCGTGTAAGTAAATTGTATTAGACTTTGTGTGTTGGCTATTATTGAAATGACATTTATGTGCAGTTATAAGGAGCAAACTTATGTCATATTTTAATTTCTTTACCTAAGTCATGTAAAATTTTATGTACTTGTACAAAGACATGTACGGAAAACTGTATATGAAAAGGGTGTTTAACATATGTGAAATAAAAATGGACTTCAACAAAAACTGTTCACATTTCCTATGTTTAAAGTGTGTTGAATGAGGAATATACAATCAAGTGAAGCAGTGATCAAACTTGTGTGTGTGATGAAAACTTGCTAAGTGCCCTTTATAGTGACATTGGACACCAAACTTTACTGACAATGAGCAATTAAAGCAAGTAATTCATGGACTTACCTGGAATATGGTGAGTTCTCAACATGATGCCAATGATATGGGTGGCCTTTTGGACACTGAAATATGTGATGGACAATGTGGTCCACATAACCATGATCGGAACTTTATGGCTTCTCCATTGTGGCATCAAACTTTTTAACCAAATACACATCAACATGCACTTGTCCTACTGAGGCACCCTCCAGACACTATGATGACATGCAATTCATCATTGTCAACAAAGTTACAGACACGAGGCTGAACTGTTTTCCGTAGTTGCACTGATGGTACCGCAAGGCACATGCACAATGAACACTGCTTAATATGTGGAGATGTGGTCATGCACTATGGTTGGTGGTTACATCTCAATAATGGAGCAAAAGATTCTAATTCAAACATGCCCTTTGTCGAGTCATGATCTCTCAGAAACTGTAAAAGTTTAATAAATTTCTTATAAATTAATTGTAATACAAATAAAACTGACATGCAGGGGCTAAATAAGATATAAACTTGGCCACAAATAAAGGGATTTGATCTCCAGCCAGGCCAAAAATTAGTTAAATTTGGTTATTTATGTTATGTATGTTTGTACAATGCACCACTACTGTATACTGTCATTCAGTACTCATGGATAATGCTAGTTTACAGCAGGGTAGGGCAGTTGTGATAGATCTTATTTTGGTTTAGCCATAAAGTATATGACATTTAATAAGTATCAGAACACCGTGCATAGCAAAGATGCAATTTAAACATGCCCGTACCAAAAAGAGAGATGTACAAAAAGAAAGATGTATTCTAATGTTTCCTTAAGCTAATATCAAATTTTTCACTCTTCAACTATCTGTCTTTTACCTTTTGTGATTCTGGGTGGATAAATTGCATGTACAGCAGACAGTGATATATCTTTTGGAAACGAAGGCAGTTAGGCAGTTTCATTCATTTCTAAATTGCTTAATCCTGGAAATGATACCTGGATACACCATAACCTGCAAACTTATGAATGGATTATACTGCATTTTTTACCATGGAGCTGGGCGGTGCATCCTTTTCATCAATAAAGAAGAGATAAATATCAGTCTGTTCAAAGGAGAGTTAATATATCAATCAATTTAGACCTTTACAGTGGTACTCGCTGTGAGAGACTGTGGAGGTGCAAACTTAGACAAGTGAATTGCTGCTGGTGAAAGTATTCACCAGCTACACACCTCAAAATAATCCACATTATTCGCACCTTCTTACAGCGTCAGTGTTTAAACACCAGTATAACAGTTTTTTTTCTTTTTTGTGTTGATACATTGTGCCCTCCAGAATGATGAGATCTGCCAGGGAATGTCAAGAAAACATTCCTCAGACAATTATGCTGTTCCAGGGTGTTTTCTTTCAGACGTTTCATGATGTACACAACAAAGTTCATATGTCTGACGGACCATAAAACATGATTCATCTGAAAAGCTCACCTGTTGCCACTCAGTGGATGTCTAGTTGTGGTACTGGTGTAAAAGTTCTAGCCTTTATTGCCAATAAACAGCATTCAGTATGGGTGCATGAACTAAGTGCCTGCTGTGGAGGCCCATATGCAGAAACGTTTGATCAATGGTTGTTGACAAGATGGTGATGGTTCATATGGCCAGTCAGTTGCTCAACAGCTGCACATCTATACACCGGACGCATCCCTGCAGCCCTCATTCACTCATGTCATCTATGGTCTGTGGTGCATCACAGTTGCATTGGTGCTATCCTAAGCCAGAGCCATTTTGTAGTGCACAATATACTTTAACTACGGCAGCACACTAACAGTTTAAGAAAGGCTTGTACTCTTGGCCGGATAGCCACTGACATTTTGGATGTCAGATAAATCACTTTGTTTCCACATTATGACAATGACTGCACTATTTTCTGCGTCCCCCAAGGTGCTTTATATACCCACCACTGCTAGTGCTGCCACCTTGCCATCTGTGAGTGGTTATTGCACTGTGATGTTGTACATAGGTGGTGGTCACATTAATGTGACAGGGCCATGTAAAATAACTGAAATAAGAGTCATAGGTAGACATAATAAAATATGAAAAATTTTGTGAAGAGGAAACATACTTAACTTATGAAGTGATGATGACAATGATGAAGAATGAGGAGGAGGAGGAACTACCATAAAAGTTGGCACCACCAAACAGTCACTCATACAGTATGTTTAAGTTATTTGAAATATGCATTTGTTCATCTGTACAAAAAGAAGGTGTGGTCTGATGGCTCAGTAGTCACCAATCACCTCTTCTCTGGCAATCACTTGTTAATGACGAAATGCCAAGTCACACCATGGATAGGAGCCCACATTAAAGTGTAGGTCACCTTTCACTGGATGAGTATGTCAGTTCAGTGGTTGGAGGAAAGCAATGATATACTATCTACAATAGGACCTGGCCTAACAAAGCACTGTGGAGTTCAAACCAAGCTCTGGGATGTAACACAGTAACTTACTCATGTATGGAAACTGCAACATGAATAATGATACTAAACTGAGCTTTAAAGCTTACATTAAGTACATAACAACATATAAATTATTAAAATTTACAGTGAAACACTGAAAGATTTGAAGGGCAGTTGTGTTTTAACCAGAAATTAGTGATTGTAGGTGGAATAAACTCAAATTAAATTAAGTGATGCTCAGTCTGAGCGGTGAGTGACAAAGAGAGTTTGCCGACTACTGGGGAGATTCTGTGCAAGTTTGAAGATTTCAATAGTGCCTAATAACATGCTCTTTCAACAGCTTATTTCACCAGAAGATGCATATTTTGCCTATAGAAGTGACAAATTTTCTCAAGCATACAACAAAACTTACTTAAAAGAAGAAATCTTTTTCCCAATTTACTGTTAAAGAGAAACATCTCATGCAAAAGTCTATGACAAGCAGACATCTGAATACAATAAATGAAAAGGAAAATAAAATAAGGGGGGGGGGGGGGGGGGCTTTGCACCACCGGCATCAAGATAAAAGTGACATTACTTCAGTTCACTGAACTACAGGTGGTTTGAATATTGCCAAGTTTAATGGAGAAAACTAGCCCACACAATCACAGATTGTACTGGTGCATCAAGCCCCCACAGCTGTGGTATCATCACTGCAGAACAATGACATTCAATGGGCAGTCAATCCCATTGTGGGGTCAGATCATAGTCCAAGCTAAGTATAAAAATGTTGCTTCGCAACAAACCCTGCAGGTAGTATACTCTTGGATAACAATGAATGTTTTTAGCTTACATGCTTTTGCACTTTTTTGTTTCCAAATTCATGCCCAAGAGAATCAACATTACGTTGCACAACAGTATTGCAAGCCGAAGTATTCTTAAACAATCAGCAGTACCTAATCTTTGTACAGCATTTCCAGTGGCTTTCACCACGAGTGATCAGGTTAAAGCAGAAATACATATATTGCAAAATATGGGAGCAATATCCCTAGCATTGTCGAGCAGTGGACAATGCCATGGCAGTAGTTAAGATGCCAAATGGATCTTTTAGAATTTGTTCCAATTTTAAGTCTACCATTAATGCTCAGGCTAATGTACTGAAGATATGTATCCAATTTATAGGCCACAGGAATAGGAAAAATTGGCCGAGGGCCAATATTTCTCCAAGACATATTCCGCTGACAATTATTTTCAATTATCTGTAGATGATTAGACAAAACAGTTTTTTCATTCGGCATGTATCATGATAACATATTGCTATTTGAGGTCATAAGCACCCTCACAGTATTTCAAAGATTGCAGGAGCAACTCATCCAAAGACTCTCCCATTGTGTGAATTATTTAGATGACTTCCTAATTACATCTACATCTACATCTACATCTACATCCATATTCCGCAAGCCACCTGACGGTGTGTGGCGGAGGGTACCCTAAGTACCTCTATCGGTTCTCCCTTCTATTCCAGTCTCGTATCGTTCGTGGAAAGAAGGATTGTCGGTATGCTTCTGTGTGGGCTCTAATCTCTCTGATTTTATCCTCATGGTCTCTTCGCGAGATATACGTAGGAGGGAGCAATATACTGCTTGACTCTTCGGTGAAGGTATGTTCTCGAAACTTTAACAAAAGCCCGTACCGAGCTACTGAGCGTCTCTCCCACAGAGTCTTCCACTGGAGTTGATCTATCATCTCCGTAACACTTTCGCGATTACTAAATGATCCTGTAACGAAGCGCGCTGCTCTCCGTTGGATCTTCTCTATCTCTTCTATCAACCCTATCTGGTACGGATCCCACACTGCTGAGATTGTTACCAGGGCAACATGGAAGCAGCACCTGCAAAATCTACAGACACTGTTTAACACAGCCACAGGTGGTGCACCAGAACCACCTGTTGTGGCTGCCAATGGCCAAGCCAGTCACAGTGTTCAGTGCTTCAAGTGTATGGGTTGCACTATTGCAACTACAAATGTAGTTTTTTTGACTCAAATATAAAGTACTTAGGCTATCTATAAGGTAATGAAGGGCTCATGCCCACACAGAATAATGTGGATGCATACAGTAACTTATCGGTTCTTGTGAACCGAAGAGAACTACAGTCATTCCAGAAAAATGTTAATTATTATGTGAAATTCATTCACATTTCCTACCTATTTAATCATTTGGGTAAAAAAGGAGTTAAACTCATGTGGTCAGAGGTAACTAGAAAGCTGTCTTGCCACTTAAACAGAGCCTTACATTGATGCCTTGTTTAGCAACACTCAACTCATGCATCACTTAATACTAGTGGCTAATGCCTCAGATTGCAGCACTGCTACTGTACCGTCCCATACATAGACCGACGGCCCATCTCATTTGTGTCAAGAATATTAAATAGGGCACAGTGAAAATACACATATATACAGAAAGAGGAATTTGCTACCACATATGGCTTCAATAGGTTTCACAAATATCTCTATGGACTAAGTTTCACCTCATCACTGATTTACAAGCCTCTGATTTCACTATTCGGTCCTCACCCAAAACTTTCTGATAATGCTGCACTGGTGGGCAGTAATCCAATACAGGCCCACAATGCAGCACTCAAATGCAGATGCACTTTCCCCATATGGTGTGTGGCCCAGATGCAGAGTCTGATAATCACAAAGCACTATATTTTGCCTTAGAAGCCAATCAGTGATGCACCCTCAATCAATTCCCAATTACTATGCACGATGTAGCTACAGAAACAGCCCATAATATACTACTCTGCAGGGTGTTGCCTTTTCTAAACTGTTGTGACTGGACCATCTGCCTAACTGTGCCCACCTAGTATGACATATATATTTTTTGTTACAACAGCTGCTTAATGCAACAGATGGTGACTTATTATTAGGATGGATGAATATGAATGCCAGGTTGTAATTTCACTGACATTCTGGCACTGCATAATGAAGTTCCTCCACAATGAATTTGGGGAATACCCAGAATGAAGGCAATAGCAAGGCATTACGTGTACTGGCCTAGTGTTGATGCTGTCATAGACCATACATTTCAGACCTGCCAGGTCTGCGCCCATAATCAATTATCCCCAGTGCAGCATTCCAACCCTTAGCCCCAATCTGACCAACCCTGGCAAACAGGCCATACTGATTTCACTTGGTCATTTCGAGGAGCAATGTGGTTCCTAGTTGTTGACACCCTCTCTTTCCAAATGTGGAATGGATGACGACCACACCACCACCACCACCACCACCACCACCACCACCACCACCGACAACAACAACAACAACAACAACAACAACAACTATTATCAGTGCCCTCTGCACAATAATTGCAATACAGGGGGCACCTTCCATCCTGATTTCTGCTCTCAATTCACAGCACCCGCATTTCAGAATTTTTTTAAACACAATGGTATTGAGTACCTTTCCATCCAGCAACTAATTCTGAATCTCAAGGCATGGTCAGGACCTTCAAAACACAGACATGCAAGATAATGATGACAGCCATCTCCAGGGAAGCACTCACCAGCTTCATCACAACATACTGGTTCACCCCTGTAAATGGATGTAGTCCAGCCAAAATTTTATGCGGATGCAGACCCCACACCCTGTTTGATCTGCTGCATGTAACTGAATGAGCTTATGGCCTCTGCAATGCACACAACACTATTACATGAACTTTTTGCCAGAATCCCTGGTCTACCCCAGGCATCATTGTCAGCAATAGAGGACAACAAATGTTTGAATTTGTAGCCTGTCAGGAGAACAAAGTAAAACATCAAAATCAGCTCCCACTGCACCAAGATACTGTGCCCACCCCCGTTACCCCATAGCTGACTGGCCGAGATTCCTACAACCACGCTTGAGACAAGTGTGGCCAACGGCCTGCCTCTGCTACAACCTCTGCTCTAATTTTGTCACCAGTTGAGTTGACAATGAACAATGATGCGAACAGATGGAGATGGGAAAATTTCCACACCCTTAGCCACTTCCAGCTCTCAGCAATGCCAGTGACCACCTCTCTGGGCAACAAGTGGGGGTTCACCATATGCAGACTGCAGCACTCGCGGAGGCCAGACTACACCCCCATCAGGACTGCAACTACTACCCCCCCACCCCCACTCCCACCCCCACCCCCACCCCATCCCACCCCACCCCACCCCACCCCTCCTGCAGGCAGGACTCAGATGTACTGCTGTCAGTTCAATTGAACGGCAACCCCTGAGCTAGCACTACCATCTGACCCATTGATCATGATCAAAAAGTATGATGGTGGCTTTGGTGGGGATTCCCTATGGGATGATTCAAATGTTGCTGCAGTGTAAATGTGACAAAGAGTGATTTCAATAGGAGTATAGAAGCACTGACATGTAGACAAGGGATTAGTGTGACAGTTGTGTCTTTCCGACATGTATGCAGTAAATGTGGTAATATGGACTATGGCGACATTATTACGAATGGGTCCAAACAGGACCAACATGCAGTTATTCTTTTCTTGGCCGCAGGAGGATAAACAACAGTAGACATCTGTAAGAGAATGAAGAATATGTCTGGGGCAGCATGTCTCTCAAAAACCACTGTTGTGGACTGGTGTGTCAAAGTTTCGTGCTCGTTGCAATTCAACACAAGACATCAGTTGATCTGGGAGGCAATTACAGAGTTCTTCACACAGCAGGACATGATGTTTGACCAAACAGTTATTTTCAATCTGGTGTGTCAGTGGGACGATTGCCTCAATGCTCATGGTAATTTTGCCCAATTGGTGTTCTGCTTCTGGACTGTATGGCATACAAATGTAAACTTTTTGATCACCCCTTATAGCCTCAATCCTCTACATAGTTGGCAAAGGCTTGACCACTTCCAGCCCTGTGTGCCAATTAATTGGGAAAGGGTTTTAGTATCCAACAGTGCTTTAAATTTTGAACCCAGCCTCAGTATCGATTTGGAGAACAAATCACAGCTACTCATGCTTAGTAGCTCAGTCACAGTTCGCTCCTGTGGAGGGCACCATCATATTATTACATAGATGTTATATCTGACAATAAAAAAAAGTGTAAGGGCAAACAAAGCACTTAAAAGCTGTAATAGCACATGAAGTGTATCAAGCTACAGTACAGTGTGTGTGTGTGTGTGTGTGTGTGTGTGGTATAGTGCCACAAGCAACTGAATGTCCCATGCAAGATCATCTTTGACTCAGCCTATGATCTATATTAACTGTTTGTTTTCCTTGCTATATTATTCTGTTGTTTTGTTCGCTATGTTACTTGAATGTCATTTTGTGTTGTGGGTTATTTTAAAGCTAATAAGGTGCATTTTGATAACCTGCAACAGTTGGGGACCCCAACGTGATATACAAGTCACAGGCGTTAAATTCAACACATGCTTGCACTCCCGTACTGTGCCGCATCACACAAAGTACAGCTGCGTCAACCTTATTGTGCTGCTTCTGCACTCCATGCCAGCCATACCATGCATCTGTAGCCCACTGATTCTTACAATGGTAGACCAAGTTCCTATGACAATTGCAGATGTACCTGGCTTGTGCAATGGTAAACCACATCACAGTAAAACCATCACTGTTCTGGCAGCAAAATTCCTATGCTATGCTATGTGTAGTTGGAAAGCCAGTTTGTCCTTGTGCAAGGCACCATCAACCATACAAAACATAGTTATGTTGTGGCAGCACTCAGTGAAGAAATGGTACTGGAAATGCAGGATATTCTATTGTTACCACCGAATGTGGACCGATATCCAGCAATTAAGAACACCCTAATCACATAACTTTCACAGTCTGAGGTGAAAAGCCTGGAAAACTTCATGCTGAAGAGTTGGGTGACTGCATGCCATTGCAACTGATGAATTGACAACATATGTTTGCAAGCAATGAAGTAACCAACAACATTATGTGAAGCATTTGGCTATCACATGCTGAAGCCTGGAAAACTTCATGCTGAAGAGTTGGGTGACTGCATGCCATTGCAACGGATGAGTTGACAACATATGTTTGCAAGCAATGAAGTAACCAACAACAGTATGTGAAGCATTTGGCTATCACATCTACTGCCTTACACAAAAAATATTTTAACTGTATGTGCTGGTGATCTAGATGCACTAGTGCAAACTGCCAACAGAATATCTGAAATGTATTCATCTGTGTGTGCTGCAGCAGTTAGCCCCCAACCACAGACAGAAAGCAGCTTTGCTGCACTACAAATTACCAGACAGCTCACTGCACTGTGAATTCCGAATAACAGCTGCTATCACTCAACAGGGAAAACCAGTTGTTCATCCTTGGCTATGAAAGTATGTTGATACCACCACCAATTTGGGGCTGAGGCAAGGAAGTGTAGCTCATCTTGTAAGCAGGGAAACAGTAGAAGCTCAGTGATGATGCCCACTGACGCTCCAAATGGCAGCCATAAATTGTTTATCACAGACCAACATATGAAATTACAGTTTTCAGTAGACACAGGTGCAGATATATCAGTCTATCTGATCGTCCATCTGCCACCTTGTAGGCTTGATGGTTACTGCCTCATTGCAGCCAATGTATCTACAATAATTACATATGGATGACGCACATTAGTGTTAATTAGGCCTACAACACAGGCTTGAGTGGTAGTTTGTCATGGCAGACATAACACATCCTACATTGGGAGCAGATTTTCTACCATTTATGGACTTGTGCTCAACTTCCATCATCAATGCCTGATGGACACTAACACTAACTTAGCTAGACGAGGACTAGTATGTCATGTGGATGATACTGGTATCTGGGTGATAATGAGATTCTCTGTTTATCAAACTTTTGAAACAGTTCCCCCCAAGATCATGTACCAAGCTTCCATAGTGCACTATATTTTGACCTCACCTGGACCCCCTCTTCACACTCAACCACATAATTTAACACCACATAAACTGAATGTGGTTAAAAAGGAATTTTCATTCATGCACACATAGGGGATATGCTGTTTATCAAGTAGTATTTGGGCATGTGGTACCAAAACAGAAAAATGTATGGCGTACTTGTGGAGACTATTGACAGCTAAATGCAAGAACGATATCAGACTGGTATCCTATACCAAACATCAAGGGCTTCACATCCAATGTCTATGGCAAGAGCATATTCTCTACTAAGGACCTCATTAGAGCTTTTCATCAGATACCCGTGGCACCAGACAACGTTCCCAAGACAGCTGTATGCACATCTTTCAGATTGTGAGAATTCACCCGCATGCCTTTGGGGCTACGTAATGGTGCTCAGACATTATTAAAGATGTATTGATGGGGTTGCAGTTGACTTAGATTATTGCTATTTATATATACATGGCATTTTGGTCATGTTGTGCTCAGAAACTGAGCATCTGCCATACATATGACAACTCTTTATCCGTCTATGTGAGTGCAGCCTCATTATTAATCTGTCCAAATGCATCCTTGGGGCAGCAGATGTTCAACTTCTTGGCTATAGCATTAATGCTCAAGGAATCTGACCATCAAAAGAGAAGTAAGATGCAATACTTTGGTTTTCCATTATCTGTGACTATCAAGGAACTACAATGCTACCTCCGTGTCACGAACTTTTATCACTGTTTTATCCGTAGCCACGCCTCCTAGCTGTGCCACTGAACAAATTCATACAAGGCAAACTGACACCACAGGATAAATGAGAGTAGAATCAAGAAGCTGAAATGGCATTTTCTGATTTGAAGCCTGCCATGACTGAAGCAGCGCTCTTGGCGCACCCAGTACCACACACATACAACTTGCACTGGTGGTTGATGTGCCTGCTCCTGCAATTGGTGCTGAATTACAACAACGCATGGATGGATAATAGCAACCACTAGCCTTCTTCAGTAGAAAGTTGTCTCCTTTGCAGCACAACAGGTCAGTCCATCAAAAACTTCTGACATATGCTGGAGGGACAGCAGTTTGTTTTAGTAACAGGTGACAAGCCACTAATATATGCTTTCTGGCAGTATCCAGAGAAAGTTTCACGACGACAGCTCTGACATCTCGATTTTATCACTCGATTTACTATAAACATCATCCATATTGAAGGTGAACTGAACATGCCAGACAATGCACTCACACTTATAGAACATATTTCTGAAGCAACTGACTTTAAAGCTATCACAGTGGCACAACCATCAGATGATGAATTACACAATTTGTTGATGCAATCATCAGGCATGCAACTCCACCTTATCACGCTACCATTGTTAGCTGCCCAGCTATATTGTGATGATGCCAATAACACATGATGACCAGTCATGACAGCCAAGTTCTGCCAACAAGCAATTATCTTGCTGCACAACATGTCGCACCCAGAGGTTAGAACCACAACAAACACGGTGAAGTAAGTGTTCATCTGGTCGCATATGGATAAGGTTTACAAGCAATTTGTATGACAATGTGTGGCCAGTCAATGCAATAAAATTAGCAAACGTGTGAGGTCATCCATGGGAAGCTTCATACCTCCAAATCTACGGTTTAAACACATCCATAAAGATCTTGTCACAATTGTCCCTCTCCACATTACTCCAAATATCAAACTCGTCCCTAAACCCGCTTGATTACAGCAGTATTTCCATGGCTTTATCTATCTATTTACTGTTTGCTTAGAGTGTCTCTGTTAATATTAAGGCTCCCACCATATTTCAGCAGTGTAAAAATGTAATTAAACAATGGAAAATCCAGAATTGTATGTAACAATATTATGAAAAGGAAAGTTGCTACTCACCTTACAGCAGAGATGCTGAGTCGCATATAGGCGCAACAAAAAGACTGTCACTTTCGGCCAACAAGGCCTTCGTCAAAAATAGACGACACGCACACACACACACACACACACACACACACACACACACACACGATCATGAAAATGCAACTCCTCACACACGTGACTGCAGCCTCTGGCAACTGAAGCCACACTCATCTTTCCCATATCAACTATTGTTCATGTGGTAAAACTATATTTCACCTTCATCTGCGTAGAAGATGAGCAAAAATACACTTCAGCACTTTCAAGATAAATAATTTTTCTTCCTACATACAAATGCATACAGCACTGAAGTATATGTACAGCGGTACTAAAATTTTATTTCACATATACAAAATGAAATAAAGGTTTCCTGAAGAATGTGACTCTTGATTTATACTGATCAACTGTAGCAGTAACAGAATGCCCTGGCGATTAGGTAACTGGTTTGCCTAAAGACTATGAAAACAATGTTCACTATTATAGCAGTTACAAGAAGGTAACAACAGATTAAGCAACTCACTGCACCACCCTCGGACCCTGTCGTTGAACGACTGTGCAATGAATGACTGGAGGATGAATCTGTAGAAGAGCTGCTTTTACGGGATGCAAGATTTGCTGGGTCTAGTGTTGGAGGAAACAGCTCATGTTCTCCCCACCTGCCAAACAGAGACAAAAGCATTGTTCTAAGCATATTTTGATATGAATTGAAGCAAATAAACTACATTATTATTTTTACTGTGTTATAAGATTTAAAGTATCATTAAATTTTTAAACAGAATAAATATGTAAATTATACTTTAATTATATTTACTTCATTACACCACCAGAAGTTAAGTTATATTATACAATTAATAAATGTAGAAATTTTGAAATTAAAGTTAAATTTTCAAACCGCTGTAGAAATAACATCACTGATTGGAATAATGTCAAATTGCAACAGAATATTATCAGAGAAGGGAGAAAACATATGGCAGAAGAAAAATAAATAGTTACAAAATGTAGCAATAGATGGAGCTGTAAGCATCATAATTTAATAGTGGTCAATTACAAATGACAACTGAATCATACAACAATGCTTAAAGTGTACATTTGATGTTAAACAAACTGTACTAATCAGTGTGCATGAGTGTACAGATGTGATACTGTTAGTTACGCCAGTCCATTCACCACAGCAAGGTCATATCACATTGGATGGAAAAAATTGGTTTTTAATTCTCCTGAGCCCAAAAACCGCATAAAAAGCATCACTCACATCAGTTTTTAATTGTCCTGAGGCCAGACACCAAATAATAAGCAATAATCACATCGGTTTTTACTTGCCCTGGGGCCAAAAACCGCATAAAAAGCATCAATCAAAATCAAATTGGACTTTTAATTTTTGAGAGACTGGTGCAAAACATGTTCAGTATGTTGTCCACCATTTTCCGCAACATGTTGAAATCGAGAATCAGCATGTTCCACAACTGATCGAAGTATTTCTGGGGTCACATTCAGAATGTGTTGCGCAATGAGTGCCTTCACTGCAGCTAAGATTGCATTCGGAACACTGAACACAACATCTATCAGATAGCCCCACAGCCAGAAGTCAGACGGATTAAGGTCAGTTGATTGGGACCGCCGAGCTGTAGGGAAATGCCGTCTGATAATTCTAGTATTTCCAAAATGGCACTTCAGCAGCTGCTAAACTGCATTTACAGTGTGCGGTGGTGTGCCATCTTGCATAAAAATGATCGGATCCATACATCCACATTGTTGGAGAGCTGGAATGACGTGGTTGCGCAAAAGACACTTATATTACTTACCAGTGATGGTACACGTGACAGGACCAGAAGCACCTGTCACTTCAAAAAAATATGGCCTTATTATAAATGATGCCTTAAACCCGCACCACATAGCAATCTTTTCTGGACGAAGTCATACTGGTTGATTTGGATGTGGATTTTCCATGGCCCATATTCAACAATTCTATGTTTTGTCATATCCTGTTAGTTGGAAGTAGGCTTCGTCTCTCCACAAAATCTTCCAAGGCCAATCATTGTCCATTTCCATGAGAGCAAGAAATTCTAAAGCAAAGGTGTCTCTTGCTGGCAGGTCAACAGGAAGCAACGCGTGTACATGGATAATTTTGAATGGATAGCAAAGGAGGATGATTCATAGGATTTTATGCACCATGCTCAAGGGGATGTCCAATGTTCAGACAATTCTCCGTGCACTACATGTTTCCACTCGTCTCCTCCTGCATTGCTGTGGCCACTGCATCCAGTGACGCCATATGAATTTGTTTCATCCCTCTAGCAGGTTGCACACCAAAAGAACCCATTGTTTCAGATTTCCAAATTATTTTCTCCAGACCCATGGCAGTCATCAGACCAACACCTTTTCCAAACTCTTCAGTGTCCAGAACTTCTGCAGAGCGATGTGTGCACAGTCATCATTCTTGTAATACAGCTTTACAAGCAGAGCGTGATCCTGCATTGAGACAGTCATGGCGAATGTCACAGACGCTAAAGGAGGAAAAGCCGTATACCCAGCGTATTTATACCAACTCCAGTGGGTCATGTGCAAGACTGGTGTTTTCATTTACGTATTCTGACATATACAGTGCCATCTATTGATCAATTTTCACACTATTTTTTTTTATTCTACCATATGTTTTCGCCTTTCTCCGATAATATTCCGTTGCAATTTGAGGTCGTAACAGAAATAACTATCCTGCAGAAAAGAATATCTTAAGAACTGCCAACAGGTAAGTTAACAGAGATGGTAATATTACAAACATTTTTGATTAATATTATTGGTGTTGGGTGAAACCTCAGGGTACCAACCAAATATGCAATGTCAAATCTACGCCAAGACATTAATCTCTTGTAGACATAATATATCAGTGGAAAGAATTTATACAACAACTGTTATGCGACATTAAAGCATGGTTTCTCAAAGACCTCAAAATTTTAAAATTTACTAGCCACGATGCATAGGGATCAAAACTAGGATGCCTCCTCCAATTTCATGGAGTATTTGAATGAAACCAATGAATTTTTGAATGTCACTGGACCACTTAGGATCAGTCTTGTCCTACTACGTGTGTTGAGAATGGTGAGTTGCCACTTAAGCTCTCTCTGCATATCTCTTTGGTGAAATAAGTATACAAAAATTACTCTGTTCCAAATGTAGCTGCATGCCATACCATTGCTCTTCTATACTCCAAACAACTTTTCTTCAACAGTTACCAGTAAGCAATGAGTCAATTTTGGATCCTTATCAGAGGGCTACCATTTAGAAGTATGAATATGTAACAGACTAAGAGAGTTTGATGTTCCATGACAACACTTTAGCCAAGACTCACTACGACTTCTTATAGGACACAGAGTTGTTCTCAAACAGATGATTAAGAAAGAAAAGTGTCCTCAAAGAGGTGTTCTGCTGTGTATTTCCTTGCACACAGATTGAAAGTAGAAAACACATGCAGATTGAAACAAGGGGCTCCCTTGGCTGTTCAGTCAATTCCTCTTACAATATACTGAAAATTTGTTTTCCTAATGAATTCACATTATTTAGTGTTATGTTTTAAAGGATCCTGAATATGCTGAGCCAGATGTGGTGTGACTATGGAAATAAATATTTCATCTCCAATTTTAACTCTGCCCTGCATGTGGCATGACAGATACACCAGGTTGCTGATATTGCAGCTCCAGTAGTCTGCAGGCTTGCAGTTTTGAAGAGTGTTTCATTCCCCTGCCATCTGTCATCTCATTGTTAACACAAACAGTCATCCATCACTGTGAAAACAGATTGGCCACAAGTGATTAATGAAAAACTTGTAACCTGTGAAAGTAATTTCCTACTTATGGGCTTCTAGTACTTCTAGTAGCCCTAATGGGAACAGTTATCATCATGTATCTCTATATAGGGCACTGCCAACTTATACCTGTCATTTTTCACCGATATAGAAGACTAGCCACTTGTAATGCTTGTGGCGTATGGATCAATTTATGTTCTATTTCAATAATACATCTTGTATTCTATCAAGAGGAAAATTACATACATAAATTGTGACCTATTCTTTATTTCATATTGTAATGGGCTGAGTGTGCTGTACAGTTAAAGATATCTGTGTGGTTGCTTCATTCAAGTCTACTGATCAAGACAGAGAAATGCATCATACATCATCTGATGCAGTATTATAGGCGAGAGAGAGAGAGAGAGAGAGAGAGAGAGAGAGAGAGAGAGAGAGAGAGAGAGAGAGAGAGAGAGGGGGGGGGGGGCAGGAGGAGGGGGTGTTTGGGGGCTGTTATTGTATACAAGGATATGAAGAAGAGAAAGAGGAAAGAGAGTACTGTTCTACTGGTAGATTAAAAGCTACAGGTTAAAATTAAGGTGGACGTAAAAAAAGTTAAGTATAAGGAAACAGATGCTAATAGTTAGAGGGGAATGATTACCAGTGAATGAAAAAAAAATAGTGAACTACAAGAGCAGAAAAGTCTAGAACAAACTTTGAAGGAAATAAATCACACTATTTGAGAAATGACAAGGAGAGAATCTGTGACAATAAACAAAAATTTTGAAGCAGTAATGTATAGTTAAGAACACGCGCATCAATGGAAAAGATGTGTACGTATTTTGTTGTTGTTAAGGAAAGTGAAAGGTGACACAAGAAACTGACATGTGCCACAGTACTGGTGTAAATCTCTCCAGCAGCCTCACTCTGAAAGCCTACATGCAAGATTTAGTAAGTATGGATATGGCCTATCGATAGTGGATTTTCAGGCAGTGCCTACAGACAGGCAGATGATTTGTTGGAATGTATTGGTGGATGAAGTAACTGAAAATTATGTACAAGCTCTGGGGACTGGAGCAGATAAAACAGATGAGAACATAACAAGGATATCAATATTAAAATAGGTGTTTGTTGAATATGATATTGTTGAACAGAGCAGCAGAAACCCTTCAGAAAACTTGAGAGAGAAATTACTTCCATCCAGAGAATTATTGACAGTGATTAGGCAGTTTGCTATCTAATTTCTTTTGCTTATTTTTAACTGATGTTCTGCAAAGATATGCTTGTTCAGTTAAGTAAATTTGGAAGTGGTAGCATAAATTCAGGAGAAGCTCTTGTAGAGTTCCTTCAAAAAGAAGGAAAAAGAAATAAAGCTGTAATTGACCATTTAGTTGTTTTTGGTTGTCTTGTAAGAGTCTTTCACAGTGGCATTCATGGAAAAAAAATCTTGGTTTACACGAGCTATTCATAAATATAGTATGTAAGATGACTGCAGGTATAGTTACATAAGCATGAACTTTACACAAGCTGTAGTTGAACATTAGTTTTTCTGTTGCTGTTTTTGGAGACCACCAAGATGTGATTCAGAATAACAATGAAAAATGTATTTACTAACTCTTTTTGAATGGCTGAAAGTTAGTTATGCTGCAAGATATCCTCCAAATGGAAATTATAAGAATGAAATACAAATTAATCATTTTACGTATCTACTTATCTGATAGTAATACATTTTTTAACTCTTGTCTGACAAGCTCAGTATTTATTATGACAAAATAAAAAACAAAATACAAAATCATAACGATGATAATGTATATACTGTTTAGAGCAGAGTTGTAAAGATACTCTCAAGTTCCACCTCTACATTGAGTTAGCCTATTTGATCTCACTTCAGTTTGCAGAGTGTGGAGGGGTTATTCACTTGAATCCAGGAGTAAGCAGACTCTTGTGTTGTGTGCTGTGTAGACATCTTTTGGCTGAGAGCTCTTACAGCATTCAGATTCAATACAGAGACTGGAGTGGCAGAAGTTTTTTGAGACAGCTGGAAGGAAGTACAATCTGGCTCTGAGCACTATGGGACTTAATATCTCACGTCATCAGTCCCCTAGAACTTAGAACTACTTAAACCTAACTAACCTAAGGACATCACACACATTCATGCCCGAGGCAGGATTCGAACCTGCGAACGTAGCGGTCGCGCGGTTCCAGACTGAAGTGCCTATAACCGCTCGGCCACTAGCGGCCGGCGAAGTACAACGTGGAATGGGAAATATTTCAAATGGGAAGTGATAGCCATTTGACCAACTGTTTTCCAGGTTTTAAACCTGAGAATATTGTTCATACAATGGGGTTGGGGCGGGAGAGATGGGGGTGGGGCGGGAGAGACGGGGGTGTGGCGGGAGAGATGGGGGGAGAGGGGGAGAAAGAGTGACAGTGGAGGGAGAGAGGAGGGAGAAAGACAGGGGAGGGTGATGAGGAGGGAGTGAGGGGTGAGAGAGAGAGAGAGGGGGGGGGGAGGGAGGGAGGGAGAGAGAGAGGGGAGGGAGTGAGGGGTGAGAGAGAGAGGGGGGAGGGAGTGAGGGGTGAGAGAGAGAGGGGAGGGAGTGAGGGGTGAGAGAGAGAGAGAGAGATAGAGAGAGAGGGGGGGGGGAGAGGAGGAGGGGGAGAGAGAGAGGGGAGGGAGAGGAGGAGGGAGGGGGAGACAGGGGAGGGAGGGAAAGAGGGTAGGGTGAGAGAGACAGGGGTGTGAGGGAAGGAGGGGGGAGACAGAGGGGGAGGGAGGGTGAGAGAGAGAGAGGGGGGGGAGGGAGCGAGAGAGGGGGGAGCAGGAGGGAGAGAGGGGGGAGGGAGAGGGGGAAGGAGAGAGAGGGGGGAGGGAGAGGGGGAAGGAGAGAGAGGGGGGAGGGAGAGGGGGAGGGAGAGAGAGGGGGGAGGGAGAGGAGGAGGGAGAGAGACGGGGGAGGGAGGGAAAGAAGGTGGGTGAGAGAGACAGGGGTGTGAGGGAAGGAGGGGGGGAGAGACGGAGGGAGGGAGGTGATGGAGGGGAGGGAAGGAGCGGGAGAGAGACAGAGGGAGGGAGGTGAGGGAGGTAAGGGTGGGGAGGGAGGGGAGGGAGGGGTGGGAGGGAGGGGAGGGAGGGAAGGGGAGGGAGGGGTGGGAGGGAAGGGGAGGGGAGGATATATATATATATATATATATATATATATATAGAGAGAGAGAGAGAGAGAGAGAGAGAGAGAGAGAGAGAGAGGAGGGGAGATATTCAGTTGCAGTAGGTCTGTTTGAACCCTTTGCAAATGCGTCAGCAGGACTGACTTCCATTTTCATTGTACTCGAATGTTGGTCAACATACATGTGACTGTATACATTGATTGTGGCAAATGCTAAAACTGTCTCCCACTGTTTGGAAGATCATTATTTTACTGACTTTAATGTATCCAGCGGACTTTTATTGTATAACTGTAGTCAACTGAAAATTGTGTATCTTAATAAAGTGTTACAAAAAATGAATATTGAACATGTAATGATTTAAAAATGAGTCAACTGTGTTGTTCATACTTCTTGAGTAAGCATATCTGATGGACTGAAACATATCTGATGGACTGAAACATATCTGATGGATTGAAATTCTATGCGAATTTGAAAAATTTCTATGCAAAATGCCTCATTTAAGTACTTGAATGGCACCATTGGAAATCGTATGAAAGAATGTAGTTGGACTGCTGCTACCAGCACTGTTGAATGGTCTATTACACACAGAGCAGCACTGTAAATACTGCACACAACCCACAGAAATAATTTCAGAATTAATTCTGTTAACAGTTGGATAAATTATAATGAAATGACAAATGAGCCCACATTCCACATTGGACACGGTATGATAATTGAAACCCATGATCACAGCTCAAAAATAAATGAAGATGTGCTTAAGTTCTTTCATTTTTTTTGAAGGGCATTGTAAAGTAATCTAGATTCACCAAAAGCATTATTGTTGAAATGTTCTTTATAGCAAATGTAATTAAAGGATTGTGTATTACCAACAATTGGATGAGGAGGTATTGAGAACTTCAGTAGAAGAACTTGGTTTGGAAAACCAGCACACTTGAACCACTAGCAGAATAATAGCAACTGCATAATGTTTTTTGTACTTTTGTAGGAGACTATGTCTCCATTGCTCTTGCCATCTCAATTTTCTATGGCCTGACTAGCCACTTCACTTCTGAATTTGATACTGGGTGGAAATGAATGGTCATCTGGTGGGATATTCCATTTCTCTGACAAAATGTTTCAAACTCAGATGATACAAACTGAGGGCCAGATTGATACAATTGTGCGAGATGCTTCCTCTACTGTGAACATATTTGCTAGGACCAAGATTGTTGCAAGAGTAATTTTGAGAACTAGCCACAAATGAGAAATTGTAGAGGCTATCCTCAAGCCACTGCCACACTGCTCTTTTTAAGAGTCTGGCACAAGCAACATGAATCCTCTTCTGTGGGTGCTCAAGTTTCAGCCATGAGGGGAAATGCTGCACAGGGTCCACCTGCTTCTGGGTACATGAGTGATAAGAGTGCACTGTTCTTCTGATTTCCCCATTTATGTCTGGTCATTATATGTGTCACCACACCAATGACTTCATTCAAATAATGCCCTAGTGTGACTGGTGGAGTAACCATAAAATTCTTGGCCAGAGCATGGGTGGAAGGATGAGTGGGCAGTATGTTTCTTCCATTTCCACCATAAACACATCTTCCTTGGCATTCAGACAGTGTCAGAGAGAGAAGTAGATGTGATAAGCTAGGTCTGTTCCTTTTGATAACTGCTGTGGGTATTCACATTAACTGAAGGCAGTAGCCCGTGCAGCACCATACCTGGTCTGTGAGTTGGGACACTTCACGTGCTGTGATGGGGAAATCATCTAATGTCCGAGCAATATATTGTTGTTAAGTTGAAAACGTAGTGCTGCTCATGTATCAAACCATTTTTTTCAGTTCAAGGACACTGCATTTGCATTAGTGTACCAAAAGGTGGGCTTGTAATGAAGGTCACATTGATTAACGCTCACCTCTGTATTCGCTGCACTCTTTTTCAGGAGCTCCGATCGGGAACTAAGCAAGGAAACAAGTAGCTTGTGGGGTGCGATTAAATAAAATTTGGTGCAATGTAAGTATATGTGGAATTTCTGAGGCACCAGTTGTTCCTTCTCTATCTGAGAATAGTTTATTATAGTTTATTTGTGCCACTGATAATGTTTTGGTTGCCAGTCAGGGTGGAGATTGTAGGTAACTTTTCAACAACATACAAGTCTTTGAACAGACTGTAGACCACATTAAACTAATACTCTTTTGTGTAGTTGGTTTATAAAAGGTGAACTATGTATGCGAGACATGTATGGTGTGAACTTCCCAAAGCGTATTAATTTTTCATAGGAATGACTACAGCTTTCAGATTTCTGGAGGTAAGCACAATATCTATTGCTTCCACATTCTCAATTGTTGGTTGATGTGTCTTGCTTTACTTAACATACACCCTAAATATCTGGACAGAAAAACCTCCACTTAGACAAATGACAGCATAACTCATTTGATTGAAGTCCATCACAGAGCACTTGTAGATATTCCTCATGCCACTGAGGAATTCCTTAGATGGTTTGTTCGAAGTACATTAGAAATATGGTCATTGCACTCTTAACACTGAAAGGTAACATATTATACCTACATATCACGCAATTTATTTATCATTATGAGTTTTTGTTGGGTGTCTACATCTAGTGGTCCTTGCCACATCTCATGCATGCAAACAGAACTGGAGGTGGTCTGCAAAACTGCGGCTGAGCTGAGGACAAACAATTTCTTATATTGTTGACATGATATTTCCATGTGGTTGGAGGGTATGGTATGAGAGGCGAGATTTACATTCTCAATAATTTGAAATTTGGGTAACAAAAAAGTGTCAAGGCCAAAAATGTTAGCAACCACTGATTACACTATTATTAAAAATATTAGTACTCTACGTACACTATGCAATCAAAAGTATTTGGACACCCCCAAAAAACATACATTTTTCATGTTAAGTGCATTTTGCTGCCACCTACTGCCAGGTACTTCATTTTAGCAACCTCAGTAGTTATCAGACATCATGAGAGAGCAGAATGGGGTGCTCTGCGGAACTCGCTGACTTTGAACATGGTCAGATGATTGGGTGTCACTTGTGTTGTATTTCTGTACGTGAGATTTCCACACTCCTAAACGTCCCTAGGTCCACTGTTTCCGATGTGATAGTGAAGTGGAAACGTGAAGGGATACATACAGCACAAAAGCGTACAGGTTGACCTCGTCTGTTGACTGACAAGAGACCACCAACAGTTGAAGAGGGTCGTAATGTGTAATAGGCAGACATCTATCCAGACCATAACACAGGAATTCCAAACTAAAACAGCATCCACTGCAAGTATTATGACAGTTAAGTGGGAGGTGAGAAAACTTGGGTTTCATGGTCGAGCAACTGCTCATAAGCCACACATTGTGCTGGTAAATGCCAAATGATGCCTCATTTGGTGTAAGGAGCATAAATGTTGGACGACTGAACAGTGGAAAAACATTGTGTGGAGTGACGAATCATGGTACACAATTTGGCAATCCGATGGCAGGGCGTGGGTATGGTGAATGCCCAGTGAACGTCATCTGCCAGTGTGTGTAATGCCAACAGTAAAATTCGGAGGCGGTGTAATGATGTGGTCATGTTTTTCATGGAAGGGGCTTGCACCCCTTGTTTTTTGTGTGGCAGTATCACAGCACAGGCCTTCATTGATGTTTTAAGCACCTTCTTGCTACCCGCAGCAATTCGGGGATGGCAGTTGCATCTTTCAATACGATCAAGCACCTGTTCACAATGCTCGATCTGTGGCAGAGTGGTTATACTACAGTAACAACCTTGTAATGGACTGGTCTGCACAGAGTCATGACCTGAATCTTATAGAACACCTTTGGGATGTTTTGGAGCACCGACTTTGTGCCAGGCCTCACCGACCGACATCAATACCTCTCCTCAGTGCAGCACTCTGTGAAGAATGGGCTGCCATTCCCCAAGAAGCCTTAGTTGAATGTATGCCTGCGAGAGTCGAAGCTGTCGTCAAGGCTAAGGGTGGGCCAAATCCATACTGAATTCCAGCATTACCGATGGAGGGCGCCATGAACTTCTAAGTCATTTTCAACCAGGTGTCTGGATACTTTTGATCACATAGTGTATGTTTTTATACCTAGCTAGCACCACAATTTTGCCTTTGAGTGGTATTGGTTGTTTAGTGTTTGAGACCACTTGCTGCTGTGGTGATTGGAGTGGTGGAGAGCCCAGACTACAGTATGAGAACTGTCTGAAAGAAGCTGCATAAATAATCATGCAGATCTTGATAAGACTCCAAAATGATGCAAAAATTGGCAACTTGCTTTAAATATTCAGAAATGTAAAACTGTGCACTTAAAAAACAATAAATAAATAAATAAATAAAAAGTATTCTATGACTATAACATCAATGAGTCACTGCTGGAATCAACCAACTCTTACAAATATCTGGGTGTACAACAACGAAAACAATCAATATTTGACAAAATAATTTAATTGGATAGATACAAAATCTGCTCCCAAGTGGTGGCAGAACACACACACTGGTGTAACACTTTGTAGTGATATGAAATGGAACAATCACATAAGCTCTGTCACTGTTGAAGCAGATGGTAGACTTTGGCTTATTGGCAGAGCACTGGAGAAGTGTAATCAGCCTATAAAGGAGATTGCTTACAAATCACTCATGTGAACCATTCTAGAATATTGCTCAACTGTGTGGGACCTGTGCCAAATATGACTAACAGTGTATAGTGAATGTATACAGGGAAGAGCAGCATGAATGGTCACAGGTTTGTTTGACCTGTGGGAGAGTGTTACAGTGATGCCAAAGAAACTAAACTGGCAGACTCTTGAAGATAAATGTACACTATCTCAAGAAAGTATATTAACAAAGTTTCAAGTACCTGCTTTAAATGATGACTCTAGGAATATACTACAACTCCCTATGTATCACACACATAGGGATCGTGAGGACCAGATTACAATAATAATAGCATGCACAGAAGCACTCAATCAATCATTCTTCTTGCACTTCATATGTGAATGGAATAGGAAGAAATCCTAATAACTAGTACAATGGGATGTACTCTGTATCATACACTTCAAAGTTGTTTGCAGAGTATAGATGTAACTGTAGATGTGTCCACATTGGTAAGCAACACTGTAGCACCCCTGTCGACCAAGAATTCCACTTTGTTGGCATTGATGTTCAGATCCTGTATATACTATATTAGACACAGATTTGATACTGTGAACTGGTGTACGGCTGCCATGTGTCCTCTTATTAGAAGCAGAGCATACTGCATTCCAGATATTTGTGGCTATTATTGTTATGAAAGTTGGGACATGAGACGCAGGACATTATGCTACATTTTTTACTCTGAACTTGGTCTGTTTTCATCACCATAGAGGAATGGCAATTAACTGAAGACATATCAGCTGAACAGGATTGATGGTGTATTAAAAACTCTTCAATCTGCTCACCTATCAACACTGAAGCAGTTTTGTACTGACTGGTTCTATACTAACCATGTCTCTATTAATATCACTAAACATTATTGGCTTATTGTTTCATAATGGTGTGTGTACACTGGAGGATAAATTATAATGATTTGTTGTGCTAAAGATAAGGTTGCTGAATGCTAGCTACTTCAATGTTGTCATTGAACACTTCTTACACAAATGAACCTACCTCAAATGCCTGAGTGATTTTTAGAACATCACAATGGCTTGGATCTGATTTATTTAGTGCTTTATCACGCACTACATGATCCAATACTAAACTTACTACCACATCTCATATGACAGATTCAGCTTATGATTCTTCACAGGTCTGACATTTGAAGTTGCACTGTTGTCTAAATCCTTGTAGATCATAAGACTAACCAATTTTAAGGCACTGGTTAAGTTAAAGGCAAGCAGCTACTACATGCTTTTGGTGCCCATAGTATTTTGGCAATGAACACCATTTATGCAGAAATGATAAACTAAAAGGGCCAGCAAACAGCTGTTGCTTTTGCACTATCTCACTACTACTAAAACAAAGATTAATGTGATCTTGAATAGCTCTTGCCTGCCACTATAGCTCAAAACAGAGGTAAACTTCCCATCTCCGCTTCAATTTATCAAAAGTTGAGAAGGGTGATGGCACTGAAGAAGGCGATGGTGACGTTGCTACTGGAACTTCGTACTGTCGCTGCTGCTGCTGTTATTGCAACAGCATTACATTGAACACTTCTTACACAAATGAACCTACATTACATTACATTACTGGGGATTCATACGGTCTTGGTTTAGTACACTAGATTTGAATCATCGCCACCACTTTTGTATCCTAGAATATACAAACACTGTCTATTACTCATGCCATAGAGAGCCTTGCAAATTGGAGCTCAGATTCAACTCCACAGTCATTAAACACTGACTGATTAACTGGAGAATGTAAAGGATTTTGTAGCTACCTGGAGATGGGGATGAGCAACTTCACAGGAGAAGTTTGGAGACAACCGTTTCATAAGCACAACAAAGTCTATCACTGGCAGAGTTAGAGTTGTCCAAAGAGAAATCCAATACAAAATCCAAATATACAGTGAGGAAATATGGCGTGTTCTGAGCAGCTTCATGTAGTGGAGTGATTTGTTCTGGCACACACTGTAGCACACTTCATCAGTGGCTTGACAGCAGACAGTTTGCCCAGCATAGTTGGTGTCTGCAGAAGTCTTAGCTGCCTCACATAGCTTCTGCCTCCAAGTGAAATGTCCTAATCCTATCAAAGTCATCACCTAGTGACAGATAAACGATCCCAGCATCTTCATCACTGCCAAATAAAAATGCAATACACGGGAGGCTTTTACTGATTAACTGGTAAAAGTCAATTATGTTGAAGCTCAATGCGAGGAGATAATTTGCACAGTGGTGGACCAGAAGTAGGCCAGTAGGTGGCTATACATGCAAAACACCTACGATCTGGGTGGATAGTTTTGTAGTAAACCAAGCAAGTCTAAAGATGCAAGCACTGGCAGAGGTCATCACTCTTGGATGCGTGTGCAGCCTCTCCGCAGTGCACTCTACTGGTGAGCCAGTGGTCTAAAGAGTTGGGCCTGGCCAGCCTTGTTCTCAGTCACATGTTGATTTGACCTATGTTTATCGGACTAGTAGTGCAGCCACCCAGTGGCAAGTGTCTTCTTGTACAAGTATTGTAGACATAATAAAGTATTATGTCTGTTAGTATCTGTAAGTTCTTGTGGTCAGAATACTTTGGCAATGAGTAGGCTTATTTTTTCATGTGGTTCTTTGTGAGGCTGCTTTTTGCATCTTCTTGTGACATGAAGTCTCTGCTTCAGACGTTGGCGCAACAACAGATGGCACTTCTTATGGTCATGTGACAAGCCGTGCCAGTGTTGCTCTCTCCCCATTCATCTCCGACAATATTTCTTCCTCCAGTCCTGCCATTTGAGGAGGCGGCAGAAAATTGGGAAGCATATCAACACTGCCTATGGCAACATATCCATGGCTTCCAAGTTAGGGATGCATAAGTATTTCATGTGCTGTTTTTGTCATGGATTTCACCAGCCTTGTATCAGGTGGTGTGGCAGTTGGCCCTGCTGCAGGAACCTTCCTCATTGTCATTCTTTCAGGCCTTTGCCTTTCAGTCACAGACTCCATACAGTTGGTATCTGCCAAAGTCCCCTGTTAGTCACTGGAATCTCTGTGCTCAGAATTTCAGAATGTCTTTGTGGAAGGTCTATGGTGGACCACCGATTTTCAAGCCTACATAATGTTGAAGCAGTCAGCTCGTCCTAGATTTTTTCAGGCTAGCCTAAAGCCTGACACTCCCAGCTGAGGCGGAGATGAACTGGCTCGCACCTCTTTGTGTTGCAGTTCTCATTTTCCTCTAGTGAATGGACCACACCCACTGGCACTCTGAGGAAACCCTCCGGTAAACTGCGACTTTTCACAGCATTATCAAGGTCACCGTGAATTCACTGTTTGTGGACAACACATACTGTTGCCTCATCCAAACAAGCTGTTCACACACTAAGCATGGGGTCAGTTGTTCTCCAAACTTGATCTTTCTGAAGCATATTACCAGTTACCTTTGGATGTGAAGTCCAAGAGTATCATGGTTCTTAATGTGTCTTTCGGACTGTAACAACACCAATGATTGATGTTTGGGGTGGGAAGTTCCCCGCAACTTTTCAACACTATCCGGAACAGGTCAGGTCCACTATTCTGCACTGTTTCAACTATACATGGACATTCTATAAGGGACCACCTGCAAAAACTCCTGTCCCTTTACCAGAAACTCTGAGTCGTGGGTCTAGGTTACAATCTGCAGACATCCATTTTTCCAGCCAACTCTTGCTTATCTGGGCCATACCATATCACGGCAGGGCTCCTACCCCTAGTTTAGTCAGGACCATTACAGACCTGCCGCATCCCTCGTTCTTGCAAGAACTGCAGGCTTTCCTGGGTAAAATCTTCTATTACCTATTAGCACCTATTCATTCTTGGGGCTTCCACCATTGCATACTCTTTCTACCTCCTTTTCTGCAACAGGGCTTTCTTTGTCTTGTCTCTGGTGTGTGACCAGGCTTCCACCACACCACCATGCTGAAGGACTGCCTCAGGTCAGCACTGTGTCTAGTGTCTAGCTACTTTCGATCCCAATAAACCACTGGTTTTGACTATGGATGCCTTGCAGTAAGGCATAGGAGCAGTCCTCGTCCATTGGAATCCAGATGACTTGGAGCAACCTTTAGTATTTGCATCCAGAATTCTCAGTCCAGTGCAGGTCCACCATTACTCTCAGGTTGAGGCAGCAGCTCTGGACAGTGTGTATGAAGTCACCAAATTTCATGTTTTCTTGTGTGGCACCAAATTCCAACTCCTTATTAACCACAAGACATCAGTCTAGTTATTTAGTCTGTTCGCCTGGGTTGCCAATAAGGCTGCCCACACATTGCAGCAGTGGGCCTCATTCCTCTCCAAATACCACTATGACATACACTTTTGCCTCACTACATGCCATGCCAACATGGATGCATTATCCCAGCTGCCTGGACACCAAGTTTTATTGGGAGGAGCTCATGAGTTTTCATTGGATATTGCACCCCACCAAGTGGTAGATGGGTTTCCATCACTAGTACCCGGGTCGTCAAGCCCTCAGCATCTGACCCTGTCCTAAAGCAGGTCATCTGCCTCATCCATCTTATCCTCCAGGATGCACTTCCAATCAGCTTTGTAACTACTTTGTCTTCACGCAGCTCTCAGGGTGGTTATTCCCAGGAGTTTGCTGCGGGAGGTCATACAACTGTTACATGAAGCCATCTCTGTTCTAGCCTCCTCTTCTGCCCAAGTCAGTGTCTCTGCCTGATAAGCACGCAACTTCACAGCCTCCAGCAAGGGCTTCAGTGCCCCTCCAGCTGATGAACATGCCCCTCACCAATTTGATGTCTCCTGTGTGGCCTCAGCCTGGGGTTCCTGAGCTGGGTACTGGTGAGTGCAACCAGTCCTCTGTATCAGTTAGCTTTGGGCTTTCTTCAGCAACCACTGAGGAACATTGTGTGTGACACAGAACAGGGATTTTGGCTTTACCATACAGATCAGGAGGATGGTATATATCCCTAAACAAAAAGTCAGTTTCAAAGCGTGCTGCAGGCCAATGGGATGCGGATGAGAAACACAGCCATTAGAGGAGAAACTCTGCGGAAACTGCTGCACCTCAGTGGTATAAGGTTTAACCTGATGAGCAGACCTCTGGTTGTGCATGGAAATAACATGGAACGTCACAAACACAAAAACAAATTTCTAAATGGTATGGGTGGACTGTCAGAGATCTTAACATCTGTATAACTGACAGTGCTAGAGTGGACAGTCCCCTAGGAAATGCATTTTGAAAATGAGACCTTGATTATTTTAACAACAAAACAGTGTCAGAGAGTCTTTATTGCAATAAAGAGAGAAGTTTTCTTTGTTTTGTTTTGAGGACTTCACATTGAAATACTATGATATAATTCTATTCAAATTGCTGCTTTTTTCCATAAATTCAAGATTGACTGTGAACCACTGATCTATTCTAAATAAATAAATTGTTTCATATGAAAACTTGTGTGTTCATTTTAAGCTAAATTCTATGTAATAAATGTTGGTTCAGATGTAATGTATCACACATTTTCGGCCACAACACAAAATTCACACATGCCTATGAAATATATGAAGATGGAAGGGATTGTCATGAAGTCCAGGCTTTTGAATAGTGGTTTGCATGAATGTCTACTATTGGTTCCTGTCATTGCTCTGAATTTTTTTTTTTTTTTTTTTTTTGTAGTTTGAAGATTTGAAGGAGGTTTGTCTTTTCAGCACCCCAAAATATTATTCCATATCTTATAAGTGTTATGAAATACGCGTGGTATACAGTTTTCTTCACTGTTAAATCCGTTACTTTGTGTAGTACCCTCATTGCATAAACTAAACTATGTAATCTCTTCAGTAAACTGTCCACATGGTCGGTCCATTGCAAGTTTTTATTTAAAGTTATCCCAAGAAATTTTACAGAATCAACTGTGGTCAATTCTTTACCTGAATATGCTATTTGTGATACACATTCAGTAGTTTGTTTGGTCCTGAAATGTATGATTTGAGTTTTTTCAAGATTTAATTTCATAGCATTATCTTTTATCCATTGTTCAAGTTCCCGTAGAGTTTGTTTCGTGGTCCTTACTAATTCATTAGTGTTTTTGCAGCAGACTACAGCAGTTGAGTCATCTGTGTAAAGTATTGTATCTGTATTTACTTTGCTAGGCATGTCATTTATGTAATATAAGAACAGAAGTGGTCCTAATATCGAGCCCTGGGGCACGCCTGCTTGAATTTCTTTCCAGCTAGAGCAAGTTTTCTCTCCCTTTTGATGTATCACCACCCTTTGGTATCTGTTTTTGAGATAAGATGCAAACCATCTTATAGATTTTCCATGGAAGCCATAGGTACCCAATTTTTGGAGCAGTAGCTTATGGTTTACTGTGTCAAACGCCTTTGAGAGGTCACAAAAAATACCAGATACACTTTGTTTGTTGTCAAGGCATTTACTTACTTTGGAGATTAGTTCATTTACAGCTTGTAAAGTGTTTCGTCCCTTCCTAAACCCATATTGTTTATTGAGAATAATATTACCTTCCTTATTTTACTTTTCTAATTGATTACATACTATTCGTTCAACTATTTTAGAGAAAACTGGGAGTATAGACACTGGGCAGAAATTTACTAAATCATCTTGTTTTCCCTTTTTGTAGACTGGACAGACTTCGGCATATTTCAGTCTGTTTGGAAAGCAGCCCTCATCAAATGATTGGTTTATTATTATAAAGAGTTGAGGTGCAATGCTGTCACTTCCTGCCTTTATGATATTTGTTGGAATTTCATCCCAGTCCACAGATTTAAGATTTTTTTTGGGATTGTACGATGTTAGCTACTTCATGACATGATACTGCAGTAAATTTAAACTCTCTTGATTCCTGCAGTACTGCATCAGGTCTTATTTGTGGAAGTAAGATGTTATGAATTTTGTTTGTGGTTATGAAGTACTTATTAAATTCTTCACAGATGTGCCGAGTGTTAGTAATAGTATTCCCACCAATTTCTAGTTTGTAATTAAAATGTTTCGTTTCTTCAGTACCTGTTTCTTTCTTGACAACCTGGCACACTGCTTTTGATTTATTTGAGGCATTAGCTATGTATTTACTGTTTGCCAATTGTTTTACTTGTTTAACTACCCAATCAAATATTTTTTTGTATTTGATTTTGTACCTAATAAATTCAGCATCACAGTTGGTTTTCGCTTCCTTATGCATTTCCCTCTTTCCAATACTAGAGATCCTGATACCTTACGTAATCCATGTCTTACTTTTATTATATTTATCATTTGTTGATATGAGGGGAAAGCATTCATTGAAAATGTTCTTGAATTCAGATATGAAAGTGTTGTAATTATTGTTTAATGAACACTGGTTGCTGAAGGTCCAATGGGTTTCCTTTAATTTCAAGATAAATGTGTTTATATTTGGCTGGCTGAAATTTCTGACCAATTGCACTGTGGGCCTATATGTTTTGTCTATGTATGGCAATGACATAAAAAGTGCTGAGTGATCAGATATTCCTAAGTCTAATACATGTTTTTGTGTATTCCCATCATTTTTGCTGCTCACTATATTATCAATGCTTGTGGCAGAAGTGGCTGTTACCCTGGTGTACCTAGTAAAATTTAGTGTTAAGCCGTTTGTAGCCAACAAATGCTTCAGGGTGGTAACAAATCTGTTTTCGTCTCCTATATCTATATTAAAATCAGAACAAATTACAATCTTTTTATATGGTTTCCCTACCTGCAACCTACTTAGCAGAGTTTCAAATTTCTCTAGAAATTCCCTAGTAGCCCAACATTCCGGGACATGTTATATGCTTATGATTAGTAAACCGTATTCAGACAGCTCAATGCAACAGCTTTCAAATACCTGTTCCACATTTAAACAATTGAATGTCGTTTTGGTTTCGAAGTTTTGTGTCTGTTCAACTAATATACATGATCTCCCATACCCCTTTTTTCTGCAAAAACTCGGTGCTAACTTGTATCCTGAGAGTGAATTTAGTAGCTTGACATTGTCCCATTTAAGCCAATGTTCGTTCAAACATACGAGTTTTACAGAGTTAATTTGCCCTAAGAGTATTTTTAAGTCATATAGTTTGTTCATTTCTCCCGACACACCACCTATGTTTAAGTGCATTATGAAGCTATTTTTACTGACTAAAGAATTTACAGTATCTATTAAACTGTCGGCAAAGTTTACACCGATGTGAGTTTTTACTGCAAATTTACAGTCCCTCGCTTTGTTAGTTCTTTCGGACCTAATTCCATAGGAATTGGTCCGCCGTATTAGTTTCACTGTGAAGGAGCTTCCATTGCAATAACAGGTCTGTTTTTGTTATCATGAGATATCAGTTCAAGTACATCGTTAATATTCGCAGCTAATCTTTCCCTACCATGTTTGTTGTGATGCATTCCATGGCGTGTAAAACACTTTCTTTCGTAAGTATCAATATCTATGAGCTTTACATTTACAAATCTGGCACAAAAACTTTTTAACTTATAATTCGTTCGTCGAATTTCTTTGTTAACACATGACCAGTCCGGATGATCATACCTTTGTGGGAGTGTTGTTATAATTACATTTGTAAACTGCAGGAACCGCAGCACTGTGATCAGCTTCTTAACAAAGGCCGTGGCTTCATTTCTGTAAACATTGTTTGCACCTCCTATTATCACCACACTGTATTTTTTTGTGAGTTTTGAGCAATCTTCGTTAACACTTTCAACCACATTGTCAAAACTGGCACCAGACTTTATAATGCCTGAGATTTGAACATCGTTATTTACACTGTCTGTCAAGAGTTCCCGAATGTTGCGGCCGTGACTGTCACCGAATATTTTCACCATCTTCTTCTGTTGTATCTTCTTCGTAGAATCGTTTTTACACGACACTGAGAAGACTTCTTTCGATGTTTCTTTGTATCCATAATCTTCCTTAGACGAGAAATCGTCTTCCCTTACCGAGAAGGAGTCTGGTTTGTTTACACTTGGTTCCTTGTATTGAAGATGTACCTTTGTACCACATGTACACTTATTCTTCAGAGTAGCGTATTTGTTGTTTAGAGTAAGTAAATGACTTTGAAGTACTCAGATTTTTTCGTCTGTTTCCATGATGGTGTTTCTAAATTTGTTTTCCACAGCATCACTAACACACGTGGAACAAGTCCATATGTAGTCCTCATTTACAAATTTTATGCTTCATTTAGCGCACTTCTCGTGGAACCAGTGGTGTCAGCCTTTACACCGAATACCTTTAATCACTTTCTTGTCGCACATCTTACAATTGTTAACACTTTTATAGTCACATTTATCGGAGCCGTCCTCGTTTACTGTTTTACCGTGCAGCGCAATTATTATCTGAAGTCAAAGCTAAACAAGTAGTAAAAGAATTTTACACAGACTAGGTGCATGACCTTAGGGAAACACACCGATCATCTAGTAAATTTTTTTATATCCATTTCAACCTCATGTTACTCAAACATTGAGTAAACTGAGGCTGAAATAAAAAATTTTAAAATTATTTGAAGGAATTTTATTTTTATCAAACCTTCCTAAGCAATACACTGCAGAAGAGCTATTCTGTTGTCATGCTTTCTTTGCTCTTTACCTATTAAGTCCAATGTGGTCACTGTCATTGAATCTTCAGATGTTGGTTAGAGAAAATTACTATGAATGAACAGTTCTAAATTCAGCACAAGAAAACACAATAGTGGGTAGAACTGGGTCCCAAACACATCTTAGTTGGAAATCTCCATTCTAGCTTACCAAGTCATTAGTTGTTTTAATTTCAATGGCTTTCTTTATTATGCTATCACAGAATTCACTTATGATTCAAAATCAAATATATTGTCTTCATTATGGTTGTATTCGATTACTCTTAATTTATCTTTCTGCTCAAAGCAAACAAATTTGGCATGTTCCGAGTAGTGCTGAAGAATGCAACATTACATCTCCCAGGTGTACATCAGCATTGTCTCTGCCAGATGTATCACAGCATATACTTACATTGAATGGTTATGACATAAGGCATTTATAAGTCCTACAGAACCGTTGGCCAATCCAACAAGATATCCATTACTTTACAGTTACTGGAAGACAGTTTTGATCTAATTTTTCTTCAGAATATAATACAGCAACTACTTTAGTTTGTGGTGAAGGGAGACTAGAGGGATTCGAGATCAGACTTTTTTTTTTTTATCGTGATAACATCTACTAGATCAGTTCAAAAGTGACTGGCTATTTAGTGGCAGCAGCTCTGAAATACTTTGAGCTCTCTTCCTACAGTTCACACTGACCATTCCTTACATGAATTTGCCAATTTCCTAATGGGGAGATAAAATGGAATGGATGCTGATTTTCTACTCCAGTAGGTGTGTGTGTGTGTGTGTGTGTGTGTGTGTGTGTGTGTGTGTGTGTGTGTGTGTGTTTGTGTGTGTGTGTGTGTATGTGTGATAAATTTTTGCAAATACCATAATATATCCATAAAAAAAGAAAATCTGATGATATAATATTATGAAAAGGATTGACTGCTACTCACTGTAAAGATGACACATTGAGTTGCAGACAGCATGATGAAAAGATTCTTAGATATAAGCCTTCAGTCAAAGACTTCTGTAGAAAACAGAAATGTGCACACATTCACACAAGCAAGCACACGTCACACACCTATGACTGCTATCTCTGTCCACTCTGGCATCTGGCCTGCTACATCTAATCAAATAGATCAGAAAGACAGCTATTACCATCCGGAAAGCTGCTGACTCTTCAGTTATACCAAAGAACTGGTTTTTTTAATGTCCTATTGGTAGTTTAACTTTTACTTAATTTCACTGGTATTTTAAAAAAAAAAAAATTACTTACCTCTTTAAACACTGAGTGCTGAACACAGTATTTTACAACTTGTTAAGCAGTTCTAGAACAAACACTGCTACTTGCAATGCAGCTGACAGAACTTTTCGGTTTTTGAATCAAGGTATTCTGATAATTTGTAGACAGAGTAGTTCATGAGGTATGTTTTTCGCTTTCTTTTGAACCGGTTAGGATTCCAAAATTCTCGCTTCATGTTAGAAGGAAGGCTGTTGAACACGACTGCATTATAGAACGCATCTCCATTCTGGACCCAGAACAAGAGTGAAAAGGCAACACGATAATTTTGTTTGCTCCGTAAATTGTGATTGTGTACCCCTCAGTGCAGCTGAAACTGATTTTCAGAGACAGTAACAAAAACCATTTGGAATAAAATTTATTAAGAAATGAGCGGTAGGAATTTCACAGTCCGTAAAAACCCTTTTGCAAGATATGCAGTTATCCACTTTACACAGTTTTCTCATTGGTCACTTCTGTTGAATAAACAGGTTATTTACTTTAGGTGCACTCTCAAAAAGATAACTGCATATGACAACACAGATTACAAATATGGGAAGTCAATCAACATTCTTGCCTTTATGTTAACACAATGAGAGATTCTTCTAAGAACAAAACATGTTTAATGAAAATTCTTGATTAGTATATGTATCTGTTGATTCATTTCTACTGATTATACAACTGGACCACACAGGGTATTTTATTTAGTGTGTGACCACTAATGTATACTTTTGGTGTTAGGAGGTTATTTTTGCTTGTTTCAAATTGTATAATATCATCCCTTCTGAGATTAAGACACCTTTCTTAGATTAAGACATCAGCTATTAACTGTGAATCAGCAATCATCTTGGCTGTATCTGCTACGGCTGCGTTCTGACAGTTGATCAGTATGTTTGTGTCATCAGAAAACAAAGTTTTGGAACCACTCTTTGCAGTCGCTGGGAGATCATTTACATAGCTTACGATCTCTGGGGAATCCACATAGTATGTTACCCCATTCTCAGGTTGGGATCATGCCTGTGACACAGTCTGTCAGAGAGCCCCTCAGCTTTCTTTTGTGAAGCTAAAACTCTAAACATGTAAGAGGGGTACCATCAGTGCCATGACATTTCAGTCTGATTGTGATTACAAAAATCTATTTGACAGAGGCTTCAGCTAGCTCACAAAAACAGGATGAGTTTTCTGGTTTAGCTCTTATAGTAGTTTTCACGAGGTATTGTACTGCTCTCTCTGTAGGAAATACTGTACAAAAGCCAAACTGATTGGCAGTTAACTAGTTCTGCTCAGTTAAATTATGCAATATTTCAACAAAGGCCACTTTCTAAAATATTTTTGGAAAGATTAGAAGGAGTTAAACTGGTCTGTAATTATAGGTGGTTTGTTTATCTCCAGTTTTATATATAGGTGTAACTACATAATATTTAAGTTTGTCAGGAAATATAGTATATCCTTAGACATTGACGGATTACAAGAATAACTCCTGGATAATAGATCAATACAAGATTTTAATATTCTGCTAGAAACACCAGACAGCTATTTCTTTTTAGTGACCTGATGAATTTTGTAGGCACCTAAGGGGCTATATTTTTGTGTGTGTGTGTGTGTGTGTGTGTTTGAGGTTTACGGGCGCTAAACAGCGGGGTCATCAGCGCCCAAACGCATAAAAACAGGAACACATGCAGTGAAGGGACTAAGACGGACAGCGAACAAGGGGAACAGCTAAAAGACACAGACCTGACACAGTTCCAAATCCTCACATACAGAGGCAAAACAAGAGGAGAAGGAATGCACTAAAAAAGGAAAGGAAACACAAGGAAGGGAGGACAGAAACCGAAGGGAAACAAGGAGGTATTCGTGACTGGCGGACCTCTTACCTAAAATCTGGGTGAGCCAGTCATCCAGCAGCACAATAAAACCCTCTCCCTAAAATCCGAGGCAACAAATTGGACAGGACACAAAACCGTAAAACCTTAACCACAGACGTTGCGCCGTCTTGCAAAATAAGAGGGCAAATCCGGTGGCAAAGAAACCACCGCCCTCTGGTCAGAGAATAAAAGACAGTCAAGTAAAATGTGGCGGACAGTAATCTGGACGCCACAAGCACTGCAGACTGAGGGATCCTCCCGCCGGAGTAAAAAACCATGTGTGAAGGGACTGTGCCCGATGCGGAGGCGAGTGAGGAGAACCTCATCCCGCCTGCATGACTGGTAGGACGTACGCCATGGCCGCGTGGTGGCCCTGACCAGACGCAGCTTATTGTCACCGACTGCCAGCCACTCCTCTTCCCATTGACGCATAACACGAAAACGCAGGAGGGAGGTAACAGCATGGAGGGGGACGGCACATTCAACAACGTGAGGGAAGGAACATGCATCTTTGGCAGCCACATCCGCCAGTTTGTTTCCCCTAATACCCACGTGCCCCGGCACCCAGCAAAAAGAAACCTCCTTCCCCTGCAGTTGCAGGTGGAGTAGGGCATCATGGATGTTCTGGACGACTGTATCCGCTGGGTACAAGTGTTGAATGGTCTGAAGGGCACTCAGGGAGTCAGAACAGATGAGGAACTTACGACTGGGAACACATCTCATCTGCTCCAATGCCCGCAGGATCGCAAACAATTCGGCATCAAAGATGGTAAACGCCGCAGGAAGCCGTAACTTGACGACTCGATCAGGGAAAACAACAGCACAACCAACAGTCCCCCCCCTGTTTAGAGCCATCCGTAAATACTGGTACATGGTCCGGATGCTGGTGTAAAATATCGGAAAATAAGGAGGTAAAAACAAACGCAGGAGTGCAGCTCCTCCGGTACTCCGACAAGTCTAAAAGGACGCTGGGCCTCTGGAGCAACCAGGGAGGGAGACGAGTAAAACCCAGTCGTTGGGGGGCCATACGCTCCACACCAAGGGACTCAAGAAAATGCTTGGCACGAATCCCAAATGGTCTCGTTGCCCTGGGACGACTGGAAAAGAGACGTTCCATAGGCGGTTGGGCAACGGTAGGGTACGCAGGGGAGGTAGGACAGGCAAGGAATTGACACACCCGTCGCACCATGAGATGTTTCCGCCGGATGGCGAGCGGCGGTTCCCCTGCCTCAGCACACAGGCTGGGGATGGGACTAGTACGGAAGGCACCAGTGGCCAGCCTGATACCCTCATGGTGTACTGCGTCAAGAATCTTCAGATACGAAGGCCTTGCGGACCCATACATGGTGCAACCATAGTCAAGACGCGATCGGACGAAAGCCCTATAAAATTGCAGCAGACGCACCCGATCTGCTCCCCAGGACCGATGGCTCAGACACTTCAAAATATTCAGTGCCTTCAGGGCCCGCACCTTGAGGTCTTTAAGGTGAGGCAACCACGACAACTTGGAATCAAAAGTGAGGCCCAGGAACCTCACAGTGTCTCTAAAAGGAAGAATGGTGTCCCTCAGACGCAATTCAGGGGAGGTAAAAAGACGTCGAGAAAGATTAAAATGAACACACACACATTTGTCTGCAGAAAAGGTAAAACCCGTCTTCGCAGTCCATGCCTCTAATCGTTTTATCGTAAGCTGCAACTGCTGACTAGCAGTGACAAGACTAGAAGAAGAACAGAAAACGGCAAAATCGTCCACAAACAAGGAGCATTGGGCAGGACTCCGGATAGTGTACGCGTTACTGTTAATGGCGATGGCAAAGAGGGTGACACTTAAAACGCTTCCCTGAGGAACACCATTCTCCTGCACGTACAAATCAGAAAGCACAGTACCAACCCGATATCGAAAGAGGCGGTGGGAAAGAAAGGACTGAATGAAGATGGGGAAACGGCCACGAAAGCCCCACTGATGGAGTTGATTGAGGATAAGGCGGCGCCAAGTAGTGTCATATGCCTTATTAATATCAAAGAAGACACCTAGACAATGCTGGTTATGTAGGAAGGCCTGCTGGATGGCCGCCTCAATCAGGGTCAAGTTGTCGATAGTGGAACGACATCTCCAAAAGCCACACTGAGAGGGGCCAAAGAGCTGCCTGGTCTCGAGCAGCCAAACCAGGCGACGGTTGACCATGCGTTCCAACGTCTTCCCGACACAGCTCGTCAAAGCAATACTCCGATTACTACTGGGATGCGTTCGGTCCTTCCCCGGTTTGAGGAGGGGAATCAAAATCGCCTCCCTCCACGAGTCAGGGTACGTGCCGGATAACCATATCATATTAAAACAATTCAGGAGAACTTCCTTGGAAGGCAGTAACAAGTGCTGCAGCATGCTGTACCAGATTTGATCATGACCAGGCGCAGTATCATGAGCCACAGACAGCGCCGAATCCAGTTCCCACATTGTGAAGGGACAGTTGTAGGGTTCAGAATTTGGAGACCGGAAGTCCAAGTGACCCCTCTCGATGGCACTGTGGTAGCGGCAGAAATCTGGATCACAGTTAATAGTGGCGGTAGATGCTGCAAAATGCATGGCCAGTGTCTGGGAAATGTCTCTCGGCGCCGTGAGAAGACTTCCCTGATGCAGCAATGCCGTGACAGGTAGCTGGCCGAGTTTCCCGGAAATCCTCCTGATGGCTACTTTCGTAGAACTAGTGGAGCGGGAGATGGAGATCAAGAACGATTGCCATGACCGTCGTTTGCTCTCTTTAATCACCTGCCGCGCTTTGGTGCTTGCCACCCGAAAGCCCGCAAGATTTTCAGCTGAGGGACGGCACTTGAAGCGGCGCAGAGCTGCACGGCGGGCTCGGATGGCTGAGCGGCACTCAGTGGTCCACCAAGGGACAGGACGCCTCTTGGGATGACCGGATGACCGTGGGATTTACAATTCAGCAGCATGGGAGATCACGGCTGTAACATTTGTGGACGCTGGCACGGTGTTCCAAAACAGCCAGTTGGCTGAAAAGTGTCCATTCAGCTCGGCAGAGGTACCACCGGGGCGGCACTGGTAATGCCATAGCCTCATCCAGGAGGCGAATCCAAAGGGGGAAGTGGTCACTAGAATGGAGGTCAGCAGCAACCTCCCACAGAGCAGAATCCGCGAGTGCTGGAGAGCAAAAGGAAAGGTCAATAGCTGATGACGACCCAGAAGCAGTACAGAAATTAGTGGGAGCACCAGAGTTGAGGATGCACAGTTCTTCAGACATCATGAGGCTTTCCAGAATGCGACCCCTGGGGCAAGTAATCGAAGAGCCCCATAAGACATTATGAGCATTGAAGTCCCCCAGAAGAAGAAATGGGCGGGGGAGTTGGCTAATAAGGTCTGTGAGAGCCTCAGAGTCTATCGCATCCTGAGGTGGTAAGTAAAGTGAACAGACTGTGAGCCTCCGACCCACAAGAAGGTCAACTGCAACTGCTTGCAAGTCTGTAACGAGAGGGAGCTCAGATGAGGGGTGCATGTCACGGACAAAAACCGCAACACCACCCTTTGCCCCTTTCCCCCGTCAGATCATCTTTCCGATATACGGTATAGCCCCGTAAATAAGGAGCATCAGTGGCCCAAAAATGTGTCTCTTGGAGACATAAGCACAAAGGGCACTCTCGTACAAGGAGTTGTAATTCGGCCACATGCGTCCTGAACCCATTCAGGTTCCACTGTAATATTGGAGCCAGAGATCAGGGTGGCTGAACTTTCACCCTGCCTCTGTGTTTTGGAGGAGAGCCCGTACTGGCCGGAGATTTATTCCTGGGGCGAGAAGATTGACCGACCCCGGTCGACATCAATGTCCATCAGCTCCGATGACGACCCACGGGAGATGTCAGAGAGTACGATGGCCTCGTCATCGGACCGACCCTGACCAGTCTCCTCAGGTGGCAAAACCTTCACCTTCGGCGTCTTTGTCTTGGGGGGGGGGGGGGGGGGTTAGAATGCAGAGCCTTGTCAGCAGGTGGAGCTGTACTCGCCTGGGCAGAAGGCGCCATATGGGAAGAGGCAGGAAGTACCCCAATGTCAGCAACCACGGCCTTGTCCGACGTTGCGGGGAGAGCTGCAGGTTTCAAAACAACCGCAGCAGCACAAGTGCACTGGCAAACGCAGGCATTAGTGCTAACACTAGCAACCTCCGTTTGCATAGCAACAGTGGCCATTTGTACCGGTTTTTTCAGAGCGGAAGCGAAAGATGTCGTAAACACAGGAGGTTGCTGGCCTTAAAGAGCTTCTTCGCCTCACCATAGGGGATGCGCTTAGATGTTTTGATCTCCTGGATCTTCCGTTCGTCGAGATAGATGGGGCAGACCCGGCTCCAGACAGGGTGACTCCCAGAGCAATTCACGCACTTCACAGGTGATGAACAATCGGCTGCTTCATGGGCAGGCTGACCACATTTACCACAAGTGGCTATCCCATTGCACCCCAACGTAGTATGCCCAAAGCGCTGACATTTAAAACAGCGCATTGGGTTGGGGAAATATGGTCGTACTGGCAAACGTAAGAACCCCGCTTTAACATGCTCTGGGAGTCTCGGGCAACTGAACGTGAGAATAAACGAGTCGGATTTCTTCATAGTGTCCTGTGTGTAATGCCTCATTAAACAAAATGATTGGGTGATTCTTTATGGCTGTTTGACATTATAATTTTCTTCTAAGATCTGGACATGACTGCTTAGACCATTTCATTGTTTACATTTTACCATCTTCGTCAAATAAATAATTCATTATTGTTTGAGGAGATTTTGGGATTGCAGCCTATCATCATAAACTTCATTCCACAATTTTTCAACTGGACACCTGAAGATGACAGGCAGGTGTCCACTTGAAATATCGTGGAATGAAGTTTACGACGACCGGCTGCAATCCCGAAATCTCTTCGCACACTTAATTCGCTGGGAAAATTTTGAAGTTCACAATTCATTATTGGTTTAACAGATAAATCACTGCCGGTTGTTGGGTTTAAAACCAAATGGGTGTTACACTATATCCTTCAACACTCACTGGAAATTTCATAATGGCAAAAAAATCCAAAGCTGGATATTAACAAGCAGATGCCCTCAATCAGTATTGTCTAACAAAAAAATCAACATTATAGTCTCCAAAAACAAGAGATCTCCAGAAAATCTACACAGCCTTATTAAAATTGTCTACAATTGCTTTATGAAGTTTAAGACGACACCTGCTGGTGCCCTGTAAACTACCAGTAACTCAGAGGAAATGCAAAAATCAAAAGCACAAATATGGGAAATGATGAAGTTAGAAGAAGATCTGAAGGAGTTCACACACAGACAAGATGAGAAAGTAACCAAAGAAAAAGACACTCTCTCTCTCTCTCTCTCTCTCTCTCTCTCTCTCTCTCTCTCTCACACACACACACACACACACACACACACACCAAAAAGAGGGAAGAAGGCAGTAAATATTTCCTTCACACAGATGGGAATATAACTGTATGTAGTCAATATGAGTTTTGTGTTTGTAGGTAAAGATGAAATAAAATAAAACAAGTTTTTATCAGACAAGTAGTTTATCAGCAGGCAAAAGATAAATAAAGCTCATAAAAAACAAAATGCGCAAATAGTTATGACTACTGCATGACAAAAATTCCTTTAGATGAACATTACATTAAATCATCTTACATGCAAGAATGTGGATCTGGAGCATGCCAACTAGCTCGATGAGTGCTTTGTGAAGGTTGTGGAGAGCCACTATTGTTTCTCAATGGTGCACTTGCCCGCCGCTCTTCTGAGTGTCCTTCACCCCAGCCAGTACCAGATTCAGGCAAGTTTCCATCTCCAGAACAGTTTGTTAAGGTGACTCCTGCAAAATTTTATAACAAATAATTTCTGTCTTTTAATCAGAATATCCTATTACATTGAGTACCATGTTTGTAAGGACAGCAGAAACAACATATTGTTCATCTTGATACACAATGAGGACAAGCAGAGGATAAGAAATAAGGAAAACACAAGAATGTCCACGTTACCATATGCATTCACCCGTGTGTGTGTGATATATATCCATCCATGTGTGTATGACACATATTATTACAAAAGAGAAAAAGTATGGACATTGAATTATCGATGCACACATTAGAAGAGAAAAGCACTGCCAGAAACTACTTCTGTAAGAATTACTAACAATCAACTATAAAAAGCCTGCAATATTCTATACATACTCACACAGAAAATAATTGAACATAATCAAATTAGGAGGGAAGACACTATTAGGGAAAAAATATTGTAGCTACATCGGTTACACTACATAGCTGCTGTTTATTTACAAGTCTTACTATCTGTTTGAGATTTACATGATAACAAACAAAATCTAGAAGAATGTTAGTTATCTACAAGTTTAAAATTACGTGTCTGTTTACAGTGAACATTGTTGCTCACCATGCTGCTAACAGTAGTTACAGTCTTTTACTCTAGAAAACCAAATTAATTGTATTAGATTTCTCTTATAAGATGAAGTTTTATCATTGCATTTTTCCAAAGGCTTTCAGTTGGTTCTCCATTTCTGGCAGGAGTGTTGTTGGGGGTATGTGACAATATATTTTATATGTGTATGTGTAGGCAGCAGAATGTACTACACGGAATATAACAGACATCTACAGCAATGTTTTGTATAATTTGTGGTCTTACCTTGACAACATACTGTTATGAGCTATTCTGTGTGATCATGAATGCTAAAATATAGCTTGCCTTATTTCTGCAATTTAGTGTTCAATTTCTGCAATTTAGTGTTCAGAATTACTTATTTCGCTGCCCTATTTCTAAAAAATATGTTACAGATTTGCATCAAAATATTACACACACACTCTTTGCACAGCCTGCGCAGGGAGAATAGTAGTTCAGAGGTAATGCGCTCCACCTCTCACACCCAACGCAGGCACCAAAGCAATATTTTGTACATTGTAATAAGTATTTGCAAAAGCAGATGTGAAGCATGCTTAAATATTTAGTGCAATCAAAACAAATTAAAATCATATTTTGTAACGACTTGCTTAATAATGACATAGTGATAATTATAATTTCAAGTGGCTCTAAGACATGGTGCAAGTCTTTCATTGGACACCACCTTGGCAGCTTGCATGTCCCTAACCTGTCCCAGAAATTCTGCCATGGAAAGAGGGCCTACAGTTTAATGTGGGATCCAAAACATGTCATTTCTGGTGAATCTTCATACCACTGAGATGTCCACATTTGGAGGTCAAAACAACTGCTTGAGATATGCAAAGCGATACAGCTAGCATACTTTTTATCAAACAACTATCATGGAATAAGCCAGAATGATTTAGTCTCTGGCAGGTATCTTTGAGACACATGGCTATGTAGTAAAGACATACAATGTGTGTCGCCTAAGAACAGTCAGGTATTTTTTTCACAGTGTTTAGGCAGCACTTTCGGTTGTGCAATGTTAAGGTGGAATCAGTCCAAACAAGTACTGCTCATCGTATGTTTCATGTGAAGCACAGTGTTAACAGAAAATTTAAGTTTGTTTCTCATTATAGACAAAATAACTTGTAAAGCAAAATTTTACATGCCCATTTCATATAGCATCCCAAATTAGTCTAGTGCAATATTCAGTTTAGCAGTATGTAATAACAGGGACAGTAAAACATGAGGAATAATCAGTACTCCGGTGAGATTTAGCAGCACTGCATGATGGTAGCAGATGGCGTTCGGCAGGGCAAAATGAGACAGGGCAAGTCAGCCCTGGAGTGTTGCTCAAGAACCAGTTATTCTTCATGCTTTATGGTCCCTGCTAATATATACTGATAAAATGAATATTAAAATAGGCTAACTTCAGACTGCTTGATCAAATGGGGTCTTAACATTCCACTTAATTTTTTTTTAAAAAAAGAAAACAAATCAACACTTTCCACTGATACTGGACACTGCATGAAAGCAGTGACGGGCAGTATCCATCTGGGATGACTCTAGCTAACACATTACAAAAATGGAATTGAAAATATCTGCCACAACACCAGAGAAAAAGTGTCTTCCGTCCCTTAGGAGAAGCACACAGCGTACCATTGTCATACAGTAACAGTCTAACAGTTTTTTGTAAAGAAGTATTAATATCAGCAGTATATGTTGTGTGTACTACTGGACTACATCAACGAAAGTAAAACAAGGGTAATGGAATACATTTAAATTAAATCAGGTATTGCTGACATAACTGGAGTAAGAAATAAGACAAAAAGTAGTAGATGAGTTTTGCTGTGTGGGCAGCAAAATAAGAGATGGCATCTGATGTAGAAAGGCTGTAAAATGAAGACTGGCAGGAACAAAAAAACATTTCTGAGAATGAGAAATTTGTTAAAATCAAGTATAAATTTAAATTTTGAAAATGTTTTTTGAAGGTATTTGCCTGGAGTTTAGTCTTTTATAAATGACATAAACAATAAACAGTTCACACAAAAGAGACTGGAGAACAAAGTCTTTTGCAATGGCACTGTTGTTTAAAACATTCTTGGACTTCCTGCAGTTGTTCCTGACTAAGTTGATGGAGGTAATTGTCAAAATCTTGAAGTTTCACCCTGAACTGACATGGTAAGAAGTCCGAGAATATTTTATACAAATGAGGATGGAGATTTTTGAAATGTGGTGTTACAGAAGAACTCTGAATATTAGATGGGTATATTAAATAACTAATGAAGAGAGACTGGATATAAATTGGGAAAACAGAAATTTATAGCACAAACTAATTAAAAGGAGGGATTGGTTGATAGGACACAATCCAAGGCATCAAGTAATCACCAATTTGGTACTATAGGGAGTTGGGGGTGGAGTGGGGGTAAAAATTGTACAGGTTGAGCAACGCTTGAATACGGCAAGCAGGTTCCAATGATTGTAGGCTGTGGCTGTAGTAGTTATGCAGAGTAGAAGAGACTTGCACAGGATAGGCGATCATAGGTAGCTGCTTCAGACCATTCTTTAGACTGATGACCACAACAACACTGGTTGCCAACCAGTACATAATCGTGTTCCAGCCTCCACTCCAGTCATTTAAAATGGAAACTGCTTGACAGTTAGAAGACTGTGGTACAATCTGGTATTGTGAGCATTTTTTCTATTTCTAAAATTCTTAACTTTTTGTCAAATGCCTACCACGTTAGCGCCACAGTTGAGTGATACACACACAGTTACTGCCAAGCATCGCTTTTGAAATGTTTCAAGAATTGCTTGACAGTAATGTCAGTGAATTTGTATTTTAGGTGCTTGTTCATTTCAAAAGGAATTAATAAAAGGCAAAAAATGTGTTAAGAATATATGACTGATAATATATTATCTAAAGTTCACAATTACCGTAAGGAACTCGTGCACAAAATCGAAGGAGTTTGCCACAAGGAAACCTTTCACCTTGGGTGTTAAACACTTGAGGTTCATCAGTCAATTCCTGCAGTTAATTGGAAGCCTACTGAAAATGAAACCCACTGAAAATGAAACCCACTGAATAATGCACACCTTTCTGTACAGTGCCTGAGGATGTGTCATTCAACTGTAATTAATTTTTCTCTCTGGTATTCACTGAATGTATGTTTCAGTTTTTCTGAATGAATCAGTGTTATCAACGACAAAGCTCATATGGAATATGTGTGAAGAGATGGTAAAGGTAGAATTCTGCTACACTTTAACAGCAGCCTACGTGTTGTTTACAAACTCATGCTGCACATCAGTCTGAATAAACTTTGCCGGGCTAAAAATATTCTTGGTGAGTACACGCAGTAACCCCAAAATAAATGATAATACGGTGAAAGCAAGCAACATAAATTAGCCTTTGTGTTTCAGTGTCACAGACAAAGGAGATCAATTTTATAGTGATGACAGCATCATTCAGTTTCTGCACAATATCCTTAACATGATGTTTCATAGAAAGCCTTTCATTTACCATCAGCCCTGATGATGTAAAAGGGTTAATTTCACAGACTGTCTGACCACCTTGAGACAGTAAAATTTAGCTTTTACACGCGTCATATATCGGATACTGTACATATCGCAATTTGTTACACTTACAAATTAATCTGTTCACTGAGAGCCATGTGCTGATGTTACTGCCTACCTTATTATTTACATTACTTATATTGCACTCTATGTCTTTTGCAATATCACTTGTGTCATCTGCAAAGTGCAAAGACTGAAATTTTTGACTTACCTGTCATGTTAAGTGGCAGATCGTCCATACACATCAAGCAAAGCGATGGACCCAGAACAGAACCTTATGGTAACTCCCATGTCCTTACATCACCCTAGTCAGATTCAAGCCTTTATCATAGTAGGATGTAGGGTGTGGAGAATGTGTTACCTGGAACTACCGTGGCTCAAATGGCACTCACAGTGTGGGCAAATGCAGGCTGTTGGCATTGCTGGCATCACCATATGTCCAATATGACAACTGGAATTTGGCTATTGGTCATGAAGGTCAGAATTAGTATGCAAGGCTGAGTGCCCACAACTGCCTTTGCACTTTTATGCAAAGGTACCAATTATACTGAAGTCACAGTGATTTATGACAGTCTGATATTACAAAAGGCAGGACAGGGTCCTTAATAGGACGTGTTAACACCACAGACAGCAACGCATACTCTGCAATATGCACCCATACTGGCTTCAAGGTTGGTACAGAGTTTTTGTGGTAAGGCATTCCATTCCTCCACCAGCATGGCTGGCAAATGCTAGACAGTCGTTAATGCATGTGAACAAGCTCCCCAACACATCCCACATGTATTCAATAGAAGTTAAGTTGGGGAAACAGGCAGGTCAGTCCATTTGTTACATATACTCCCATTTCAAAAGCTCCTTTACCTGCACTGTCATTCATAAAAATGGAGTCAGGGCCAGATACATCCTGAAAAGCTGCACAAAGGGGTCAGGAGTACAGTGACACAAAAACAATTACCAGTGACTGTGCTATTTTCAATGATTTGGAAGTCAGTACCCCTATCAACATTACACCTTTCCTCATCGTAACATCTGGACAACCAAAATGATAGTATTTTACAATGGTCTGGGTGCATTACATTTGCCCATCTTTTGCCATACGATGGTTCGCCCAGAATAACTATGAACTTGGACTGAATCTACTCTCATCCAGGAGTATAGAATCCCACTTCTCATTGGTCAAGTCCCTATGCTCTTGGCCCGGTGATATATGGTCAGAAAATTAAAGAAATAAAAGCAAAACTGAACTTCCATGTTAAACAGGCTAGTACCATCTATGAAAATCTGAAAAAAGACTCACAATATTAAAAAACTTATAATTCTTTCAAGGTCATTGCATTCATCAATGGATGCACTGTTCTGCGACATCAGACTATGAAAGTGGCCACTGAATCGATTTACTTGAGCAATATATGACGCGTTTTCACCAGTTTTCTCTTTTACAATACTTTTTACTACAGTTAATGGTAATTTGTGGTTGTGGATGTTTCATAATGTACAAAACAAATCTTCACGTATTATTGTTCTCCTTTATTAATTATTATTTTTCATGTTATGTTCCAATATAAGGATATGACAAATTATGAACAATAATTGGTCCATAGTGCATGGATTTCCATTAAGCAAATAAGAATCAAATAACATTTTTCCAGTGTTACTTACACAACCCAATGTTTCTCCATTTCTGAATACTGTGGGTTACCCATTTTTCGAGCATGTCTTCATATGATTGAAAGTAAGCGTCTATCTGCACAGTTCTGGAGAATGGAGCTAGGTGGGAAAGTCAGAATAACCCATGTGATATACCAAGAACATCGGTCTTTTGAGTCACATTTTTTAGCACACTCAGCAAATGATGCTGTACACTCCCAAGGCAGCAAGTTGGTGTAATCATTCAGACATTCTATTAGTTCGGTGATAATTCCCATAAAGGAACTCCCATGCAATGAACATGTCAGCTGGAAAACAAATAAGTAGTTTCATATGTTCCTCTGCCTTTAATATTGTAAGGTATGCCAGAGGTGAGGCAGAAATATATGGTAGAGGGCAGACCATAGAGCAAATTTTACAGTATGGATGGATGGGCGAGTAGCAGCCTAGAGATTGGGGCAGTGATGTGGAAATATCATATGGTATGGCAATATAATGTAATTGGATAGATAAAACATCTACTCACCATGTATTTTTCGTAGGCAAGCTTTCGGAGCCAGTGGCTCCTTCTTCTGGCAGTAGGGTTGAAAGGAAAGGAAGAAGGGTGAAGAAAAAGGATTGGAGAGGTTTAAGAAATGGGGTAAAATTTGGATCTGGGGTAAAGCCATGGGAACCAAGATTGGGATCCATAAGACTTCAGCCCCTCGTTTGGTTTAGAAACATTCATGACATCTTTTCCATATGGACTCATGGTGAAGTTGACTTGTTAAAATTCCTGGAATCTCTAAATACCTTCTTCCATCACAGCATTTGTGAAATTTACCCCATTTCCTAAACATCTCCAGTCCTTTTCCTTCGCACCTCTTCTTTCCCCTTCTACCCTTCCGCCGGAAGAAGTAGCCACTGGTTCTGAGAGTTTGCATGTGAAAAACCCTTTTGATATGTGCGATCTCCTGCAGCTGCTTGGTGAGTAGATTTTTTTATCTATCAAATTATATTGCACTATCATGCCATATGATGTTTCCACATCGTTATCCCTACCTCAAAGCTCTTACTCGTCCAACCACCCACACTTTAAAACTTGCTCTGTGTGTCTGCCCTCTATCATATATTTCTGCCTCACTTCTGGCATACCTTACAACATTAAAGGCAGAACATCATATGAAACTACTCGTCTGTTTTCCAGCAGACATGTTCATTGCATGGAAGTTCCTGTACAGGAATTATCACCAATCCAGTAGAATGTCTGAATGGTTACACCAACTAGCTGCCTTGGGAGTGTACAACACTGTATGCTGAGTATGACTCAAAAGACCAGTGTGCTTGCTATTATCACATGGGTTATTTGGGCTCTCCTACGTAGCTCCAGTCTCCAGAATTGTGGAGATAGGAACTTATTTTCCATAATATTCTCTCAACCAGTCACCCTCCTGAACTTCAGCTCAATTAGCTTAACACCTTTAGTCCTTTTCTTCTTATCTTAGTGTGCATCATAATGCCACATTATTTTATTTCAATTTATTTACTTGCTTATTTTTACGATCCTTTAGGTGCACCCTTTTCTCCATCTCTCGTCCTTTCTTTCTATACAGATGCAAACATACACTCTCTGTTGCATTGTGCTTCATCTTTCACCATTTCCTTGTCATACATCTTTCACCATTTCCTCATCATACAAGGTGGATCTCCCTTAACTTTGGTTTTTGAATTGTCTTCCTTTTTTCCCCTCCCTGTCTAATGTCCCCCTCCCAAGATTCTATGTGTAATATTCCATGGCTTGTAGATGAATAAGCTGAAATGGAGCCAGCACATTTTCTTTCAAATTTAGAAATACGCATCTCTTTTTTGATTTGCAAACAGAAAGCTTCAATTCTCTTACATAATTTAATTCCTTTTTATTATGCAGATTCACGACTTGGAGTTATGTATCTACAATGAAAAAAGTATTTATTTTTCAATAGCAAGCAGTAAATAAAAAATAAATAAAGAACTGAGTTTCAATATATCCATTGTGGATGACGAACTGTGACTGTGACTTAAATTGGCGATTTATCTGGTCATAAATATACAAACAGTCGCTTTTTTATGATGTATTCAATCATTTTGGGTTAGTAAATGTTTCATCAATGATTACTCAATTTCTGTCATTTCCACCAGCAGCGTCAGCACTGCATCTAGCTACACTTGGTCCACAACATAACATTCTTGTAAAACTTTCATCTGATGATGAGCCTGCAGTGGCTGAACAACATGTTCATGGTTGAATAAATCATCAAAAAATGACTGGTTGCATATTTTTTACCAGATAAATTGCCAAAAAAATTGAGTGTTTTACAGAAGGCAATAGGCTCTAATCATTCTGTGTTATTTGGGTTAATTCAAAAAGAGGTTAAGTGAGCATAATTTGTAAACACTATTCACTAGCCCATGCCCTTCAAGTAAGAGTGCATCAGTCGGTAGTCTTGTGTTACCCATACTGAGTTTTAGTGGTGATATATCAGTTAATGAGTTCCTACTCCATCAGCATCCCACCATTTTTGGTGGAATCTCGGGATGGATTGAAACTTTCAACTATTATACTAGACCTCTGCAAAAACATTGACAACACTGCAATAGTCACTGCCAGAATGCCTTCAGAATAGTAGAGGAATTGGGTGAAACACACCACATTGCCTCCCAACTGGTGTGTGTCCATTAATATCACATCATGAAATACCATAGATCAGGGGTAGACAACTTTTTTTACTTACTGCCCGCTTCTGCATCTCTGTTGGTAGTAAAATTTTCTAACTGCTCATCAGTTCTATGGTAATTTTGATTTACTTTACATAATTTATAAAGCAGAGTTACAGACTGCAGTCTTCTGTATGTGCTGTAACTGTCATTTGCACATTTTGACACAGTTTTGCATTTTCAGAAATACCATTTTTGAATATGTTATGACGATCTGAAATGGGTCCCGACCTAAAACTAATAATCAAGTGGATAAAAAAAGTTAAATTTGGAACTTTGGACTGGTTTTTTCATTGTACAGATCAATGTAAGTTGCTGACCCACAGCTATTCCAGCATGTTGGAAATTCATGGAAGTAATATAATGTCAAATCAGTACCAATGAACAAGGGAAAAACTGCCTTAAAACACAATACACACAATCAGTGTTCCAACTCAAAGTCCAGGTCAAAAACTGAGGTAGGCTTTTCAAAGTCTATTGCCTTTGGTGGTCTTGGAATGTTAGCTTACAGAGAGGGCAGAGGTTATGCCCACACCTCACCTCAAGTGGCTACTCTGATCCTGCCAAGGCCATGTTGGGGGACAGGGCATATCATCACTTAGTTATCACAGATAGAGCTTGATTTCAATCTCGCACAGGCTGCTACTTCAAATTATTGACATCCCCCACAACCAGTAACAATCCCTAAGCCTGCCACTATTTATGGATGTAGCGAGCCCAGAATAAAGAGTTCATACAGTAGTTCAAGTGTGGCTGTGAGGACTGGGCTCAATAGGTCAGGTGCAGAAGACTGGGAAATTTATAGGAGATTGGGAAGAGAGTTTGCACCCATGACCATCTTACCTGGATTATGGCAATATATAGAGGTGAATTGATACATAGCAAAGAAGTCTGTAAGGTTTTCCTGAGACATCATTGAGATTATCATCATGTTTACTTTGGCCTTGAACATTCTGACGAACCACTCAGCTTCCGATATTGAGATGGAATAACAAGGACCGATGCCACAAAGTGTTGTGCCATTCCTTTGGCAAAAGGAATGAAACACACACTGAAGTGTGAGATATTGTCAGATAGGGTGGGTTGTGGCACTTCTTTTACGGTGAAGATAGTTACCAGGACCTGACCTGCAGCTATTGATTTCACTGATAACATCCACATGACATATAGGAAACTAGAGGAAGCATCCACCACAAATAACTACACAGCTACTTTGAACAGGTCTGTAAAGTCAACATGCACATGGTACCAGGAGTAGGCCATGGGAAGAAACATCACACCACATCAGAAGGATCCACATACACTTTTGGTGGGTCTGTACTGCAAATTTGATATTATTGTCAATTCGCAGGCAATATACACGATTATTTTGAAGGACATAATGCTTTATCTACACCTTCATCCTCAACTATCCCCATTGTAACTCATGTAACAGCTTGAGGAAATGAATCTGGAACATCATGGATTCACCACCTGGTGCTTTGGACTCTTCTGTAGCCATCATAAGTGCCTACTGATCGATGTGGTGTTTCATTCCACATGAAAAAACATGGAATTTTTTGATACCTTGAATCAGGCTGTTCCAACACTGCCCCTTAGGGCACAGGTAGCCATAAGTGCCCTTCAGCTAACCTGCAGGCAGGTGCAGGTGCTGCAGGCAACACACCAGACGACTCAACTGTACACATTCTGCGCATGAATGTCCTAATTGGCTTGCAGCGGCTGCCTGGGCTCGGTTTGCTGCTTCACAACTGATGGACTACTGAGCTTCACCTAAATTTTTCTGAACGTGGTTGAGGTGGTGTAACTGCAACCCCTGGTTGTTGCTGTGCCACAACCACCAACCATACAGCCGTGTATTGTGGGTTGCCACAGCTCTGGCCTGCTAACAACAATAACACATCCTCTGGAGATCTGATGAAAACAGTCTGCATCAACAGACTCATGCCAGATCATCTTCAACTGAGCCTTCAGCAGCTGCCACGGTACTGTGAGGTGCCAGCCTGGTCACCGAGGCATAAGCACATACGCAAACGAAGCTGCCATTGCACTACTGCCTCACTTTCACAAGTCATGTGCCTCCACTGGCATCCTTCTACCTGGCAGGTATTTAGGTCACTGCCTGACAGCTCTGTGTCAGTTCACACTCCAGGTTTGTGCCAGATGCACCTAGCACCTCATCAATTGGATTCCCCTTGCCAAGCCAACGAGTATTTCACTGCAGTGTCCACAGATTTCAACCATCCCCAAGCTACTGCCTCACTGGACCTCATCTCAACCATCCTTGAGCTACCACTCCACTGGGCCTCATCTCACCCATTCAAGCTCACGATCTCACTGCACCATCTTCAGTTCATCTTGAGCAGCCTGCTGCTCTCCACTGACCACAGTCTCTTCGTTTGTTTAAGTGCTTTCCAGTGCAACATAAGAGACTGACTTTCTGTGTGAACCAAACAGTGCAAACAGGTGTGTCAAGGAAATGTCTCACTGTATTCTGACCCTCAGACTTAATAAATGTATAATTGTTCTTTGCTACCGGGCTTTACAATCGTAGCATGTTCTTCCCTTCAGTCACAAAAGCTACAATAATATCAGCACAGCCTTCATTGTGAATATGTCATCATAAATAATTTATCTTGCCCAAGTACAAATGGAGCCCCTCCAAAACTTTGGGTGAAGAAAATAATTACTCACTTTGACATAGACTGACACCTCTGCTCAGTATGTGAACAAGATACTTACTACTGACACTAGATTGGAAAAAACTATATTTAGTTAATTTATATCTGAGCCCAACTAACTTGATGTTCCCTAAATATCTGATATAAATTGTTGGGTTCACTTCCAGGCAGACCTAATGACTATAATGTCATCTAAATAGTTTTCAGTCTGTGGTAACCCCTGTACAAGTTGTTCTAAATATTTTTAAAGTATTGTCGGAGCATTTGCAACACCAAAAGGTAATCTACTATACTGATATAGCTCATTAGGCATACTGATGACCATAAAATGGTTTTATACTGTATCTAATGATAATTTCAATTAAGTGTCAGCTACATCTGTGTTAGAATAGAAGTAGGCCCCTGATAACCTAGTCAGTAGCTCCTCTGGACGTGGAACTGGATTAAGATCCACATTCAACTAAACATTATTCTTCTGAGATGTAGAGTAGACATGTGACTGTACAGCCAACACCTTGTGTTGGCACTGCAGTATTGGAATCATGGCTAATGGCTTGGAGGGGGAGGCAACAGGTGCTTGGGGTAGGAGTATCACATCGGTTAACTCACTCTGGCCACAGGTTGGGAGAGTTGTGAACAGTGAAGGTTTGAATTTGGAGATGGAGGTATAAGAGAGAAAGAAGGAGAGTGGACAAAAGGCTTTGATGCAGGATGCATAAGTTCAGGTTGAGGTGGGTGTGGGGCAAGGCCTAATGAAGATGGGGACCAGGAGGATTATGGGATCAAAAGATGTATTGCAAGGTCACCTCCCATTTACATAATGTGAAAAAGCTGCTGTTGGGGAAAGGATCCAAATGGCATAGGGTTGTGAATCAGGTCACTGAAACCAAGCATGTTGTGCTCAGGAGTGATTTCTGCTCTTTGCCATAGTTTGGCAGTGGCTATTCATTCAGGTGGACAATTGGTTGGTAGTCACCCTAACATAAAATGCTGTGCTGAAATCACAGCAGAGCTGGTATATGACACAACTGGAGTGTGTGGGTATATTGCAAAATAGACTGTATACTATTGGATTGTATTGTATTGATGGTGTCAAAGAGATGAAACTAAAAGTCATCAGTCCCTCCATCTTACAGGTGTCAAGCCAGGAAGAGTCATCAGAGACGAAGAACACAGAATACAAATCCTGCACCCAATTTGAATTGAGAATCAATAAAACCAAGAAATGGAGGCAAGGAGAAGTGACAGAAGGGTAAGAGAACAAAGGTGGGTGAACTGTTCTTCCCAGAAAACAGATGTAGAAGAAATAGAAGAATGAAAAAGGTAGGATGGGCAGGCATGAGGCAAGATCACCAAGCAAGGGTAGCCATGGGTCTCCCCTGGGTCATGAAAGGCAACAGGGCACCAAGACAATCCCTCAAGCCGCCTATGAGGCCAATTTGCTCTATCTCAATGAGAGGAGTGGAAATCACTTTCACGGGTAAAACCTAAAACCACATCAGTTGCTTTGGTGTCATCCACTAGCACCAGAGGTACACCATCATACAGGCACCACACTGACAGTGAATGATACACAGCCTGCGAGAAGCATGAAGAGGAGATTGTCACAGTTGTGGTCTCCTTTACTGTTTGCATTTTGTACAGAGAAACCAGGGCACACCAATCTGTGTTCCTAGCCCCCACAGAGTTGACTGAAGGTCTGATTCCAGTGCCCCAATTTCAAATGTCAGCATTCTTATAGCCTAATTGGCCAATCAGAAAGCATTTTTGTTTCCTAGGGTATCCAGACATATGACTGACTGTCCAGCATCATGGAGATCAGAAAGGAGATCCTTTATAGTCACAACCAAAGTATGTGCAGGGTAGCACTGGTCAATAGCCTGAAGACTTCTCAGGAAGTCATTGTTGATTGAGAATGTCTTGTTGGTGCAAGGATGAACATGACTGAGGGGTCAAGGGTTGGCCATTAATTCTGCAATTCAGACACTGCATCTGTTTGGCAGGGAGGGTAGTTCACTGAACCTTGCATATATGTGGACAAAACCCATTCATCTGTCGACTGTAAGGCCGTCAGTGTATACCCCTTCTGAACCCGGAAACGCATCAAGGACAGCCAGGAGCAGGCAGTGAAAAACCATGGGGTCAAAATAGTCTTTCAGTCCAAGAGATAGGTCAAGACAGCTCCAAGGCACACACTGTGGGGGTGTACGCTATCGTTCCCTGGTAAAAAGTGACAGCGAAGGAAGTTGGAGTTCAGAGCACAGACACCGTGGATGAACGGCAATCTTGACTCCAGTACTGGACCATCGTTGCATTGTTGTGGGAGGGGGATCTCCTTGCCATTAAAAAGGACATAATAGTTCAGATGCTCAGGAGAGCAGCAGTTATTGGCACCTGATCTATAGGGGAGGGATCATAGCCTCCATAAGTAGGCTGGTCATAGGACTGGCCCGCAAGGCATCTGTCAAAAATCGGACCTCACAATGGTGAAACGGGTGCAGCATCCACAGTGCTGAAGGCAATGATGAGCCATATACCAGACTCCCACAGTAAAAACATAGCGGGATCAGAGCTTTGTAAAAGCCACTAAAGTGTAGTGCCCCAGGTGATCTTACTGAGACAGCAAAGAGTATTAAAATGTGACCAGCACATTCACTTAATCTGGCACAGATGGGGAAGTCATATCAACTGGACATCAAACGTCAGTCCGAGAAAATGATAAGCCTCCACCACAATGAGCAATTTGTTGTCAAGGTAGAGTTCTGGTTGTGGATGGTCAGTATGATGGCAAAAGAAGACACATCATGGCACCTGAAAACTGAAAGCTACAGGTGGGACGCCATGGCTGTGCCTTTCTATGGCATACTGCAAATGGTATTCAGCAACACCCACAGTAGAGGAGCAATAGTAAATGCAAAATAGAAACAATTAAAATCGAAAAGAGGGAAGGCCGCTGGACCTGATGGGATACCAGTTCGATTTTACACAGAGTATGCAAAGGAACTTGCCCCCCCTTCTTGCAGCGGTGTACCGTAGGTCTCTAGAAGAGCGTAGCGTTCCAAAGGATTGGAAAAGGGCACAGGTCATCCCCATTTTCAAGAAGGGACGTCAAACAGATGTGCAGAATTATAGACCTATATCTCTAATGTCGATCAGTTGTAGAATTTTGGAACACGTATTATGTTCGAGTATAATGACTTTTTTGGAGACTAGAAATCTACTCTGTAGGAATCAGCATGGGTTTAGAAAAAGACGGTCGTGTGAAACCCAGCTTGCGCTATTCGTCCACGAGACTCAGAGGGCCATAGACACGGGTTCACAGGTAGATGCCGTGTTTCTTGACTTCCGCAAGGCGTTCGATACAGTTCCCCACAGTCGTTTAATGAGCAAAGTAAGAGCATATGGACTATCAGACCAATTGTGTGATTGGATTGAAGAGTTCCTAGATAACAGAACGCAGCATGTCATTCTCAATGGAGAGAAGTCTTCTGAAGTAAGAGTGATTTCAGGTGTGCCGCAGGGGAGTGTCATAGGACCGTTGCTATTTACAATATACATAAATGACCTTGTGGATGACATCGAAAGTTCACTGAGGCTTTTTGCAGATGATACTGTGGTGTATCGAGAGGTTGTAACAATGGAAAACTGTAATGAAATGCAGGAGGATCTGCAGCGAATTAACGCATGGTGCAGGGAATGCCAATTGAATCTCAATGTAGACAAGTGTAATGTGCTGCGAATACATAGAAAGATAGTTTCCTTATCATTTAGCTACAAAATAGCAGGCCAGCAACTGGAAGCAGTTAATTCCATAAATTATCTGGGAGTACGCATTAGGAGTGATTTAAAATGGAATGATCATATAAAGTAGATTGTCAGTAAAGCAGATGCGAGACTGAGGTTCATTGGAAGAATCCTAATGAAATGCAATCCGAAAACAAAGGAAGTAGGTTACAGTACACTTGTTTGCCCACTGCTTGAATACTGCTCAGCAGTGTGGGATCCGTACCAGATAGGGTTGATAGAAGAGATAGAGAAGATCCAACGGAGAGCAGCGCACTTCGTTACAGGATCATTTAGTAATCGCGGAAGCGTTACGGAGATGATAGATAAACTCCAATGGAAGACTCTGCAGGAGAGACGCTCAATAGCTCGGTACGGGCTTTTGTTAAAGTTTCGAGAACATACCTTCACCGAAGAGTCAAGCAGTATATTGCTCCCTACTACGTATATCTCGCGAAGAGACCATGAGGATAAAATCAGAGAGATTAGAGCCCACACAGAAGCATACCGACAATCCTTCTTTCCACGAACAATACGAGACTGGAATAGAAGGGAGAACCGATAGAGGTACTCAGGGTACCCTCCGCCACATGCCATTGGGTGGCTTGCGGAGTATGGATGTAGATGTAGATGATCAGCATACAGGAAGGGTGACACTTTAGACCCCACAGTTGCAGCTAGACCATTCATAGCCACTAGAAAATGGGACTCACTTGATACAGAGACCTCCAGGAGACCATTCTCTTGTATATGGGAGCAGGGGGGAGGGGAGGGGGGGGGAAGAGGCACTGTCGGAAGCACCAACTGGAATCCAGAAAGTGCGATGTGACAAGAAGTTCCAGACAAAAGTCTGGGGCTGGCCATGGAGACCCCATTCTTGTAGCGTAACAAGCACGTGATGATGCCATACAATGTCATAAGCTGTTTTTGAGTCAAGGAAGACAACAGTAACATATTGATACTGGACAAAAGCTGACTGGATAGCAGATTCAAAGCAGGCAAATTGCCAGCAATAAAACAGTCTTGGCAAAACCTGCCCTCGGACAGAGCCAAAGGACACCGAGCTCAAGTTACCGTCATAGCTGCTGGTTTACCGTACATTTGTGCAACTTGCAGAGAACATTAGTAGACTATCTGAGTGATAGCTGTCTATTTGAAGGGGGTGTTTACCAGGGTTCAGCAGCAGTATGATTATGTTTTCTTGCAACTGAGACTGGAACTCATCCTTGCTCCAGATATGGTTGAAAATACGTATTTGAGCATTTGACAATGTATGCAGTTTTGCTCTGGAATTATGTCAGGGCACTGAGGAATTCCATCCATTGAATGGAGCATAGTGAAAGGTAAGTGAATTTGCTCCATCTACTGTTTGCGGACCTGAAATCCAGGCTGATAATCCACAAATGGAGAAGCTTGAACATAACACGGAGCAAAATGTTTGGTGACAGTATCTAGGTCAGTGTAAAGAATATCATTCAGGGAGACACTAGGTGCACTTGTGGAGGACAGGCATCTGCACAGGCATCACACCTTTTCCCAAATCTGCAAAGGAGGTATTCGCTGTCCATAGATAGTAGTGTACCATTCCAGGCGTTCTTGTTTCTGTCATTTTACTAGGTGCCAAACCGAGGCATGTAGCCATTTAAAGGCAATGAGGTACTCCATTGATGGGTATCACTTATGGCATTGGAGAGTCCATCTGTGAGCTCTAATGGCTATGGCAATTTCTGAAGTTCACCGAGGTAATGTCTTCTGATGGGGGTCTGTTTGCTAAGCCTGCTGTCAACAGAATGGTTGTAGTTGTGCTCTGGACAGCCACAATGATACTTCTGCATGGAGGGCTATGAAGGACGTTGGTGGAGACAAAGGAATTCTAGTCAGCATTGTTGAGATTCCATCTGTGTGGACATCCAAGTGAGTGATGCTGAAGCAGGGACAGGACAATCGCAAAATGATCACTGTCACACAGGTCATTGATTACACTACATTGGATTGAAGAGAGAAGGCCAGACCTGCAAATGGAAAGCTCAATGACCAAATAAGATGAGATGCCACAATGAAGTATGTGAGGGCACCGGTATTCATGAGACACAGATCAAACTCTACCAGTGAAGTTTTGATAGCTTTACCATGGCCAGTGTTCGTAGTTCAACCCCACAAGGGGTTGTTGTCATCAAAGTCACCCAAAATGAGGAAAAGGTGGGGGGGGGGGGGGGGGGGGAGCTAAGAAATCAATGCAAACAACACATTCTGAGACACTTTACCAATATACGCCCTCGTACAAATAGCCAAAGCTTCTGAAGTTGTATCAACTGGTACATGTTCACCATGTATGTGCAAGGTCTGCCTGATAATCTGTCAAGTCAGCTCAGTTCTTAAAACAGTCCCAATAACTGCTGAGGGTAGGGGTTCACTATGCTGGGAACCACATTTCCTGGAGAACAATGCAGAAAGCAGCGGAAATGCATAACAGACATTGTATCTCAGTTAGGTGGTGGAACAATTGCTACAGTTCCACTGGAGGATCGGGCTATCGGTGTCCTGTGGGTGTGTGATGGGGCCAAGGAAGCATGTCATGCCCCAGAGTCACCAACAGCCACTGGTTGTGAGAATACATCACCAATTCACAACAGTTCAGTAGCAAGTTGTGTGTGTGTGTGTGTGTGTGTGTGTGTGTGTGTGTGTGTGTGTGTGTGTGTGTGTGGTGGGTGGGTGGGGGTGGGGGGGGGGGTGGGGGGGGATCTGGTGTCACAGAGACCACCAGGACTCTGCCTCATGTACAGGATATAAACAAGCAGGGTCCGATAGCATGGTGACTACTGGAATCTCCTTTGGCTTGGAGGTATTCTTTTTGTCCCTCTTCTCTTTCAATGATTTAGATGTTTGCAAGAGCCTGTCTGCCCTAGTTTCAGGGACAGAGGAGGAATGCAAAGCCTTACAACTCACAACCTGTGGCTCTTTTCAGCCACTGGCTGGTACCCTGTTGCAGAACAGCAGAATCCTGGGAGGAGAGCATCCTGAGGGACCACTTCCTGGTGCGAGTTGCTGGAGGAGGGTGTTGCTTCTCCTGCTGGGGTTAGGGACCGGCATCTCTGGTAGGATGGGACTTCACATTCCCAAAGCGGGTGTAGGGACTGTAGGAGGAGGGGGACCCAACCACCTGGGGAGTGGGTGTGGCTGAGTGATCCCAATAATGCAACATAGAAGGCGCGAACAATGAGGTTACTGTCATGGGAGTGGATGATGATGTCAGAACCATTGCAAACATAATCGTCATATGTACAGGATGCAAATCATCATTTTTCTTTTTGGCCTCCTGAAACAAGGATCAGACAAGACATGTATTCTTTGATTTCTTTTCTCTTTGGAAGAAAGTACAGTGCAGTAAACAAAGTGAATGGTGCTTCCCACAGCTGACAGGTTTCACATCACATCAATACTCCTTCACCTTAACCTTTCCAGGCAAGAAGTTGGCTTCAAAGCCCAAGATGAAGGCCTCAGTATCAACCTTAATGTCCTTTGGTCCCTGCTGGACAAGACTGAGAAAATACCCACTCCACCAGACTAAAATAGCACATAAATCATCAGCCTGTAAAAGGAGGTCGTGTTTGAAGATCATATGCTGTCCCACACGGACACTGTTATAGGAATGGAATGCCAACAGCTAGTCTCTTAGCTCTACTTTCCGCCCATGGTACCGTAATGCAAGGAACATTGTGTAGTCCTATCTCTCCACACTGTAGTAATCCTTGCCTTCAAAAGGGACTGCTAGGACCATGCAGCCACCAGTGGAAAGAAAGTCTGAGCCATTTTGTTTAAGATTCATCTGCCTTGATGTCTTACTTCAAACACAGCTCTCTCCACAGGTGCCACTGAGGCACAGCAAAGGCTGCCCAGCCAGGTAACCGTTGCCGTAGAGTCCCCATGCCCCAGCCACGACTGGCACAAACACCTTGGCATAATACGGGGAATTTCCAGTGCAGACACCAATAGAGCAATCCCTGAGTGCTCAGATGCCAACCACTATGCAGGTACTTGATGATCCTCCACAATGGGATGACTACCATGTTGGGTTTTGGGTGTATTACTTCCACCACAGGGGAAAGGTGCAAAGGTATAAAGGCACAATAGATGAAATGCGCATTTCACTGGGTGACCTCCCCTGCACAAGCCACAAGGGGAGAGGGGGAATTAAGAAACTAATAATAATAATAATAATAGTGTGTCCAAAATCATAAACCGAGTCCAAGCCTGATCTGCACCAACAAGACCAACCAATGGGAAGGAAGGGGCGAGGGGAGGGGGAAGGGAGGAGGAATGAGAAAAGTAGAAGGATGGATCTGAAGTGCGGAAAGGGAAGTAGTGCCGCAATGGCCGGAACTCTGTGTTGGCCAAGCATGTACTCATAAAAGAGGTGCGAGCCGCCTGGCAGAGTGATGGATGACTTATGCGGCAAGGGCAAGGATTGGGGATACGTGTGACATAAGAATGGACAAGGATTGGGTGGCAATGGCATACCATTAACATAGAGATGGAAAGGATTGTGGGCAGAATATTCCTCTTTTCCCAGGAACTATGTTACTGGAAAATGATGTGGTTAAGTTGTTCCGGTATGGGGAAACAGTGGGTGATGAAGGGGATACTCTGTTGCAGCAAGTTTGTAAGTGCAACTGAAGAATTAGGGGAGTTTGTGTGGACTTAACACAGCAAATCTGTTTGTGGACTAGGGTTGGGTAGGGGGGCAGTAATTACTGCCTGTGAAGGCAGAGTAAGACCATATTAAGCAAGGGATTCCTTGCCAAAGCAGATGTACTGCCCGTGCGTGGTCAGGTTACATGGTAGACATTTTTGGTTTGGGAGGGATGACACCTATCAAAATGCAGGTACTGTTGATGGTTACTAAATTTGATGGGATCAGAGGTTTGCACAGAACCGTCAGAGAGACAGATGTCAACATCCAGGAAGGTGGTACACTGGGCTAGTGAGTAACTGGTGAAACGAGTGGGAGAAAAAGTGTTGTGTCTGTGGAGGAATGACATTAGAGTTTCTTGTGCCTGGGTCTAGATCATGAAGACATCATCAATAAACCTGTAGCAGACAAGTGGTGTGAGAAGGTTTCTTTTACATGGCCTACAAACAAGTTGACATAAGAGGGTGCATGGGGGTTCCCATAGCTGTGCCATGTATTTGTTTATGTTTATCTTTCCCTCAAAAGAGACATATGAGGTTGTAGTTTGTTAATGTATAAAGAATGAGGTGACAGTCTGGAAACAACATGACTTTGGGAGAAGTAGTACTCAATAAGGGTAAGGTCATGGATATAAGGATGTTGGTGTATAGGGAGGCGGAGTCAACAGTGCTGGAAAGGTATCCATATGGTGACATAATGGGGATGGTTGAGAGTTAATGAAGGAAGTGATTCCTGTCCTTGACATGAGAAGCTAGGCCAGAGGCAATTGATTGGAGGTGTTGGTCAACAAAAGCCAATATTCTTTCTGTGGGAACACACTAAACTTCTACAATGGTGTGTCCAGGACCAGGATTGTTGGTTTTATGAATTTTGGGAAGCACATACACTGGTGTGATTGGGGTGGAGGGAGTATCTGGGATGAGTCACAAACATTTGAGTAGGGATTCTAGATCATGCTCGAGTTTTGGGATGGGAACAGTACTGTAGGGCTTGTAGGTGGAAGAGTCACACATATAGATGTCTTCTGTGAGATAATCGATGTTGTTCATGGAGCATTAGTCTGCAGGGAGGAAGATTATATCGGTGGTCTGCCTCGAGGTTGTGGATGGCTTTTCTTTCCTCTGTTTAGAAGTTTGTGTTGTAAGGAAGGGGTTTCAGAAAGGAAGGTGAGACGAAGTTGGAGGTAAGGAACTCCTGGAAGGTAAGCAAGGGATGGTTAGGTGGGAGTAGGGGAGGGTCATGGTCAGACGGAGTTATGAATTGGCAGAGGCAAGGCTGAATGTTTGATTTGTGTTGGTTTGGTTCGAGTGACTGTTGGAAAAAAAGTGCTTCCACTGTGTGCATCAGGAGAAGCATAATGGGTCTCTGATGAGTTTAAATAATTAGACTTGAGTATGAGAATAAAGGAGAGACCTTTGAGTAGGACTGAAACTTGCATAGGATTGAAGTTTTTGGTAGAAAGGTCGACAACAGTGCTTTGGATTTGTTTGGGTTCTGTATTTTGTAGGCTGCTGGGAGAGAGTTCTGGAGATTATGGCAAACAAAACATAGGATCTCAGTGCTGTGAGCAGCTGGCAAGTGAGTTCATGGGAAAGGGGAATAGGGCAGATATTGATGAGCAGTGATACTACAATGGGGGAATATGATGTCAGTAAATTTGAAAAATTTTAATTTTGGAGGTGGTGCATGGTTTCTGGAGTGCTCTTCCAGATGGTGGAGACAGAGGGTTTCAGTCTGGGGGATAGGATGTAGGTAGTTGGGGTTGCATGGTAACAGTATTTTGCCAAAGGAGCAGAGGTGTTTCAGGGATGTCTGTGCCATAAAGATTCGTTTCTCAACTATCAGGTTACTCAAGGATAGGGATTGGCAGAATCTGAAGATATGAAAATCAATGTGGAAGGATTGATAATATCTAGAAAGGGGAATTTTTAAGGAGGGGGGGGGGGATTTCATGGATTTGATAACATTTAAAGAACAAGATGTGGGGGGACCGTTTTAGCTAGGGATAGGAACAACTTCAACTGCAGAACACATTATTCATGAATCTATCCGACTACTGGCTCAGAATTCAGCATTATTTAGGCAGTAAATTACTTCATTTTATCTTTAATCTATCACCTTTTTTTTCCAAAAATCATTCCACTCATCATTTCAGATGATACATCATCCATCCAAAAAGTTCAGAGACTAATTTTATTCCTGGCATATAAGCAACGTCAACACAATAACTACATGGCAGCTTGAACTAATAACTGTAAACAACAGATGTGCATTCAACCAGTTGGCAGGCAGTGTTAAGTAGTGGATGTGCAGTCATGGTGTGTGAATATCACAGAGATGCAAATTTCAGTGGAGCATCATCTCTAAATCAAGTGTTAAAGTCATTCTCCAGCATGTTTTGAAGAAGAGGAAAGTGTGCACAAAGTTTGTCTCGCACACCTCAACTCCTAAATAAAAACAACTATGTATGGACACTGTTGTGACTTGATGAATTTTCTGGAAAGAATCATCAGAAGTGACAAGAATTGGTGTTATCAATGCAAACCTACCACAAAATGACAAAATGTAGGATCAATGTTTTAACGACAAAGATGACATTCAAGGCAATGTGATGTGTGAGTTGAACAAGATCTCAAAGACAGACTTGTTTTGACAGTCTCACATTGTTTAGGAATGTTCTGAGCATTGTAGTCCAATGGAGGGAGACTATGTAGAACACATCTTAACCTTTCTCAATTTTTTATTAATCCAGTCCCAAAACTTTTTGGGTTGATGGGATATTCACAAGGTAACTTCGTTTAGCCATACACAATGATTGCAAACATGCAAATAAACGGTTGGGTTGGATTGTTTGGGAGAGGAGCCCAGAAAGCGAGGTCATCGGTCTCTTCGGATTAGGAAAGGAAGTCACCATGCCCTTTCAAAGGAACCATCCTGGCATTTATCTGGCACGATTTAGGGAATCACGGAAAATATAAATCAGGGTGGCCGGATGTGGGATTGAACTGTCATCCTCCCGAATGCAAGCCCAGTGAACTAGCCAGTGCATCACCTTGCTTGGTGCAAATAGATGTCGCCACACCATAGAACCATTGTACAACCCACAGTATAATTTTCTCTTACCTTTTCATTTCCCATAGCATCAAGGTGTTATCCACATCTCTCTTCTAACCCATGTCCATGGCGTGTATCTATTTCATGTTTTTCTTTTTACCTTAGCCTACACCAATCTGTTTTACCTTTTTGATGTATTTGGGATCCACAACCTCCTCAGAGGTTCTTTTTTCTTTTTTGAAAAATGTATATTCTGGATGGATTTGAAAGAAAATCTGACTAACTAAAATAAATACACATATACAATTTAGAGAATGTAAGCCACCATCATTCTAATTCAACCCCCCCCCCTCCCCTTAATCCAATCTGGTGATTTTGAGATCAAGCTGAGATAGGAATAAAAGACTGTAATAGAGCTCTTCAGTCTTTAAAAGCTAGCTTGAAAGCAGCCAAGGATATATATAACCAGTGAAGGGTAGCTACATCCCTCTCTCCTGTATAGAAAAAACTGTTTTCACTGAATTTACATCATGCACTGCCAGACAGTCAGACATACCATTTCAATATCACTTTGAAGCAAGCTAGAAAATGTAATGTATATTGACTAGTAGAAGTGTGTACAGTGTTGTTTCACAAAGAAAGTAATAGATCAGTAATGATAAGCAAGTGAGTTGTAAATGTACACTCCAAAAGTTTGAAGATTCTGTTTGCCTTTCAATAGCCCTCCATACAAATTGTTTACAATTTTCTCTGTTTCAAGTGTCCATTAGGGCTTTTTGTAATATTTGTATCATTCATTAAAAAAACTAATTCTGGCTGACATGCAACTAACAGAAGTTTGTTTACAAATATGAGAAAAACAATGGACTTGAGAGTGAACTTTGTAGAACACCATTAATGATTTCTGCACAGTCAGAGAAGTCTTTCTTCTGCAGTTATTTTCAATAAGTCTATCAAGAGCCATTCATTAGCAACACTGTTAATTCCCTAAAAGGTCTGCTTTTGTAACAATATGTGATTTAAATATTCAAATGTGTGGATAGCTCATTAAAATGTGAACTGGTGCTATTTCATTTTTTAAAATTTGTAAAAGATGGAGAGATGCAAACAGCATTATCAGTTGATTAATATTTCTGAAATTCAAATTATGATTTACTGTGTATACATTACTACTTAAACATAAAGTCATTCCAGAGTAACTTATTTTCTCAAAATATTTCAAAAATTGTATCAGCAATTAAACAGATTTTATTGAATTCTCATCAGTCATCTTTAAACAAATGGTTTAATAATTGCCTATTTTAATCTCTCTGGAAATATGCCTTTAATTTATGATGCATTGCACATTAGTATATTATTCTATCTTGTTTATTTCTTATTTTCATAGACTACGCAACTTAAAAGCATTTTAGCTTAGCCCATCATAAATGGATATTTTTGAAAATTATCAAAAGTTAAGAGTGTCGTGTATAACATGTCTCATAGCAAACTGATACCTGCAAGTTACAGTTACTGAAGTGTACAATATAACTATCTTGTCATGTTAAAATTAGTTTTTTCTTTCAACATGAGTGTATACTGTCTGCATTAGTCATACATTTTTGCAATTTTCGAGATTGTTATGAAAGTTTGTTGGTGATCATAACCTTGAAAAAACAAAGTCCCATGTAGCTTAAGGGAATCAGTAAATTTTATCCCACATTTTTCTCCTGATAAAACAGAAATCTCTTTGTTGGGTAAAAGTCACTTCAATTTTCAAAGCAAACTTTTAATTCATGTAGCATACCATATCCAGAAATTAAATTAAAAGAGGAACAGCAGGCTTAAAGTTATTTGCTTACTGTTCTGTAAAACACTGCACCAGGCACAAAATCAGCCCCACAGCGAATGCCGATTGTGGGCTAGAGATAAGTTAACTCCTATTCATAAGCAACTGGAAATTATCCTGATTATTGTGAAGCAACTGGAAGCTGCTGCAAATGAGTATGGTGGGAGCAAGACACTAAAGATAATTCAAGGACTATCCCCCTCGCCCTGCGGATAATATCTCCTCTACAGAAACTATAAGCTCTACCATTACTCATCCATTTGGCTGAAAGAGGCATGTCAATAACAGTGGCACTAGGGGCACTTTACAGGGAAGACATGGGTCAGGGTGAACTCGGGGTATTACACTCATCCCCTTAACCAATATGTGCAAGGTGCCATTTTCCACTGAAATTGAAACTGAGCCTGTGAGACACACTGCACTTATTAGAAAACCTGCTACTTCCCATGACAAGAGAGAGAAATATAAATGGGTAGAGTCTATTTAGCATATGTAAAATGCTGTAAGAAAAGTAATTCACACTGCAGCTGCATCACAGATCCGTTCATCATAAGAATAAACCTGATGTAAACAATGCACTACATATTCTTCCACTTTTGCTGGAACCTCATTGGATTTCCATTTCATGTGGGACTATAGACAAGCTGTCTCAAGTACTGTCAAGTACGATAATAAGGGTACATGTTGTGCTGTGGGTCACACACACGACTTAGCGATAATATGGGACAATGGCTTCACCAGCGCATTTAACTTGGACGGCACTGGTCGGTCAGCTGGTACAGCTAGCCTACAGTAACATGGCCAGCTGCAGTTCACATGTAAAAAGAGACGAGCAGAGGAGCAATACAGCTTTGAATGTCATTTAATTTTTAAACAGAATGAAATAATACACTGCAAATCTCCAACAATATGCTCCTTAGATGACTAGATGAAAAGTGCAACACGTTACCATTTTGAGCTAACGTACTATTTTAATTAAAAACAAGGATGATGAAAATTCCTGACTTAACCACAGGGTAATTTTTCTGCATAAGCTGTGTGTAACACAAAAACGTATTGAAGGATTTCACCATATAGTTAAATACTGAAGCCACTGAAGGTATTATTTACAGTAAGTTGTCTGGCAATCTCTTTGCTACTTCCTTATTTGAATCAGAGAAACACATTTCAGTTCTGGAAGTGTCACCGGCTATGTTGATAACAAGCCTATCAACAACAGAATCCACGACGCCAACCAGGCACAGCATTTTCTCTTCTTCTTTTATGACGAGCTGTTCTACATCCTGCCAGCGTTCGGCAGTGACGTTTGAAATAGCTGCGTGTGTTAGTTGCAGTATGTTTGACAGCTCAACAGTCTTGTTACTTCTCAGGCCATATCCCGCAGCTTGGCTCCAGATCATTTCTGTTGGGTTCATGTTGTAATGGTACAGTAGCAAATGTAAAGATGCAGCATTTGTATGACGTGCTCAATGCTGTGCAAATGATTGTTTTTCATGTTTCTACGATACTTATGTATCTCTGTGGTATAAAACGATGGACATAGTCCAAATAAAGAGGATTTGGTTTTTCATTTTTGCCTTAAAAAATTAAATAGTTATGTTTTCTTAATTTAAACAACTTTGAAATGGAAACAGGAATTTCGCACCCGATATGTAATTATAAACAGGAAGACAAGCATTATTCATAAAAAATGATGACGAGTTTTATAATTACGAGATGTAGGTATTTCAAAGTGAATGAGAAAAAAAATGACACTGGAGAGATTTGCATCAATACACGAAAAACCGCAATTGGTTCACATCCCACTATGCTACCGACTACGCTGCACATGCAGTTTGTGATTATTTATCAACTGCACTACATACAATGCTGGGTAAACTTCAAAGCCAATTATCTCCATAAATTTATGAAAAACATTAAGAACAGCCTATTTCTCAGCATTTTTTAACCGTGTTCCATGTGCGTGTTTCACTGCGGATCAGAAAGCAACCTCAGCCATTTTCATATTGCACATTAACATCGCGATAATCAGAGCACAACGCTGCAGAGGCTGTGACTGTACACGATTTTTTAAATAAAAACTATGTGGCTAAAGCGTGATTAAGGAAAACACTGATGGTTGTTAATACATTTGCGTATCTTAAAGTTTCATTTAAAGTAACTTGTTGGTGTTGTGGTCTTCAGTCCAGAGACTGGTTTGATGCAGCTCTCGATGCTACTCTATCCTGCGCAAGCTTCTTCATCTCAATACCGACTGCAGCCTACAACCTTCTGAATCTGTTTAGTGTATTCATCTCTTGGTCTCCCTCTACGATTTTTACCCTCCACGCTGTCCTCCAATACTAAATTGGTGATCCCTTGATGCCTCAGAATATGTCCTACCAACCAGTCCCTTCTTCTAGTCAAGTTGTGCCACAAATTTCTCTTCTCCCCAATTCTATTCAATACTTTCTCATTAGTTATGTGATCTACCCATCTCATCTTCAGCATTCTTCAGTAGCACCACATTTCGAAAGCTTCTATTCTCTTCTTGTCTAAACTATTTATCGTCCACGTTTCACTTCCATACATGGCTACACTCCATACAAATACTTTCAGAAACGACTTCCTTACGTTTAGATCTATACTCGATGTTAACAAATTTTTGTTCTTCAGAAACGCTTTCCTTGCCATTGCCAGTCTACATTTTATATCCTCTCTACTTCGACCATCATCAGTTATTTTGCTCCCCAAACAGCAAAACTCATTTACTACTTTAAGTGTCTCATTTTCTAATCTAATTCCCTCAGCATCACCCGACTTAATTCGACTACATTCCATTATCCTCGTTTTGCTTTTGTTTATGTTCATCTTATATCCTCCTTTCAAGACACTGTCCATTCTGTTTTGCTGCTCTTCCAGGTTTGTTGCTGTCTCTGACAGAATTACAATGTCATTGGTGAACCTCAAAGTTTTTATTTCTTCTCCATGGATTTTAATTCCTACTCCGAATTTTTCTTTTGTTTCCTTTACTGCTTGCTCAATATACAGATTGAATAACATCGGGGATAGGCTACAACCCTGTCTCATTCCCTTCCCAACCACTGCTTCCCTTTCATGCCCCTCGACTCTTACTGCCACCTGGTTTCTGTACAAATTGTAAATAGCCTTTCGCTCTCTGTATTTTAGCCCTGCCACCTTCAAGATATCTAATACATTAGTAGGACCTACTTCAAACAGTGTAACAACACAATGTGTACTACGGCTTCTGACCAATCATCACATTTGTGTTTGTTTACATCAGGTTTATTCTTATGATGAATGGATTATAGCGCATGTACAAAAACTGTTGTGTTCCCTAACATTTCCATGGGAAAGGCCATAGCAAACAGTTAGGCTCTTCAAATTATGGAAGATAGCCGTGTGAATGAAATACAGAGATTATATATAGCTTAGATGGATTTGTAAAAACAGTACACCAACAAGAGATGTCTCTTTATACATCGCGAAGTGAGATAAGGTGTTACCTGTATGTGCAGCTTGCACAGTGAGCAGGCATCTCCACTTGCTGTTGGAGAGTGCTACTCCATGCTGCCACCATCTGAAGGTGTTTTGGAGAGGAAGCCATAGAATACACAAGCAGACCACTCCAAGAATGTCAAAAGTAGTAAAGACACAAAAGAGATTGGCTGATTTTGGATGAATGTACGGATTAACAGTTATTGTTATATGGTTGTGAGTTGTAATCGTGTAAGTTTTTGGAAGAAAATACAGTGCTTAAACCAAAGTTGCTATTGGAAATAATTTACATAGCTAAAGATGGCAGTTACCATTCTCTCTTTCAGTGAAGCACTAGCACTTCTGAAAAGAAGTTACTGAGAACAGCAAGAAGGCAAGTCGAAACTGAATAACAAGTCGAGCTCATAGCTATTTTTAAAGGCAACCATTAGTAAAGAGTTAACATATTGTACATTCAACCAGACACAGAGAAGGTGGTGTTATACCTGGTGATAACATAGCACAGCAGCACCAGGGGTCATGAAAAATGTGCTGGCGTATGCCTTAGCCAACATACTGATCAGTACTAGGATTCATTGTATAGCAGGTGCTAAACTAGGCGTGCCTATGACAGGAGAAGACGAAGACACGCCTCAAGGCTACACGCTGATAACGATCCCTGGGCAAAGTGTATATAGGCTGCCGCCACCACTGACCGAGCTCTCTCAATGCCTCAATCTGCCAATCAGTACCTCTGCACATCATATCGGGACTCACTTTGCATTGCACCTCAATACTTCACACAACGCTCTAGTCTTTCACAGTGATCATCTCCGCCTTGCACCTTAGTTAGCTGTGAGGGATCGTTAGTCATTGTATATGGTTGTGATATGGACATGGACAAGATTCAAGAATTAGTTTATGTTAGTTGATTGCTGTTAACCACAGAACTTTACAATGGATGTCACTGAAGTTAAGTACTCAATTGGTTCCTGTAATAAAGTGTATTTTAACCACGTGTGCATTTTGTGTTGTAGTGAGCGGAAACCGGCCACCCATCTACCATACCACCCCCGCCTAATCCAGCTAAGAACCGCAAAACATTACAGGAGGGCACAGTCACAACAATAAATGCTGCAAAACATACTGAAAATTATTTTCTTCTACAATACTGATAATTTTTGTCTAAACTATTGTATTATTTTGACCCAAGGCATACTCTAATGTAAGGCTACACAGTAAAAACTGCAGAATTAATTTTAACAGCAGTTAGAGAAGCAATGAACAGTAGCTTATAACCACCCCGTAATTTTCCTGCATGCAGAGAAACAATGATATCTTAGGGTGTCACAAAAGGTACTTCATCTTCATTCGATAATAATTCCCACAAGTTCTACACTGTTCTGAGCAGTTTTCCATTTTTTCCCCTTTTCTCGTCCAAAGACACCAATCTTAAGAACACATCAGAGCCAATGGAAGTAGTAAAACTACAGTATGTACCAACAGAGAAATCTTACATTTTGCAGTTTCACAAAATTTTTCTTATTATCCAATAAAAATGACTTGTTGAGACAATTCCTTGTACACATTCTCTACCTCCAGTATTAACCCAAATTTTTACTTAATTGTCAACACTCACTTGTCAGACATCAATCAGACAGATTTCTAACTGAATTGCCTTTTACATAAGACCCAATAAGATTACACTCTCATCCTATATGGGGAAGTGATGGAGTTGTAAAAATAATAATCTTCAAGGAACTAAGGATTACAGAAACAAATAGAAAAGTCTACACACTCAGTGCATTAAAGGAGGAGGAAATCACCTTATCTCTGCAATAGGAAGCAGAATCACTTACTTCAGGCAACGAACATGTCAAGAAAGTTTGGATGACAATCAAATAAATTTCTGATCAAGTTCTATCAAAATATGTACCTTGAAGAACACGCAGGTATGTACCTGCCCCACAATAGACACAATGTGAACTAAAAAAAGGAAACTAGGCAATATTTAATAAAAACGAATCTGATTATTAGTGGGGCAATACCTGAAACCTTCAGTAAGTACCACAGTAAAATCCCGTCATAGGGCCTACCCCAAAAACATTTGATATCTTTGTCACAAGTAAAGCCTGTCAGTAGCAGAACTATTAATAAACAATATTTGTTGATGGCACAGGGCACAACAGCATAACTATAGTTGAAATGTTCAATTCCATTTGCAATTCTCGCACAAAGGAAAATCATGGAATACTGCCATCGTTCATCTGAAGTACTACTGCAAAGATGTGTCATATGCAATGTGCAATATGCATGTGCAATCAATGCATATAGTGTTGAAAATCTACTGACATTTCTAAAATTTAACAAGGCCACAGTGGTTAATAGTCTGTCTGGTTCAATGTAGAAATTTGAGTTAACTCCACTTTTGATCATGATTTACTGTATATCCCTTGCAAAATTATTTAATGGCCATGTTTCCATAAGAGTAAAAACCATGCAAATCTACAAACACAGAAAAACTTGAGTCTAATAATTACTGTTCTGTATCACCCATTTCTATTTGTAGCCTTATTCTAGCACATAACCTGAGTTCTGACATGGTTCTCTATGGTTATAGCACAGATTTTGTAAACAATGGCCATGGGCATCTACTTGCAGTGTTTATCTGTTATATTGTATGAACTGTACGGACAGAGGAAGCCAGTTGGCTTCAGTGCTTCTTGACTATCTACAAACTTTTGATTGAATACCACATCAACACCTAATAAAGAAAATAATATGTAAACGAGGATAGATCGCTACTCACCAAATACAGGAGGTGCTGAGCAGTGGAAAGGCATGTAGAAAAGACGGAAAATTGCTTAGCTTTTGGATAAAGTAAGTTATTTTTCATTGCTAACACACACACACACACACACACACACACACACACACACACACACAGTTGTCTCACAATGCTTCCACCTGACTGGGGCGAGTAGCGATCTTGGCTAGGACTGACAATTGGGGAATGGAAGGTGTGTTGAGTGAGGAGATAGAGAAATGGAACTGAAGGGGATTAGGAGAGATTATGCTATGTTGGAACTGGAGGGGATTAGGAGAGATTATGCTATGTCGGAACATGTATGGGTGTGCAGTGGCAGGTTAGGGGGCTGTCAGAAGGAACACTGAGACTACAGGTGGAAAAGATAACGTCTATTTTTCTCTCAAAAGACAGTTAGGGGGGCAAGGACTATAAGACAATCAAGTCTGGGGGTTGTGGAAAAGGAGGATACATTGCAGGGACAGTTTCCACCTGTGCCATTGTCACAATGATAACATCAGATAAAGTCACTCTTACAGAAAAGTACCAATAATTTTTCCTCTCACGTACCATATGAATTTGGTATAGGAAGTGGGAGATACTATACTGGGAGGCTATGCACACTCTGCTGCTAGCAGAGCTTGCAGAGTACAGGCACGTGTGTCTGGCTATATTGGAGGCACTTTTTGGTGTGGAACAGATGGCAGCTATTAATGTGGAAGTACTGATGGTGAAATGAATGGGGAAGAAATTGATGAGATTTAGGATAAATGAAGTTAAGTGTTATCAATGAAAAGGTTAGCATATGACAGTGTATCTGGTTGATAATGGATTTGTATAGAATGTTAGGCAGGTTTATGAATAAAATGAGTATTCCTTGCCAATACAGAATCAATCTCATTATTATCAGCCAACATAAGTACTAAGTTAATTAATTCCATGTGTGTCCTAGGGAGAGGGATATAGCCTTCTCTGTTTATGTTGCACATTAATAACTTCTATGACCATATTGATTTCAATCTGACTTTTTGCAGATGACAACAATCTTTGAGGAAATGTTGGATCAAATTTTTGACAATAATCAGTCAAATTTTGAAAAATTTCAATCTTATACAAAGGCTAATGAATAGTTCTTAATGTAGTAAATCTAGAATTTTGTAATTCCTTATGAATAAAGATTGCCCATAAGATTACTGGTTAATAATTACTACTCATACCAATATATGGAGTAAAAATGTATGGTGGTATGAAATGCAACAATCACACACTTTCAATTGTAAGTCATTAGAAAACTCCAGTTCGTTTATGAAAAGTATTTCTTATAAAAGATATGTATTGCTTCCACTGGAATACTACTTAAAAATGTGGAATTGATGTACAGGAGACATAAACCATATGAAAAGAAGGGCAGCACAACTGCTACAGGCTTAGTTGCCTCACAGGAGATTTGAGCATTTGCCTCATGGGGGAACATATCGCCAATGTCGAAAATCTTAACTATCAGATAATATACTAAAAATTTATAACATCTCACAACAAGTCACCTAGAACAACCCAAGAAAATTATTAAGGGTTGAATCCACAGATATTCTTCAGAACACATCATGCCAAAACACACTACGTAAATAAAACATGACTAATAATAGCATACAATGAATTAGGAATTGTTCTTCAAAGATTCCATTTATGGATGGCAGAGAAAGAAACCATAATATATGGAGCAAGACAGTGTGTCCTCTCTTTTTCTTTGCAATGATACACCACGCAAATGTAGAGAGACTTCGATAAGATCTAATAACCATACACTGTAAGCAGACATGTTTTAATAATAACCTAACTCTTGATGATGACAACTTAAAACTGAATCAACTTTAATTCCTGAACAAATTTTCCATGTAACACTTTAAAACAGCTGCTGCTAAAAATCTGAAATGCATCTATGACAAGTCGAGTAGGTAAGTCAGTTGCCATAAATTGAATGAGAAGACAAGTGAGAACAATCTTTTCTTATTTTGTAAAGAGTATGATGCTGAACATTTAGTGCTACAGTGAAATCTAAACAACAGATAGAGCTAGCTTTTAACTCAGCATACTTGAAAATGAAAGTTTATCATAAAGAAGGGCAATAGCATAGTGTGTCAATATGACATAAAAATAAATGTCTGTTGTTCCCACTTAGCACATGCCTTCCTATTTGATACCACTTTGTCAAATGGAGTAAAATGTTGCTACCCCAGAAGAATCAGAGATGTTCACAAATAATCCAACAACTATACATCATTAGCCAACAACAATAACCACTAGATGGAGACAATCATTAAAATAATTTAGCCAAATACAGTGCAAAATTTGGCCTGTTAATATACTAACTGAAAATATGGTTTACATCTTTTCAGCTCGTAAAACACTGAAGTTTATTAGTACAGGATCAAATTATTAGAATCTTTTTACTATACCTGGCATGTGCATACTTGGATGATGCAGTTGTGTTGCCTGTTGAGGTTGCACAGACAACAACTGTATGACCTCCTGAAGCTCATCTTGGCTTGCCAATGAGCTCCGCCACACTGAATCTGGAATACAAATTAAAAAATTGTTGCAACTGTAATGTTTTGGGGAATGTATTAAAAACACAATGCTCACTAATATAAAAAATAAAAAACAATGGCCTGTAAGAAACAATGAGTCAAGAAATTTATTATTGCTACAGGCTCCAATTCACCACGTGTTACTTACATCGCAGCAATGCTGTAGTCACAGAAAGAAGTCCTGGTGAAAAAGCATATGGGACCCTCAATGACTTTTACAGTGGCTCAAAATGTCATAATGTAACACAGACCTCAATGAAAATAATCTCATTAACTTAGCTCAGGAAGACAATTCTGTCAAGTTAAATGTATATAATAATTTCCTGTATCATTTTACAAGTATAAAATTGCCAGGGATGAATAATGACTATCAGTTGAATGGAATGATGAACACATTTTAAGAATGAGATTGTCTTCAGCATGTTTCCACAAAGTTACATACTATGTACTCTCAGTCTTGAGCTATAGAATTGTAGAATTTTTTTTTTTGGGAATCATAGCCACAAAACATGTATCGAATTTTAAAACTACAAAAATGACCATGAGGGGGAGAAGAAAAAGGGGGGGGGGGGGGAGGTGACTAGGATCACTGTAAAGTGCTGCTTACAAAGTTACTGTGTGAGTACATCTGTTATACACATCAAGAAAAACATTAGTAAATATTAAAGTAACAGCTGTATCAACAATTATGGAGCAAGATATAACAAAGGAAAGTCCAGGATGGCGTACCAACAATATTATGAAAAAAGTAGATTGCTACTCTCTATATAGAGATGACACACCGAGTTTCAGACAGGCAAAGTGAAAAGACTATTACACATTGAGCTTTTATCCAAACCCTTCTTCAGAAAAGAAAAAAAGGACAAGGACACACACACACACACACACACACACACACACACACACACACACACACACACATTATGCATACATGACCGCTATCTCAAGATGCTGCAGCTACAATACAACTCTCACGTTGAATAACAGCAACAATAAGGAGTAGGGTGGGGAAGGAGGAGGGGTGGGGGGAGAGAAGAGCACTGTCTGACAGAGTGTGCAGAAACTACATGGCATCATGATTAGACTGCCAATTGCAGCATCTGAAAGTTGTGGGGGGGGGGGGGGGGGGGGGGGGGGGGCAGGAGGGAGAGGGTAAGGATCATTGGGCACATTGGCAGAAAGTGATGCACCATTGGGTGAGGGATCAGGAACTGGAAGCAGGTGATAGGACAGAGTGAGCAATCTGCACATTTCAGAAAGCTGAAGATGGAGGGGAAGATTCAGATGGCCCGGGCTGCGAAGCAGCCATTGAAATCAAGCTTGTTATGTTCAGCTGCATGTTATGCCACAGGATGGTCCACTTTGTTCTTGGCCATAGTTATGGAGTGGCTGTTCAACCTGGTAGACAACTAATTGGTAGTCATACCAATAAAATATGCTGTGAAATGATTGCGGTAGAGCTGATATATCATGTGGCTGATTTCACGCACAGGTGACCTGGCCTGTCCTCCTCTCTCCTCTCCCCCCCCCCCCCCCCTTTCACAGCTTCCCAACACTGCAGCTGATAACCTTGTCTGCCTGCCATTTAGTCCCTCTCTTCCAGACAGTGCTCCTCCCCCCCACCCACCCCCCCACCTGTCCCTTGCTATTCCTCCCCCTTCCCCACCCCACTCTGATTTCGTTCAATGTGAGAGTTGAATTATAGCTGAACAGCCCACAGGCAGCAGTCATGTGTGCATGAGGTATGAGGTATGTGTGAATGTTTGTGTTTGTGTGTGTGTTTTCTTTTCTGAAGAAGGCTTTGCCCAAAAACTCAATGTGTAACTGTCTTTTTGTTGCACCTGCCTTTACCCCAATGTGTCATGTTTATGGTGAGCAGCTATCTATTCTTTTCATAATATTATGGAACAAGAGACATAACTTAAAAACTTCATCATATAACTTTTTTATTAGGGAATAAGTTTTACAGTAAATGGCACAATAAATAACTAAAACCAACATCCCTGTACTTACAAACACAGTTAAGGCTACAGTCTACATTCACAATATTTCCCATTCATTCACACATTGTGGTCCGTAAACCCTGTAATGAAGGAGTGCCTTCATTGACGTGCAACAAGTAAAATTATATATTAATAAGCAAGATGAGCATTGCAAGATACTTCTGTAAAGTATAACAACAACCAATTATGCCTAGTGCAAATCTACTCCTACCAATAATTATTAATATAACTTTTAGATTACTTTATGCAGGGTGTTTCACAAAGGAAGATTGGGGTTTAATGTAATGTCAACATTAAGATCATCAGAGATGGAGCACAAGCCAAAAAAGTTTCATGGATGAGAAAGGAAGTTCGCCATGTCATTTCAGAGGAACCATTCTGAAATTTGCCTGGAGCGCTTTAGGGAAATCACGGAAAACTTAAATCTGGATGGCCAGACACATATTTGAACCACCATCCCCTGAATATGAATTCAGTGTTTTAATCACTGTGTCACCTTGCTCTGTTGGTTGTTTCAGGAGAACTAGTGAACATTTTGGGAGACAGTAACATAGATTAAGTCATCAAAGCATTCTATATAACATGGGTCTAATTTTTAATAGTTACAGAGATGCAACAGTGTACAGAAATGAGTTTTTCAAGTGCTGGTACTCCAGTTGCTTTGTTTTGAAGTTCAAGTTGTGAGGTTGTACTTGAGATTACATAATTGAATTTCCAAACTGTTATTGTGATTTGTGGCCAATTTTATTGAATATTTAGCATGCCACATGTATTTACAAATGCTGAGTATGCTGATATGATACTACGTACACATTTTGTAACGGAGATGCTGCAGCTGTATGCAGAGAACACTGTTGACAAGTACTACATACAAGGTGTTTACTCATGTTTTCACTGAACTGCACGGGACTAGCATAGAGCGCAGAAGTCACATTTCATCTGAATGTAAATCAAACAAACACATTCAGAATTTCTACACGTACAATAATATGTTGGACATTACACATGCATGGCCTCTGCTCTGATTATCTGCCACAGATTCAATAACTTTAAGAAGGAGATGATAGATGATTGGACTTCTGTTATCTGCTGATTGCAAATTGCTGAAAGATGCCACTCATACTGTTTACTGATAAAGTTATTTTCACTCGTGACAGTCTCAGTAACACCCGTAACTCAGACTGGTGATCCAACAAAAACCCACATGCCTTTGTGGTTCAAGAACTCTTCTCTGTAAAAGTTTGGTGTGGTATGACTGTATCAATTAAAAACAAGCTTCTGCCATTACTGGATGACATTCCTCCGTCTGAAGGATGGGTATGTTCTTCCAGCAAGACACTGCAGTCATCTGGTGTCATCATCTAAATCTAACAATCTGCAGAAGATGGATTCATAGGAATGACCTCGTTTCTTGGACAGCAAAATCCTCAGACCTTAAATCTTCATATTTTTGCCCAAGGTGTGGCTGACAGGTTAACTCTTCAAAGAAAAAGTAAACAAAAAGTATGAATTAATTGTTCAAATTATGAAGAGTGCCACCCTCATAAATGAGTGCCTGGGTGATATCAGTAGAGAAACAAGTGGTTTTTTCAAGGCAATTTGAAAGTGCATTGAAGTCATAAATAAAAATTATGAAAACCAACTCTGAGTTGGATCATTTGTGTTTGCTTAATATCTTCTGTGGGTAGTTTGTTTTCATTACTTTCAAACAGCTGATCTAAGTAACCAATAAAATAGGACACATTTTATGTATAATGTTTTATCTGAATTAGTCTGTACTAACATGCCCTGAAATACTGTGTGTTCCTCCTGGAACATCTTGTGTATTAAGAAGAAGAAGAAGAAAAAAAAACTGGCTACTATGAAAACAGCCAATGCACTCCCTCTAAAACTACTGAGCTGCCTGCATACTAGGATGTCTTCCATCCAAGATTTGTGTCGGACAATATAAAAGTTTAGCAGACAGACAAATGGGATTGCATAAAGCACATAACAAAAAGCGAGAAGAATGAACATATTCCCCCTGTCCACAAAAAGTGTGAGTGAGCAGTGAGCACAGCAGGTAAAATGTGTACAGAGACTGGTGACAAGATGTGAAAGAAATGGTAACCAAAGAGTTGTGGCACTATCAGCTAACAGAATTTGCAAGTACAATCAATGGAAAATCCAAGATGGCATGACAACAATAGGTTATGAACAGGATAAACTACTACTCACCATATTGAGGAGACACTGAACTGCAGACAGGCACAACAAAACGACTACTATACATTTGAGCTTTCAGCCAAAATGCCTTCTTTTGAAGTAGAAAATACACACACACACACACACACACACACACACACACACACACACACACACACACACAGTCACACATACATGTGAACTGACCCTGGCTGCTGAGGCATGTGGTCAGTGGTTTTAAACTACAGGAATTACGTGGCAGAGAGATCACACCTGTTGTCAGGTTTGGTCACCTAGTAACCCCGCTACAGTGACCACATCCCAGAAATCCAACAGGATCTCCTCAAATCCTTGCGTCCATCCCAGAACCTCCCCCCTAAGTCTCTCTTTCTCCTCATCCCTACCACCCCCTGTATTCCTACCTTCTAGATGCTTCCTAAGTCCATAAACCCAACCATCCAGCATACCCCATTGTGGCTGATTACTATGCCCACTCAGAGAGAATCTATGCTCTCATGGACCAACACCTTCAGACTGTTACACAAAACATACCCTTCTATACGCGACACACCAACCGTTTTCTTCAACGACTCTCCACAGTTCCTGTTCCTTTACCACATGCTGCCCTGCTCATCACTACTGATGCCACCTCTCTCTACCCCTGCCCACATCAAAACCTACCAACCACAAGCAATACCTCTATTTTGACAGCTGCCAACCATTACATACCAAGAAGTCCCTTCCATACACCACAACCGCCCATGGCTATTGCATCTGTAGTAATTAGCAGTCCCTCTTAAAATATTTCAAGAGACTAAATGAGGCCTACAGTTTGGCCACAATAATTTGATCATTTCACTAGTGCTACCAGAAGCAGAGAAAATTGGCACTACTTGGAAAAACTCAATGTGAAGCTGCTGCTAGATGCGAAGTATTACGGAAGGCTTGGTGTCCACATGCAAGCAACATCTGTAAGCCCTTGCTGTGGTGTTTACATTAGAATAAAAATTTATTCAAGTTTACTTCTTCAAGTCACTGGGGCAAGTTTATTTCAGGAACCTGCTGCAAGTACCTGTTGCAGAACTGTAGTTATTCTTAAAAACCAAGAGCAGTCGCCACTGTTGTTGCATTATTATTAATGAATAAAAATCATGGTGACATACGAAAATAAAAGAAATAAGAAAATAACAGAAAAATACATTAGATGACATACTGATGTTAATAAGAGACACTATTCAATTATCTAAAATCAGAGAACTTCATTTTAATTAAAATCTATGAGGATGTCATATGCAAATTTCAAACATCTTTTGTCTTCAAATCTTCAGCTGATACATCTCTTCTCTACCGCATAATCAAATATTCGACAACAGTAAATAAAAAATGAGGCACAGTATGTCACCAAGAGACCGTGTTGTAATTACCTTCAAGTTTTTCAAGTAGTATTTACTATTTTTATAACAAATGTAATGCATTTATGTTTACAGTAGCATTAAAAAAATCAGCTAACATTTAAAGATGTCTGTATTATCATTCTACTTTCTCTTCTCATGAAACAAATTGATTAGTAAATTCATTTCACACTTCCTTGACTGGTGGTTCCAGTTATATGCGTTTAGTGGCTCCACTGGTACACTTGTTTTGGCCCATCTGTCTTTGTCCCATTCTCTTTTTTGACACTGATATTTTTGCACCAGTATTGAACACAGACTACTTTTGTAAGTTTTAGAAAAATTCCCACAAAATGAATAATTCAGAAATTACTTGCAATAAAGTGCAAGAAACTAGAAAGAATATTCATTCTGCAGTGGGTGTGTGCTGATTTGAAACTTCCTGACAGATTAAAACTGTGTTACAGACTGGGACCCGAACCAGGGAACCCAGTCTAGTACACACTTTTAATTTGTCAGGAAGTTTCATGAAAGACACTGTTTTCACTAGCTTGTGAACTACTTGAAGTTGAAAAACCCAGCAGACATCGACATGAGGGTGTGGGAGGGGGATTTCAGCTATGGGAGTTCCACCCAGTTCTGTGATTATACGGATATGTGTCACACAACAGCAGGAAGTCTGGCATAATGCCTAATAAAAATGGTGTCATGATTACGATATCAGAACGGTTTCGAGACAGGCAAATAAATTGCAACGACTCTTACCCCATGAATAAAATTGATGAGAGCAGGGGCCACAAAGTAGTCCATTAACCACCCTGAAATTGCAATCTATATCTCATAGAGTTGGTAAGGGCCAACATAAAACACAATTTCAGGGAGGAAAATGTCTCTGGTGACATGTCGAAGGAAAGACTGCATAATCCTGTTAATGCTGTTTTCCGTTCATTATTGCACATGACTGGCAAGGTTACAGCAAGAAAGTGCAGCAGCTGCAACAATAGTATTGGGCAAAAAATGAAATAATGGAAACAGCCATCGAAGAAATCATCAATATCATGCTCTGAAGTGATGATGATGATGATGATGATGATGATGATGATCTTGAATCAAACACAAATGACACTGATCTTTAGTGAACACCATTCTGACAATTCTTTCAGGCACAATTAATTGCACTTTGTAAACATTACTGATGTGATGTTTTTAATGAATGCAATGTGCAAACAGATTCCAAAAATCAGTTTTTGACTTTTGATTCACAATATCAGAAGCTGTACAGTCATCTGCTTTCACTTATCATAATTTTCAGTAAATGAATAATACATAAGTTGCAGGTAAAGCTTTCAAGAATGAATATGTCAACGAATTAGGTGATTTTCGATCAGATGGAAGTGTCACTTAAGCGGGCAATATTTTCATGAGTGCCGCCTCAGATTTCGTATTAGGGCACAAAATGCAGGTAGTGGTGCCAGCACTGCTACAAGCAGCCGATGCTACCATTCCCTCACCACTCCTCTCCCCTCGGCAGCCATAATGTGGGGCTGTTCCCAACAGCCACTGCCCCAATCATCAACTTATCATGGACAAACTGCACACAGACCAAAATTACCTCCTAATAACATACAGAGACAGATCCCTCATGCCTTGCCTCTTCAGTCATTTACCACTTTCCATATTCCCACCATCTGGCCACAAAGGAGCACTACCCTTGTGACTCAATCTCAACTAGGACTGGAGCAACTGCATCGTATTCTCTCCCAGTGTTTCAACTACCTCTCGCCATACCCTGAAATGAGGAATATCTTACCACTACCTTTACCTATCCTCTCACAGTTGTATTCCTCCATCCAGCAACAATCCTTATCCATCCCTACTACAGCCCTTCTCCAAAACCCTTGGCTCACAGCTCATATCCCTACAACAGACCTACATGCAAGACCTGTACCGTACATCCCACCACCACTGCCTACTTCAGTCCAATCACAGGCATCTTTTATCCAGTCAAAGGCAGGGCTACCTGTGAAAGCCTTCATGTGATCTACAAACTAAGTCGCACCTCTATGCTGCTTTCTGCATGGAAATAAGCAAGCTCTCTCTCCGCATGAATGGCCACCGTCCAACTGCGGCCAAGAGACAACTGTATCGTTCTGATGTTGAAACTGCTGCCCAACACAACAAGCTTCAGTTCAGTGACTGCTTGAAAACCTGCATCATCTGGATCCTTTATACCAACACCAACTTTTCTGAACTGTGCAGGTGGGGATGCTCCTTACAATATAGCCTGTGTTCCCATTACACCCTGGCCTCAATCTCTGCTAGTCCCCATCTTTCACCTACCTATCACCTTCCCTGCTCGCTCTCCAGTACTACATAGCTTTCTATTCCGTGAACACATCCCATTACTCTTTTTCATTTCCTCTACTTGTCTCCTTTCCCACTCCCTTGCATCCCCCCCCCCTCTCAAACATCCTGGCTGCACCTAGCAGGCCTACCCTCTCCACATCACATGTCTACATGCTCCTACAAGTACCACTAGATGTTCATCCATCCGTACTCTGCTATACCGCCCTCACCCTGCCACTCACAGATTGCTTCTCCTATCAGATGCTGTAAGCAGTCTGGCCTCAGCAGCCAAAGACAGTGATTGTGCCTGTGTGTGTGTGTGGGGGGGGGGGGGGGGGGCAAGCGCATGGGTGCGTTTTCTACTTTAGAAGTAGGTCTTTTGGCTGTAAGCTCAAATGTATCACAGTGTTTTTGTTGTGCCTGCCTGTGACTCATCTTCTCCTCTATGTGGTGAGTAGCTATGTATCCTTTGCACAATACTGTCACAATTTGGAGCCCCTTCCATATGAGGGTGTACTGAAAGCAATGCCTCTGAATTTTTTTCTTGAAACTTTTTAAATATAAATTTAATATTCTACATCTTTTTTTCTTCATGCCTACATATTTATTTTGCAGTAGCTGAGCTCATCAATAGCAGCAATAGCCATATTATAAGGATGTCTAAGTTTCCATTAAAACAGTGTAAAATATTATTCAAATAATATCATCACTGCTTTCAAGCTTCATGTTACATAGTATTAAGAATTCAGTCTTCTAACTCATAGTATTAAGAATTCAGCAGTTAAAGCCTGGACTTAGTCTTTGGCTGCAAGTTACCATCAAAGTCTGGGGCCAAAAGAACTATGCCTGACAAAATGTTCCATCACTGTACTAACACTAAAAAGGAAGGTTTACAATTTCTATATTGATAAGATATCTGTCATTCTATGGTGTCAGTAGATTTTTTCATTTAATATAGTTCTCTTCAAGTAAACTGTTCCCGCAAGGGCTACTTGTCACACTACTTGTTTGGTACTTTAACACACGTTTGATGCGGTCCCTTAGCCACACGAGAATGAATCTTTTATAGTGATAACATCTTTCTTTTTAATATCTCTTTTATTATTTTTGCACTTTAAAACTGTTTGGCGTGTAGCTCAAAAGTTTAGCACTATGTGACAAAACAAGGTAGTGAACAACCAACTGAAGAAAAAACACACAGAAAGACAAGTAGCATTTCACACATTAATTATTTAAATTAATACATAACAATTAATTTTTTCAAAATAACACAAAATAACAATGGGTATGCACCGAAATCCAAAATTTTTAGCACATCAACATTTGCTTCTTACACTATTACAAAAACATAAAATATTGATATAATGTATGAATTATATATGAACAGAAAGTAAGGATGACATTTAATAATCCTGTGAGTCACAGTCACAATTCATCATTTTTATACATAACTAGTTCATAGTTACAAATGACTTTAGTTCCAGTAAATGTGTATTTTGAAGAATACTGTACATATTTCATCACATTTTTAAACTGAATAACAGAATACTAATAATGTGATAATGACTGTAACTGAACAATGTTTTGTGGTGGTACACTTGGAACTATAGTGTTCTGCTCATGTTAATTTTATGTAGTAATGTACTGCAAAATAACTTTCACTGATGTAAACTTGTTGGTCTATGTCAGAAGTAAATATGTCACACCAGGTTCAGTCTGAAGTACATGCACCTTTTAGTCAGGGAAGGGTGATTCAGAAATTTTATGAACTGGTACAGTATGTAGTAGTAGTTTGTTCTCATAAAACAGAGGTAAAGAGACACATGAGAAAAAGATAATATTTTTCCCATTTTTATACACTTTTGTGTATCTATCACAAATTTCCTTTCACAAAACAATGATCATTGAACAGGTGGTATAAATTTCTTGTTGCTTTTGAAGATGAGTGTATGATAGAGAATGATGAACCATTTAGACTGATTATGGGCATCACTGCAGGTAAATATTTAAGTGTAGACATGGATCATACAATCAACAAGCAATTTTTTTTCCCATTTTTATACACTTTTGTGTATCTATCACAAATTTCCTTTCACAAAACAATGATCATTGAACAGGTGGTATAAATTTCTTGTTGCTTTTGAAGATGAGTGTATGATAGAGAATGATGAACCATTTAGACTGATTATGGGCATCACTGCAGGTAAATATTTAAGTGTAGACATGGATCATACAATCAACAAGCAATTTTTTTTCCCCGAGTTCAATGATGTGTTCTTTTAACATCAATTTCTTTCTCAAAATTAGATTGATCTACACTGCACACACATTAGGAAAGAGAAAAATTGACTAGTTAAAAATCAATGCAAGTATTTTAGTTCTGAATAACCGACATTTTTTGGTATTTGTTTCGTCTTGGTTATAAGAGGTGCTTTCACTTTTTACTAATAACTGGGTAATAAACCAAAATAGCAATTACCCATAGCAGCTGTGCTAAAATTTTTCATTTTTAAATAAAACTTTTACAAAGAATAAATAATTTATATTCATAAAGTTTGCATTGTTTTGAAATGATGCGTTATTATAGAAAGTGGGAAAAGTGGTCAGTACAATTTTAATACCAATGCCAACAGAAATGAGCAACAAACACTTGGCATACGAATTGATACAGCACTGCTGAGACAATAATGTTCCTGTTACCATGTGGCATGGCCTATTAGATGGTACATGTGTACAGGCAGTGTGCAAGACTTGCTCTATCTGGCCGGTACGATAGTTTCTCACTGTCATTGTTGGATATCAGTTGTATTACAGAATGGTGCCATTTCTAATCTTGAAGTTTTTACTAAGACAGTAATCAATGAAGTACGATGTTCCATTTGCTTTGAAAGATTAATAACAGAAAGAGTCACAACAATCTTGTGACATAATGTAAGGAGACATCTTAAAACTCAATATTTCATTCATAGTTTACAATAGAAATATAGAGCAGCTAATCTGCTGCATGTGTCTACATAATATGCCTTTATCTGCTTGTAGCCCAGAAAATGGAAAAATTAACACGAAAAATGGATTCTTCAACCTCAGTTTTCACGCTTTAGCACTGAGTATTTGTAATGTCCAAATACTGGTATGATCCCCAATTAGAACATGATTTTTGAGCGGAGTTACAAAAAATTAGAATCAATAGACACTGCTAGTGAATTCTGTAGTAGCCAACCACTTGTCACCTTTCGAGAAAAGCAGCGAACAGTGGATTGACTAAGTTTTCTTTTATTTACCTATTTAATTTAATATTATGATTCTTTGTATTCTGAGACTGAAGGAATGAAAACTTTTAAATCTTTGTTCAATTTGTATGTTGAGCACAGGAAATAATAGGAATAAAAAACTGAAATCAGTTATTTCAGAAATTGGTTATTTAGAGCAGTTTTAATTATACAGTTACAATGGTGTTGAAAAAATCTGATACATCCAAAAACTGGTTGCTTCAGTGATAACTGCCATCTCTAACCCACATCTTTCTCCTCTTCTGGTGTTATAGCCTTGTGTTGCTCTTAGTATGTTTTGCTATATGTCTCCCTTCTGATCTGTAATTTATAGTTAGTTAGTTACTAGTTCCTTAGATCGAATTCTCTATATATGTTATGACATGGTATGTGTCAACAGAACAAACATAGAACACTTATAGACAACTAAAAAAATTTAAATAATATTTATGGCTACATGTCAGGCATTCACAGATTTTTAATTTTTTTAGCAGTTAATTATCTCTACTCAAGAATTCCTCTGATGTACAGAAGCAGTTTTCCAGGAGAAACATCTTTAATGAATATTTGAAAATACTTCTGCTGTCTGTCAGGCATTTTATTTCCATTGATAAGTAGTCAGAGAGTTTCATAGCTGCACATTTCTTTCCTCTTCCTTTCTGTGCGAAAGTTATATTCATTATACAATAACGCAGATCATTTTTCCTCCTAGTGTTGCACTTGTGTCTATCTCTGTTATTCTCAGACCTAGATGGGTTGTTAATAACAAATTTCATAACTGAACAAATGTACTGTAAGGCTGTATTTAATATTCCCAACTGCTTAAAAAGATACCTGCAAGATGTATGTGTGTGTGAACTGCACACAATTCTAGTAACGTACCTCTGTGCAATGAATACTTTAAGTGAGGAGTTACTCCAGATATTGTCCCATAAAACATCTAGAAATGAAAATCTGCAAAATACGATAACTTACTGACTTCTTTATCTCCAAAGTTGTCAATTACTCTTATAGAAAAAGTAGCCAAACTTAAATGTTTTTCAAGTTTAGTTTTTCATCAATATGCATATGTAAGAACTTACAATTGTCTACCCCAAGTATTATTTCTTGTTGATAAACTAGTTTAATAGAAGGTGGGATATTTTTGACAGTACAAAACTGGACAAAAGCTGGCCCATTTGTGCAGAGCAGTTAAGTAACTTTAATTAAAACTTCATTTACTGTTCTCTCTGTTGCTGCTTCTTTGCTCAGCTTCACAAAAACACTAGTGTCATTTTCATACAAGGCTAATTCTGTTTCCTGATTCAGCTAAAGTGGCAGATCAATAACATAAAACAAGAACAGTAGTAGGCCAATGGTCAACCCTTTTGGGCTCCCTCTGTAATTTTTCCCCATGCAGATTATGTGGCATCCAATTTTGTATTACTCGAACAGCCTAAGGTAGCTTTTTGCATTCTGTTTCTTAAATAAGAACTCAACCAGGCATTTGCTGACCTACATACACCATAAAAATTTAACTTCCCTAATAGAATATTATGAGTGACACAATCAAGTGCCTCTGATAAGTCACAGACAACGGCAATTGGTGATACTGTATGATTTAAGGATTTTACTGTGTGCTCAATAAATGTATAAATAGCTGATTTAGTAGATTTGATCTTCTGAAATCCAAACAGCAACTGGCTAAGTACCGCATTACTGCACAGGTGGGTGACAACCCTGGAGTACTTCACCCTCTCAAAAATGTTTAAAAATGATGTAAGGAGTGACACTGGATGGTACTTATTTATATCTGTGGACTCACCTATTTATAGCTGTGGAGTCACTTTTTTATAGAGAGGCCTAACAATGACATATCTCAATCTTAATGAGAAAACATCATGAGTTAACGATGCATTACATAAATGACTGAGAACATTACATATTACTGCCCCACAACTTTTTAGTGTCTTATTGGAGATATTACCCAGTACGTATGAATTTTTGCTTTTTAGAATCATAATGATCTTCCTTATTTCAGATGGGGATGTAAGATTAATTTTTATTCCACTAAATGTCCTCTGTATTGCTTCTTCGGTGTATTGCTTTGCTTTCTCTTAAGAACAATTTGCACCAATTTTCTAACCTATTTTTAAAAAGCACTTGCTAAAATTATCTGCTACACATTAACTGTCTTTTACAATGTTCCCACTCTCTTTAACAAAAGTAGTGTCACCTTCTGTGGCTTCTTTCCTTGTCTTTCTTTTAACAGTACTTCATCAGATTTTATTTTATTATGGAATCTGTCAATTTCAGACAAGATGCACATATTCCTGGATTACTTCCTTCTGCCAACTTTGCTTAATATATTAAAGTGTTTCTCGGCCATTACTTGCTCTGGCTACTTTGTGCAAGTTCTTTTCAGGATTCCATAGCTCTATCGGTAAAAACAGAACCCTTATAGGATCACTTTAATGTCCATCTGTTTGCCTATCTTTCTGTCTCTCTGCTGTTAAGACCCATTTTTCTCAAGAATGGGTAGAGGTATCTAGTTGAAATTTATTTCACGTGCTAAAGTCTATGATTTCTTGACTGTGTGAAAAAAATAAGTCTCTATGTCAATGCAGATAAAAGATACAGCCATTTATGTCATATATTTTGATACTTGCAAACTCACTCATCAGAACCTATAGAGTACTTCCCACTGATAAAAAATAATGAAATTTGACACAAGAAGTAAGGTTTCACAGTACAAGTAAAGAAAAAAAATTCTGAAAATTGCTGATTTGAAATTAAATGACATAAGGGAAAATTTTTTGCCATTTGTAGTCTGTCTGTCTGTCCATATGTTATAAATTCCTCTTCCTTAGGTAAGGGTTTAGGTATCAAATTGAACTTTATGTCCGCTACTAAGGTCTGCAGTTCCTTGGCAGTGTAAAAAATTTAATCTTCTAAGTCAATGTAATCAAAAGATATGGCCATATATGTCACATATTTTAATACTCACAAATTCACTCTTTGAAACCTACAGACGATCACTGTACATACCTGCTGAGCCTGGTGGTCTAGTGGTAAACCACATACCTGAAAACCAAGAGGTCATGGGATCAAATCTCACTCAGACTACAGATTTTTCAGTCTTCGTTTTAACCTACCTAGCCTTCACCTTTCAATGCTATGATGAGTTGCCAGAAACAACATATGGTTCTGATTCCATGTTAAGCTGTAAGTCTGGTTTCTCTGGTTGGATAACTGGTATAGGTTAGGGACACACAAGTTACCAACATGGCATCCAATAGAAAGACTTGCAGCATGCCATTGCGCCAAACAAAATTGTTATCACCAATGTACATAATTAAATTTGTATGGAACACTCAAAGCACATGTCCTACTCACACTTTTCTTCTTCTTCTTGTGAAGAGATTCTCTTATCTGTAGTGATAAATGTTTAAGAAAAATGTCAGAATAACATTAGGCTCATTGTAAACTTCACTCCAGTTAACATCTTTAAGCTTCCTTTAAAAATCTTCAGTAGTTCTGTCAATCAGCCTCGCTGTTTTCTAACAGTATAATGTAACTGGATAAGATTAAAATATATATTCAGCAAGTGGTGGCAGGAGAACGCACACGTACAAAAAGGTTTAACTTACACAATCTTTTGGAGCCAGTGGCTCTTTCTTCCAGCAGAATAGTTGAAGGGAAATGAAGAGGGGTGAAGGAAAAGACTGGACAAGTTTAGGAAAAGGGGAACAGTTCAGAAAAGTCACCCATAACTACGGGTCAGGGGAGACTTGCCAGACAGGGCAAGGAGGAAAGATTGATTGTTGGAGACTGCACCGGACGAGACTTGAAAAACTGAGAGCTTAAAGGTGGAGTACAGGATAATATACAAGAGAGAGATTATTGCTAAAATAGCATGCACAATGTAATAAGAATGAAAAGCTATGTGCATTATATGTAACAGAGGTGGGAGGGTGTACAGCAAAAAATAGACAGATCAGAACATGAAAGATGTAGAAAACTAAAATGGATTGAAGAAAGGAGCAGTTACTGTGAAGAAATGCTGAGACAGAAGGAATTAATGTAAATGAAGGCCAGGTAGGTGGCAAGAACCAAGGACACATTGTAGCAATAGTTTCCACCTGCGGAGTTCTGAGAAAACTTCTGTCTGGTGAAAGAATCCAGATGGTGTGTGTGTTGAAACAGGCACCGAGGTCATGACCGTTACACTGTAGAGCATGCTCTGCAACTGGATATTGGCGTGTTGCCAGTATACAAGCTCTGCCTACAGCTAATCATTCTAACTGATAACTTGATTGCAGTCATGCCAATGTAAAATGCCAAACAGTATTTACATAATGGCTGGCAAATAACATTGTCTCATTTCAAATGTGGCTCTCCCTCTGACAGTACATGTTTTGCCAGTTACAGGGCTGGTGCAAGTGGAGATAGGAGGGTGCATAAGGCAAGCCTTGGAGGGGGGTGGTTCCAGGGGCAGTAGCCATAGGGTAGGGAGGTGGGTGCGGGAGGAGGATAGGGTCTGCCAAGGATACGTGGAGATTGGAAGGGCAATGAAAAGCTATTCTTGGTGTGGTAGACAAAATCTCTGACAGAATGGGTCTTATTTCAGTGCATGATTTTACAAAGTCATGGTCTTGTCAAAGTAGCTGATTAAACATTCAAGACCAGGATAATACTGAGTGACAAGTGATGTGGTCCAAAGTTGTTTTTTGGAGAAGTAGCAGTATCAGGATTGACTGCAATGGTCTGGAAAATCTGCTTTCGAACTAGGCTGTTGGGGTAATTATGTCCAGTGAAGGCCGAGGTGAGAATGCTAGTGTATTGCTGTAAAGAGTCAGCATCCAAACAAGTACGTTTGCCTTGAATGCCAAGACTGTATGGGAAGGAACTTTGACATTGGAAGGATGGCAACTGTCAAAATATAAGTACTGTTGTTTGTTAGTAGGTTTAATGTGGACAGAAGTGTGTAGCTGACCTTCAGTGAGGATGAGATCAACATCAAGGAAAGTGGAATGGGATTCGTAATAAGACAATGTGAAATTTAATTGGGAGACAGTATTAAAGAGATTTCTGTAATTTTAATGGGTCAGCATCACCATGAGTCCATATGGCAAAGATGTCATTGATCTATCTAAACCAAACTGGAGATGAGGTTTTATGGAACCCAACAAAGACCCCTCCATCGACCCATAAAAAGGTTGGCACAGGAAGGAGCCACCTTGGTTCCCATGGCCGTACCCATGATCTGTTTGTATCTCTGCCCCTCGAAGGTGAAGTAGTTGTTGGTACGTAAGAAGTTGATTAAGGTAAACAGAAAGGTTGTCATAAGTCTGGAATCAGGTGGCCACTGACTGAGTAAATGTTCAGCTGCAGATAGACCATGTACATGGGGGATGTTGGTATAGAGGGAGATGGCAAAACAGTGACAAGAAACGTGTAAGGTGGGAGTGGGACGGGCACGGGTAGATATAAATTCAGTGGGTGCATCGAAGTCAGCAGCTATAGCCAGGATTATTGGGATTGTGAATCTTAGGAAGAAGGTAAAAGGTGGCGGAGGTGTGGTTTGGGTGGGGTAAGAAGTTCCATGGATTGAGGTGTAAGTCATTCTGAGGGGCCTGAGCTTTTCAGGAGAGACTGCAGGTCAATTTGAATCATAGGGAGGGGATCTTGGCAGCATATTCTGTAAGCAGATTTGTCAGACAGCTGGCGTAGATCTGTTTTTTTAAGAGTGTTTCTGAACTGCATGTGGAAGTAAGTTACAGTATACAGGGTGTTACAAAAAGGTACGGCCACACTTTCAGGAAACATTCCTCACACACAAAGAAAGAAAATACGTTATGTGGACATATGTCCGGAAACGCTTACTTTCCATGTTATTATTACGAGATGAACTGGGAGTCTCAGTCTGTTTAATTTCCTTTAATTTTGTCTGCCTATATTTGTCTTGATGTTGGTGTCTCACCTGGCCCCTATATACACAGAAATTTGCCTTTGTATGGTGGGGTCCACCCCCTCCTATGTTTTCTGTTAACAGATCAGCTAACTTGGCCTATCTCTCCAACTAAAGTAAAGGTAATGAACAATTGGTTTGGTGCATAAGTTTAATAAACACAACAGACACACATAACAGAGACTCTAGTCATCAATAATATATTCTCCTTCACTATTTAAAACAGTTTGCCAATGCTGGAGTAACATTTTGAGTCCATGGCTGAAGAAATCAAATGATTTTGAGGTGAAGAACTCATCAAACCACATTCAGAGCACATTTTCATCCAAAGTTGAAGTTCTTTGAAAGTAATTTGATAGAGAGCACAAAAGGCGAAAATCTGAGGGTGCAAGATCAGGTGAATAAGGTGGGTGACATCCGAACCCAACTGCTGTATAGCGTTTTTTGTCAGTCTAACAGAATGCAGGTGGACATTATTGTGGAGTATCATCACTTCAGGCAGTCTTCCTGGTTGTTGTTCTTCGACTGCACCTGCAAGATGTCTCAATTGCTGAAACCAAATTTCAGCAGTGATAGTCACACCTCAGAGAAGCAATTCATAGTACACCACACTGTTGCTGTTTTGCCAGATGCATAACATTATCTTTTGTAGATGCACATAGGTCTTTGTAGGGGAAGTTGCTACTTTGTCTGGGCTCATCTATTCCTTCTTTGGGTGTTCTTCATCTCGCATTTCTACAGGGGCATATAAATTGACAGATGTAACATCATGAAATTTTTCTCTGACTCTGAAAGTTGGGCATAGACCTGGACACTACAAACCAAACTGTATATATTTATGAGTAGAACAGTGAAAATTTTTGTTTGTTTACCTTTCCCACCTAGTCTCCTGAAGTGCTGAAATTCCCATTGCACATTTCAAATCCTCCTCATATTTACTGTACACTGTTCCAGCTTGTACTAAGGTGCATCCATCCATTTTTTAAATATATTTATTATGTCTTCTTCCACAGACAAGCTTACAGCTATGTTTAAAACTGTTGTTACATTGGGATTGGCTTCACAATGCCTATATAATGTGCACCCCCCCCCCCCCCCCCTCTCCTACCCTCCACCCCTGAAACAGGAAAACCTCTCCATCATCCATAATGTAAGTGCCTTCAATAACACTGTGTCCCTAGAAGAGGTATTATCGATACAAGATTCACAAAAACCAGAAATATGCTTCAGCTCCTTCAGTTTCGATCACATCTTTTACCGACATATTGTTATGCTTCTGGCTTCCTCCCCAAGGAAAGAATAAACAGTTCCAAACTTTAGATGGTTTTTAATTGGAGCTGCCAGCAGGACCTGAAATGTCACCACCTGATGGCACAGCGCACTGTCTCAGTTATTTTGGAATTTTCTCATATTAATTTTCCAGTAACACAGGATAACATCACTCCAATAAATTACTGCTGTGTTCTTTGAGAAAAGTTATCTATTAGATGAACATTTAATGTCACCATACTTTTTGATTCGCCCATATCTCATCCACAACTTCGTTGCTCCATCTATACTATTTTACATTCAGGACAAAAAAAACTTTTCTCTTCCAACCAGACATATACATAAGGAATTATTATTACCTTTGTTTTCATAGGTAACTTCTAGCATATATTAACAACTAAAATTTGATGTGACTGATGTTAACTGTGAGTGAAAAAATATTTTTGTAGCTTTCAAAGTATGTCATACAGCTCCCTATGCAGTAAATAAGCAGTGGCACAAAGTACTAATCCCACTGTGTCCATGGGAAAGGTCTTAGTGAAGGTGATTAGCAACATCCAAACTGTTATGGAGTGTCAAATGCACATCAGGATTGTATGATGACCATGATAAAAGTTCCTGCAGTGTGGTTTTGAGTTTCTGTTGTTATGTATGAGTATGGTCTGATAGGAAGAGAGAAGGAGAAGACTAGTGGCACCACACAGCCTCGTTCCCTACAACAGCACAGGAGCTTCAAACTTTTTCTGCCCTCACTTACCAAATCATGCTGAGAAGTTTGGAATTTAACTGAGGACTTCAGTTTACAGTCTGGTTATGAAGCCACGTCTTTTCCCCATGCGGTCAAATACTGGAGATGTACGTTCCTTCCCCCATTAGGATTCAAATTGTGTAAATCTCGACCAAATACCACTACACTGATATGTGTTAGTTACCTTGACTATAAAGGTAAGTTAAGTCTCTCTCAGAAATGTAAGCTCCATGAACAAAATAGTACACAATTTGCTTGAACTTCCGTCATATCTTTCATGGCAGATTGGAGATTTGAACGAGATTATTTTGAGAAGGTCTTGATTCAATGCCTAGTAAGTCAGGAATTTCCTGTTACTTTTACCTCTTTGCAATGTCAAAATTTCTTTGTGTATGATAAAAATATCAAACTATATCATAATTGAGATATCACAATATAATTTTGTGTGGCCTACAAATGGAAGGGTGAATGATACCACATAATGAAACAAAGCAAGCAAGTAGCACCTACAGGAGGACCATGTTTGCTAAACGATTGTGACGCTCAAACCAAACTTCAAGTTTGGTGGCTTATTATTATTTTTTACTGGATAAGTAAACAGATGCAGCAGATGATAATGAACATTCTGCACAGAATTATCAATTTTTAAAAACTACAAAAACATACATGAGTTCCAATGAAAAAGCTAGTACATGCAAGTACCTGGAGTAGCAGATCGGCTTCGGTCCTGTGAAGGAACTCCAAGTTTGGCAGCTCCCCGCTGCGGTGGGCATGGGACAGACCAGCGACGAGGAGCAGTTGCATCCCCCTCTCCCCCAAGGTCGGCAGCTGCAGCCTCTGACCATCTGCGATGTGGCCACGGTGGCACTGGGGCATACATACGTGCCAGACTCTGCTGTAGTACACCGATGCCACAGTCAGGGTCATGGGCGGAGCTACAGCTGCATGTTGGCACAGAGCTCAAGAATTCGCTACACGAAGCACAGAACTGCTGCTGCAGCTTCACAAATGTCATGAGGCTGCCACAAACCACCTGTTCATCATAAATGAATAGTCTAATAAGTGACTGTACTAAGAGACTGAGACAGACACAAATGATAGGGTGAACAGGATACAGTGACTGGCCAACGAGTCATTTAGCACATGTGACATGATAATTAAGAGCACAGATGTTAACAACAGTGTGTTGATGGTCATACCGGAAGAGAAAAGTTATTATGTTGTTTCTAGCTGGCTGAACTTAAATACACCTGAAATGATTAGGAAAGTATTTTAAATAGCAGGTACAACAATTACAACTCTAATTACTACACTGAGGACCAAATTGAATGGCCTTCACAGATTTTAATAATATTAAATTACAATACCTCTAGCCACTACAGTCAATCATATGCATTCTAGCAGATGTAAATTCTGCTTCCATCTTATCTCCAACAGAGAATGATAATCCTTACCAGAAGCAATTCAGAAAACAAGTGGTGTACAGAGCAGTCATTTCCATGTTGCAAATGATAAAATTGGAAATTTGCCAGTCTCTCAAGGTTGTTTGTTAATACAGACAAATTATAAAGTGGGTGCATAGTAAACTAAATATCACTGTTCAAGAAATATCAACAGCTCACATTTTTCCTGTACATCATCAAATAGTTACATTTAAAGGATTTGTAGCTTTGCCTCTGAGGTTTCTGTGAATTATATAATACTTTTATTAAAGCCATAGAAACAAAAAGCACACAAAACATGTATAAATTTATTTATTTTAAACTTGTTGCCCTTAGTTAAAGAATTGTCTTTACAGGAAGCCTCTATCATAGAGTACAATTACATATACAAAAAATAAACTAATATATTTGCATAGTGGTGTTTGTTTCAGAACCTCGCTGAAGCTTTGAATTATCACATTTCTTCTAGCATTTAGCTTCTTGAGAAGATTAATTAATAATGTAATTAATATTATGTCACACATTTCCTTACTGAGCACACCACAAAACTACAAGAAAACAGTTAAAAAAACAGCATTTTTAAGATAAACTAAAATACACAAATACGCCATTGAAGTTTGTGGGCAACTGTTACCTGACTACTTTCGGTGCTATCTTGATTATTGACATCCTGCAAAGTCGTAGTAACCTGACTTTTTACTGCTGAAGTGGCAGCTGCAGTTGCCTTCACTAATTCTTCCCATGCAGAGTGACACTGGACTGCAATGGCATATGATGGAGAATTTGTGTCTCGTACCATGCCCCCAAGAGCCTCTGATAGTCTTGAACCAGCACTACAGAGGCCATTTAGCATCTATGCAATAAAAAAATTATACCTCTTACTCAAGTACACAGAAATTTCCAATAGTAACCTAATTCCCAAAGTCAGTGTCTACCATATTCTCTCTCTCTCTCTCTCTCTCTCTCTCTCTCTCTCTCTCTCTCTCACACACACACACACACACACACAGACAGAGAGAGAGAGAGAGAGAGAGAGAGAGAGAGAGAGAGAGAGAGAGACCGTGAAGTCATCCTGTTCAAAAGTTTGTACCATATAAATGGAGATCATTACATAGAAACAGATGAGACAGGCACTGTGTAACACAAATTAAAATATTTGATCTCTGAATTATGCTGGAGTCCATGCAAAACATTGTTATCAGGTAAAATAGCAGGAAGATTTCCTATTTCAATTTATAGCTGCCCCCTTATTAGGTGGAGGAAACTGCTGGTCATGGCCTTGTCTCAGAAATATCTCCAAGGAATACTAACAATACTCCATTAAAATTGTGGAATTGTATGATATCTAGCGGGTGAACCAGAACTCCATCGATGAGCTTTAAGAGGTGATAGTATGGGCCAAAACTAGAAAAAGTATTCAATAAATTTGGGCTCTAAAATGTAAACCTTAAGAGCTATGAGCACTTGTTTATTAGAAGAGATGTGTTTCACAGTAGTGAAGAGGGACAACTGCTAATAGCTCTTAACGTCTAGGATTTCAAGGCCCATATTTACAATTTTTTATCTTGTTTTGTTCCATACTACTACTACCACCTTTTAAAGTTTGTTGGTGAATTTCAGGTTCACCCTGTATATGACAAGCATTAAAAACTGGTTAGACCATTTGTCAGAATAAAAACCCATTCATAAATGGGCACAGAAGGATCAAACACCTTTATGTTAGGATTTAACACTGCAGTCAGGAAGTGGTACACAAATCCAAGGAACTACCCTGTTAAATGAAAGTGGTATTTTTCCAATTAAGCTGCAGTATGACCTCTTCTTTGTTACAACCCAAGTGAAAAAATGTCATCTTAATTTAATAAATTCATTGTTGTGGTGACCATTAGAACAACTATACTTTGCTGGAAATAAGCGTTAACTCAAATGTACACTTAAGCTTTTTAAGGCTTACTGTAAAATGATAAATTTTTATCCCCCCCCCCCCCCCCCCTTACATTTCCATCAAGCTGAAGATATTGACAAAGATTGAGGGTTGTCCAAAGGGCCGCTCATTCTCTCAAACAGAATGCAATATATATCTAACATGTGTCTGGATCTTCATTTAGTCTGGACACAAACTAATTCTTCTCAACGTGAAGAGATGAACTTGTGGTCTGTGATGCACAGTTGCTTGCATCCTTTAAATCTAGTATGGAGGAGACTACTTACTTTATAAGAAGTCCACTATTTTATTGCACTTTTGTTACAAGTGTGTGTGTGTGTGTGTGTGTGTGTGTGTGTGTGTGTGTGTAATGTTTCATGGGTAATAGTAAATATTTTATGGGGTGGTAATATTGACTAATTTGAATAAAACATTCCATGTAACATCTGCCTAATTTTTATTGGCTACAGATATACAGTTCTCAGAATGCAACTCAGACACATACTCCCAGAATGTCTTAAGCTAAAGCAAATGATTAAGTTCAAAGTAAGTTCTCATACACTCCACCTCTGACTTGAATGAACTCTCAAATTCTTTTGGCAACACCACTTGTAGCTCTTCTGATTTCATCTTGGCATTCTTCTATGAAGGCAACACAACTTATAATCCAAATTATCAACTCATCTCTTGTGTTTATTTTCACCTTCCAACTATCCCCACATGCAAAAATTTAAAGCAGTAAAGTCTGGGGACCTTGGTGACCACGAAACACAACCTTTTCTGCCAATCCCTTTGCAGTCCTGGAAAATTCACAGTATAAGTAACTCTTTATGAACTATGCATCATTTACTCTGTGTTTCAGTATTTTCATCAAAGTGTTATTAAATAACACTTGTGACCTAAATTGGGGACTACAAAAAAAATTCATAAGTTTACCATTGAAGTGTCATCTACTTTTCAAGCGCAATCTTCCAGGGAAACACTTTTTGAACATCTGGCTAACTTCATGTGTGTTTCACATCACATGCAGAATGTGACAAAAATTGACTAATACTTCTCTATGAGGAGCAGCATCAATTGCAACATATGAATACAGAACTAGTAAATTTGGCACCCATTCTGAACTGTTTTAGGGAGGAACTCTTTCACTTGACTCAAGTTATCAACCACACTGTCATGTTTGTCAGCACACTCAAGTCCAAATCAGAAGGCAAGGTCATCAATGAAGTACAGCACTTAGCACTGATAGCATATTTATTACAAACATCAATGTACTGCCAGAATAGAACAGAACTCTTGGATGGAGAGTGCTGCTACAAATTTCGAAAACCTTCCACAAACAATAAATACTGAATAACAAATAACTGCTAGTAGTCAGGTTTGAACTGGTGACCTGAGGCACAGCATCCACTGATGCTAACTGCTATGCCACAGTGAATACACCACAGCTCATGACACTGCTCTGTCTCTGGAGGACAACGACCCACTGTTTCAGAAGTTCTTGTTGGAGCCGACTACAGCACCTTGGATCTAGATCTCTTCAATGATTTTCTGTATGGCAGCACTGGTGGGCCCTAGTGTTCTGGTCGTGTTGTCACATCCCTTTCACCAAGCTGAGCGTTGGGTATGGGCTCCTTCCACCGAAGTTTCACTATTGCCGAGCAGGTGCTCAGTTTACTTGAGCTGTAAGTCCCCATTGTCGATTTGTGCCTAAGGACTGTAGAAGGGCAAGAGTGATGTGTCTACGTTTTTGTCTTCTTCACGTAAGAAGTCTTTCGACATGTGTTGACATCCACTTACTTTTTATTTAATGACCAGTATTACGAGCAGACAGATGGAGTGGCAATGGGTAGTCCGTTGTCTCCTGTGATCGCAAATTTGTTTATGGAAGACTTTGAGGAACGTGCACTGGAGTCGGCGCCTTTGAAACCCGCCTGTTTCTTTAGATACATTGACGATACCTTCGTTGTTTGGCCTCATGGTAGGGAGAATTTGAATGCCTTTCTAGAACATCTGAACTCGATCCACCCGAACATTCATTTTACGATGGAGGTGGAAGAGGATGGTTGCCTTCCCTTTCTTGACGTGTTGGTTAGGAGGAAGGATGATGGATCATTGGGACATGCAGTCTACAGGAAACGTATTCAACCGACTTGTACTTACAGGCTAATAGTTGTCACCTTCCGGCTCAGTGTGGAGGGGTATCTCATACCTTGGTACACAGGGCACGTCTTTTCTGACGCTGAGACTTTGCCAGCTGAGCTGTCCCATCTTGAAGCTACATTTCGTCAAAATGGTTATAGTGATAGACAGATTGAACGTGCATTGTGCTATAGACCAACTGTACATCGGGTGATTGATGATAGTTCTGAGTCAACACCTAAGTCAACTGCCTTTTTGTCTTACGTAGGAAACACGTCCAACAAGATCGGTCGTATTTTACGGAAACACGATGTGAAATGTGTTTTCCAACCTCCATCTAAAATAAGAGCACTTTTGAGTTCCGTTAAGGATGATCTTGGACTGCGTAAGGCGGGTGTATATCGTATTCCTTGTAGCTGCGGCATAGCATATATTGGTCAAACCATAAGGACTGTGGAGGACCGATTTACTGAGCATAAAAGGCACACATGATTACAGCAGCCAAGTAGATCTGCTATTGCCAAACATTGCTTGGATACTTCTCACCCCATGTTATATAATAACACCAAGATATTGGCATGCACGTCCAGCTATTGGGACAGTGTTATTATGGAGGCAGTTGAGATTAAATTGGCGAGCAAACTCGTTAACAGGGATGAAGGTTTCTGTTTAAACTCTGTTTGGAATCCAGCTCTCTCCCTTGTCAAGAAACAGAGGGACAGTCAATGCTACCTCACCTGTGAATTCGTAGTCTCACTATCGATAGCTCTGACTTTGGTCATCTTTGGTGGCACTAGTGTTCAGAGTGTGTGTGTGTGTGTGTGTGTGTGTGTGTGTGTGTGTGTGTGTGTGTTTTATCTTTCCTGCTTCAGTCCGAGAACTGAGGTTTTAAATTTGCATGTACGTCGCCTGTCCATTGCAGTTTGCCTTGAAAATGGTGGGGTGTTCTCCCGCCAAAATATCGGCGGTCGCTGAAAGTGTTATCTGGATGAATTCCCAGAAGTTACTTGAAAGTGAATCCATTGTTGTTTCAGCCTCACAACCATGGTGCAGAAAAAAACTGTGTGAATCCTGTGTCTTGCTTTGCTGTGTTGTATACTCATGTCACAATGGGCGGTATTGTATCCCACTCTCTGTTTAAGGCCATTGTACATCAAGAGCATATTTGTCAATGTTTTATTAAAGCATTCTGTGAGGTCATTCAGCTATGTGGTAGGCAGTTGTAATCCTGTGGTTGATGTCACAACATGAAATTACCTGACAGTAGTGTCAACTAGAAAACTTTGCCACTATCAAAGATCATCAGAAGGCCTGCCCAGTGATTCAAAATTATGTCTTCTACAAGGAAATTTCCAGAGCTTCAGCACTTGGTACAGCTTTGGTGACACTGATACCTGCATCTGCCACCAGTTCTGTTCCACTGGCTCATAGTTCTTCTCAAGCAATGTTCCATTTATTTACTGGAATTCTCCTTTGGTCAGTTCCTCATTCTTGAAGGTTACTACAGATTTCATTAGTGTTGCTCTTCCCTTTGGTCAGCAGTAACATCATTTACCATAGCAACAACAGATTTCATACACACTGCTGTATTCTGCTAAAGGCAGTCAGCACCCTTGTGTTTGTATTTGATTTTGTATACCACTGTGATGTTCACCTGACACCTCACTGCTATCTCGCCAGTTGACCCAACATATCTTTCAGACAAGTCAGCCACCACAGACAATGGGGGTCTGTCACAATCATGAATGGTTTGTCAAAGAAATATGGCCAGAACTCATAGAAGGCTGGAAGCATAACATATCGTATTTTCAGAACTTTCCTAATTCGTACTAGAAATACAACTATCTCACAACCGCTATCATCGATATTAAGTTCTGTCTCAGCATTCTTGTCATACACTGCTAAGACTAGAGAAGGTATTAGGGCCCCCTTAAGGACACAGAGCTACCTTTTTGGCACATCATTTCAGGAAAATTTGGTGACTCCATGTAGTAGTTCTTGCTAGGGACGTGTATTATTACAGAAGTCCTTTATGAACGTAGTAAGAGTACATTTCGAGAAAACTTCCCACATCATAAATCTGCCAATTAGCAAAAACACAGGATAAATTTCAGATGTTGAAGCAGGTTATTCACCATATTTTGAGGTTGGATCGAACTTTACCTACTCCAAGCTGCATAACCTTGAGCTCACAGAAACCATTAAGTGTTATGAAGGCAGGCAGTATTTTCCCAGTCAGATTCATCGACTTTGATTTGCCATCTGCCTGTCTGAATGTTCGTAGTTGAGAAATATTTTGCTTCTTTCCAGTGGTCTAGGATGTCATCAGTGAGTGGCAATTAGCAGACATATTTTTTCATGATTTTGTTTAGAAATTGGTAGTTGATGCAGAAATGCCATGTACCATGTTCCTCCTTCAAAAGGTCCACCGGAGGGGACCAAGGATTCTCTGAAAGCTCAATGATATCTTGCAGAATCTTCTCCACTTCTTCCCTGTCCACCCATTGTCCAGCTCGCTACACCCTACATGAGTGCTGGTTAATTGATGAATGATCCCCAGGGTTGATACATTGTTTTATGATGGGCCATTTAGTCTGTCTTTTCTCCACTCCAGATTTAAAAGCATCTGGAAATTGGTACAGAACAGCTAACACTCACTGACGTCCTTACTGGACTGGCTCGGCTGCCCTTACGCACATACCTTTATATGCTTTTATGTTGATACTACGAGGGAACGAGGGAAAGGCAAGGGTAGAAAGAAAGGCAGTGTTGGCAGGAGGGCAGGGCAGGAGGCTAAGAAGGGAAGTTAATGTTCAGAGAGAGAGAGAGAGAGAGAGAGAGAGAGAGAGAGAGAGGGGGGGGGGGGGGGGAGGCAGAGGGGGAGGAAGGGGGATGGAGGGAGGGAGAGGGAGGAAATGGAGGGAGGAAAGAGACATGAATTGCTTCTTTGATTTAAACTCAAATTAATGTTCATATGTTGACCAGAAGTCACAGTCCTAATCATCAGTTATTATGAGTCCATTTTATATCAGTATTTACATATTACCAACAATACTAAGATTGTTATTGTTTGTTTTGATTTTTTTTTGTTTTGTTTTTGTTTTAGGGCACAAAAACAACTAGGATCATATGCGCCCATGTCAAAATTATAGAACACGAAGACAAAGAGAGGCATTCAAAACAACTATATGTCAGTCCCAATGGACAGAAGAGAAGATAGCTAAAAACAGGGACATGGAGAAAGGTCTATAAAATACGCCGTAGAGAAACGGAGGTCCAGAAGTAAAAATTAAAAGGCCTTCATCAGATTGCTATGACAAATAAAAAGTAAAATGCGGTCGACAGCTCACCCATTAATTGCTAAAACGAACAATAACTCAAGACAGCAAACACAAACGGGAACGTAAGCAGTTAAAAAAAGGCATTCCATCAGGAAATGGCAGAAAGTCAAAAGTTGAGCACAATGAGTGGTGGGAGAGCACCACTTAACAAATGGTAATGGCTAAAAACACAGTGCCCGATATGCATCTAGTTAAAATGATCTCCTCATGGCAAGAGGGCCCACAGGAGGTTGTCCTGGACACTGGGAGAGGCTTAATAACCCAGAGCTTGTTCCCATGAGGGAAGGATGAGTGGTGTTGCCAAAGTGACACCACCTGCTGACAGATGGCAACACAGAGGTCACTGGAGGGAAGATTAGAACTAGCGGGCTGAGGTACAAGGACTGCAGCCTTGGCAGCAGCGTCAGCAGCGTCGTTTCCTGTCAGAGCTACATGACCAGGAACCCACAAAATTTAACAGTGACTTCATCAAGAGTGAGAAGTGGCAGCTTTCCTGCACCTGTTGCACTAAGGGACAGATGGCATACAGCACACAGAGGCTTTGAAGGGCACTGAGATAGTCTGAGCAGATGACACAATTGAAAAGCCTGTGTTGCCGGATGTACTGCAGGGTCTGATACAGGGCGGAAAGCTCTGCTGTCAATACTGAGCAGTGTTCTGAAAGCCAATACCGAAAAACGTCTGTGCCAATGACAAAGACACACCCGACACTATGGTCAGTCTGAGAGCCATCAGTGTACACAAAGATACTATCGTGAAGTTTCATGCGAAGGTCATGGAACTGAAGGCGATAGAGTGAGGCTGGAGAAGTGCCCTTAGGAAGCAAATGAAGGCCAAGGTGAAAATAGGCTGCTGCATGAAGCCAAGTTGGTGAAGGGTTCCCACCCATTGGGAAAATTGCAGGTAGCGTGAAGTTAAGCTGCAGGAGCAAGAGCTGACAGGAGGTAACAGAGAAGACGGACGCACACCATACTGGTGATCTAGGGAGTCATCGAAGAAGGATGCAAAGAATAGGTGGCCATGCATGGCAGACAAATGGCATACGTATCTGCAGAGGAGAAAGTCGCAATGGTGGGGCAGCAGCTGTTCAGCAACTTCTGCATACAGAATCTCAACCAGGCTAGTGTATAAGGTGCCAGTAGCCCAACGGATGCAACAATAGTGGAAAGTATTGAGACGGCATAAGAGGGATCGACGTGCAAATGAATGAATGAAACGCCCATGATATAATTTTGAATGGATGAGGGACCAGTACAAATGGAGGAGGGTGATTCGATCTACACCCCAGCAAGTACCATTGAGGACATGTAGGACACCGAGAGACCGCATACAGTGGGCCTCCAGGTAAGACATGTGGGAGGACCAAGAAAGTTTCCTATTGAGCATGAGCCCCAGGAATTTCGTATCTTCAACGAACAGAAGAGCAGCAGACAAGTCGTAAATGTGGTGGGAAAACCAATTGTGCCGCCAGAAATTCATACAAATGGTATTGTCAATGGAAAAATAAAAGCCATTGTTGATGCTTCATGATTAAAGGCGAACGAGACATCGTTGAAGATGCCACTCAATGAGACACATATGTGGAGAACTGCAATAGATGGCAAAATCATCAATGATAAGGGAGCCGGAGATGCCCGGCACGAGACAGGCCATTATAGGGTTAATGGCGATAGCAAAGACTACGATGCTTAGGATGGTATTCTGAGGCACACCGTTTTCCTGGATAAAGGTGTCCAACAAGGCAGAACCCACACATACCTTGAAAACTTGGTCTTTTAAAAATTCCTGATGGAAAGGGGCAGGCGACCATGGAAGTCCCATGTGTAGAGAGTATGGAGTATACCAGTCCTCCAGCAGGTGTTGTAGACTTTTGAAAAACACAGCCACAGTCTCAGATTTCTGCAGAAAACCGTTCATGACATGGGTGAACAAAGTGACAAGATGGTCAACTACAGCACGGCATGCTCGATATCCACACAGTGCTGTGGTTAGTAAAATGCAAGACACGAGCCACCATACCAGCCGGGCATGAATCATATGTTTCACCACCTTGCAAACAAAGCTGGTGAGATAAATGAGGCGGTAGCTAGAAGGAAGGTGTTTGTCCTTACCGGGCTTAGGTATGGGTATGACTGTTACTTCATGCCAACATCTGGGAAACATGCCCTCTGCCCAGATGTGGTTGTGCGTGTAAGCAGAAAGTGCTTGCCCATAAGAGAAAGGTGCTGCAATATCTGAATGTGAACAGCATCTGGCACTGGGGTGGAGGATCTGGATGAAGTGAGAGTATGATCTAGTTCCCTCATAGTAAAGGCGGCATTTTAGCACTCACGATTCTAAGACAAGAGTATCGCCCGAGTCTTCTCCACTCATTTCTGATGGAGGAAGACAGGGTGATAATGGGAGGAGATTGAAATCTCTGCAAAATGGTGGCCCAAGGTGTTGGAAATTGCAATAGGGTCCACTATGGCATTGTGTGCTACTGTCAGGTGTAGGTCCCGTGTGTCTAGCACGCAGGAACTTTGGTTGCAAGCCCTGAACTGTCCTCCTCCTAACCAACACATTGCCATCACTGGCATCGAGGCAGAATCAGCTTTCACCAAAAAACACACCAGACCTCCACCATGCCCTGCAATGAGCTCTTGCTTGATATCACTGAAGTCGGAAATGGTGGTGGTTTAGGGTCAGCCCTATTACACAACCTCACTCTAACTCAGTCACATGTTGATAATGGTATCTTAGTTGTCTTAAAGGCATTCTTGACTAACATCACTTCAACATGTCCAATCTCAAAGGTAACCAATGTTCATAACCATTATTGTGTATTTAAAGCATACCTGATTTGCATCCTCATAGTGGTGCTACTAGTGCCACTCTTATGAGACTGACATGAAATCTGAATAGGCATCATGTTTCAAATGTAGAAACACGCCTACCAACTTTTGTTTATGTCACACAACTCCTTCTGGATGTTGTGATTTTTTTGTCCATCAATGTACTCTAATGGCATGTAATTATTTCATTCACATGCTTCACTGAAAATATTTTTCTGCTTCTCATGTGTAATGTCAGAAATTCATTTCTCTACTATTTTAACAATAGAAACACATTTGTCTTGCCTTTTACAGTATCCGAATGCAAAAATGCAGCAGTTACTGGTATAAGTTTGTCCTACCATATAATGGTCTAAAAGTCATGGCCTAGGCATGTGTTTCTCAGTCATCCCTGAAGTTTAGGGAACCTATTAATTCAAGTATAACGTTTAAATTTTAGGCAAAACAGTGGCATAACTTTTCTCACACATAAAAGCTCTGAAATAAAGAATGCAAGTATCTGAAATGATTTTTTTTAACATATAATAAGTATACGAAACCCCAAAAATTATAGAACTGTACACAATCTCTACCTTCAACAATTAAAAATGGGAGAACCATTTATGTTCTCCAATTAGAACCTCTAAACATTGTGGCACAGAATCAAAGAGAGGCTATATACTGTTGTGGCATCAGGTTCAGGTAGGTGGCCATAACCAGCCAAGGGCTACACAACAAACCAGCCACCTACATAATCACAATTCTGCAGCTGGGTGCTGCAACAATGCTGGCATAGCATTCTGCAGTATGGTAGATCATACTTAAACATGCCATAGCAAAAGGCTATGTTTCCACAGCTGGCTACGTGAAGGGAGCCTGATGGTTGCCACAAAACTCCCAGCCAGAGGATGTATACAGGGTGAATCACCTAAAACTTGCACCGCAAATATTACAGAAACGGAAAGAGCAATTGATGTGCAGTTTTCACAGAATGGACTGGTGGTCAGGGGCTCACACTGTTAGCCAATAAACAGTTTGTAATGAAACTCAAAGTGTATTTTTTGTGCAAACATACACTTTTTAAATGGAACAATGCCTATTGACATTAACAAATTAAAAATAGAGTAAATCAGAATGACGGTGGTGTTTGTTGCAGGAGTCTAGTGCAAGTCATTTATGAGATATTGTACTCCGAAAAGTTCCCACACTGACACTTGTCTGTGCCATTCTACATCTACATATACATATACATACACATAGGCATTCCACAACCCACCATACTGTGCATGGCGGAGGGTACCCTGCACCACTACTTGTCATTTCTTTCCCTATTCCCCTCGCAAATAGAGTGAGGGAGAAACAACTGTCTACATGTTTCCACATGAGCCCTAACGTCTTTTATCTTATCTTCGTGGTCCTTACGTACAATGTATATTGGCAGCAGTAGACTCATGAGGCAGTCAGCTTCAAATGCCGGTTCTCTAAATTTTCTCAACAGTGTTTCTCAAAAAGAACGTTGAGTTCCCTCCAGGGATTCTCATTTGAGTTCCTGAAGCACCTCCATAACACTTATGTAGTGTTCAAATCTACTGCTAACAAATCTAGCAGCCCACCTCTTAATTGCTTTGATGTCTTCCTTCAATCCGACCTGGTGCCAATCCCAAACACACAAGCTGTACTTAAGAATAGGTCACCCAAGTATCCTATACATGATCTCCTTTGCAGGTGAAACACACTTTCCCAAAATTCTCCCAATAAATTGAAGTCAACCATTCGCCTTCCCTACCACAGTTCTCATAGGCTCGTTCCATTTCATATCACTTTGCAATGTTACGCCCACATATTTAAACGACTTGACTGTGTCAAGCAGAACACTAGTAATATGTATCCAAACATTACAGGTTTGTTCTTCCTACTCATCTGCATTAACTTACACTTTTCTACATTTAGAGCTAGCTGCCATTCATCATACCAACTAACATTTTGTCTAAGTTGTCTTTCATCTTCTTATAGTCACTCAACTTCGACACCTTACCATATACCACAGCATCATCATCATCAAACAACCACAGATTGCTGCCCGTACTATCCACCAAATTATTTATATATATAGAGTGCAACAGTTGTCCTATCACACTTCCCTGAGGCACTCCTGACAATACCCTTGTCTCTGATGAACACTTACTGTCGAGGACCACATATTGGCTTCTATTATTTAGGTTCTATTATTTAAGATGTCTTCATGCCACTCACATATCTGTGAGCTTTTCCATTTGCTCATACCTTTGTTTACAGCCTGTGATGGGTCACCAAGTCAAATGCTTTTCGGAAATCTAGAAATATGGGATCAGCCTGTCGCCCTTCATCCACAGTTTGTAATATATCATGTGGGAAAAGGGCAAGCTGAGTTTCGCACAAGCGATGCTTTCTAAAACCATGCCAATTTGTGGGCATAAGCTTCTCAGTCTCAAGAACGTTTAATATATTCAAACTGAGAATATGTTCGAGGATTCTGCAGCAAATTGAAGTTAGGGATATTGTTCTGTAATTTTTTGAGTCAGTTCTTTCATCAACCTACCATTCAACCTGTATAGGTACATTGTGTTATGTTTGCTTACAGTGTGCTTCTGTGTTCCTTGAGTGCATTACAACTTGCTAGTCACTTAGTGCATGACAGTCCAAGAAGTAGGTCGTGAGTGGACAATGGGACTTACCAATGTACAACAAGCCGATATGCTCATGGTGTACAGAGAGTGTAGGAAGAATGCAGTTTGTTCTTGTATGGTGTATTTGGCAAAATATCCCAATAGACACCAACCATCTCAGCAATTATTTGTCAACCTCTCTAACGTGTTACAAGAATGTGGTAGTGTAACACCTAGACAACATGACAGAAGAAAGCGACTGACAACAAGAGAGGAGAAATTAATGTTCTTGCTGCTGTTGCAGTTGATCCGCACATCAGTTACTGTGCAACTGCACAAGGACGGGGCATGGGTCAGGCAAGTGTCCTACACATTCTCCATCAATTTATGTTCCATCCCTATCATATCTCCCCATCAAGAACTGCATGCAAACAATTATGAGAAGAAAGTTAACTCCTGTACATTTGCATTAAGTCAGGATTCTAGAGATGTATCATATATCTTGTTTAGTGACAAAACACTGAACATGCACTACTGGTCTGTTGACAATCCCCGCTGGCTTCGTCAGATGAAACATCAGTGTCCATGGAGTGTAAATGTATGGTGTGGGGTGGTGAACCATTAGCTCACAGGCCTGCTTTTCACAGACGGAACAATGTATGCACACAATCATAGCCTCCTAGCAGGCCACCTTTCACGGATGCCAGAAGGCATTCCTTTACAGACTAGGAGAAACCTGTGGTACCAACATGATGGTTGGCCAGTCCGCAGATTCGACACCTGTAGTCTTTTTTTCTGTGGGGAAAGCTGAAAGATTCTGTCTACAAGGACATATCAACTACACCAGGTGACATGCTATGACATATTACTACAGCCTGCTCGGACATATCTGCTGGAAAGCTAGCACTTGTGCAACAATTGTTCCATACCAGACTGGATCTGTTTATTGCCGCTGCCAGTGGTCATTTTGAACACAGCCTGTGATGGTCAGTTGTCTCATTACCGGTCTGAATACAAACAACTAGTGTATGTACTTGTATTTTTGTCAGTGTACGCTATCACAGTTATTGTACAAGTGTCTGTGTGGGAACTTTTCAAAATACGATATCTCGTAAATGATTTGCACTAGAGTCCGACAACAAACACCATTGACATTCCAATTTACCCTACCTGAGTTTGTTGATGTCAACAGGCATTTTTCCATTTAAAAAATGTATGTTAGCACAAAAAATACACTTCCTAAATATTATTACAAGCTCTTGATTGGCTAACAATACAAGCCGCTGACCACCAATCCATTCTGTGAAAACTGCACATCAATAGCACTTTCCAGTTCCGCAATATCTGCAGTGCAAGTATTATGTGATTCACCATGAATATGGCCCCAGTGCCGCTGTTAGCAGCATTTCTGTCAGCACTGTGCGTTCATTCAACACAAACTCCGCATCACAGTGCAGATGCGTAGCTACACAGCTACAGCCTCATCGAGCAGTGCCATCAACTAGTCAAAGCTCCTTAACTATGAGTCATCAGCAAACCCCTGATAATTACGAGCTTCGAACTAGATCCACAAAGGCAAAGTCACTCATTACATGTTATCGCCTGATCCTCCTGCCAGTCTCCGATAGCCCTCGGTTCAACTCTGCCAGCCGACTTTGGCTATGGGCAGTTTACACCAGTCCATCTGTCTATACTTGCTTGCTGTGGAGCATACACACAACTTGCATCAGCAAGCAACTGCCATCACCAGCTGCTGTCGTGCTGTCACAGTATTCCGTTGCCTCAGTGTACTCACCCACTGCTCACTATACAGGACCAGCTCTAGGGGCGCAGTAACTGACCTGCTATATGAAAACACCAATTAATAAAGAATGATATTTTTAACTAAGTATCCTGGACTCTGCACTTGCCACAGAATTGGAGATCCCATCTCACAGCTCACTGCACATGCCACTTTGGAGGCAGAAGTTGCCATTCTGCTCACAGTACTGTCAGCATAGCAGTCATAGCACAATGTGATCAATATATTTTAATGTCAGAAGAACCAGTACCTATGAGTGACATCACAGAGCAATGCATTCCAACACAGTGAGTCACAATTAACTGCTTTGTGTGTGATATGATTAAGCAAGCAGTGTCCACTCAACCAAATAGGTGATTTGGACATTACACCAGAGAATGTAGGGAATGCCCATACTTAGCACTCAGTTGTAGGAATCTGGTGTATTCAGTGGTACAAAATTCAGTTATGATTTTGACATTGGTTCCTTTCCTATGGTATTTTTCCTTTTAATGTGGACACAGGCTTTGAAATGGGAAAACTAGAGGCTGAGAAGGTACAAATGTAGGCAAACAATATGGAACTGTGCAAGCAGTTGGACGTATTGAGAGAGGATAAGAGGGACCACTCCTCATCCAGTATGTCCGTACCCATCCCAGACACTAGTACCAGTACCATAGACACTCCATTTTCAGGGAAGGCAGGAGAGGACATGTCAGCATATCGTGAGGTGTTAAGAAATGCAACATCATTTCAGTTTCTGTGAGCAGGCTGGGAGCAGTGACGGAGAAGAAAAAATGTTTATCAAAAACATGTGGAGCATACTGAAAACTTTGCAGACAGGATCAGAAAGCTAAATATCAACAAATACAAGTTTGACGGACATGACAATATTAACAGGGTCCTCCAGTGAGAGGCAAAACAGAGAGTACTGGACACATTTTTTCAAGGATTGCCAGCCAATGTGTCAAGAAAAGTACAGGAAGAGTTCTCTAAGAACTTAACTGATGCCATAGTGACTGCAATGGCATTAAAAGAGAGAGATGCAGTGATAGAAAAGGAATTTGCACCATCGATGTTAAATGTTACAGGTGTGGACAAACAGATCAAATATGGCAAGAACTCTATGAACTGCATTGTAAGAAATGTATCAAAGAGGTCATCTGGAATGGGATTGCAGGCAGAATCCTAACAGGGCATGAGACTAGTAACTTCCCATTAAATTAGAAAGAGGCCTCTGAAGCCATTGTGCAGTGATCCCACTGAATATAAGCACAGGCACAACATGCAGTGGCAGAATTTTGCCGAGATGGCTTAATGGATTGACAAAAGCATAAGTTTTTATTGGACATGGATTCAAACGTGCCCATGGCAAGCTAAAATGTAGGTTAAGTGGAGAGGGTGGAAATGACAAGCATTCACTGGGCTCAGCATGGTTGGGTTTTAAAGTTGGTGCAAAAAATTCACAAGTTTTTGTGGAAGTATTACCTCACAGGGGCACTTGTTACTGTGCTATCTTACTGTTAGATTTCTTGCTTAAACATAACACTAAAGTCAAGTTAGAGTAGTGCAAAGAATGTCTGTATGGTACATAATTCCGTTTAGCTTCTACTGCCAAGAATACCAAACAGCCTCAAGGCACACAATGGATGTGGGTAGGAGGTCACCTAAACATCATCATAAACGGTCTCTTAGTATTGGCTCACAAGACAAAATGCCACAAGGTACAGGAAAACTACTATGGGTGAGCACAGGAACTAGTTTCCTGGTAATCATATAGTGTGTAGCAGAGCTGCAGAAGGAAAATGGGGACTTAGATAAAGCATGCCGTTTCTTACACAGAAGTATTGTGTGTATACAGGAGTTAGGAAGTTAGCTGGTAGTGCCCTTCAAAATAGATAATTCTGGGACCGTGGGATTGATGGTCGCCAATTTGGAGATTTTTCAAGAAGATGAATTAAACTGAGTAAAATCGGACCATGAGCTTAAGGGGCTCCGGAACGCCCTATACTTCCAATGTTAAAATAACGCTTATAAATTACATCTTTCCTCACAAAGTATTTGAGGTAGGAAGTTGAACTTTTTACAGATTATTTGTTGGAATATGGGCTACAACTTAACACAGGGATTTTACAAAATTTTAGTTCAGTTATTAAAGAGGATTTTTTTTCAATTGTAATGAAAATTCACAACATTTTTTTGCAATTTTTTATTTATATATTCAAAAATATACAGTTTTTTTGGAAAAAGGCTGTGTTAAATTATGCAGAAGGTACTGTGTAACATTTACTGAAAGTTTGAAACAAATATGTTTGGAAGATCCTTAGAAAACATGTAATTAGTATGAGAAAATAAAAGTTTTGGGAATCGAGCGACAAAGATTGGATTAACTTTTTAGTGCATTCCAGGTCCATAGGATGGATTATCTTCATCCTCTGCAAACTCCTCCTCCACCTTCCTCTTGTTCCTCCTCCTGTTTACTCTTGCTTGTATTTCTAGACTCTTTACAGCCCTGTCTGCAGCCCGAAGGCGTTCCTTGTCTAAAGGAAGCATCGCTCGTACCATGTTAGAACCTATCTTCATTCCCATATTTCTAAATACCTTGCACCTTACAATGTTGCCATCATTGAAAGTCGCAACAGCATCATACACACCAAAGTGAAGTGTTTCTATTCCAACAAATACAGTCTTGGGGATTCTCGAGCATATAACACGATTTACACTTTCATTGGCGTTTTGAGTTTTTCCGTGAATACACTTTTTCAACAGTATCAGGTGCTGCTAAGTCTCTGAAAATAGGTTTTATCACCTCCATTATTGCATGAGGCAGACTATGCTTATGAGTGTACACTTCACCAGTTAGCAATCCTTTGTTATATTTACACCAACTGTCTTCTTCTTTGGGACACAAGCTACGTTGTGGATTTTCATCGTCTTTATTGTTTACAGTAATAACACATACCTTAGGCTTTCCAACATTTCTCCTTTTCTTAAAAGCCTTCAGAGGATTTCTAATAACTTTACTTTTACTCATTATTATACTTCAACAAAACAGAGACTCAAGAAACAGAATTAATTACGAATATTTTCGAGATAACGACAGAGTAGATAAACATGAAACAATCGACAGTCACACCAGCGATATATATTGAACCATCACAGGTTAGCCACAACACATACTTTATCTCACATCACTAAAATGTACCTGATGAACACGGACGTTAATAATAACACCATTTGACAGCAGTTTAACAGCGCCACAGTGGGTCACGCCCATGCAGAACACATTTCAAAAAAAATTTAAAAATAGTTGTAGTCTTCGGAATTGAATAAATTATATATCTATTAAAAGGTAATAGTCTGCAGATTCAGAAAACGCAAAAAAGTAAAAATTGAACTTTCATGATTTTGAGCCTTTCCGGAGCCCCTTAAGCAACTAGCCAGTTTAACTGCATTATAAGAGAAGATAGTTCACTTGGAAGGAGCAGACAAAACAGTGATGGAGCATTTGTTGTTGGAATGCAAGGAACTGTTTAATTTTTGTAAGTCTTTGCCAGTGATCCCATTGAGACAGCATAGATTCCCACCTGGTAACAAATTATTTAACCAACATTTAGAAGTGGGTATTACTGCGGAAAGAACTAGTCCCCGGGTAGCACCAGTAATGATCACCTGAAAGAAAGGTGCACTTCGGGTGAAGCCATATCATTTTTGTTGTGACTATCAGTACCTTGACAAGCAATGGTAAAAGGTGCTTATCCAATTACTAATATAACTAAAAGTCTGGATAATGCTATGTTCAGATGATGGAACTCTGACACGTTTTCAAATTGTGCATTTAGACATTTAACATTCAACTTACAACTGATCACTTGAGCATAGGATGATGTGGATTAACATAAAAAGCCTCTAGATGCAGACCAATGTGTAACAACACACAGTTACACAGATACGTAGTGTCATTGTGCTGTTCATTTGACCACATATTTCCATTATGGGCAGATGTATTATGCATGCATTTCTGTTACTTTTGTTTATTGGACATTTCAAATGTCACAATAAGTGAAAAATGAAGTGAGAACAATGACATCAAGCTACTAATTGACAAAGTAGAAACACAGTCAGCAATTTCAATTGTTGTTGTTATGGTCTTCAGTCCTGAGACTGGTTTGATGCAGCTCTCCATGCTACTCTATCCTGTGCAAGCTGCTTCATCTCCCAGTACTTACTGCAGCCTACATCCTTCTGAATCTGCTTAGTGTATTCATCTCTTGGTCTCCCTCTTCGATTTTTACCCTCCACACTGCCCTACAATACTAAATTGGTGATCCCTCGATGTCTCAGAACATGTCCTACCAACCAATCCCTTCTTCTTGTCAAGTTGTGCCACAAGCTCCTCTTCTCCCCAATTCTATTCAATACTTCCTCATTAGTTATGTGATCTACCCATCTCATCTTCAGCATTCTTCTGTAGCACCACATTTCGAAAGCTTCTATTCTCTTCTTGTCTAAACTATTTATCGTCCACGTTTCACTTCCATACATGACTACACTCCACACACATACTTTCAGAAACGACTTCCTTACATTTAGATCTATACTCGATGTTAACAAATTTTTCTTCTTCAGAAACGCTTTCCTTGCCATTGTCAGTCCACATTTTATATCCTCTCTACTTCGACCATCATCAGTTATTTTGCTCCCCAAACAGCAACACTCCTTTACTACTTTAAGTGTCTCATTTTCTAATCTAATTCCCTCAGCATCACCCGACTTAATTCGACTACATTGCATTATCCTCATTTTGCTTTTGTTGATGTTCATCTTATACCCTGTTTTCAAGACACTGTCCATTCCGTTCAACTGCTCTTCCAAGTCCTTTGCTATCTCTGACAGAATTACAATGTCATCGGCGAACCTCAAAGTTTTTATTTCTTCTCCATGGATTTTAATGCCTACTCCAAATTTTTCTTTTGTTTCCTTTACTGCTTGCTCAATATACAGATTGAATAACATCGGGGAGAGGCTACTACCCTGTCTCACTCCCTTCCCAACCACTGCTTCCCTTTCATACCCCTCGACTCTTATAACTGCCATCTGGTTTCTGTACAAATTGTAAATAGCCTTTTGCTCCCTGTATTTTACCCCTGCCACCTTCAGAATTTGAAAGAGAGTATTCCAATCAACATTGTCAAAAGCTTTCTCTAAGTCTACAAATGCTAGAAACATAGGTTTGCCTTTCCTTAATCTTTCTTGTAAGATAAGTCATTGGGCCAGTATTGCCTCACGTGTTCCAACATTTCTACGGAATCCAAACTGATCTTCCTCGAGGTTGGCTTCTATCAGTTTTTCCATTTGTATGTAAAGAATTCGCAGTTGTGACTTATTAAACTGTTAGTTCGGTAATTTTCACATCTGTCAACACTTGCTTTCTTTGGGATTGGAATTATTATATTCTTCTTGAAGTCTGAGGGAATTTCGCCTGTCTCATACCTCTTGGTCACCAGATGGTAGAGTTTTGTCAGGACTGGCTCTCCCAAGGCCGTCAGTAGTTCTAATGGAATGTTGTCTACTCCTGGGTCCTTGTTTTGACTCAGGTCTTTCAGTGCTCTGTCAAACTCTTCACGCAGTATCATATCTCCCATTTCATCTTCATCTACATCCTCTTCCATTTCCATAATATTGTCCTCAAATACATCGCCCTTGTATAGACCCTTTATATACTCCTTCCACCTTTCTGCTTTCGCTTCTTTGCTTAGAACTGGGTTTCCATCTGAGCTCTTGCAAGTGGTTCTCTTTTCTCCAAAGGTCTCTTTAATTTTCCTGTAGGCAGTATCTATCTTACCCCTAGTGAGATAAGCCTCTACATCCTTACATTTGTCCTCTAGCATCAGAATCATATCAAAACAAAATTCTGAGGCAATGAGCTAGGGAAGAATTGATTTTGATCTTCTCTGAGGGAACAAATGCAAGGAAAAAATACAAGAAAGAAAATATTTATTGGTAACAAGTACAGTTTTGTTCATATTGTATACAGTCTGCATATTAAAATCGATCTTCATTAACGAAATATGTGGCAAATTAGCCAGAATGTTATCCATTGATAAAATGGGTTGTCCATTGTGAGTAGCATTTACACTTGTGAGATTTCCTTCGAAGATGTCTTCGTGTTTAAATCCATCTCTCATTCCAAAATAGTTGTCAAGTACTGCAATTGCTTTTACAATGTGTTCGGGGCAATCTACACTGATATCTAATGGGCATTGTAGTATTATCCATTTATCACACACTATACTGAAAGCACACTCAACATAACTACATGCTAAAGTTAGCTGATAGTTAAATAATAGGTAATTCATAAGTCATCTGCTTTATGCCGTAGTCTCATTAACTTTTCCATCAGCACCTACTATCATAGGTCATTCATAAGTCATCTGCTTTATGCCGTAGTCTCATTAACTTTTCCATCAGCACCTACTATCATGCAAGGAAGTGCCACTTCATGCTTTTCTATAAGGAGCTTTTTTTTCAGTATGTCCTAAGATTTTCATGGGATTTTTTCATATAGAATCGAATCACTGAAAATTCCCGAGTCGCTGTCTTTTTCGTAAGTGTGAATGCCTACCCAGCTAAAGTAACAAAGTCCCCTTCCACCGACAAGATTAGAGAAACAAAAATGTTTATATGAATTAGAAGAAGAATGTTCTGCATTTTGCATTCTGAAATGTTTACCATTGAGAGATATGATGCAACGAAGAGGAAACATTGTGTCCTGTTGAAATCCTTGATATATTTTAATGCATTTTTCTTCATCTAGTGTTAGCATCACAATCACTTTTAATTCCATCCAGATAACTATGCATACTTGGCGAATTATCCCATGTACAAGTGATTTCATAATTTTTTTGTGAATAGTGTAACTCTGCCCCTGAACAACTGCTTGATAAATATCTGAAATGAAACAGACTCTGAGAAACTGCAGTGACTAACATGCCTTACTGCTTATCATCTGAGCGCTCTTGAAATTTGATCGCACGTTAGCATGCCCAGGGAAATGCACATATTTTTTACACTATGGATCTGCGGAGTAGTTATCAGCAGTTACAGGTAGCACCAGAGGATAGGTCAAAGTCGATCAAACGCTATTGAGTCAGGAAGTGGATGGGCATAACATTCGGCTGCACATGCCTCACAACAACTGAATAGAGCAGTAAAGAACTACTTTATAATGGAGAAAAAGATGCTGGGTTTCACTTATCGCATAACTTATTTTCCATGTTTATATATAGCGGAGGAAGTTTAAAGTCATACTGGATCATGCAGTGATATAATGCCTATCAGGCTTGAAATATTCATTGAGCAGGTTAATGTGTTTGGTATTTTGTTGACATGACAAGTCACATGGATATGTGATGACTTGAGTTGGAAAGTTTGTGCAACGCAATGATTAGGTTACACTTGCAACGCAATGATTAGGTTACACTAATGCAGAGTGGCAGAGAATGCAAGTTGCTGATGAAGATATCAAACTATTTACAACAATAACTAAAGTTCACTGTGAATGGTGGAATGCTACGTATACAAACAAAATTCAGACCTCATATTGTTGTAATGTTAAATGAAGTATTACAGCAAGCACATGATCACACGTTAGCAGGGCATTGCAGCAGTGAAACAAAATGATGTGTAGTCTAAAGATATTGGTGGAGAACACATAAGCAGGAGTAGAGCAGTATATGAAGAGCTGTGTGCCACGCACACAACATCCCGAATTAAATTAGTATATTTCACTGTAGAGATTACCAGAAGCAAGGAAACCATTTTAGATTATCAGTGTGGACTTCTAATGTCCATCTGTGCAGATGCCAGCAGGGAACCATTATGTATTAAAGCCATGATTACAACTGCTTATTCAAGATCAAAACTCCAGAGATATTGATTACAAATCAAGCTACTGGCTTCATGTCGGAACTGATAAAGCAACTTTGTCGTTTGCTACAAATTCATAAATTAAGAACAAGTCTGTTACACCAACAGGCAAATGGCGCAAGTCAACGGGTTCACAGCATGAAACGGAGCCACTATGTCAACAGTCATCATGATGACTAGGATACATTACTAGATTACAGAGTGGATCCTCACAATTCGAGAATTCATGAAAGTATGCATCTAACACTGTATCGACATACTGGATGGATGGAAGATATCATTACTTGAGATACTGAAACTCAGAATGAGGAGAAAACTGTGCATCAGTACACAACTTTACAAACAGCTTAAAGACAATGTAGCACCATGTGCCAAAAGTGAATACGAATCCCTGTAATGGCAGGAACAAATGCACCAATGGACTGCTCAATTGTCTTCATGGCAATGAGCTATGTTGACAAGCCATTACAGCATGAAGGGGGTAAAAAAAAATAAAAATACAAAAATGGAAGTGTTGGTCAATAAAAGCGGAAATTCTTTCAGTGGGAGCACAATAACCAGCTACAATGGTATATTCAGGATTGCTGTGTTTGTGATTTTGGGAAGCATGTAGAAGTCAGGTGTATGAGGGGTCGCTGGGGTGAGGAGGGAGATAGTCTTGGGGGAACGATTCTGAGATGGGCCAAAGGATTTCAGTAGGGATTGGAGGTTATATTGGGCTTCTGGACAATGGCAGAGCTTGTGGGTGGAGGAGTATACAGTTGGTTGAAGCCTTCTATCATGTAGTTACTGCAGTACATCAAAACAGTGGTGGGACATTTGTCTGCTGCAAGGATGATTAAATCAAGGTCTGTTTTGGCTGTCCTTTCTTCTGTTGTATCTGTGCTTTTGGGAAGGGACATGGGGAAGGATGGTCATGCCGAGTTGGAGGTAATGAGTTCCTGGAATGTGTTCAGGGGATGGTTAGGTTGGAGGGAAACGGGGATGTCTTGCCTGGGTTTGTTTGTTTTGTTTTAGGGCACAAAAAACTCTATGGTCATACACGCCCATGTCAGAAATGTAGAACATGAAGACAAAGAGAGGAGTTAAAAATGACTACATGTTAATCCCAAGCGGTGGAAGAGAAGACAACTAACAACAGGGATGTGTAAAAAATATGTCGTAGAGAAATGGAGGTCTTGAACTAAAAATCAAATGGCTCTTGCCATATTGCTACGATGGATAAAAAGTAAAATGTGATTGACAGCATGCGTGTCGTTTGCTAGAACGGCTGATTACTCAGTTGGCAAACACAAACAAGAACATAAGTGGTTAAAAAAAAAGGGCATTCTGTCAGGAAAAGGTGGACCATCAAAGGTTGAGTGCAATGAGCACAAAGTGGTGGGGGAGCACCATGTAACAAATGGCGATGGTTAAAAACACAGTGCCCAGTATGAACCTAGCTAAAATGACCACCTCATGGTGAGATGGCTGAGAGGTGGTTGTCCAGGCCAATGGGAGACGCTTAATAATCCAGAACTTGTTCCCACGAAGGGAGTACAAGTGGTGATGCCAAAGTAACACCACCTAATGACAGACAGCAACACAGAGATCATCAGAGGGAAGATAAGAACCAGCGGGCTGAGGTACGAGGACTGCAGCCTTTTCAGCAGTGTCAGCGGCCATGTTTCCTCTCAGACCGATGTGAACAGGAACCCACATAAACATCACACTGGCTTCTTCAAGAGTGAGCAAGTGGCAGCTTACCTGCACCTGTTGCACTTAGGGATGGACAGTCTACAGCACACAGAGGCTTTGAAGGGTGCTGAGAGTCTGAGCAGATGATGCAATTGAAAAGCCTGTGTTGCTGGATGTACTGTATGGTCTGATACAGGGGGAAGAGCTCTGCTATCAGTACTGAGCAGTGTTCCAGGAGCCGATACCAAAAAACATCAGTGCTAATGATGGAGGCACACACGACACCATGGTCAGTCTGAGAGCTATCAGTGTACACAAAGATAATATCGCAAGGTTCTGTGTGAAGGTAGTGAAACTGAAGGAGATAGAGTGAGGCTGGAGTAGTGTCCTTAAGAAGCAAATGAAGGCCAAGATGAACACGGGCCGCTGAACGAAGCCAAGGTGGTGAAGGGTTCACCCACCGGGAAAGTTGCAGGTAGTATGGAGTTCAGCTGCCGAAGCAAGAGCTGAAAGCTAACTGCAGAAGGTAACAGAGACAAGGGTCATTCCCCATACTGACAATCGAAGGAGTTATTGAAGAAGGCGGTATAGGGTGGTCGGTCAAGCAAGGCAGACAAACGGCACGCACAACTGCTGAGGATGAAGTCCTGGCGATAGGACAACTGCAGTTCCGCAGCTTCTCTGTACAAACTCTCAACCTGGCTAGTGTAAAAGGCGCCAGTGGCCAAACTGATGCCACGATGGTGGATAGTATTAAGACGGTGTAAGAGACACAGACATGCAGACGGATAAATGGAACACCCATAGTCTAGTTTCAAATGAACAAAGGACCCATACAAATGGAGGAGGGTGGTTTGATCTGCTGCTCAGGAAGTAACACTGAGGACACGTAAGACACTGATGGATCACAACACCAGGCTGCCAGGTAAGACACTTGAAAGGACCAAGAAAGTTTCATGAGACCCAGGAATTTCATAGTTTCAAAGAACAGAAGAGCAACAGTCCCAAGATACAAAGACAGAGGAAGAAACCAATCACGCCACCAGAAAGTCATACAAACAGTTTTGTCAGTGAAAAATTAACGCCACTGTCGATGCGGCACGAGTAAAGACGGTCGAGATATCGCTGACGATGCTGTTCAATGAGGCACGTCCCTGAAGAACTACAATAGATGCCAAAATCATCAACAAAAAGGGAGCCGCAGGTGCCCAGTGGGAGACAGGCCATTATACGGTTAATGGTGATAGCAAAGTGGATGGCGCTCTGGACGAATCCCTGAGACATACCATTTTCTGGATAAAGGTGTCCGACAAGGCAGAACCCACACATACCTTGAAAATTCAGTAGTTTAAAAATTCCCGAAGGAAATGGGGTAGGTGACCACGCAAACCCCCACGTGTAGAAAGTACGGAGGATACTAGTCCTCCAGCAGTTGTCACAGGCTTTCTCCAAATCGAAAAACACTGTCACAGTCTGGGATTTCTGCAGAAAACCATTCATGACATTGGTGGACAAAGTGACGAGGTGATCAATTGCACAACGGCATGCTCAAAATCCACACTGTGCTGTGGTTAGTAAATTGCGAGACTCGAGCCACCATACCAGCCGAGCATGAATCATATGTTCCATCACCTTGCAAACACAGCTCACGAGAGAAATGGGATGATAGCTAGAAGGGAGGTGTTTGTCGTTGCCGGGCTTAGGTATGGGTATGACAGTGGCTTCATGCGAGCATCTGGGAAATGTGTCTGCCCAGATGTGGTTGTAAGTGTACACAGAAAGTGCTTGCCCATAAGAGGAAGGTGCTGCAAAATCTGAATGTGGTCAGCGTGTGGCCCTGGGCCAGAGAATCTAGATGAAGTGAGTATGATCTTGCTCCCTCATAGTAGCACTCACAATTCTAAGAAGACAAGCATATTGCATGAGCCTCCTCCACTCATTTCCGATGGAGGACAGCAGGGTGATATTGGGAGGTTCTCGAAATATCTGCAAAAAGGTGACCCAAGGTGTTGGAGATAGCAATAGGGTTCACTATGACACTGCTACTGTCGGCCGGAAATTGGGGAATGGATCTTGGTCCCAGAGAGCTGTTGGAGGTTGGCCCTCATGATGGAAGAGGGATTGGAACTGTTAACAGAACCAGGGAATAAAATCCAGATAGCTTTTTTGCTATCCCAAAGAGCGTGATATCACTGTGCACGCAACTGTTCTTAACAAATACAGTTTGGCATCACAGGATATACGTTGAAAAACATGGAGAGCACACATCTGAGCACGAATTACATTGTGGCATGCCTCCAGCCACCAAGGGACCAGGACATGGTATGCTAAAGTGGAAGTGCGAGGAATGGAACATTCTGCAGCAGTATGAATAACGATTGTAAATATTCTACCTGGTCATCACCACTGGGAAAATGTTCGTTGCAGGTCGCCAGGGAGGAGTAAAGTCTTCAGTCGGCCTTAGAAAGCTGCCACTTGGGTGTGCACATAGATGTGGTACGAGTCAGCAAACAGACAGCACATGAGAAATGGTCGCTTGAGTATGTGTCTGAGAGAGAGGATCACTCGAGATGATGGTCAAGCTGGGCACTGCAGAAGGATAGGTGCAAATGGGAATAAGTGTATGTGGAGCCTTTTTTTTCCAGGGATGGGAGGGGGGGGGAAGGGGGGGGGGGTTCTGGATGCAAACACCTAAGGGTCATAAGTGCACAGTATAGAACCATAGAATACTGGGACCGTGAGGGTAAAAAACCGTTGCGAGGTCCAATACATAAAGGAAGAAAAAACAAATCTAAAATGTCAAGACGTTACAGAAGAGTATCTAAAAGATGTCGACAAGACACCGGAGTCAGTCACCAGGTAGAAATCAAATCTCTTTTGTCATATTACTACTTTTAATAAAAAGTTAAAACGCGAGCCACAGCTCACATGTCATCCGCTAAAATGTCTGGCAAGGCGGGCGGCAGCACGATCCTGATACGTAAGTGACTAAAATAGGGGCAGAGGATCAGGAAATGTCTGACTGTTAATGGCTGGCTACAGAAAGGACAGCTGGGTGTAGGGTCGCCACTCAACATGTGGCGGTGACTAAAGCAGCTGTGCCCTATTCGCAACTGAGCTAACATTACTTCATCATGGCGAGACAGCCAGGAGGAAGTTGACGAGGCTATTGGGAGAGGTTTGACTTCTCTGAGTTTGTTCCCATTAAGGGAGCACCAGTGATCATGCCAAAGTAACATGATACACTGATAGAGAAAATTATGAATATCTTGTGAGGGAACAAAGTAAGAGGCAGGCTGACCAAGATGGACTGCGTCCTTGGCTGCAGCATTAGCAGTGTCATTCCCAGGCACACCAACATGGCGAGGAACCCACATGAACATCACTTGGGCTCCCCCATCTGAGAATAAATGGAGGCAGTCCTGGATCCATTGAACAATGGGGTGGACTGAATCTGGATCATCCAGACTCTGAAGGGCACAGAGTGTCAGACCAGATCACACAGCGAGTGAGCTGGTGCCTCCGGATGTAGTGAACAGCCTGATAGAGGTCAAAAAGCTCTGCGGTAAAAATTGTGCACTGGTCGAGAAGCTGGTATTGAAACTTATCATCCCCGACGACAAAAGCACAGCCAACACCGTGGGCGGACTTGGAACCATCAGTGTACAAAAATAAGCTATGCATGGAGTCTGAAAGGAACATGGGTGCTCCTGTGTTAAGGCAACGGAGGTTAAGTTGATTGACAAGGTTAGGCAAGAGGGCACCTCTCGGACAGATTCTGGGCGAGCCCCAGAGGGGACGGTGTGCATTAAAGTCACCGAGCAGCAGAAAGGGGTGAGGGAGCAGCCCAATAAGCTGGAGGAAGTCTGCCCTAGTGGCATAGAATGACATAGGGATGTAACGGTACAAACGGAAAATGTCAGTTGAGAAAGGAAGAGGTGACATGCAACAGCTTGAAGGCAAGTAGGCAGGGAGACAGGTTGACTATGAAAGTCATGCCGTTTGAGCAGCAGGACTCCCCAATCAGATGGAATGCCGTCCTCGGGGGAAGGTCAAAATGGACAAGGAAGAAATGTGAGAGCTCAAAACGGTTATGAGGATGCAATTTTGTTTCCTAGAGGCAGAGTACAAGTGGACACTGCGACTCTAAGAGTAAATCCTCTTAGTTTGATCGAAGGCCACGAACATTCCATCGAAGGAGAGGCATAATGAAAAAGGGGAGGAAGGAAAAAATGAAAGGATGTCACCTAAGCGGCATTCGAGTGCCAGCCTTCAAAGACTCACTGCTCCAGGGCACAGAGGCTGGAGGATCCTGCTCCATGAGATCTACAAAGGCATCATCAATCTACCTCTGTCAATCTGTGGAGTCCAGGGCAGAAAAGCAGTTGGCGGTGTGCACTGGCGACATGGAGTTTGGCTGGGGGAGGCCATCATGTGGCAACAGTGTCAAAGACGATCTCCGAGTCAGCAGAGGAGAAGACTGTTTGCCTTTGTTTGACTTCTTAGAGCCTTTGCGGTTGGCAGAGGAAGCCTCAGATGTTGGTTGGCTGGAGGAACGTAGAAAGTCTTCACGAGTGTAGTCCTGTCCTTTCTGGTTTGTCAATTGTATATCAAGTTATTTTGCTGATGAGGCAAAAGTTTGGTGGCTTCTTGCACAGCTGGACGAGGGGACGGTGATGCTACCATGACACTGGGTGATTTCACAAATGCAGTGCTGAATTTGAGGTTGCACGTCTGCGTGGACATGTCCTTCGTGGATCATGATGTAGCAAGAACAGTACTGCAAGTGCCAGATGGTAGAATGTAGTGTTTGTGAGTAGCCAGTAACTTGCGAGCGACCTGGTAAGGCTCTTTTTTCCTTTACTCAGATCTCCTGGAGTGCCCACTCATCAAGATACACGAGACAATCCCAAGAGGAGGCAGTGTGGTCACCATTGCAGTTGATACAGTGGGGATAAGGAGGTGGACAATTGCCCTCATGAGCATCCCTTCCACAGGTTACACATTTGGACGGGTGTCGACAGGACATTCGAGTGTGGTTGAAATGATGACACTGGTAGCAGCGCATTGGATTCGGAATGTACGGTTGAATTGTGATAACTTGACAACCTGCTTTGATCTTGGACGGATGCACGACTATCAAAAGTGAAAAAGAGAATGTGTGTGGGCACTAAGGAGGTATCTACTTTTTTCATCACCCAATGGATGGCAATGACATCCTAATCAGAGAGGTATGTTTCAATTTCTGCCTCAGATCATACCATCAAGCAGCCTAGTGTAAATTACACCATGAGAATAATTCAGAGTCCTATGGGCCTCGACATGAACAGATAGACAGCCGTGGAGATGTGAAGCGGCAAGCAGTTGTGGTGCTTGAGAATTAGAAGCAAAGTGCCATTGCTTAATAAGAGCAGGATTTCACAGGGCCAGCAATTGTAACATCACCTTTCTGAATAAGAAATGGATTTACCATTCCAAAGAACTGACCGCCTTCAGTACGTGAAACCAAGAGGAACCTAGGTGCAGCTGGGAGGGTCTTTGTACCAGGAGTTTCATTCCGTTTATGTTTGATACACATTGGGTGCAAAGGTGATGATTGGCTCATTGCAAGAAAATCCTCCATGATTACCGATTACCAGTGTCTCCAATGGTGCACTCCTTTCAACTGGGGGACCCCCTTCAAAGGGAGGGCTCGCCCGCCTTAGGTGATTGTTCACACATCAGATCACACCTCCCGAACACCTGACAGAAGGGCCAATTGGCAATTTGGAAAGATAGCAGCTCAGGCAATCACCCCTCCCGGGGCGTGGCCTGTACCTGGGGGTATGTGCAAACCCTACCTGTGAACCTGGGGCTGGGAATTACGTGTTACCCAGTCATCTGCTATGCATCACACATATGGGCTGGCCTTCAAGAGCACATGGGGAAGAGAAAGAAAAGGATAAACGTCAAACGCCGAAGTGGAAAAAGGATAGAAGAAGGTGAACAAATAAAGAAAAAGGAAAGAAAAGCAGTGGTGAGACTGTTCTGATGTCAGCTATGGAAAATGTGGAACACATTCTCAAAAACACCCCAGACATGTGCCCCAAGGCAGGAGGAAAGGAATATCAAGAAGATAGACATGCAGCATGGAAGGGAAAATATGCTGGAAAGGCTAAAGGCTGGGGCCCCTATCACAAGCCTGCCAAAGAGTGGAGAGCCCTCAGGGGGGGGGGGGGGGAGGATAGGGAAGGGGGGGGGGGGGATCGGGAGGGGGAGGGGATCGGGAAGGGGAGGGGATCGATAGGGGGAGGGGATCGAGAGGGGTGATCGGGAGGGGGAGGGGATCGGGAGGGGGGATCGGGAGGGGGTCACGCATGGATGGTGGTACAAACTTGGAGAGGCAAGTTTGAGTGTTGGAACTAGGTTGGCTTTGGTTGAAAGGATTGATAGCAAGGAAGTGTTTCCATTGCAGGGATGTTCTGTTAACCCCTCCCAATTCATGCCAAGTTGATTGTGCGCTATGCTGCACTTTGCTGGTTCAGGTTCCTGTGTGTCACATGCCTAGTCTGTGCACCTGCCACCTTTCTGTCTAGCACTCCTATCTTGTACACCTGCTGCGTTCTTCCGAAATGCTAGATAGCTGGCCCCAACCCATCCTCCTGCTTCCTGCCTCTTTCTCCACTCATTTGCCCCACCTGACAACCACCAGCCCCAGTCCACCTGCCGAAGCACAACCCCGCATTGTGTGTCTAGCCACCACTATGCAGGTGCACAGGTGTATGTGAGTGTGTTTTTGTTCGTATATTTTTACTGTAGCTCATGAAAGGATTTCTCCCAAATATATCAAAGTCTTCACTTTCTTTTGTGTGTGCTTTTGACTACTCAACACTTCTGCTATTCAGTTAGTAAGAAATATTATTCCTCAAACGACACTTGTATGTTCCTTGCCAGTTGCAGATATGTTTTGTTCTCATGAGTGGCAAGTAGAGTTGGCTGAAGGAAAGGGAATACAATAGGATCTAGGACAAGCTTGATGTAGCTGCTGTTGTTCATTTCCCCTCAATATTTTGCAATCATCATTAGTTGCATCCAATGATACTCCAAATAAATCCACCTGTTTGTTCACTACAGTGCACTATAATGCAGGCTGCTATATCGTAGCTATTACAGTAGCACCTAAAATGTGTATCACTGTAGGTTAGGTGGAACTGGGACTCACCTGAAAACACTAAATTTTGCAACTCAGCTAGCTAGTGATGCTATTCATGTTACCACTGAAATCTGATGTTTCCTTACAATGGAAGGTGATGCAATGCAATACACGCCCTCAGCCCACTCCACAACAGACAGTACTGAAGGATCAAAGAAGACCAGTCCATATTTGTTGTCTGTTGCATGTTAAACCTAGAACACTAAGGATTGATTGTATAAAGCATTTAACCGTCGATTAAGGCAGAAAATGACCTCAGGCCATGCATAACCTGGAAATCTGTACCATATAAATGCTAGTCCCAGACCATATTGCCATTAAGTCAGATCATATTTGACATGCAAAAACTCACAGTTCAAAGTCAGGTTCATCTCTGATAGTCAGTTTATAGTGTTGTGGCATTACAATTCAACACTTTTGTTTTTTGCAGATACCAATTGAAATAATTAAAAAAGTTATTAACACAGAAAATGGTAAGTAAATATGAGGCTAAGCCACTCTCACCCTGCTGATGCTTGATAATTTTTTTTTTTTTTCGATCTGGCCAATTAGGTTGAGGTAATTACCAGCTACTGTGTGTATGCAATGATCAATCTCATAACAGCTCATGGGAGACGACTCATAATTTATAAAATTATGTTCAAAGTCATTTTATAGACACAGAAGGTTATGAAAGGAAAATTCGAAATGTTTGCAGTGAACAAAAGTATGGAAATTTTGACAGCAGCTAATAATTATTCAGTATCTCTTACATATGTTCTCTCTCAGCTCGAGTAGCAGTGACTATGCAGTTTGTATTAAATTTTTTAACTACAGAACACATCATTAAACTGCTATGACAATTTCATGGATGACAGTAAATAGAAGCAATGGTCTTGGAAGACATCAATAATTCATACGAGTCGGTAGCTCAGAAGTTGTGTTGTTGACTACTGTGCAGGAGATAGATGTGTTACTATGAGGTTCATTCAAATGAAACCTAGTCAGTGCGTCTACCTTTGCCTTACACGTAAGGTGGCACCATGTAACTGCGAGTATGGTGGAGCCATCTATTGGATGAGAGACTGATACATGTGCACTGTGTGATGTTGCGTAGCACCAGTGTGGTTTCACGCCGAAGAGAAGGTAGTCACACACGTTAACTCTTGTCGAGTTCCTGGGACGGGGAACCACCATCAATGCCCAGCGTTATCAGGCCACTTTACAGAACCTTAGACAAGCCATCAAGTTGAAACAGCAAGGCATGTTGTCCAATGGCAGTATCCTCCTGCATGACAATGCCTGCCCACACATGGCCAATGCAGTCAAGATGATAGTGCAGCAGTTTTGGTGGGAAATACTGGAACACCCACTGTACAGTCCTGACCTTTCTCCATGTGACTTTCATGTGTTTGGACCTCTAAAATAAGCTATTCATGGACATCGATTCACAACAGATGATGAAGTGTGTGACTGGGTGCAGGCCTGGATCTGACTGCAGCCTACTAGCTTCTTCAAGGATGGAATCGACTGGCTAGTGTCACAATAGGATAACTGTGCCAACAGTTTTAGCGACTATTTTTGAGTATGTGTACTGTGTACAAGTACATTTTTAAGTTAATAAAATCGTTACCGTTACTTTACGCTAGTCACCGGTTTCATTTGAATGCCCCTTATACTTTCTCCACTTCATTGTTCATACATACAATTATAACAACATTACTATGCCGTTCCATACAATACTCTCCATTTTACAAGCGTTCTGGATCAGTGTTGGGCAAAATCCTGTGAGCAACAACCCTACGTGATGTGAATTACATTGTTTCCTTTCGGTTACTTTACAGACATCTGAGTATTTGGATATATCCACTGAGGACGACAACGATGAGTTCCAGTGAGCTTCCCACAAGTTCCGTTAAAGGATAAACCCACTCTTGGAGTTAAAAAAACATGTCATTTAAGCTGAGGTTTTGTTTGGATGAAGTACTGTAGAGCAGTTGGAACTAAGGCTTAGAGACTTTCTGATGAAACCAACCAAAAGAAATCAGCCATTGACTGCAGTGTGCATGTTTCTGTTAACCTTGAGACTTTATGCCACAGAAACATTTCAATTAGTGTAGTTGGTGATCAGTTTAAATTAGACATAGCAATAGCTTGCAGAGCTGTCCATAAGATATCCTGCAGTGCCTCATTGAAAAATGAATTTATCAAAATGCCAAGGATGAAAATGACACTAGGAACACACAGAGTGATTCTGATCAAATAGCATATTTTCCTGGCATTTTAGGCTCTACTGACTAAACTTACATCCCCATCAAGTCACCTGGTGGTGACAATGCTGAGATATTTAGAAACTCACTGTTGGTTTTCTTTAAATGTACAAGTGATCTCAGATGCTAAGCTGCAACGTTTAAATATCACAGCTAGAAGAACACGATCTGTCGATGACAGCAATATTTTCGGAAACACACGTGTACATCCTCAGTTGGAAACAGAAGAAATTCCAGAAGGCTTACTTCTGAGTGACAGTGGCTATCAGTGTCACATGTATTTGTTGATGCTGGTACCTCGTGAAGCAACAGCAGCTGAGCGAATCTATAATTATGTGCAAAAGATAACAAGATCAGCAGTCAAGAGAATGTCTGATGTAGTAAAAAAGACAATTTCCCTGTTTGAATTTAGGACTCAGAGTGAAAGTAAATCGTGCAGCAACTATAACAGTTGTAGCATTTGTGTTGCACAATATGGGTGTCAGCACATCAGAGGAGGAGCCTGATAGTGATGACAATGTATTTGCTGGGAGAAGAGTGTATGCAGAAATTCCAGTACCTGCATAACATGAAGTTCACAGGAGTTATAATGCAGTGAGAGTGGCAGTCATTAACAATATATTTATGCAAGAAGTTAAAAAGCTGGAATAAATGTACAAAGGGTCAGTTTGAAAGCCAGATTTTCTTTTCCTTTCTTTTAGTTCTAGTTACTTCTCTGTCTCCTGGTTATTGAATTCTGTTATCAGAGCAAGAACACCACAAATAATGTTATAAACTACTTCTTACACGATGAATTCGTCTCAAAACATTAATCAGAATGTACTAAAATGTATAGAAAACACTGCATATAACTTTGGGACGGAAATCTGTCCACAAAGAAATTCCAGTAGGCTACATACCAACAGAAAATGAAGGTAACAGCAGTCACAATACAATGAGTTTCCATTCTTATCTCATGTTCTGCAAGCAAGCACTGTACTCTGATTTTATGTTCACACTTAAGGTTCTAATCTTCTCTTTCTGTTCTTTTGTTTTTGGGATGAGATTCTGATATTATAACAGAATCATGTCTGCAGGTTGCACATTTGCCTGTAATTAGAAGTTATTTTATGTGCAAAATACACAGTGTTGTGCTGTCACAGTGAAAGTATTACATTATTTTAGTGCATTATCATTCTTACCAGCTCAATGTAAGCATTCTCTCCTTCATTTTCATTTTCATTTTCATCGTCACCACCAAGAGCAATATTTTCATTTGAAGTTGCAGCGGTCTCCTCATTTACTGATGTTGTGAATGAATTGCAACATGTGTTATCTGAATCTGTATCAGACACTAACGTAATGAATAACATTATGAACTACGTTTTACGCAGCAGATTGTTGAGAAGAATTTATGCAACCGCATCAAAATGTTTACAGACCATTGCACATAAATTCAGGATAAAAACTGCATCATCATCCTACGTGTTGGAAATAAGAAAAAATTGTTGCTTCAGGGCTGCAATTAGCTTTTGCCCACTTACTGTAACAATAGGTCTTATGAAATTAACAGCTCCAGTTTTATGCATTTCAACTTTGAAGAGATTTGACATGGTTTTTACTCCAGTTTACACACCAAATACATAAAAAATTAAATGCAGTAATTAGAAAGCACATCTTGAAATTATACCTTTTCATGCGCTAATACTTTCTCGGTCTTTTTCTTAACTTTTTGTAACACATTTTCAAGCTCTTCCAAACATGATCTGTTCCGATGTTACGGGAACTTCCTCCTCCTCCTCCTCCTCCTCCTCCTCCTCCTTCTTCTTCTCTCAATTACATCTTTATGCTGCCCCAACGAAGTTTCCAGCAGAAAATCTTTCTCATATTGAGAAAAGTTTGAGGACCACGCCTTTTTCTCTTTACTTGCTTCAATATTTATAGCACACCACCTTCAATAATAAATACCGTGTATCTGTGATGTACAATAAATATCTGTGGTCAAAGTGCAATATTTCAGCCATACTGCCAACCATGTTATGTGCTACTTTAGGTCAAATCTGAACCTGCATCGATGGATCCAAGTTTAGCGTTATACAATAGAGCTGAGTCCTGAACATAACTCAGTTTCTGATCTAATGTCAAATTTGATCTCTAGTCAGTGATGTTTATACAATCGGACCTAAATGGGAGAAAATGTTACACCGCTACTAAACTATCGTATACAACAGTGCAGATAATATGGCAGTCATCTTTTTCAATGGTCACAATGTGTGACCCACTTCTGTCCACTGGTTACACACTCATTCTCTAATCACTGTCATAAACATCAAACAAAAAAAGCTGTGATTGACAAGGCAGTAGCAGAGAGAGAGAGAGAGAGAGAGAGAGAGAGAGAGAGAGAGGGGGGGGGGGGGCAGAGAAGGGAATGTTGCCAGTGTGCAGCTATCCACATTTTTCAAGGCTATGTATACAACAACAAAACAGTTGGCCACTACCTCATGAATCACTGAAATGTCCCTCACAAAGACACTTTAATCATGGTGCAGTATCAAGCCCTGTAAAAGCCAAAGTGTTAGGATGTATCAAATACATTTCCCATAGATAGAAATCCTGCCCTCTTTAGGCTCAGTCATCTACTAATACTTCCAGAAGGCATCTTGGCACTTAATTTTTTGTTGTCATATCATTTGATGGCTCGAGGCATAACACTGACCTTCCCGGGCACACACACGAGAGGGAGCTGCTCGAACTACATGTAGTCATAAATATTTACTGCTGGCACTCTGATCTGGGCATCCTCTAAGTTTGGATTTATCCACATTAGTCTTTTCAGATATTGCAAGTGTCACAAGTGTTAACAAACATGAAAAGCCTGAAATCTGTGAACTCCTGATGCCTTTTAGAGTTTGCTCTCAGCCTTTTAATTTTTACCTTGATGATGTCTTCACCTTATCCACCTATGTTCAGTATATTAGGTATTTGTTAAAGACACTGAGGCACTTAGTTTCTTAATTCACACAGATAATTTATTGGTAAATTTTTAAGTATATCTGTTTGCTTAATTGCTGTGAGAAGACATTGCCTTACATAAACTGCATTACATAATTACATTGGGTAATAATGTTTGTGTTGATGAAAGCATTTGTTTTTTAAGAGACAAGTTATAAAGAAAGAAATTAGTACAAGGGTGGTTAAGTACTTGTGTTAAACATATAGGACAAATGAATGATATCTTTGCTATTATATTTTTATAACTGCAGTAACATCATAGCCACATGACTCATGCAAACTTAATGCATACAATGTCACAAAAGTGAAAAAGTATGTGTGACAAAGTGTAATGCTGGATGAAATTTTAAGTGCAAATCCCACCCATCATTCAAGAAGTGTTCTTTGAAATAAGCCTAAAATCATACTCAGATAACAGTGAGCAGTATGTCTGAAAAGGCCTGTGAATGTTCTAAATGTTCGCCTTGAAGAGAACTGGTTAATAATGGCAGTGTTCAACTATCAATCCTGCACAAAATTTTGACCAATCATTGTGGTTCAAGACATGTTATATACAAGGCTAATGATCAATAGTTCTCAAATTGCTAAACAAATTTCATAAATATCAAAGGAACTGACCAGCAGACATGACGGTGAAGTCAGATGAACTGGCACGAGTAGCGCAGTAGGATAACACGGAAACCTGCCATGGAGGGTACACGCAACACATGGTATGGGCAGACTGCCTGGCAGATGTGCTTGCCTGCGAGTGGCAGTAGGGCAGGCCAGTGCCTACTTGCTGTTCAACCAGCACAGACCTCACCTAGTGTTTCGTACCGTGTACTGTGTCAAGTGCTTAGTCATTAGCTGTCTGAGCTGGCTGTGTGCTGAATTTTTTCTGTACCAATCTCTGTGTGGATTCGCACTCTCTGCTTCCTGTGGAAGCACAGTGGTTTCATTTTCCTCTCACAGGATTCTGTTCCATGGCTGCTGTCAAACCACTGTCACTCCATGAAGTATCTGTGCTGTCCGTGTAGTGAACTGGTGTTGTCTGACTGTGCACAAACCAAAGTGGCAACAAAGAATGCTCCTAAGCATGTGAGGTCCCTATATTTTCTTTCACCTTATCCTAGTGTTCAATTTAGAGACAATGCAGCCCCCCCCCCTCTTTCTGCAATGCTAGCAGAAACAGCTGCACATACAGAAGGGGAAGCAACAGCTGTAGCATCAGGAGCAAACACTGGGGCTGATAACCTAGAAGGCAGACTTGCTTAATTTACATCTACATCTACATCCATACTCCGCAAGCCACCTGACAGTGTGTGGCGGAGGGTACCCTGAGTACCTCTATCAGTTCTCCCTTCTACTCCAGTCTCGTATTGTTCGTGGAAAGAAGGATTGTCGGTATGCTTCTTTGTGGGCTCTAATCTCTCTGATTTTATCCTCATGGTCTCTTCGCGAGATATACATAGGAGGGAGCAATATACTGCTTCACTCTTTGGTGAAGGTATGTTCTCGAAACTTTAACAAAAGCCCGTACCGAGCTACTGAGCGTCTCTCCTGCAGAGTCTTCCACTGGAGTTTATCTATCATCTCCGTAACGCTTTCGCGATTACTAAATGATCCTGTAACGAAGTGCGCTGCTCTCCATTGGATCTTCTCTATCTCTTCTATCAACCCTATCTGGTACGGATCCCACACTGCTGAGCAGTATTCAAGCAGTGGGCGAACAAGCGTACTGTACCCTACTTCCTTTATTTTCAGATTACATTTCCTTAGGATTCTTCCAATGAATCTCAGTCTGGCATCTGCTTTACCGACGATCAACTTTATATGATCATTCCATTTTAAATCACTCCTAATGCATACTCCCAGATAATTTATGGAATTAACTGCTTCCAGTTGCTGACCTGCTATTTTGTAGCTAAATGATAAGGGATCTATCTTTCTATGTATTCGCAGCACATTACACTTGTCTACATTGAGATTCAATTGCCATTCCCTGCACCATGCGTCAATTCGCCGCAGATCCTCCTGCATTTCAGTACAATTCTCCATTGTTACAACCTCTCGATACACCACAGCATCATCCGCAAAAAGCCTCAGTGAACTTCCGATCTCATCCACAAGGTCATTTATTTATATTGTGAATAGCAACGGTCCTATGACACTCCCCTGCGGCACACCTGAAATCACTCTTACTTCGGAAGACTTCTCTCCATTGAGAATGACATGCTGCGTTCTGTTATCTAGGAACTCTTCAATCCAATCACACAATTGGTCTGATAGTCCATATGCTCTTACTTTGTTCATTAAATGACTGTAGGGAACTGTATCGAACGCCTTGCGGAAGTCAAGAAACACGGAATCTACCTGTGAACCCGTGTCTATGGCCCTCAGAGTCTCGTGGACGAATAGCGCGAGCTGGGTTTCACACGACCGTCTTTTTCAATACCCATGCTGATTCCTACAGAGTAGATTTCTAGTCTCCAGAAAAGTCATTATACTCGAACATAATACGTGTTCCAAATTCTACAACTAATCGACGTTAGAGATATAGGTCTATAATTCTGCACATCTGTTTGACGCCCCTTCTTGAAAATGGGGATGACCTGTGCCCTTTTCCAATCCTTTGGAACGCTACGCTCTTCTAGAGACCTACGGTACACCACTGCAACAAGGGGGGCAAGTTCTTCGCGTACTCTGTGTAAAATCGAACTGGTATCCTATCAGGTCCAGCGGCCTTTCCTCTTTTGAGCGATTTTAATTGTTTCTCTATCCCTCTGTCGTCTATTTCGATATCTCTGCTATTTCGATAGCAGCTCAAACACCAACAGGCGGGACAGCAGCCAAGCATCTGAAACCATGCTGCAGTTACCAGTCAATGTCCTGCCAGCTCAACAGCATCAGCAGACACAGCTTCTGCAACCAGTGCTTCCACATGGGGGACATCACACAGACTCCTGTCACACAAGCAATCGACATATCTATGACGCCACACCAGGCCATTGACCCTACTATAGTGTTTCAACGCAGCCTCAATAACAGGGCCTTCTGCAGCTGTCAGCACTCCGAAACAGGACTTAAACATGCTGGACCAGCCCGTCAACAAGTCGTCACAGCTGGGTAGCTGATGACACACAGCTTATGGGGTTGTCGCCACATCTATGATGCTGCCCTATGTACTAACAATGGCTGCCCATGTGGCCGACCCAGTCACAGGGATTCTGCCTCGCTGACACACTGTGTGCTGGTGGCTTGGCTGCCGTTACCATCCACGGGAAACGCCTGTGTCAGTATGCCCGTATAAGTGTGCTGGGTCATAAGGATCATATTCTGGTTGCATGCAGTTTGTCTGTTTCAGATGTGCTGAACTATGTCCACTCATGTTCATCAGTAAAGTGTTCTTTCAGCCAATCAGCCTGTTTTCATCACCATCATTACAATATCGGTGTCAGGATATCCACCAGAGCCTGAAATGGTGATGCAACGGAGCACTAAAGAGGAAGTGCAATGGTAGTGGCCTTCAGCACAAGTTTTCAAGTACATACTGGCAACAAGTATTTTATTTTGTGCCTGTCTCGTGAGGGCCCTTTCCTTCCTATTTTGAGTGTACTATATGATGGTGGTAGTTCCATGCGAAACCGCTGTCCCTGAGGAACCAACAACCCAGGAGGGAATTCAGCATCCACTAACTTATGTAGCTAAGTCTACAATGAAGTTTCATGTAGAGATGTGAATCATTCGAAGGGTGTAAGAAGGGAAGGCACATCTTAGGGCATGTCTTCACTTATCCTTGAAGCTGGTGTGGCTTCATTGGTGACACCATTTTCTGGCACATTCGGGGAAGATATTTTTGTATTCGTGGACAGTTTGCATGTGGCCACAAAATTAGGGAACTGGAGTGATGAACAACTGTTAAGTGTGGCTCATTTGAAATTGGTAGAGGATGCCAGGACGTACGTTGTGTGCAATGAGAAACTGCGGGATGCTCAGTCTTCTGTCGGCTTTCAGGAGGGGTTAGTGGGTCATTACAGGAAGAATACCTTGTGGTATTATCGTGAACAACTATATGGTGCAGCACAGAAACAGGGAGAATCATTAGAAGGTTTTTGTGCACTGCATCTGGTGAATCAAGTCAATACGTATGAATTATCGGAGGAGGATTGTACCAATAACACCATTTTGCAGGAATCAGGCACCGGATGTGTTTTTGTGAGGCCTGCCTTCCGAAATGTCGCAGGGAGTGCGCATGGAATTTCCAGGAACCATGGAAGAAGCAGTGAGGGAACTGCTGTAGCTTTGACTTAAACTGATTCTGTAACTAGACCAAGGGAGAAACTGGTAGTGTTTAATTTGGAGATTTTGTATGATAGGTATGGTGCTCTGGGTCACATTTAACATTTCTGTATGAAACCACAATGTCAGAGATATAAGCAAGTGGTGCACTCTGTTCAAAACTGTCCACAGGCATACAGATAGTGAAACCAGTGTAATACTCATGCCCCTGTGTGAAAAAGTAGAGGGGGCTGTGTGACCACTTGTACATAGTGAAAGAGTGGATTAAGCTGCAAAGTACATGCCATAGAACCCACCAGAATATTCACAGAAGAGTGGTGCAAAGCTCAGGCTGTCGACCCCAGTTGTCAGCTATACTCAAAACACATACAGCTCAGCTCTGATGACAGAGTGCTTTACAAGCAAACACAATGTGGCCAGCATACTGTTGCGCCAGCCTGTTTATAAGACAAAGTGTTGAGCATGCCCACAATTCCATCTTAGCTGGATACAATGGATGACTAGCCACAGATCACTGCAGTGCGGAAAATTACTTGTGGCCATAGAGAAAGAAATATTTTGAGGGCTACATTAAGGCCCGGGTCTCAATGAGCTGAGCTGAGATTGTCAGCAAATACCACTGCAAGGACTGCCTGAGGCATAGAAACCTTTCCAATTAAGTTACCTTGACCCCTTTAGCCCTTTTGCACAAACACCAATGGGAAACCAATATGTACTAATCATAAATAATAATTTTTTGCATTACTTGGCCATAATCGCTATACCAAACCAACAGACAGACACAGTGGCTCATGCTGTTGTCAACTGTTGGCCATTGAAATTCAGCACACCAGAAGCAATAACAACAGACCAAGGTACAAACATTATGTCTGATTATTTAAGCAGCTACATCGACTATTGCATATTAAGAAGTTATGAATTGGCGCCCTTCCCCCCATGAACCATGGACCTTGCCGTTGGTGGGGAGGCTTGCGTGCCTCAGCGATACAGATAGCCGTACCGTAGGTACAACCACAACGGAGGGGTATCTGTTGAGAGGCCAGACAAACATGTGGTTCCTGAAGAGGGGCAGCAGCCTTTTCAGTAGTTGCAAGGGCAACAGTCTGGATGATTGACTGATCTGGCCTTGTAACAATAACCAAAACGGCCTTGCTGTGCTGGTACTGCGAACGGCTGAAAGCAAGGGGAAACTACAGCCGTAATTTTTCCTGAGGGCATGCAGCTTTACTGTATGATTAAATGATGATGGCGTCCTCTTGGGTAAAATATTCCGGAGGTAAAATAGTCCTCCATTCGGATCTCCGGGCGGGGACTACTCAAGAGGATGTCGTTATCAGGAGAAAGAAAACTGGCGTTCTACGGATCGGAGCGTGGAATAACAGGTCCCTTAATCGGGCAGGTAGGTTAGAAAATTTGAAAAGGGAAATGGATAGGTTAAAGTTAGAAATAGTGGGAATTAGTGAAGTTCGGTGGCAGGAGAAACAAGACTTCTGGTCAGGTGACCACAGGGTTATAAACACAAAGTCAAATAGGGGTAATGCAGGAGTAGGTTTAATAATGAATAGGAAAATAGGAGTGCGGGTTAGCTACTACAAACAGCCTAGTGAAAGCATTATTGTGGCCAAGATAGATACGAAGCCCACATCTACTACAGTAGTACAAGTTTATATGCCAACTAGCTCTGCAGATGACGAAGAAATTGAAGAAATGTATGATGAAATAAAAGAAATTATTCAGATAGTGAAGGGAGACGAAAATTTAATAGTCATGGGTGACTGGAATTCGAGTGTAGGAAAAGGGAGAGAAGGAAACGTAGTAGGTGAATATGGATTGGGGCTAAGAAATGAAAGAGGAAGCGCCTGGTAGAATTTTGCACAGAGCACAACTTAATCATTGCTAACACTTGGTTTAAGAATCATGATAGAAGGTTGTATACATGGAAGAACCCTGGAGATACTAAAAGGTATCAGATAGATTATATAATGGTAAGACAGAGATTTAGGAAACAGGTTTTAAATTGTAAGACATTTCCAGGGGCAGATGCGGACTCTGACCACAATCTATTGGTTATGACCTGCAGATTAAAACTGAAGAAACTGCAAAAAGGTGGGAATTTAAGGAGATGGGACCTGGATAAACTGAAAGAACCAAAGGTTGTACAGAGTTTCAGGGAGAGCATAAGGGAACAATTGACAGGAATGGGGGAAAGAAATACAGTAGAAGAAGAATGGGTAGCTTTGAGGGATGAAGTAGTGAAGGCAGCAGAGGATCAAGTAGGTAAAAAGACGAGGGCTAGTAGAAATCCTTGGGTAACAGAAGAAATATTGAATTTAATTGATGAAAGGAGAAAATATAAAAATGCAGTAAATGAAGCAGGCAAAAAGGAATACAAACGTCTCAAAAATGAGATTGACATCAAGTGCAAAATGGCTAAGCAGGGATGGCTAGAGGACAAATGTAAGGATGTAGAGGCTTGTCTCACTAGGGGTAAGATAGATACTGCCTACAGGAAAATTAAAGAGACCTTTGGAGAGAAGAGAACCACTTGTATGAATATCAAGAGCTCAGATGGCAACCCAGTTCTAAGCAAAGAAGGGAAGGCAGAAAGGTGGAAGGAGTATATAGAGGGTCTATACAAGGGCGATGTACTTGAGGACAATATTATGGAAATGGAAGAGGATGTAGATGAAGATGAAATGGGAGATACGATACTGCGTGAAGAGTTTGACAGAGCACTGAAAGACCTGAGTCGAAACAAGGCCCCCGGAGTAGACAACATTCCATTGGAACTACTGACGGCCTTGGGAGAGCCAGTCCTGACAAAACTCTACCATATGGTGAGCAAGATGTATGAAACAGGCGAAATACCCTCAGACTTCAAGAAGAATATAATAATTCCAATCCCAAAGAAAAGCAGGTGTTGACAGATGTGAGATTTACCGAACAATCAGTTTAATAAGCCACAGCTGCAAAATACTAACACGAATTCTTTACAGACGAATGGAAAAACTAGTAGAAGCCGACCTCGGGGAAGATCAGTTTGGATTCCGTAGAAATACTGGAACACGTGAGGCAATACTGACCTTACGACTTATCTTAGAAGAAAGATTAAGGAAAGTCAAACCTACGTTTCTAGCATTTGTAGACTTAGAGAAAGCTTTTGACAATGTTGACTGGAATACTCTCTTTCAAATTCTAAAGGTGGCAGGGGTAAAATACAGGGAGCGAAAGGCTATTTACAATTTGTACAGAAACCAGATGGCAGTTATAAGAGTCGAGGGACATGAAAGGGAAGCAGTGGTTGGGAAGGGAGTGAGACAGGGTTGTAGCCTCTCCCCGATGTTATTCAATCTGTATATTGAGCAAGCAGTAAAGGAAACAAAAGAAAAATTCAGAGTAGGAATTAAAACCCATGGAGAAGAAATAAAAACTTTGAGGTTCGCCGATGACATTGTAATTCTGTCAGAGACAGCAAAGGACTTGGAAGAGCAGTTGAACGGAATGGATGGTGTCTTGAAGGGAGGATATAAGATGAACATCAACAAAAGCAAAACGATGATAATGGAATGTAGTCGAATTAAGTCGGGTGATGTTGAGGGTATTAGATTAGGAAAGGAGACACTTAAAGTAGTAAAGGAGTTTTGCTATTTGGGGAGCAAAATAACTGATGATGGTCGAAGTAGAGAGGATATAAAATGTAGACTGGCAATGGAAAGGAAAGCGTTTCTGAAGAAGAGAAATTTGTTAACATCGAGTATAGATTTAAGTGTCAGGAAGTCGTTTCTGAAAGTATTTGTATGAACGGTAAATAGTTTGGACAAGAAGAGAATAGAAGCTTTCGAAATGTGGTGCTACAGAAGAATGCTGAAGATTAGATGGGTAGATCACATAACTAATGAGGAGGTACTGAATAGGATTGGGGAGAAGAGGAGTTTGTGGCACAACTTGACCAGAAGAAGGGATCGGTTGATAGGACATGTTCTGAGGCATCAAGGGATCACCAATTTAGTATTGGAGGGCAGCGTGGAGGGTAAAAATCGTAGGGGGGGGGGGGGGGGGACCAAGAGATGAATACACTAAGCAGATTCAGAAGGATGTAGGTTGCAGTAAGTACTGGGAGATGATGAAGCTTGCACAAGATAGAGTAGCATGGAGAGCTGCATCAAACCAGTCTCAGGACTGAAGACCACAACAACAACAACACGAATTGGCACCCTTGACCCGCAAATGAACAGTGGAACAGAGAGAGTGCACACGACACTGATCAAAATACTAGGCTGTTACATGAAAAGTATCAACACCTTATTACAATATGTTGTGAGTTAGTATAATTCTAAAATCCATGAAAAGAAAGGTCTTTCACCAAGCGAGATTGTTTTTGGTGGAAAAATACCCTCACCTTTTGAATTACATCAATCTACTTGAGGGGAGGATATACCCTCTGTTTGGGACTTCACTAAAAGGCTAAAGGAATATGGTGTCAGGTGAAAAAAATGGATGCATAGGCTCTAGGAAGACATGAAAATGAAGACATGAAGACATGAAAATGCTGACTTACCTTACCATGTAGGAGCAAATTCAGTTGTGTGTTATGCAGATGATACAACGTTGCTCAATACACACCATGACACAACAGAACTGCATCAGGCAACACAGGAAAAACTAGAACTAGTAATGGATTGGTTTTCTTCTAATGAACTCCTGTGTAATCCTGATAAAACACAAGAACTAATACTAGGTTTAACTACAGCTGTTGAAAGCAAATCAATAAAATTGTTAGGATTCCACATTGACTCAATATTAAACTGGGAGGAACACATTAGCCATATCTGCAAGAGAATAGCAAGAGTGTGTTATCTCATCTGGAGACTGACAGATGTAGTCACTGATGAGTATCTAAAGGTGGTATATTTTGGCCTCTTTCAGTCTCACATTTCCTACGGCATATTGTTATGGGGACATTCTTGCTTTGTCAGTGAAATTCTAAAAATTCAAAAAAAAGTAATCAGAATAATAAGCAAAGCTAAGCCCAAGGAACACTGCCGTCCCCTCTTTATCGAGCACATGATATTAACTGTGGTGAATCTATACATCTACACAGCACTGCTTTATGTCAAAAGCAACTTAAATGAGTTCGAGACCAGAGAGAACATACATCCCCACAACACCAGAGGCAAACTGGTCTTTGACATACCAAGACACAGACTCACAAAGACTGCAAACTCACACAAAATAATGAGTTTAAAACTCTTCAATAAACTTCCAGCATCTGCTCGGTCACTGACCAATAATATTTTCAAACGTAAGGTTTATGACTGGCTTCTCAAACACCCATTTTATAAGATAACAGAATATTTTGAAATAAGCATTGACATTAGTATATAAGAATATTCCTAAAAGAAAAGGAATTAAATTGTAAAAACTTTACTGTAAAGTTATTGTTAATTGTATATTTAATGTTTAGACCTATTCCGCTGTAAGTGGTCAATGGTGAATAAACTGAATACTGAATACTAACAATAAAAAAGCAAAGTTACCCAAGTATCATGCTGGGCAGTGGGTATTGTTGTCTAACTATCACTACCCAAAGGGGAACACAAAGAGGTTCATTCCGCAGTACCAAGGACTATCAGGTAGTAGAAATGACATCCACAGTTAACTTTAAAATAAAACTCCCCACCTGATCCATGGTTTCCCATATGAGAAAATCCATCCATTTCAAAGTGAACTAGAAGCACTGCCTCAAATGCCAGGAGGTCCTTCTGAAGGGGGATGAGAATTGGGTAAAGAAAGCGAAAGAAAGGTAGAAATAAGCCAGTGACACAGAGCGTACCTGAGATTGCTCCAATACTTTCAGACTGCAAGGTGGTCCTAGGAGTTGAATATACACTCCTGGAAATGGAAAAAAGAACACATTGACACCGGTGTGTCAGACCCACCATATTTGCTCCGGACACTGCGAGAGGGCTGTACAAGCAATGATCACACGCACGGCACAGCGGACACACCAGGAACCGCGGTGTTGGCCGTCGAATGGCGCTAGCTGCGCAGCATTTGTGCACCGCCGTCGTCAGTGTCAGCCAGTTTGCCGTGGCATACGGAGCTCCATCGCAGTCTTTAACACTGGTAGCATGCCGCGACAGTGTGGACGTGAACCGTATGTGCAGTTGACGGACTTTGAGCGAGGGCGTATAGTGGGCATGCGGGAGGCCGGGTGGACGTACCGCCGAATTGCTCAACACGTGGGGCGTGAGGTCTCCACAGTACATCGATGTTGTCGCCAGTGGTCGGCGGAAGGTGCACGTGCCCGTCGACCTGGGACCGGACCGCAGCGACGCACGGATGCACGCCAAGACCGTAGGATCCTACGCAGTGCCGTAGGGGACCGCACCGCCACTTCCCAGCAAATTAGGGACACTGTTGCTCCTGGGGTATCGGCGAGGACCATTCGCAACCGTCTCCATGAAGCTGGGCTACGGTCCCGCACACCGTTAGGCCGTCTTCCGCTCACGCCCCAACATCATGCAGCCCGCCTCCAGTGGTGTCGCGACAGGCGTGAATGGAGGGACGAATGGAGACGTGTCGTCTTCAGCGATGAGAGTCGCTTCTGCCTTGGTGCCAATGATGATCGTATGCATGTTTGGCGCCGTGCAGGTGAGCGCCACAATCAGGACTGCATACGACCGAGGCACACAGGGCCAACACCCGGCATCATGGTGTGGGGAGCGATCTCCTACACTGGCCGTACACCACTGGTGATCGTCGAGGGGACACTGAATAGTGCACAGTACATCCAAACCGTCATCGAACCCATCGTTCTACCATTCCTAGACCGGCAAGGGAACTTGCTGTTCCAACAGGACAATGCACGTCCACAGGTATCCCATGCCACCCAACGTGCTCTAGAAGGTGTTAAGTCAACTACCCTGGCCAGCAAAATCTCCGGATCTGTCCCCCATTGAGCATGTTTGGGACTGGATGAAGCGTCGTCTCACGCGGTCTGCACGTCCAGCACGAACGCTGGTCCAACTGAGGCGCCAGGTGGAAATGGCATGGCAAGCCGTTCCACAGGACTACATCCAGCATCTCTACGATCGTCTCCATGGGAGAATAGCAGCCTGCATTGCTGCGAAAGGTGGATATACACTGTACTAGTGCCGACATTGTGCATGCTCTGTTGCCTGTGTCTATGTGCCTGTGGTTCTGTCAGTGTGATCATGTGATGTATCTGACCCCAGGAATGTGTCAATAAAGTTTCCCCTTCCTGGGACAATGAATTCACGGTGTTCTTATTTCAATTTCCAGGAGTGTATGTACTTACGTATCAGTTATCTATTACATTTATCTTGGGTTATTTTTATGAGAATAGTTGATGGGTAATATCTGCATACAGATGGTAGGTTACAGAACTATTAATAGAACAGTACCTTGTCTAAGTTGAATCATTTGTTGTTTTTTTTTACATGTAGTTGGTATAGACACAGATAAGCAGGCAGGAACTGAGAATGAATGAGTATGTGTGTGATACACCTTGGTAAGTAACTTTAAGAATGAAGATTATTTATAACAGATTTTTTAGGTTAATTAAGTTGTTTAACATGATGAGGGATTTGAGGAAGTACTACTCTCCACCATGGACTCATTGCAGTGCCAAGCCAAGGATAGTCAATATTTGCCCCACAAAGAAAATACATAGAGCTAGAGGGTCAGAGACTGTTAATGAATGGTGAGCACTGCGACATTTCAGGTCCCCCTTTTTGGTTACCTTCCACCATTACCAGAATCATAATTCTACATCTACATCTTTATTCTGCAAGCCTTCATGAGGTGCATGGCAGGGGACACATCCCATTGTACCATTTATTAGGGTTTCTTCCTGTTCTATTCATTTATGGACTGCAGGAAAAATGATTGTTTGAATGCATCTGTGCATGCAGCAATTATTCTAATCCTATCCTCACAATCTCTATGTGAGCAATACATAGTGGGTTGTAGTATATCCCCAGAGTAATCATTTAAAGCTTTTTTTTTTTTAATTTTGTTAACAGACTTTCTCGGGACAGTTTACATCTGTCTTTAAGAGTCGGCTAGCTCTGTTTCTTCAGTACCTCTGTGACACTCTCCCATAGATTAAACAAACCTGTGACTATTCGTGCTGCCCTTTTCTATATATCCACTGTTAGTCCTATCTGGTAAGGGTCCCACACACTTGAGCAACATTCTACAATCAGTCGCATTAGTGATTTGGAAACTATCTTTTTGTAGACTGATTGCACTTCCCCAGTACTCTACCAATAAATGGAAATCTACCACCTGCTTTACACATAACTGAACCTGTGTGATGATTCCGTTTCATATCCCTATAAAGTGTTAGACCCAGGTATTTGTATGAATTGGCCAATACGAACAGTGACTCACTGATATTGTAGTCATAGGATATTACTTTTTTTTTGTTTTGTGAAGTGCAAAATTTTACACTTCTGAACATTTAGAGTAAGTTGCCAATTTCTGTGCCACATTGAAATCTTACCAAGATCTGACTGAATATTTACGCAGCTTTTCTCAGACAGTGCTTCATTACAGATAACTGCATCACCTGCAAAAAGCCTGTTTCTACTATTGTATTGTCTGCTAGGTCTTTAATATACAACATGAACAGCAAGGGTCGCAACACACTTGCCTGGGGCACACCCGAAGGTACTTCTAATCTGGCGATCACTCTCCATCTAAGATAACATGCTGTGTCCTCCCTACCAAAAAGTCCTCAATCCAGTCACAAATTTCATTTGATACTGAGTCGAATGCTTTCAGAGTCAAGGAATTCTGCAGCTACCTGACTTCCTTGGTCCAAAGCTTTCAGCATGTTCATGTGAGAAAAGTGAGAGCTGGGTTCCACATAATTGAAGCTTTCGAAATTCATGCTGGTAGGCTTTGGGGAGGTCATTCTGTTCAAGATGCCTCATTATGTTTGAGCTTAACAGCAGCTACTTGTTAATTTAACTACTGGGCCCATCTTTCGAAATCCTGCCCAATGAAAACCTGACTTCTGTCAATGCCACATTAAACTCGACTCTTCTAGCTCCCTGGACCAGAAGAAAGCACCAAAAAATGGTTGTGTAATAACAGCATATCAAATAAGCCACATAAAAAAACATCGGAATGAATGGTGAAATATATTCATAAACATAGTGACTAGCACATCAGCTGTTTGTGTAATTTTTAGCATAATAAGTATTGTGTACTGCCATCTCAGACAGCGCTGCCCAGATCCTGCCATTAACTGCCTTCAACCTGCAGGTCCACAATAGTCATACCGGTAACAGTGAGAAAGTGACTTAACGACAGTGAACAACAATAAATTGTAAAATGATGGGAAGAAAAGCAAAGAGGGGCAGAGAAATTTAGTGCTTAAGCATCATAAGAGTAAGGTACTCTACCTAGTGCACAGTAAAATTGAAAGAGGACACACCATAGTTTTATGCAAGCAATGAAGAAACACTGACAGGTGTAAATGTGTTTCTGTTACAGTCAGGCCAACGAAACAGGAATCTGGAGGACCAGATTAATCTAAGGAGGGAGAAAATGTAATGGCTCCAAGACCAACAGACAAGACTACAGCCCAGCAACCAAAAACAGGTTGCAGTTACCAGCTAATGCACTATCAGCTCAGCTGCATCAGCAGACACAGCTTCTGCAGCTGCCACATCCATGTAAGGGACGTCACGCAGACTCCCGTCACATCAGTGACTGACCTATCTATTGCGCTGCACTGGGCCATCGACGCCACTCCAAATATTTCAATTCAGCCTCAATAAAGGGGGCCTTCCACAATTGTCACCACGTGGAAACGGGATGTAGACTAGCATGACCAGCCTGTCAGCATTTGTCACAGCTGGCTCATCTGATGATGCAGAGCCTGTGCTGGCTGTTGCCACATCTATGACACTGCCTCTGGCAGGCTGCAAACCGATGACCAGCCAAGAACCAAAGATGATTGTCTGAGTGTTATCTTGGGCACAGACACTGCCACACCGCCATCCTACAGGCATCAGCCACCATTTGCCAGCATATTGTGGTAGCCGGGCTACCCCTACCATCCATGGGAAACACCTGCATTGGCATGCCCATACCAGTGTGGTGTGGTCTGGAAATCAATTCTCGTTGCCTCAGTGTGTCTGTTTCAGATGTGCTGAACCATGTCTGTTCGTGTTCATCAATAAAGTGTTCTATAACATGATTGGCTGCTGTCTCCAGCAGAGAGCCATTTGTCTACTCCTACCTTGCAATAAAAGTTTGTTACAGTGCCCTTGCCTTGCAAGTGGGGGACCAGATGTCAGCTATTCCCTTTTCTGTGCTACCCCCAACACCATTTGCCAGTTTTGGTGATTCCGATTTGATTTGATTTTGGCAGAGAAGCTAAAACAGCTTTGATCTAACCCGCCACTGCCCACACTGAAACCGAGTTTATTGTGCGGTATCACTACCTGCATATCTAGTAAAGCCAACCAATGCCCTTAAATAGTGCAAGGAGTCCCTTTATCAGTTTTTTTAGACAATTTCTTCAGGTCTCCTTGTCCCCCAAATTCTGTGTCTCTTGCTCTCCAATGCCGTGCATTCGAAGATTGGGTGTGATGGAGTTTCATACTTTCAGAGGCTCAACAGGTAGGTGGGAGAATTATATGCACTGGTTCTTGCTGCACTGTCAGGTAAGGCATATCATCAATCCAGTTAATATGGCTGCCTTTTTGTTGTCTAGCAGTGTAGGTTTAAACAAAGTTGCCCTCCACTGAGTACAAGTAACTTCCATTTGACGAGCTGTCTCATTTGCTTAAGCAGTATGTTGGACAACAAACCCATGTAGCAGTGCCATGGTTGCACATTAGCCAGCAGTCACACGCAGCCTGGATCACCAATACACATGACCTCTCGTGTGCTTGTCATTTTGAGTGTCCTAAATGTGCTACCTCTTATGCAGACTTGCTAATTCAGGATGTGACAGTCACATTAGTTCCTGATCACAAGATTCAGACTATGGTGTTCACTTGGTTGACCCTTCTTTAGCCGGCATCGTGGAATCGCGTGAGCTTACAGCAGCAGCAAGGGACATCTTTTGTGGTATTTGGCAGGTGGCTTAAGTGGGTGTGCAAAATAAACAGCACCTTGTGCCCTGTGGGATATCCATGTTGGCCTCGTCTACTGGTGAGTCACTGTGTGTTGCCACCATTGACAATGCTAGTGCAATGGTGCCGTGGCGCTGTCCATCCTTGCCTGTGCCAAGCTCAGTGGGTTCGCTTGACTTGCAGCTTCATAATTCCCACTAGCAGTATTTTATGGGTCCTCAGTGACATTCTCCTTTGGATCATTAGGCAAACTATCGGTCCTGCCCCGACAGTCATTTGTTGCATGTTCACCATGACAGCCTGCACGTGGAGCCATAAATGGGCTATGTCAATGGACAGATCATTTGCCAACTGGTTGTGACAGTCCATGAGCTGTGAGTCAGTTAACGGACAACCATGTATTTTCAATGGACTCTTGGGCTGCCTCTGACACCCCGCACAGGTTGCTCTGGCATATTTTTCTGAGATTGGTAGAGAATGGGCCAAATTTCAGGTAGACACATGAGTGACTGTCAGCCTGATTACCTCAAGTACGTATGGGCTCTCGGGGTGCCCAGACTTGCAACAGCTGCTCTCTCAAGTTGTGTCTTATAGTAGACCACACATTCCTTCGTGGGGGCAATTCTCCATCTCTGCACATTATAGGTATGTGGAATGGCAACTATCTTGTTAGTCATCAATTTACCATTGGCACAAAATATCTTGGAGCCAAAAGCATTTTCTGTGTGTGTATGTGTGTGTGTGTGTGTGTGTGTCACAGTTACTCCGTCTCACATGCACTGTCACGGGTACTAAAACCAATTTGGAGAGAAGATAGCTAATCAAGAAATTAAAACACAGAGAAAACAAAACACAGAAGAACTAAAAGAAAAGCACATGGAAATATGACTGGCTGACCACTTACAAAATATGGGGGGTGAGCCAGTCACTCTGTTAACAAATTAATAATGTCTCCCTAAAATCTTGTCAAAAATTTTGGACAATTCACAAAACTTTAACTGCATCATTTGAATATTGTTTAAAATAGATGGCAGATCTGCTGGCAATTCTGCCACAGTCCACTAGTCAGTAAAGAAAATGCAGTCCAATAAAATGCAGCACACCATGATCTGCACGCCACAAGCACCACACATTGGAGGGTCCTCTCACTGAAATAAGAATCCATGTGTTATAGGGCTGTGGCCTGTGTGGAGAGGAGTAAGGAGGACCTTGTGCCGTCAACATGGCTGGAAGGGAGAACTCCATGGCTGAGTTGTGGGCTTGATGACACAAAGCTTGTCGTCGGTCACTTCCAGCCACTTATCTTCCCATTGACACATGACTTTGTACCTCAACAGCGAGGTGATAGCATGCAGGAGGATAGCACTCCAAAACACCTGAGCATCACAATAAGCCTTCTTGACTGCTCGATCCGCCCTTTGGTTCCCCACTATTCCAATGCGCCCAGGTACCCAGCAGAAAGACACCTCCTTCCCCAGTCGTAGTAGTTGGAGGAGAGCATCCTGGATATTCTGGGTTACTTTATCTGCTTGGTAAAAATGTTGGAGACAGTAAAGGGCACTCGGAGAATCAGAGCAGACAAGAAATCTAACACTGGGAGAACGTCTCATCTGCTCCAGTGCCCACAAGATAGTACATAATTCTGGAGGCAGTCTGACCTTGAGGACATGATCCGGAAAAACGACAGAGCAACCAATGGAGTCGTCCTACTTAGACCAACCTACAAAAACAGCTACATGGTTCTGGTGCTCAGATAAAATGTCAGAAAATATCAGTTTAAAAACAGAAGCAGGAGTGCTATCTCTCCTATACCGCACCAAATCTAAAATAACTCTGGGCCTCTCCAGGGTGGCAGACTGTTAAAACCCTGGATTTAGGGCTGTACTGACTCCACAATGAGTGACTCCAGCACATGCTGCAAGTGGACCCCAAATGGCATCGTGCCTCATGGACAGTTGGAAAAAAGGCACTCCAGAGGCTGATGAGCAACAGTATATGTGCGGGTGAAATTCGAGCTGCAAGGAACTTACATGCCTGACTCACCATGAGGAGCTGGCACTGGATGGTAAGTGGCAGTTCCCCCATCTCAGCACAGAGGCTAAGTACGGGACTGGTCCGATAAGCACCTGTGGCCAGCCAAATCCTCTCATGGTGGACGGTGTCGATGATCCGCAAATAAGAGGACCTCGCTGACCCACACACCATGCACCCATTAATTGATTTGATTTGATTCTAACAGGAGAGCTAAAACAGCGTAGGTCTAACCCGCCACTGCCCACACTGAAACTAGGTTTATTGTGTGGTATTGCTCCCTGTATATCTATTAAAGCCAACCAGTGCCCTTAAATAGTGCAAGGAGTCCCTCTACCACTTTTTTGTTAGACACAATTTCTTCAGGTCTAGTTGTCCCCAAGATTCTGTATCTTTTACTCTCCAATGCCATGCATTCAAAGATTACGTGTGATGCAGTTTCTTCACCCTCATCACAGATCCTACATTTAGGGTCGTCTTCCATTATACCTACTGTGTGTAGGTGTTTTTCAAAATTCCCATGGCCGGTCGTCAGTCCAGTCATGAGTTTTATCTCCTTCCTGTTCAATCCTAGGATTACAGAGCTTCTTTTCAAACATGGCTTGGGCATCATTACCTTACCATGTTTTTGTTTATGGACCTTGGTCCAATATCATACGTGCTGTTTCCTAAGCCAGTTCTGTAGTTCTAATTTGATCATAGCCTTGGTGATCGTCAAGACAGGTTCCGGTCCAATAAATGGAGTTGTTGCCCCCACCCTAGCCAATCTACCTGCTTGTTCATTGCCACAGATCCCTGAATGGTCAGGGACCCACACTAGGTACACCCTATTGTTCCCCCTAGCTCCACCAGAGCCCTGTGGCAATCTGCAACAATCTTAGATCTTGTTGCAGGAGCTGCCAATGATTTCAGGGCTGCCTGGCTGTCTGAATAGATGTAGATGCTACAGTTATTGTAGCACCTACTCATATTCTCCTCCACACATGCCCTGATTGCAGTAATTTCGGCTTGGAATACAGAGGCCAGTTTCCCTAGAGAGATACTGCTCTCCAGTCTTGGCTGAACACCGTACAACCTGGCCCAAACGCCTTGATCTGTTTTCGACCCATCGGTGAACCAAACGATGTTCCCCGTACAGTGTCGAACTGTTTTCTCCCGCTGCTCCCTACTTCCAATTATTATGTTGTAAGGCTTGTCGAAGCAGTTCGGAGTTATTATATAGTCAGTTGGCATTTCCCCAGCCATACCTATATTTACCTCACTCACTATGTTAGTGTGATTCTGGATATCCAAATGAGACCCAGTTTTGGCCAGTTTTAAGTCTTTATGCCCCAACTGCTGCCTCCATCTTAACCCAAAGGTGAAGTGGAGGTATATCCAGCATGGTTTCCATTCCAGTGGTTGGTGTGCTGCTAATTCTGCCCGTTATGGCTAAGCAGGCCAATCTCTGCACCTTCGCAAGCTCTTTAGCAGCAACTCGCTGTTCTACCTTCTTCCACCACACTACGGCCCCAAAATCCTAGGTCTAACTACTGTGGTGTATATCCAGTGCATACCCCTGGGGCTTAGGCCCCAGTTTTTGCCACAAGCCCTCCTAGTACTCATTAAAATGCTTTTTGCCTTGTAGCAGATACTCTTAATATGAGGGGTCCAAGTTAGGTTCTCATCCAAGGTTACCCCTAGATATTTCACTGTCCCCTTCACAGGTAGAGTTTCATCGAAGAGCTTTAGATTCCAACTTGCATGCTGAATATGTCTCTTCGTAAATGGCACCACAACAGTCTTCTTAGGATTAACTCTCAGATCCTGTTTAATGCACCATGTTTTCACAATGTCCAACCCTCCTTGTGCCATATTCCTGACTGTGTGAGTGAATTTGCCAAGTATTACTATGACAAGGTCATCTGCGTATCCTTGGCAGAAGCATTGTCTGGAATTTAGTTCCTCAATGAGTTCGTTCACCACTAGATTCTACAATAGAGGAGACAAAACTCTTTCTTGTAGGCAGCCTCTAGTGGTCTTAATTACCATCTTTTCATTCATCATGGTAGCCTCTACCTTCCTTCCACTAAGCATGGCTCTGGTCCATCTACACATAGTGGTCCCCAGGTCATGCAAATCTGCTGCCCTTACCATGGAATCGAAGGTCGTGTTACTAAAGACCCCCCTCGATATCCAGGAAGATGCAGAGGGCTATTTCTTGGAAGTGAAGTGCTTTTTCCACCTTCCCGACGAGTTGGTGGAGAGCTGTCTCACATGATTTACCTGGTTGGTATGCGTGTTGGTTCAGGTGTAGAGGGACCCTACATAGCCTCCTCTCCCCAATGTATACATTAACCAGTTTTTCCAATGTTTTGCAAATTAATGAGGACAGACTGATTGGTCTCATATCCTTGGCCTTGGTATGATCAATTCTCCCTGGCTTTGGAATGAAGACAACCTTCACTGCCCTCCAAACATTGGGAATGATTCCTACTGCTACGCTAACCCTAAATAGCCTGCATAGGATTCTTTTAAGCTTTCCTCCTGCCTGTTGCAGGAGAGCTGGAAAAATTCCATCTGCGCCAGGTGACTTGAACAGCTGGAATGTTCCCACCGCCCACTGGATTTTGTTGAAGTTCACACACTCCTTAGCTGATTCCCAGTCCTCTCTTCGAGTGTCTGAGAACCGTTGTCTCTCTGGGGTCACATACTGGTCTGTTATCCGACACAGCATATTGAGGAAAGTGAGTTTTGAGCAATTCCAGCATCTCATGTGCTGTCTTTGTATATTCCCCATCCTCCTTCCTCAACATACCTCCTGGATTAATTGGTACTCTAGTGAGAATCTTGTGAAGTCTGGCTTGTGCAGCCATGCCTTCCACTTCCTCACAGAATGCCTTCCAGGATGCCTCCTTTGCTTGTCTTATTGCAAGATTGTAACTGATAAGGGCCTCACGATATTTAGCGCATTGTCCTTTGCATCTCACAATATTAAACAGTCTCCGTACCTATTTTCTTTGCGTTTCCATGCACCCATAGTCCAGTCACGAACGCATGAAAGCCCAATAAAACTGGAGGAGATGTGCCCTGTCTGCCCCCCCCCCCCCCAAGACCGGCGGCTAAGGTACTTGATGATATTCAGTTCCTTCAGGGTTCTGGCTTTCAGATCTCTCAGGTGTGGCGACCATGACAATTTTGAGTCAAAAATGATGCCCAGAAACCTCACGGAGTCTCTAAAATGTAGGATGGTGGCCCTCATATGCAAAGCAGGTAAATTAAAAAGATGACTGGAATGATTAAAATGAGCACACACACACACTTATCTGCAGAAAACTGAAAACCCGTCTTTGCAGCCCGCTCCTCTAACCTCTCCATCGCAAGTTGTGACTGACGGCTCACTGTTGCAACACTGTAGGAGGAACAGAAAATAGCAAAATCATCCACAAATAAGGAGCACTGTACAGGACTCCTTAACATAGATGTGATACTGTTTATGGCTATGGCAAAGGGGGTAACACTTAAAACACTGCCCTGAGGAACACCATTCTCCTGTGCAAATTTATCAGAGAGTGTGTTACCAACTCGGGTCCTAAAAAACCACTGAGACAGGAAAGACTGTATGAAGATGGGGAGCTGGCCACAAAAGCCCCATTGATGCAGTTGCGCGAGAATACAGTGTCTCCAAGTAGTATCATATGCCTTACTGATATTAAAAACATATACCGATACAGTGATGCTTCCAGAGGAAAGTCTGCTGAATAGCTTCCTCTAGGAGTGCCAGGTTGTCTACAGTGGACCGAAATCTTCAGAATCCACACAGCGCAGCTAAGGAGTTGCCTTGTATCTAACAACAAGACCAGACTACAGTTAGCCATTCACTCCAGGGCCTTTCCTATGCAGCTCATTAAGGTGATACTCCTGGATCTACTGGGAGACATACGGTCCTTTCCTGGTTTCAGGAGGGGTGTCAGGAACACCTTCCTCCAAGAGTTCAGGAAGTTTCCTGTCTGCCAAATAAGATTAAAACATTTGAGGTGGATTTTCTTTGACATCACTGACAAATGACGAAGCATGCAGTAGTGGATTTGCTCATGACTGAGTGCAGTAACGCGAGTCTCAGACAATGCTGATTTGAGCTCCCAAATGGAGAAAGGAGAGTTGTAGACTTCAGAACAGTTGGATCTGAAGTGCAACTTCCCTTCTCGACAGTTTTACAGTAGTGTCTAAATGCTGGATCCTGGCTTGCATCAGCTGTAGTATTTGTAAAATGTTTGGCCAGCATCTGAGCGATGTCTCTGGGCATCATTTGGAGACGCCCCTGTTTCAGCATTGCTGCTATTGGTAAACGACTGTGTTTACCAGATATCCTCCAGAGGGCTTCCCATAATTTTGTAGAACAAGTGAAATGGTTGATAGAGTCCAGGAACTCTTGCCATGGCTGTTTTTTGCTCTTGTTAATGACATGGTCAGCCTTGGCTCTCGTGATTTGAAAGGCTGTGAGGTTGTCCGGTGCTGGGCAGCATTTAAACTGGCGAAGAGCTGCACGCCTGTCCCAGATGGCTGAATGATACTCTTCTGTCCACCAAAGTACAGGTTGCCTCCTAAGAGGGCCGAAAGAGAGTGGTATGGAGAGGTCATCAGCGTGCAAGATGTGGTCCATCCATTCCTGGACGCAGTCACAGTGTTCAAACACAGCTGTGGCTGAACAGTGTCCAGTTAGCCTTGCCAATCATCCATGTTGCTGGCCCCTGCTCCAGCAATGCACCATCCAGTAGGTAAATGCAGATTGGGAAATGGTCACTGGAATGAAGGTCGTCAATGACCTCCCAGTGAACAGAGCTGGCAAGGGCTGGAGAGCAGAGAGATAGGTCAATGGCTGAGAATGACCCAGTAGCAGCACAAAAATGAGTCGGAGTACCAGTGTTTAGGATGCACAGCTCTTGAGATGTCAGGAGGCTCTCCAAAACTCAACCACAAGGGCAAGTAGAGCTCGAGCCCCACAGGACACGATGGGCATTGAAGTCTCCCAGGAGGAGAAATGGTCTGGGCAGTTGTTCCGTAAGGCCTATGACAGCGTCAGAGTCTACTGCATCAAATAGAGGTAAATAAATACAGCAAACTGTAAGCCTCCAATGTGAATGACATCTACATCTACATGATTACTCTGCAATTCACATTTAAGTGCTTGGTAGAGGGTTCATCGAATCATAATCATACTATCTCTCTACCATTCTCCCGAACAGCGTACGGGAAAAACGAACACCTAAACCTTTCTGTTCGAGCTCTGATTTCTCTTATTTTATTTTGATGATCATTCCTACCTATGTAGGTTGGGCTCAACAAAATATTTTTGCATTCGGAAGAGAAAGTTGGTGACTGAAATTTCATAAATAGGTCTCGCCGCAACGAAAAACGTATTTGCTTTAATGACTTCCATCCCAACTCGCGTATCATATCTGCCATACTCTCTCCCCTACTACATGATAATACAAAACGAGCTGCCCTTTTTTGCATCCTTTTGATGTCCTCCGTCAATCCCACCTGGTAAGGATCCCATACCACGCAGCAATATTCTAACAGAGGACGAACCAGTGTAGTGTACGCTGTTTCTTTAGTAGACTTGTTGCATCTTCTAAGTGTCCTGCCAATGAAATGCAACCTTTGGCTCGCCTTCCCCACAATATTATCTATGTGGTCTTTCCAACTGAAGTTGTTCGTAATTTTAACACCCAGGTACTTAGTTAAATTGACAGCCTTGAGAATTGTACTATTTATCAAGTAATCGAATTCCAACGGATTTCTTTTGGATCTCTGCAACTGCTTGCAGGTCGGTATCCAGGGGGAGAGCAGAGGAGTGGTGTCCATTATTGACAAACACGGCAACCCCTCCTTTGGCCCTTTCCCCTGTCAGGTCATCCTTGCAATATAGTGTATAGCCCTGTAGTACAGGGGCATCAGATGCTTTTAAATGTGTTTCCTGTAAACACAAGCACAGGGGGTGTTGCTGTGCCAGGAGTTTCAGTTTCTCCACATGTGTCCTGAATCCATTCATGTTCCATTGTATAATGGGAGCCACCTATCAGGGTGTTAGTACCTTCACCCAGATTTCTGCCAGGGACGGGAGCCCACAATGAGTGGAGGCTCAGTTTTGGGGCAAGATGATTGCCCCAGTCTGACATCAACCTCCATTGCCTCTGAAGAAGATTCAAGAGAGACGTCACATAGAATGATGTCGACATCATCGGACTGTGTACCTCCTGCATCCTTCAGCGGGAGATTCTTTGCCTTCAATTTTGATTTTTGTGTCTGAGGCAGCTTTTGAGCCACAACCTTAGAAGTGGTAGGTGGTGTAGCAATGCTGGGCTGTGCAAAAGACTAGACCTGTGGAGAGGCAGGAAGATCCACAATGTCAGCAACAACAGCCGTTTCTGAAGTTCAAGGGGGGTGGGGGCACCTGCATGGACTTGTATAGCTTCGCCATAAGGGTTTTGATCTCCTGGATCTTCCATTCCTTAAGGGAAACCCTGCAGTCCCTGCTCCACACAGGGTGATCCCCAGAGCAGCTGACACACTTTGGAGGAGAGGAGCAACCAACTCTGTCATGGGAGGCTTTACCACATTTCCTGCAAGTGGCTTCTCCTTTACAGCTAAGAGTGATGGCATTTAAAACACCGCATTGGATTTGGGTAATAAGGTTGTACACTTAGGCATAGGAAACCTGCCTTCTCATGCTCTGGTAGTTTCGTGCTGTTAAAAGTAAGGATAAAAGAGTATGATTGTACAAGATCGACATCCACCCATTTCATAATGTGTTGCATATCAACAATGGCTTCCCGTGACCATTCGGCTTTCAGTTCTTCTCGGGTAATGTCAACTAGATCCCTGCAAGTCACAACACCTTTGCTGTGGTTCAAGGTCTTGTGCAATTCAGTGTCTATCGCGTACTCCCTTTGGCATTCTGAAGGTTCTTGACTTGCTGGGAGCTAGATGTTTCAACCAACAGGGTCCCATTGCACAAGTGCTTAACAGATTTTAAGGTGCCAGCAATGCCTTCTAAGCCTTTCTGTATGTAAAATGATGAAACTTTTTCAAAACTACCCTCTTTTTATTTTAACTATAAGAAACACAGTCTGAGAAACAGCATGCAGTCTGTTACTACTGACTGAATCAGAAGAACTGGCTACACGAGCCATCTTGCTAGACAGGGTGTTGGTACCTTCCAGTGGCCCACTCTTTCCACTGGAAGGGGGTAACAAAAATTTCAGAGGATCCATTTTGGTCCCATGAGCAGCTAGGGAAAGAGGGGTCCACTCAGACAGAGCCCCATGTGCCTGAGTAAGCCTTATACAACTGATGTGCGGCAGGTTACTGAGAGGTTGCCCGCTAATGACTGTACCATCTCAACAGTCATACATTCCACCAGTGTGCAGCACACCTTGAGATTGACAGGTTTTTCATAGAGGTTTATTTTGTCCTCACGATTCAGGCAGTCAAGCCAAGATCCCCATTCCCTGAGACACACAACATTCCACCACTGCACCGCATGGTGGTTGCTGAAGCATATCCAGAGCTAACGGTGACAGAGGACTGGTGGTGCATACCAGTCCCCAGCTCAGGAACCCCATGGTCACCAAACAAATGCTGAGCCCCTGAAGGCAAAAGCATTTTCTGTTCAGATCGTTAAAGAGTATTTAGTGTCTCAATCCATTCCTTTTCATGATATGGACTCATTACTGCAGTCCTATGGCCAGCTGTTTGAGAACACCTTGGGCTACACAGAAAATTTAGAGGCCATGTTTCTTAAGCCTGTGGCAGCAACCAAATTTTGTCATCCCCACCCCATTCCCTTCACAATGCATGACAAAGTAAAGACAGAGTTGCAGTGTCGGCAGGATCAGAGTGTCATTTCTCCTATTTCATTGAGTGAGTGGGCCACCACTTTGGTGGTGATGCAGAAGCCAGACGGTGATAAGTGCCTTCGTGGTGATTTCAAATGGACAGTCAACGCGCAATATATCACAGATTCATATCCCATTCCGTGCCAGGCAGAGTTATTGGCGATATTTTCAGGGACCAGTATTTTCCTCAGCTTGACCTGTGCAATACTTACCTGCAGTTGATGTTGGACGTAGTTTCTCAAATCTTCCTGGTTCTCAATGCCCCCTTTGGGTTTTACCTGTTTAATCACTTGCTTTCTGGAATCTTGTCTGTGCTGGGAATTTAACAATGGTATTTGGAGCACTGTTGCATCAGTTACCTTGATGACTCATGGGTCACAGACCATCAGTTACCTTGATGACATCTTGTGTTCATGTGGGATGATGCCTTGCAACAAACCCTACTGGACTTTCCATTGATGGCATGAAAAGTCACGATCGCCATGGCTGTTGACCTGCTTTCTGGAAAATTATTTTTGTGGTTCAGTTGGATTGGCCGGAGCACATCTCTCTGTGTATGGCTTTTGTTTTTCCTTCTATGTGATCGGCTCAACATTTTCATGGGGGTTCTCATGCTTGCCATGGAGGAGCAACACTATAATGTGATCATTCAACCTGCGTTGTGTCCTTGCATACTCAGTTGCTGCATGCATCACACTGGATTATGACTCGTCTGAAGGCAATGGCACCGCGTTCTTGCGGAGCTTATTTTCAGAACCAGGCTACATGACCACGCAAATTCTCTCCTTGGTTGGCCATGGAGCATCCTTGGAACAGGGTGCTCATTAGGTTTGGCACTCCTTTTTGGGCAGCACGTGGTTGTTGGTGGTCGTTGTATTGTCCAGCTTCACATACATAACCAAGCTATCCTCTAAGTTGTTGACTGCCACAGTTCACTTGTTGTAAGTCATTTTTGCATTGAGGGATCCCCAGGACCCCGGTACCTGACAACGGTTGGCAATTTGTGTCACAGAAGTTTGATGACTTCTGCATTGATAATGGTATCGAGCATCCGATTACTACCCCATTTCGCCTGGCTTCTGATGTATACGTCAAGCACTTGATGCGTACATTTAAGACTCAAATGAAAAAGTTCATGTTAGCCACTTCCTGTGATGATGCATTGTTCAACTATTTGGCTACACACAAGGCAAAGCTTGACAGTACATTCAGTCTTACAGAATGTTTGCATTAGTGCAAGCCTTGGAGTATCTTGGATTTATTGCACCCTGAGTCACATCCGATGGGCTACTGCGGACTGCCGCGTTTTCCTCGCCATTTGGGCCAAGTCCTTTGGCTGTCCACTGGAGTGGCTGCTGGGTGTCCTGGTGGGCCACAAGGATCGGCAGTCATTTTTGGTGGATGCTGGTAAGGTGTAGCTGATTTACCACTGGGATATCACCCCCATGATATGTTGGAAAGTAGGTTGAGTCATGATGTTTTTCCGGGTGAGGGTTCCCACTTGCAGAAGCATGCTGCCCTGTTACCACTCCCTACCCGCACTCCGCAGTCCTCCCATTGCTTGCAGCAGTGACCCCTAGTGAAGTCCACACCCTGCACCTGCCAGTGTGGAGCCCATGGATTTTGATCCACCCTTCTCATCCTCATCCTCTGCCACCTCCTACTCCCCACATCCTGACCAATGGACACGGTATGACCTCCACTGCTGCTGGTAGACCCCAATTGCCACAGCTTCCATGCGCTTCTGGCAGAGTCATCAGCATTGGCGTTGCTCCTCTGGCAGTTGGTCCATCATCAGATTCTCCAGAGGCCTTTCCAGTTCTGTGCCAGAGGTCATGGCCCAAGCCTGATTATTTTTGACCCTATATAGCTTTCTCAGGGGGGAGAGATTTAGTATCTTCACCAGCAGACACCACAATGGACGCAGATGAGAGTGAGTAGTGCAGCAAAATAATACAGAAACCTGTCATAGAGTGTGCTTGTGACGTATGGTATAGGCAGACCCAGTGGCGGAGGTGTTTACCTGCAGGCGGCAGTAGGCTGGGTGGGCCAATGCCTACTCAGGGTTTGACCTTTGTGGACCTCACCTCGCATATCGTACCATCTGTTGTGCTAAGTTCTTAGCCGTTAGCCATCTGTGCTGACCATGTGCTGAGTTCTTCTCGTCCTCATCTCCATGTGGGTTCAGATGTTCTGCTGCCCATGGATCATCTCACACAGCAGATTCATTTCCCTCTCAAAGGGTTCTGTCCTCCAGCTAGTGTCGAGCTACCATCAGCCCGTGAATTATCTGCATTGCCTGTGTAGTGAAGTGGCATTGTCACGCCTGTGCAGATACTAAAGTTGTGCTAGTAAAGGTTTTGCATTAATGCAGTCCAAATACCAAAGTAACTTGAATAAAACACTGTTTATACAGCTTTTTAAAATATTTTTTTGATGTGTGTGTTCTGCTAAAAGTGGTAAAATGGAATAATATACCACCATAAAATTCTTTGTTTGGGATGGTTTATTGTCCACATCTGAAGCTAATGAAAGTCAAGTGATTTACAAATCTGCCTTTTCATTTTCAGTTATTTCACAGCAGACAGCAAAATTTAGTCATGGCCATACTACCCTTGAGAACAACGCATGCCAAAAAAGTTCTAAAACTGGTACCAGAAATGAAAACCTTGAATATGGGTACAATGTGAAATTGAACAATAGATGATGATATGTGTATGAACTAGATGTCACCTTAGGTATATCACATAAAGAGTACTGCACACATCACATTACAGAAACAAGTGCCACCTTTGTTGAACAATGACTAAAATCAAATCTAAAGACAAATTTTTAAGGAATGTCTGGATCATTTTAAAAAGTATCTAACTGATTTGGATAGCCTGTTACTGTGGGTGAGGGATGGGTCCACTACTTCCTGAGTGAAACAGAACAGTAATCAAAGTAATAGGTGGAATGTGGCAGCCCTGCACAAAAAAAAGATGAAGTATATTTCATGTTCCAGGGAGGTGTTTTCCGTGACGCAACAGAAATTCTTCTTACCAATTCCCCTGTAATGGGTAAAACAATAAACAGGAAATACTGCACAAATCTTCAGGAGCAAGGGAATGAAGAAATAAATGCAAAGAGATCTGGAAGGGAAGAAAGAAGACTTTCATCAGGGAAATTCACCTGTCCCTAAAACTGCTTTAGCAATAGGAAAAAAAATGAAGGATATGAAACATGATTTGTGGGATGATCTATTCTATTTACCAGATTTAGCATCCTCTTTGTCCTACCCACCATCCTTCTAAAGAAATATGAGAAATTTTTTGGAGTCCAATAAAGAGAGATCAGCAACCATTTGTTAGTATTGTGCTGAAAAAGTAAGGGACGACATGCACTGACTCAAAAGTCTATTATGTAAAAAAAAATTCAGTACAATTTCTATTCAGAAAAAGGCACTATACTTCAGTACCAATTAGAGAAATTTTCACCCTGCCCTTCTAATTTCAGCTATTCTTGCTATCCAAAGAAACAAGCAATAAAAGAAAACTGATGATAGTCCACAAAAATACTAAACTGTAACACAAATTATTTTCCTTAGTTTAAGTACCAGTATCAGGGCTCTGTTTTATTAGGCTACTAGGAATAGCATCTCATTCTTATTTACCCCCAACATTGAATGACATATAAACTTTAATTATTACTGAGAATTGTATTATCAGACTTAGTGAATTTAGCTGCAATTAACATTCGTGGCTTTTAAAATCATGAGCACAATGACGCACAATTAAAAATCTTGTTTTGTCAATGCAGTAATTAAATGATTAAAAATTTAATGATTAGGACATTGTAGCTGTAATTTGACAAAATGGTATTCTCACAAAACTAATAAAGCAGAATAAAAATTTAAAATTGACTATCCAATAATGATACAAAAATTTTACCTCCAAATGATATGGTTGGTGGAACATGTTCATTATGGTGTAACAGCCTAATATATGATTAACAACTTGCCCCATATAAAAAGTCTATATAAAATAATTTTAAATAAAAGCTTCATGGTATACATACAATAGCAGCACACAACACACCTGTAAGTAGTTAAACCAGCTGCTGAGGCACTCTGACACCTCTTTGCACACAGACACATTTGGGCTGATAGCTACCAGTTTTTCACTGAAACAGACAATCTGTCAAGAAGCTTTCTGATACGTGCAAGTTTCAAAATTAATTTGTATAGGTATTTACCTGTCCTGAGTCTGCATTGTGTGTGACAAGGATTTCAAATGATTGACATTCACCTGAGATGGACATCTGGTCAAGCTGTGAACTTTACCAGTTGGATGTTTGTTACAACACGTAAGATTCCACTCCATGTTAACAAAAGCACCAATGCTCCACGAAATGTCACAGGCCAAGAACAAAGGAACTCCAACATCTGCAACAGAATGAATAGATTTACAGTCAGGTAAAGAGAAAGAAGAAAATAGATAAATTTTTGGGAGCTAGTATAAATTAAGGGACAGAGCATTATTATTATTATTAGTGTTTTAATGACTTTAAATTAAATACTTATTCACAGTAAACTAAAGAGAAGCTCTTCATATTTTTCATAAATGCTGAATATTTCCTGTTGTGTTTTCTAATGCCATTAGAGTTTTGTCTCAAATGGAAGGTTATTCTAGTTTATTTTTATCTTCAGATTTCTTGTCCATAAAAAAGAGCATATCATTTAGAAATAAACCAGCTATGTGAATAGATCATTATTGAGATTGTAAATAGATGTGTCCCTTTTCAAAGATTCATCATGGCATTCAATATGCTCAAAATGTAAGATATGACGCAAATATTATATCCATGGAAATACTAGGAAGAAGGAGAAAAACACTGAGGCATGGCCTCCACATGTCTGCACCTGATTGATGGGTGGTGTAGGAACACACAAAGTGTAAATTTATAAATTTTCCCGGCAAACTGGGTGTTCAAAGGAAATTCAGCCAGCCATCTTAACTATACTACGCAACATTTTGAATGGGCATCTGTCAATCATCATCAGGGTAACTATTGAAGACTGACAAAGACATCCTCTATCCCGCAGTTTATTAGTGAACTGTGACTATTCCACGCATGCATTGAGATTGTGGTGACACTGATCACACTACCTGGTGGGCAGTGCCCTCTCTAGTGGAATTGTGGAACTCAGCTGTTCTCAGGGTTGCAGTTCACTGCAGCCATTGGCATACTCTGTTGTCTTCTATTACAGCGAATGAGACAGATACGGTTCCACACATTATCCAACTGGTAGCCGCTATCAGGCTTCATCCCATTTTCCACCATCTGTACTTCCATGTACTCTCTAATAATGGACTCCCAAACAGAAGTTGCTTTGGTCAAAGTAATTGTTTTATCATACTAAATTGAATGTCAGGTGCAGGTACAATATTCAGCAATAGCTGACTTGCTTAGTTGCAAAGGCAAGTGAAGCATTGATGTTTGTTATCTTTTTTTGTGATTTCCAGCCATCCACAATATCAAATTTCTCTTCACTGATTCCATAAGAGGAAAATTTCTTTGAGGACATAATATGCCATTTTCTGAGCAGTTACAATTTGAGCATGCATCAGTCAGCTCCAGACGAGTGGTTGCCTCTTCCCATCCTTCCCGCCACCCCATTCAATCTGTCTCTGCCCCCCCCCCCCCAAAATCTCTCTCAAATCCTCTTCATGTATCTAAAAACAGCTGACATACCACTTTCATTCAGTAACCTAGTACATTGTTAAGTTCATATAGTGGTGGTAGTAGGTTTCTTTTTTCTTTCTTGTACAGAATGTGCCCGAGATGCAAAATCCACCTTTACGATCTCAGGAGTCCCCAGATCACTTTAGAATATCCCAAATACTGCTACGATTTCTCTCTCTCTCTCTCTCTCTCTCTCTCTCTCTCTCTCTCTCTCTCTCTCTCCCCCCCCCCCCCAACCCCCCCCCCCTCCCCCATTCTGACCATGGCGTAGCATGTTTTTGACAAAAGACCATCCTATACATTTCTAAACTAGATTGAATTTGCTACAATTTGAGATCAAAATGGGCTCTGAAGACCAAATAGTTTCTAAGATATAGCTTTTCAAAGTTAGGCAAATTCTCGAAACCCGAAAATTTCTAAGCTAATTTTCATGTTTAATCATAGTCTTTGCATTTTCAACAACTCTGAAATGATCAGTGAAGTACGCATTTGTTCAATGGGAGATTTTGAAGGGTGGTTGAGGTGGGGGGGATGGGATATTTGGTGAGAGGTCACTGTTCACAACAAGGAGACTGAATTTGACGAAAAAAGTATATAAAAAATTTATTTAACAAATGTTTACATCAAGTGTATACAAAAAGTGTAAATTAAGTGAATAATAGTGTACATGAAATGGAAATTAAAAGTGTTTCCTCCTCTTCAAAGGACCAGGTCCAACCAGATCCATCAATCTGCTTCCTTCAGTACCATTTTCATCGTCCTGGACACCCTGAAATGGAAAATAAATATTTATTTGTTAATTACCCCAAGGTAAAACCTTGTCAAAAAGTCTTAATATAAATGAAGCAACATATTGGTAAGTATTCATTGATAGAAATAATGGTATCAATAATATCTGGGTAAGTATTAATTAACAGAAATGATGGTAACTTTCAACAACAATATGAGTGTAAGTATACCTGATATTGTTTCTCGATTTGTTCGAGCAGCCTATCCGTGTCATCAACAAGCTTGTCCAAATTGTGGGTGTCGTAATCAACATCTACCGCAATTTCAGGCAGGTTTTCGCAGAACTTGTCATTGCAGGTTCTGTAGACAACTGAACACTTCAAACCTGCTTTCCTGCAGCTGCTAGCATTTCCACATCCCTTCTTCCAGTTGCAAGAAATCATGTTTAGCAGGTTTGAGAGGGGCTACTTCCCTCAACATCGTCTTTGGGAAAAGGTCTTGTCTGAAGCAACCCTTCCCCATTCCAGCAGATTCTTTTTGTAATCTAGTTGCTGCTGCTTCTGCACCTGGTAGTATATGCAAAACAAATTTACCTGCAGCTTTGAAGCATCTTGCATGGGAGGAAGTCTGGCAAGGTTGAAATTGGTTTTGGCTGCAGCCCTTGTGAAGAGCAGGCAGTGCTGCTCATTGGGGGTTTGACTGAACCTTTCACCACCATACAGCTCAATAAGGATTTTCTCTCTGGCTTCAGCTACTTCGGCATGCATCACAACTGGATTAGGAAAAACTGCAGCTGTTTCTTTAAGGTCTACACACTTCTGTAGTATTTGAAGCAACTTCAGTTTCCCCTGGCCAAAGAAGCATGAGGCAGAATCACAGCCACTTACGGCATAAGTGAAAGTGATGATGTGACTGTCTGCAAATATTGAAGTAGTTGAGTGGAAGACACCTGTTGTTTTGCCTCTTCCACACTTTTGAAGATATAAGGCAGCCCTTGTGGGACCCCTGGGACCAGTGAAGATGACTAACAAATCTACATCCTCCTCTGCAATAATCACGACCTGAAAATCAGAGGCCTTTCTGATAGCTGTAGTAATGATAAGCATATCAGCATCATCATCTTTGGCCTGATAAAACCTCAAAGTGTTTGGCTTCAAATTTCACCTTCAGCAGCTGTATGAATCTTAATTTGTTTTTATCATTGGATAAAAAATTTTCTTAAGAAACATTGGAAGTAGTTGTTTCTTCAAATACCACATCAGGAGGAGAATTTGCCCGAGTTCGGCAATTACATTCTGAGTTCTCTGTACTGCTGTGGTCAGGCCATGTTGGATAACCATCAACACTATAGCTACATTCTGACCATACCATGCCTCAAGATATTGTACATATCAGGCAGCTAACAACTGAAATGAGAAGTGCTTGCACCACACAACTTTGTGAGGGAGATGACCACCACCTACAACAACAAATTTAGTTTTTCCTTGAGACTCATCAATACTGATAGGTTGGAATGCTGCGCAAAACAAAAACTTATTGCCCTTCCTCATTCCCTCGAGTGAGAAGAAATGCCGTGAATGGTTAAAGCTCATACGTGAAGAAGTTCTTCAATTCTGCATATGATTTTTTCAAAACACATATCCTGTGAAACAGTGTGAGTGGGTTGATAATACTTGCCAGTTGCCAATAGTAACAGTATGAGCAGCAGAAGAAAGAGGGAACTTTGGTTTGACACTTGAATTTGATATTTTGGAAGTTTTCCCCTATAACCTACAACACTGCTTTCTTCCCAATATCTCTGGCCATAAGACAGTTGGCCCCTTTCTCTCCTACAGCTCCATTGCTTCAGGACAATAACACATGGTTTTACGGGGTGGACAGTGCTTCAAATACCAATTGCACAGCTTCTTTGTATCAGCTTCACCTCAAATAATTCATGATGATCTCATTTCTGCTTCTACTTTTTTTTTTATCAACTCACTTAAGGTATTAGGTTCACAGAAATTTTATTAAGTTCCTATCTCTCACTATGTAATATCCTCCCCCTTCAAAACATTAAACTGAATAAATATTTTCTTAACTGAATCGTTTCAGACAGGTCATTGAATATATAAAGACAGTTGCATATGATGATACATGAGAATTAACTTAGAATTTTCAAGTTTAGAAAATTTGCCAAAAATTAAAAAGTGGTATCTCAGAAACTATTAGGTCTTCTGAGCCCATTTTGGTCTCAAATTGCAGCAAATTAAATCTAGTTTTAAAATGTATAGAATGGACTTTGTTGAAAATGTGTTCCTCCATGGTCACAATGACTGAAAAAACTGCAAAAATGTAGCAGTTTTTGACATATTCAAAAGCGATACAGGTGCTGCCGAGTTCAAAAACGTGTGTGTGTCACATCCCACACAAGGGGGAAAAATGAAGCGTACAACTACCAATTGATGCAACTTAAGTACCCCTTTTCATGTGAAGGTTACTGGACTACATCCTATCTTCTTAACCAATCGAGCAGCATTTATTACAAACTATAAAATCATTACTGTTAATACATTAATTTCAAAATGCAGTTGTAATAATCCAAACGATCTTCACAATAACATTGCTTATGATTAAGAATATATCTGGTGAGCGCATTTCATTGATATATTTGAAAAGGAGGAAAAAACTTATTGACATTCAAAAAGATTGTGATGTAGTGTTAAACTGAGGGGTCTTCAGTCTACCAGAAACACTAAAACAGGTAAGAGCACACAAAAAATGTAGTTACCATCATCATCATCATCATCATCCACTAACACATAAAGGCCGCTTCTACACATCCCCATGCGTTAATCTTCAGCCACACAAGTCCAATATTCTCCCACTTTTTTTGCAATGCCACACTTCTGGTCTTTCCTTATCCGTTGCGATGAAGGCAGGAATTCCTTGGTACATTATCATTCTTTTACCTGGCTACACATTCCACCCATATCCATTTTATTTCTGTCATAATTATGTCTTCTAATCTAGTCCCTTGCCTGATACACTGGCTTGCTTTTCTGTCTCTCCTAATATTTTTCATCTTGCTGAGCAACCCAAATTTTAAGTGGTTTTTGCAAGAACTCAATGGTGCGCTGCTCTAAGTCAACATATATCACACATTTATTTTAATCTTTCAAACTCAGATTGGGAGGTGTATTTTCCAAAATGTACTTACTTCACCAAAACAAATTTTTTTTACTCTTCTGTTAAGAGGGTTGGAAGCATATTTTGCGAAATTACCTGCGTGTATTAAATATGGGAAAATTTCTGTACCTCAAACATATATAAAAGAGCAAATGTGTTAAGACAACTGTACTGTTTGTAAAAGTGCATGATCTCATGGCAATATAAAATAATAAAAGTTTCTCAAGCTTCCAGCTGCATCGAGTGGTAAAATATGCACAATAATTGTCTAATTGAGAGGAATAAAAATGTTCATGTAGTTACTTAATCAATGTCATTTATATGCAAACAGTGGAAAATCTGGAATGGAATAACAGTAGCTATATGAACTGGATAGAACGCTACTCACAATATAGAGGAAGTACTGAGCAGCAGCCCCCCCCCCCCCCCCCACACACACACACACATGCAGAGAGAGAGAGAGAGAGAGAGAGAGAGAGAGAGAGAGAGAGAGAGAGAGATAGCAATTTTGCACAAACATGGTTACTGACTACCATCACTGGGCACTGTGGCCTCACTGCAAAGAGTAGTAATCTTGACTGGGGTGGATAGTGGGAGTACAAAGGAGGCATGAGTCAGGGATCAGGAAGGATAGCAGGATAGGGGTGGGGAGAAAATACTCTAGAGCTCCCTCTGTAAGTGGAGGAAGATGTGGTGGCAACAGGATAGTGGGCTGCCAGGTGCAGTATCAGGATGCAGTGCTTCAGCGAAAGGAGGGGGGGGGGGGGGGTTGGCAAAGAGAATCAGAGAGAGGAATAGGACTAAGGACTATGCAACTGACTTAGGGTACGGAAAAACGTGTGGGGCTGGGTTGAGAGCAGGGAAGAGGACAGAGACAGCTGGGAGACAGGGACTAATTGAGGTTGGGGTCAGAGGGAGTATAGAAAGGATATGTTGCCAGGAGAGTTCCGACCTGCGCATTTCAAAAAAAACTTATGGTGGTGGTGGGGGTGGTGCACAGAATCCATACGGCACAGTTTGGCAGTGGCTGTTCAGATGCAAAGAAAGATTGTTTGTGGTTGTGTTCAGATAGATTCGGATTAGAGCAACTGAATTACAGTCTCTGCCAGGACTTCAACTAAATTTCATCATCCCTAAAAATTAGAAATATCCTCCTCATATACCGAGTGAGGTGGCACAGTTGTTAGCACATTCGACTCGCATTCGGAAGTACAATGGTTCAAACCCGCATCCGGCCATCCTGATTTAGGTTTTCCATCATTTCCCTCAATCACTTCAAGTAGATGCCAGGATGGTTCCTTTGAAAGGGCATGGCCGAATTCCTTCCCCATCCTTCCCTATTGTCTGTCCCTATTCCACCCTTGCTCCCAATCACTTGGCTCATGGCTAACATCCCTGTAAAAGACATAGATGCATGATCTGCCTTGCAGATCCTACCACTGCCATCAACTCAAGTCCTGCCACACACATTTCCTATCCCAACAAAGGCAGTGCCACCTGCGAAAGCAGCAATGTAATCTGCCAACTCAGCTGCAGCCATTGTGTAACATTCTTTCTGGGCATGTCCACTAACATGCTGCATGTTTGCTTGAACAGCCACTGCCCAACAATGGTCACAAGACTGTTGTACAGCCTAACTGACAAGTATGCTACACAACACAATGTGGTACCTTCAGTGACTGCTTCCAAACCTACCCCTTTCCTGCTCCCATTCCAGGCCAAAACATGCCTTCTTACCAGCACAGTCCTCAATCTCTCACTGTTTGTCTTCTCCCCCTTCCCTCGCTTCCCACTGCCCATCTGATGCTCAATGTTATAGCTAACAGTAATGATCAATGCAATTCATTGTCTTTTATATGTGTAACATTTTTGTGTGTTTTTATATTTGTTTCATATTTGGTGTTACTTTGTTTCAAGCACCCTTTGGGTTACTTGTAGAGGATAAAATTCATTACCAGAAATCCCACCACAGCAGCAGATGCCACCAGTGTGGCATGGGGGTACCAAGGAGGAGCTCTTGAGTTCTCCAGTCAGGTGAACCTCCATGGATGAAAAGATAACACAAATAGGAAAAAGTGTCAAAAGGAAGTTGATGAACAGTATCAGTCCGAGTTTTGCTTTAGCTCATGAATGTACACTTATCTAAAATACACATCATGAAAGAAGAAGTTTGTATTGCACAGTAGACATACAGTCTTATGTTAAAGAGTCCAGGAGGGAAAATAAAACTGCAGAAAATATTCACCCCCATTACCTTTCATTATGTTTTTGGCTCCCAGCACCATCATTTGCTTCTTAATTCTTTTTCAGTTCATCTAGTTGTTCTTCAAATGCCCTTAAATACAAAAACTCATACTAGTTCTACAAATGCACTACTGATCTGTAGCATTTTCTCTTTGTTGTGTACACTGTAAATAATTTGTCTTAATACAGTTGATTTTCAGGCTTGCTTTCAAATTTGCTCTGTCAAGTTCCTCCATTTGTTGTTGAATTTTACCTACACTAGAGGTACGAAATACAATGTCATTGGTAAACCAAGTAAGTATGTATATTACTAATGAACTATGAGACTGTATTTCTGACCATTACTTACCTTCTGAAGGGAAAATTAATAGTGCTGCTGATACATTTATAAAGGTACAATGGACACACTACCTTGCTTTTGAAACTAATAGTTTTAATTTCTAAGGTCAATATTACTGTTTATTCAGCTTTGTGTAGTAACATTTGGGCACAAAAGTACCTTTCTGTGCCCCGCAGCCTAAACCACTGCCCAAGTCCCCTCAGTTTACTTATGTAAATATTCTTTAACTTGTACTGAAATACCAACATACTTGAAGTCTAAAGTAGTACACTAGCCTGCCAGAGCTTGATGGGTGAGATACATGAACACTGCTATACATTAGCAGTGCTATGCTCACAGCCATCTCCATGCAGTACTGACTGTTTTTTAGTCTCAGAGCCTGGGACCGATGCAACCACTACTAATTGAGAACAAGTAGGACCACAAGTCACATAACAAAATTATCATTTCTAAGTCAGTTTGTCTTTATGTCATTCCTAAAGAATTCAAGTCACGTGTTGCAGACATGACTCACCATTCTGTTTATAACACAGATTGGTGTGCAGACCATCCAAACTTATTCCCCATGAAGTATGGTTTACGACACTGGAATCTACTCATAATTCCTGACACACACACACACACACACACACACACACACACACACACACACACACACTCCTGCGCTAAAAGTAAGACTAATTATTGATGCTTGACTTTTGAAAGCAATTGTCTGAGCTGATGGATGTGATGCGAGTACAAAAAATTTAAATCGAAAAAATATTCACGAGGCCTTCCCAAACTAAAACCTGAACCTTTCTGCACACTCTAAAGGTCAATGAGTGTAGCATTTGTTTCACTGTTCATGTCAATTCTTCTTTCTAAGATCATTCATAGTACCATTACAGCTTCCCTTTTTCCTTTTCTATATCCAAATGGATCTCCCCTAATATTGGTTAATATCTTGTGTGTGACTAGTGTGAAGACGGAACACTACCAGAACCAGTGAAATTAATGAAAAGTAAAGGAATTACCACACCCACAAAAGGAAATGTCACTGATTATTCAAATTTTGGAACCTTGACATTACTAAACTACGCTTCAGAAATTCTACCCAGTACTGTTAACTACTAGACACTTCAAGGTTGACAGCAGCTATCCTGTGAAAACCTATGTCAAAGTTTCAACAGCCAGTATTAAGTGAGGAATATAGAAATATACTACAGTCCTCAATGTACCACTCCCATAAGGACTGTGAAGATACGATCAGACCAGATTAATTACAGCACACAGAGATACATTTAAGTAGTCATTCTCCCTGACCACCTAATATTTGATATGGTCAAAAGTACCATCCACCATGCACTTTATCATGGTTTTCAGGATATGAGTTTAGATGTAGAACACAAGGGGCTAGGGAAGGATGCAAGGAGGGGATAGTGGGGAAGAGAAAAAACCAACAAAAGCAAACACAGAAAAGATGTACTCATAAATTAGACCACTACATTTTAAATGAAGGACTCCTAACAACATAGTTAAAGATGAAAAAGGTAACATTCTATTTCATTCTGCAAATATAGTGTTGTTGTTGTTGTGATCTTCAGTCCTGAGACCGGTTTGATGCAGTTCTCCATGCTACTCTATCCTGTGCAAGCTTCTTCATCTCCCAGTACTTACTGCAACCTACATCCTCCTGAATCTGTTTAGTGTATTCATCTCTTGGTCTCCCTCTACGATTTTTACCCTCCATGTTGCCCACCAATGCTAAATTTGTGATCCCCTGATGCCTCAGAACATGTCCAACCAACCGGTCCCTTCTTCTTGTCAAGTTGTGCCACAAACTCTTCTTCTCCCCAATTCTATTCAATACTTCCTCATTAGTTATGTGATCTACCCATCTCACCTTCAGCATTCTTATGTAGCACCACATTTCGAAAGCTTCTATTCTCTTCTTGTCCAAACTATTTATCGTCCATGTTTCACTTCCATACATGGCTACACCCCATACAAATACTTTCAGGAACAACTTCCTGACACTTAAATCTATACTCGATGTTAACAAATTTCTCTTCTTCAGAAATGCTTTCCTTCCCATTGCCAGTCTACATTTTATATCTTCTCTACTTCGACCATCATGAATTATTTTGCTCCCCAAACAGAAAACTCCTTTACTACTTTAAGTGTCTCATTTCCTAATCTAATTCCCTCAGCATCACCAGACTTAATTCGACTACATTCCATTATCCTCATTTTGCTTTTGTTGATGTTCATCTTATATCCTCCTTTCAAGACACTGTCCATTCCATGCAACTGCTCTTCTAAGTCCTTTGCTGTCTCTGACAGAATTACAATGTCATCGGAAAATCTCAAAGTTTTTATTTCTTCTAGATGGATTTTAATACCTACTCTGAACTTTTCTTCTGTTTCCTTTACTGCTTGCTCATATACAGATTGAATAACATCGGGGAGAGGCTACAACCTTGTCTCATTCCCTTCCCAACCACTGCTTCCCTTTCATGTCCCTCGACTGCCATTTGGTTTCTGTACAAATTGTAAATAGCCTTCCGCTCCCTGTATTTTCCCCCTGCCACCTTTAGAATTTGAAAGAGAGTATTCCAGTCAACATTGTCAAAAGCTTTCTCTAAGTCTACAAATGCTAGAAACGTAGGTTTGACTTTCCTTAATCTCTCTCCTAAGATAAGTCGTAAGGTAAGTATTGCCTCACGTGTTCCAACATTTCTACGGAATCCAAACTGATCTTCCCCAACGACGGCTTCTACCAGTTTTCCCATTCGTCTGTAAAGAATTTGCATTAGTATTTTGCACCCATGACTTATTAAACTGATAGTTCGGTAATTTTCACATCTGTCAACACTTGCTTTCTTTGGGATTGGAATTATTATATTCTTCTTTAAGTCTGAGGGTATTTCGCCTGTCTCATACATCTTGGTCACCAGATGGTAGAGTTTTGTCACGTCTGGCTCTCCCAAGGCCATCAGTAGTTCTAATGGAATGTTGTCTACTCCTGAGGCCTTGTTTCGACTCAGGTCTTTCAGTGCTCTGTCAAACTCTTCACGCAGTATCGTATCTCCCATTTCATCTTCATCTACATCCTCTTCCATTTCCATAATATTGTCCTCAAGTACATCGCCCTTGTATAGACCCTCTATATACTCCTTCCACCTTTCTGTTTTCCCTTCTTTACTTAGAACTGGGTTTCCATCTGAGCTCTTGATATTCATACAAGTGGCTCTCTTTTCTCCAAAGGTCTCTTTAATTTTCCTGTAGGCAGTATCTATCTTACCCCTAGTGATATATGCCTCTACATCATTACATTTGTCCTCCAGCCATCCCTGCTTAGCCATTTTGCACTTCCTGTCGATCTCATTTTTCAGACGTTTGTATTCCTTTTTGCCTGCTTCATTTACTGCATTTTTATATTTTCTCCTTTCATCAATTAAATTCAATATTTCTTCTGTTACCCAAGGATTTCTACTAGCCCTCGTCTTTTTACCTACTTGATCCTCTGCTGCCTTCACTACTTCATCCCTCAGAGCTACCCATTCTTCTTCTACTGTATTTCTTTCCCCCATTCCTGTCAATTGTTCCTGTATGCTCTCCCTGAAACACTGTACAACCTCTGGTTTAGTCGGTTTATCCAAGCCCCATCTCCTTAAATTCCCACCTTTTTGCAGTTTCTTCAGTTTTAATCTACAGTTCATAACCAATAGATTGTGGTCAGAGTCCACATCTGGCCCTGGAAATGTCTTACAATTTAAAACCTGGTTCCTAAATCTCTGTCTTACCATTATATAATCTATCTGATACCTTTTAGTATCTCCAGGATTCTTCCATGTATACAACCTTCTTTTATGACTCTTGAACCAAGTGTTAGCTATGATTAAGTTATGCTCTGTGCAAAAATCTACCAGACGGCCTACTCTTTCATTTCTTACCCCCAATCCATATTCACCTACTGTGTTTTGCTCTCTCCCTTTTCCTACTCTCACCCATGACTATTAAATTTTCGTCTCTCTTCACCACCTGAATTATTTCTTTTATCTCATCATACATTTTATCAATTTCTTCATCCTCTGCAAAGCTAGTTGGCATATAAACTTGTACTGCTGTAGTAGGCATGGGCTTCGTGTCTATCTTGGCCACAATAATGTGTTCACTATGCTGTTTGTAGTAACTTACCCGCATTCCTATTTTTTTTATTTATAATTAAACCTACTCCTGCATTACCCCTATTTGATTTTGTTTTTATGAGCCTGTATTCACATGACCAGAAATCTTATTCCTCCTGCCACCGAACTTCACTAATTCCCACTATATCTAACTTTAACTTATCCATTTCCCTTTTTAAATTTTCTAACCTACCTGCCCGATTAAGGGATCTGACATTCCACACTCCAATCCGTAGAATGCCAGTTTTCTTTCTCCTGATAACGACGTCCTCTTGAGTAGTCCCCGACCAGAGATCCAAATGGGGTACTATTTTACCTCCAGAATATTTTACCCAAAAGGATACCATCATCATTTAATCATACAGTAAAGCTGCATGCACTCAGGAAAAATTACGGCTGTAGTTTCCCCTTGCTTGCAGCCGTTCGCAGTACCAGCACAGCAAGGCCGCTTTGGTTAGTGTTACAAGGCCAGATCAGTCAATCATCCAGACTGTTGCCCCAGCATTTACTGAAAAGGCTGCTGCCCCTCTTCAGGAACCACACATTTGTCTGGCCTCTCAACAGATACCCCTCCATTGTGGTTGTACCTATGGTACGGCCATCTGTATTGCTGAGGCATGCAAGCCTCCCCACCAATGGCAAGGTCCATGGTTCACCAGGGGGGGGGGGGTGTCAAATATAGTACATAAGTGGAAAGAATACAATGAAAACTTTATGATTGAATAAAGGTCATAGATGATTCAGATTACATAAATATAAAGGAAGTAGTACGGGAAAGGATTGATTGGACCACTGAATTATAGGACAATATTCAGCAATGCTTTAAACAGCTTTAGCAACAACAACAAAGTGACTGGAACAGATAACATCTCTGCTGAGTTATTAAAGAATGCTGGAGATATGGAGAAAACAATTGCACAAATTTGCTCCCTTTACCACACATTCAAAGCTCCATTACCATCTACTAATACGTCTTCCATACTTGATAAATATCCTAATAGGGTCACACAAATATCTTACAATCAGTCTCCTTTGTAGATTGATTGTGTTTTCCCAGTATCTTACTAATGCAATGAAGACTCAGACCGGTTTTATCTACAACTAAGCACTTGTGATCACTCCATTTCAAATACCCACAAATTTTTACACTCAAGTATTTGTTTGAATTGACTGACTCCAGCTGTGGCTCACTGATGATGTGACCATTGAATCGGCGTTTCTGTGTCTTGTGAGGTGCGCAATTTTACTACAAATAACAAATATAGGAGTGTTAATTTAAAATATACAGAAACTGGTCAATTTCACAAACAGTTACTTCATCAACATTGCAACAAAACTACAGCAAATCTTCCCATAATCATACACATCAAATGGCAGACGCTACTTAAACTCAACGGTGTTCTTACCTACTGCAGAGCAGGAAGTCAGAAATGTTGGAAATAGGTAAAAAAAAATTAAAAAAAAAAAATAAACAATCCACAGGCTTAAATAAAATTCTAATCTGTGTGTTCAAGAAATGCATAGACAACATAAAACGACCCCTAACAGACATTATGAATGAAGTACTCACAGTTCAGGTGCCTTTCCTGAGTACTTAAAGCAAGTCTGAGTTTTGCCAGTATAAAAAAAGAATGATACTGAAAACATTGACCAGCAGCACTATTATCTTCATTTTAAAAGATAATAGAGACTATCATGACATACAGACTACCTTAATAAATGTAATTTGCTAACAAAATCACAATTTGGATTCATACAAGGTAACAGTACATAAGCAGCAATAGCAGAATTTACTAAAATCGTAACGGAGGCCCTGGATGAAGATGATTGTGTGAAGGATTTTTTTTTTTTTTGGCATAGCAGATAATAAACTACTACTGCACAAACAAGAGGTGCTAGAAATAAGAGCACTAGTAAACAGGTGGTTTTAGTTATCTCTCATGAAGAGAGTAAAAGTACAAAGGAAGCAACATACGATAATTGTATTACCAAAACATTTAACAGGTAAGAAAAGAAAAAAAAAAAATCACAAATGAACTTCCATCTTGTACCTACTTTTCTACACTGTCAACAAAGTTCTAACATTTTCCCCATCATGGTACCAGTTTCAACATCCCCTGTTTGTAGAAGTCCATTCGGTTGGTGTACAGCTATCTGCAGACTGCTATTTTCACTTCCACATCTGTCACAAAGCATCGGCCAGCCAAAAATTTCATCTCAGGACCAAACAGATCTAAGTATGACAGTGCAAAGTCCGGACTGTAGAGTGGATATTGGAACACCTTCCACCAAAATTTGGCGATTTTCTCATGAACAAGAGTAGCAATATGGGGACGAGCATTGTCACGAAAAAGTTTGTTGTGGCATTTGTCACGAAGGGCATGATGCAACTTAAACAAAGTTTTAATGCAGGCTGCAGCATTCAGGGTGGTCCCCTGTTCAGCAACAAAAACTTTCCTAGCAGACTCAGTCACACTGATTCCCCCCCCCCCCATACTAGGAAACAGCATGTTTCCACTCCATAGAGGCCAGCTTGGTTTGGGGCATGTAGTGGTACACCCACAACACATGAAGAATGACCATTCCTTTCAGAAAATTATGCCCTTCTGTGGGGTAACATGTTAAGTGAGTCAAGCTTGTCATGATTCGCTGGTCCTTGGGGTTATCTGTCAGGTTCTTAGGCACCCAGCAAGCACTAACTTTATAAAATTACAATGTGTCATGAACAATATCATACACCACACTATAGGAAATGTTAAACTGCTGTGATAAGGTTTGCAGTTGCACAACATTCTGTGGGGCTGCAGCTGTTACAAGCTGCTCTGAGTGTAGAGAATCATTAAGATTCACATGGCCTCTTGGAAGAATGCACACTACCTGGAGACATTGCTACAGTCCACTGTCATCCCCTAAACACCATGGATGTCCGGTGAATTTCACTCAGTTTATTGCCTTTGGCCCACAAATATTGAACTACACTTTGCTGCTCTTCACAATGACATGCACATCATGTTTGTTTCATAGTTCATGCTTCCCTCACTAGAACTTCATATGAAAACAAAAACTACCCACTGTAGCACAAACTTCAAACTATATTGTTGTCAAATTTCAACATTCCAGCAGCAATATGAGGGGATTCAAAAACTACTGTACATTAATTTCCGATCCTCCCTCATAAAAGTTTCACAGACCAACAGAAATCTCAGTTGCATATATAACCATCTATCAGATGATAAACATATCAACACAGAAGTCTCATAGGGAAGTATATTGAGTCCATTTCTTTTCTGAACTATATTAATAACTTCCCAGAAAGTGTCATGCAGGGAGACATAAATCAGTTTGCTGGTAACAGCAACATAATAATCATGGCTATGATGACATGTTAAAAAGGTGTACACAAATATTCAAAGGAGAATAAAATACACAGACATTCACAGAAGGACAAATCTCACACACACATGGCCACCATTGTCTCCAGATGCTAAGACCCAACTGCAGTTGCACCTGAGGTTACCAGCAACCTAGCCAGAGTGGGCAGCAGGACGAGGTGTGGGCTGGGCAGGGGAATGGTTAGGAGGATAGTGTTGGGAGTGGGGAAAGAAGCTAGTGCTGCCAGTGAGAGTGTGCAGGGACACAATGGGGGCAGAATATGGCAGTTAGGTGCAGCAACAGGTTTGGGGGGAGGGATTGTTGCGATGGTGAGAGGATAGGGGCAAAGCATGGGGAGAAAAACAGAGAAGGGAAAAGGAGTACACAACTGTGCCTGCAGCATAGAAGGCATTTGTAGTATTGCAGCAAGAGCAGGGAAGGGGATAGGCTGGTAGAGGACAGAGACAAGCAAAATTTGAGGCCAGGGAGGCTATGGGAGCAAAGTATGGGTTTCAGGGAGAGAACCCATTGGTCCAGTTCAGAAGTGCTGGTTTTGGTGGGAAGAATCCAGAAGGCACATGTTGCAAAGCTGTCATTAAATGGGTGCACATCATATTGGGCAGCAAGCTCAGCAACTGGGTAGTCCAACTGCCTCTTGGTCACAGTTTTGATGATAGCCATTCATGTGGGCAGACAGACTGTTAGTTGCCATGCCCACATAGAATTCAGCACATAGATTGCAGCTACAATGGTAGATCATGTGACTGGTTTCCCTGGTGGCCCTGCCTTTGTGTAGGAGATGTCTGTGCAAGAATGGAGCAGGTGGTAGTGGGAGGATATAAAGGATAGGTCTTGCATCTGAGTCTATTGCAGGGATATGGGCCACAAGGCAAAGGGTCAGGACACACAAGGATACCGTGTAGGTTGAGGGGAACACCAATATGGTAGGGGTGAGGAGGCTAGTGGGAGGTGGGATTTTCCTCATTTCAGAGAAATGATGAGAGGTAGCTGAAATCCTGGCAGAGAATGTGATTTAGTTGATTCAGACCTGGTACTCAGTCATGAGATGGGTGCTCCTTTGGCTCCTTTATGGCCACACACTGTATATGAGGGGTATGATCAGAGACTCGGGGTAGGGGGGAGGGGAGTGTGGAGGGATGCAGCAAGGCATAGGACACCTGTTTCTGTACAAAATTTGGTAGGGTAATTTTGGCTTTTGAAGAGCTCAGTGAGACCACTGGCCTTTATGAAGAGGGACTGCTCATCACTACAAATGCAATGGCCACCAGTGTCTAGGTTGTATGGAAGAGACTTCTTGCTGTGGAAGGGGTGGCAGCTGTCGAAGTGGAAGTCTTGTTGGTGGTTGGTAGGTCTGATACGGACAAAGGTTGAGAGAGCATCCTTGAGGTAGAGGTCGTTATTGAGTAAGGTAGCTTGTTGGACTGAGGAAGACCAGTTGAAGTGAGTGGTGAAGAAGTTGTTGACGTTCTGGAAGAAAGGGACTAGTGTGTCCTCACCCTTGGTCCAGATCATGAAGATGTCATCAAATGAATCTGGACCAGATGGAGGCTTTGGGTTTCTGCGTTGTCAGGAAGGATTCTTCCAGATGGCCCAGAGACACATTACCATAGAACAGTGCTATGTAGGTGCCCACTGCTGAACCACAAATCTGTAGGTAGGTGATGCCTTCAGAGGAGAATTAATAATGGGTGAGGATACAGTTGGTCATCGTGACCATGGAGGAGGTGTAGGTCTAGAGTCAGTTGGGCATTCAATAGCGCATGGCCATGGGCAATGAGAATGTTAGACAGTAGAGGGAGATGGCATCAACAGTGATGAACAGAGTGCCAGCTGGTAAAGAAAGAGGAGCTGTGGAGAGTCAGTATAGGAAATGATTGGTATACTTGATATAGGAGGGTAGCTTATGGATAACTGGCTGATGGTTTCGATTTGGTAGCAATTATACCTTTACTGTTTGCTACTCTCACTACTTTCACAGAATTTTCACTGATGTATTTTACTACTAATTTTGTAATAACTACCAACTTGTTTCACTAATGACGTCATTTTCCAAAATTTCTGAGAATGTCATGTATTCTAGAATGGTATCCCATTTGAACAATAATAATATCCTCAGTAAATTACAGTTTAGATTAGATTCACTTGACAAATTTTACAAGTGCTAAATAACTAAATAGCACCAGTTTGTATTTTCTGTCACCTATCTAAGGCATTTGATTGTGTGTGTCACAATATTCTCCTAAATAAACTGAGGTTTTATGGGACTGATGGTACAGCAAACCAGTGAATTGTAACACCCAAGTAAAAGAATGTGGTACGTTATACTTAATAATTTAATCAATGTAAAAAGGGGAGATTCTTCTGACTGGGAAAAACTAACGTGCAGGGTTTCAGAAAGCTCAATCTTAGGTCCCCTACTGTTTCTCATATGAGTAAATGACCTTCCATCTAACATGCAACAAGCAGAATTAGTTCTTCCTATGGACTGCACTAGTACTGTAATCAATCTAAACACACACACACACACACACACACACACACACACACACACACACACACACAGTGATAGAAGAAATGGAAAATTATGTTCTTAAAAGTATTATTAAGGGGTTTTCTGCAAACTGTAACTCTCAGTTTCAAAAAGACAGAACTTTTTCAGTTCTGCACATCTAAACATACTACACCAGTTATAAGTGTAACACATCATGAAGAAATAACGAGTCCATATTGATGAGAATGTAAACTGGAAAAAAACACATTTTAGAACTCCTAAAATAATTTAGTGCAGTCAAATTTGTGCTATGAATCACTGCAAATCTTGGGGATGGCAAACCATTAAGTTGACATATTTTGTTTCTTTTCAGTTAATGATATCATATGGAACAATATTCTGGGATAATTCAAGTTTAAGAAAGAAAGTGTTCTTTGATCAAAAACTTGCTTGTGAATAATGTGCAGTGGTCACCCATGATCATCTTGTTGACACCTTTGTAAGAGTGCATTTTTACTTTATGCATGCTCAATGCCGATGTTATCAGTGTCATGGCATATTTTAGGAGGAATAAATATGAGTAAAATCACTAAAATTGTTGCACAAAGTGAGGATAAAACCTACAAAATGACACCCATGCACTCACTTCCAATCTCGCATTCACTAACATAATCATTCTATCTCACTCGCCGTAAGACAATGGAGAAAGCATGAAAGGTGCTATACCAAGGATTAAAACAAGTAAAATGACAGAGGAGTCAAAAAAATGGCACAGGCACAGGTGACCACGTATAAAAAATATGGGTAATCCAGTCACCTTTCAACACATTAATGCAATCTCTCTAAAATCTTGGAAAGAAATGTTGGACAAATTACAAAACTTTAAAAATCAAACAACATTCATTAGGAAGTCACTTACGATAGACAGCAGGTCTGTCAGCAAATCTTCTGCTACCCTCTGATCTGAAAATAAAACAGTCCAATAAAATGTCACACACAGTGATCTACATGCCACAAGCACCATACATTGGAGGGTCCTCTCAGTGGAGCAAGAAGCAATGCCTTCATGCACCATTCAGCTGTGGACTACATGAAGATGAATAAGAGGGACCTCATCCCGTCAACGTGGCTGGAAGGATATATGCCTTTACTAGAGGAAGCTTACTGACTCTCTTCCAGTCACTCATTCTCCCATCAACGTAAGACTCTATCTCAACAGTGAGGCAAGAATATGCAGGGAGATGGCACACCAAACTAACTTAGGATTGTGACACATCTCCTTGGCTGCCACATCTGCCCTTTCTTTCCCCACAATATCCATGTGCCCTTGCACCCAGCAGAAAGACACCTCCTTCTCTAGCTGTTGTTGTTGGAGGAAGGTGTCCTGGATATTCTGGATTACTTTATCTGCTGGATACAAGCATTGTAGGGAGTGAAGGGCACTCAGAGAATTGGAACAGACAAGGAATTTAGTTCTCAAATCACATCTCGTCTGCTCCAGTGCCCGCAAGATCGCATCTAATTCTGTGTCAAAGACAGCAAAGTCTTGAGGGAGGCGGGCCTTGAGGCCACAACAGAAAACAACAGAGCAACCAACAGAGCCACCTATTTCAACCTACCCGTAAAGACAGCAGTAGAGTTGCGGTGCTCAGCTAAAATGTCCTTAAATAATATATTAAAAAGGTATGCAGGAGTGCAACATCTCCTGTACTGCACTAAATCAAAAATTACACTCGGCCTCTGCAGTAACCAGGGTGGCAGATGGTTAAAACCCTGGATTTATGGTTGTACTTGCTTCACACCAACTGATTCCAGCATGTGCTGCATTTGGATCCCAAATGGCCTTGTTGCTCATGGACAATTGATGAAAAGGCATTCCAGAGGCAGATGAGCTACAGTATGGTGCACAGGTGAATTCAGCGATGTGAGGAATTTTCATGCCTGACACACCAGGAGGAGTTGCCATTGAATTGTAAGTGGTGGTTCACCAGCCTCAGCACAGAGACTGGGTATGGGGCTGCTCCTATAAACACCTGTGGTCAGCCAACCCCCCCCCCCCCCCCCTTGGTGGATAGCGTCAATGATCTTCAGATACGAAGGGCTCGCTGAACTGTATACTTCCCATCCATAGTCTAGCAGCGAATGCACGAAAGACCTATAAAACTGGAGCAGACATGCCCTGTCCGCTCCCCAAGACCTGTAGCTAAGGCCTTTTATGATATTCAGTGCCTAAAGAACCACTTCGAAAGGAAAGACTGTATAAAGTTGGGGAGGTGGACACGAAAAGTACCATTGATGTAGTTGCTCTACAATACTATGTCTCCAAGTATGTCATATGCCTTACTGATGTCAAAGAAAATACCAAGACAGTGATGGTGTCGTAGGTAAGCCTGCTGAATAGCTGCATCCTACAGAGTCAGGTTGTCGACAATGGACCAAAATCTCTGGAATCCACACTGAGAGCAGAAAAGGAGTTGCCTGGTTTCTAAAAACCAGACCAGATGAAGGTTAACCATTCGCTCCAGGCTCTTTCTGACACAGCTAGTTAAGGTGATACTCCGGTAATTACTCGGACAGTTGTGGTTCTTTTGTGGTTTGAGGAGAAAGATCAAAAACCCTATCTTCAAGAGTTGGAAAAGTTGCCTGTCTGCCATATCAAAATATGCAAGAGGAGGATTTCCTTTGACACTGTTGGCAAATGTCGAAGCATGCATACTGAATTCGGCTGTGACCAGGTGCAGTACCACGACACTCAGACAGTGCCGATTCCCATATGGAGAAAGGGCAGTTGTAAGACTCAAAATTGTCGGATCTGAAGTCCAATTTGCCCCTCTCTACAGTCACACGGTAGCAGCGAAATGCTGGAGCCTGGCTGGTATTTGCAGCTATTGCCGCAAAATGCACTGTTATCACCTGGGCGTTGTTTGGACACACTCCTGTTTCAGTACTGCTACTGTTGATAAACAGCTGTGCTTACCGTAAATCCTCCTGATAGCTTCCCATACCTTTGTGGAACACGTGGAATGGTTGATGGAGTCCAGAAATGCTTGCCTTGACCTTTCCCTGACCACCTTAATTATGGGCTGACCCTTGGCTCTTGTGACTCTAAAGGTTTTGAGGCTGTGTATTGTTGGGCAGTATTTAAACCATCAAAGAGCTACACATCTTTCCCATATTGCTGGGTGGCACTCATCGGTCCACCAAGGTGCAGGTTGCCTCTGAAGGTGACCTGAGGACTTTGGGATGGTTAAGTCAGAGGCATGCTGCATCACTCGTGCAATGTAGTCCACCCATTCCTGGATGCTGTCACGGTGTTCAAAGGTCACCAGTTGGCTGAACAGTGTCCAGTTAGCTCTGCTGACCATCCATTTTGGTAGCTTCTGTTCAGGAATGCTCTGTCCAGTAGGTGGATCCACAATGGGAAGTGATGACTGGAATGCAGGACTTCAGTTGCTTCCCATTGAGCTGAGTCTGGAAGGGTGGGAGAGATGATTGGTTGGTTTAAAGAAGGGAGGGAAAGGACCAAACTGCGAGGTCATCAGTCCCTTGTAAAATAAATACACAAGGGAAAGACGAAAAGAAAGGAGACGTACAGAACAATGATGGAAGAACCAGAAGAACAACAGGATAACCAACACTACTATGGACAAAACAGGAAAAGAAAACCACAGAGAGAAGCAAGAAACAGGTAGAAGGGATAAAAACAAGAAAGCAGATGACCATGGCTGGCTGACCATGAGAATAAAAAGGAAAAGCCAGCCACTCTGCAACACATTAAAACATCCAGCCTAAAAACATTACAGTGGAGAACACAAAGGGACAAAGGACATGTGCAAAAACTTATATAGAATGATAAAAACCCACCGTTATGTATAAAACATGAAACTAAATTAGCTGATGGGGCTTTGTCAGTTAAAATTAATGGCAACGAGTCTGGTAATTGAAGAGTCCATCACAGGGTACCCAAAAAAGGACAGCTCACCAAGATATGGGCCACTGTCAGCCAGGCACCGCACCAACAATGAGGTGGGTCATCACAGCACAGGAAGTAGCCATGTGTCATGCAAGCATGGCCAATGCGGAGCCAACAGAGAACCACAAAGTCCCTTCGAGAGGCCCGCGTGGATGTCCTCCACATGTTTGTAGTCTCCTTAATGGCACGCAGTTTGTTGTGCGTACTGAGGTTATGCCATTTCGTCTCCCAAAGCCACAAAACCTTGTGGCATAGTACTGAACACAGGTCAGTTGCAGAGAAGCCCATCTCTATAAGCAGTTTCTGCGTAGCCTGTTGGCAAGTTTGTTGCCCCGGATTCCGACATGACTTGGGGTCCACACAAACACCACTGAACGACTGGACCGTTCCAGGGCATAGACGGACTCCTGGATGGCCGCTACCAAAGGATGATGAGGGCAGCACTGGTCAATAGCTTGTAGGCTGCTCAAGGAGTCAGTACACAGAAGAAACAACTCCCAAGGGTGTGCGGATGGATATGCTCAAGAGCACGAGATATAGCCACCAGCACAGCAGTGAAAACACTGCAGCCATCGGGCAAGGAATGCTGTTCAATACATCCTCTATAGACATACATGAATGCGATGTGATCATCAGCTATTGAGTTGTTGGTGTAAACCACTTCATGGCCTTGGTACATGTCAAGAATCGAGAGGAAGTGGCAGCGGAGAGCTGTGTGGTTAACTGAGTCCTTATAGCCATGTGAAAGGTTCAGGCGAAGCCACGGCCTAGGTGTACACCATGGAGGTGTAGGTGAATGGGCCTCAAGTATAGGTGGTAAGGGCAAGGACTCCAGTTCGGAAAGGAGGGATCGCACATGAGCTGCAATTGGAAGCTCTGACCTGAGCGGCTGATGCAGGAGATGAACTGCCGTGGGTGCGAAAAGGAGATAGTAATTCGGATGTGCAGGAGAACTACGAACATATGCAACGTAACTGGCCAGCAGTTGTGCATGCCTAACCTGCAATGGAGGTACTCCGGCTTCCACCAGACTCATCCTGAAAGCTCCTGTTGCTAGGCGAATGCCACACTGGTGCACTGGGTCGAGTAAATGCCATGCTGAGGATACCATCAAACCATAAACCAGACTCCCATAGTCAAGGCAGGATTGAACAAGGGCTCTGTAGAGCCACAGCAGCAAAGAGCAATCTGCACCCCATTTGGTGTTGCTCAGGCAGGAGAGGGCATCAAGATGCTGGCAGCACTTCCGATTAAGCTGATGAAGGTGAGGAAGCCAAGTCAATTGGGCATCAAAAACCAGTCCTAAGAATTGACATGTCTCCACTACAGTGAGTGGATCATCATTAAGGTAAAGTTCTGGTTCCTGATGAACGGTATGACGCCGGCAGACGTGCATAAAACACAACTGTGTGACCGAAAACTGGAAACCGTGGGCTAGAGCCCAAGACTGTACCTTGTGGATTGCTCCCTGTAGGTGCCGCTCAGCAACACCAGTACTGGTTGAGCAGTACAAAATGCAGAAGTCACCTGCATACAGAGAAGGTGAGACGGACGGCCCTACAGCTGCTGCTAGACCTTTAATGGCCACTAAAAATAGAGATACATTCAACACAGAGCCCTGCGGGACCCCATTCTCTTGGATATGGGGGGAACTATGGGAGGTACCAACTTGGGCATGGAAAGTAGAAGCAACAGGAAATTTTGGATAAAAATCGGAAGCGAGCCTCGGAGACCTCACTTGTGTAATGTGGCGAGGATATGATGTTGCCAGGTCATGTCATACACTTTTCGTAAATCAAAAAAGACGACAACCAGGTGTTGGCATCCGGAAAAGGCTGTTCGGATGCAGACTCAAGGGACACAAGATTATCAGTGGTAGAGCGATCCTTGCGGAAGCCACCCTGACATGGAGCCAGCAAGCCACGTGACTCCAGGACACAGCCTAACCACCGACACACCATACGTTCCAGCAGTTTACGAAGAACGTTGGTGAGGCTGATGGGCCGATAGCTATCCACATCAAGAGGGTTTTCACCAGGTTTGAGTACCAGAATAATGGTGCTCTCCCACCATTGTCATGGAAAGATGCCATCGCACCAGATCTAGTTTAAGATGATGAGGTGGTGTCGCTTGTAGTCAGATGAGAGATGTTTAAACATCTGACTGTGAATCCAATCTGGCCCATGAACAGTGTTGGGGCAATGTGCAAGGGCACTGAAGACCTCCCACTCTGTAAATGGGGCGTTATACGATTCACTGTGGTGTGTGGTGAACGAGGACTTTCCTTTCCACCCGTCGTTTGAGAGCGCGGAAGGCTCTCCAACACAGAGGCTCAAGCACAGTGCTCAGCAATCGTGATTGCTTCGGTAGATAACATGCCATTTATGTTAACACCAGGAGCACCTGTTGGGGTCTGGTACCCAAAAACACATTTGGCCCTTGCCCAGACTGGGGAAGGTGACGTATGGCACCCAATGGTTGAGACGTATCTCTCCCAACACCCCTGCTTCCATTGTTTGATAAGTTGGTGAACACAGGCATGGAGCCATTTAAAGGCTATGAGGTGCTCCAGGGAAGGGTGCCACTTATGCCGCTGTAGAGCTCACCGACGCTCCTTAATTGCTTCAGTGACTTCCAGCGACCACCAAGGGACTGCCTTTCACCGGGGGCACCCTAAAGAGTGAGGGATCACGTTTTCTGCCACAGAGAGGATTGTTGTAGTCACCTGCTCAACCATTACATCAATGTTCCCATGTAAGGGAGATTCAACGGTGACAGCAAAGGTGAAAGTTTCCCAGTCCACCTTGTTTAAAGCCCATCTGGGCAGACATCCATGGGCCTGAAGCTGGGGCAGTGACAGGAAGATGGGGGAAGTGGTCACTACCACACAGGTCATCATGTCCTCCCCAGTGGATAGATGGGAGGAGTTCTGGACTGACTACAAATTGATAAATCAATGGCCGAGTAACTACTATGAGCCAGACTGAAGTGTGTGGCGGCCCCAGTATTTAAGAGGCAGAGGTCGAACTGAGACAATAAAGTTTCGACATCTCTGCCTCAGCCAGTAAGCACAGTGCCACCCCACAAGGGGTTGTGGGCATTAAAATCTCCCAAAAGGAGGAAATGTTTAGGGACTTAATCAATCAGTGCAGCAAATAAATTCAGGGGTACTGCACCATCTGGAGGAAGATCTACAATGCAGACAGTTATTTCCTGTGTTGTCCTTATTCTGACAGCCACAGCTTCAAGAGGGGTTTGAAGGGACACAGTTTCACTACAGACTGAGCTTAAGACATAAATGCAAACTCCACCTTAGCCTCGATTATAGTCGCTACAGTTCCAAAATGTCCCTTATAGTTGCGGAGGGCAGGGATCCGCATTGCTGGGAACCAGGTTTCCTGGAGCACAATGCAGAAAGCAGCTGTAAAGCTTAACAGTTGCCATAGTTGAACCAGGCGGTGGAAAAACCACCACATTACCAGTGGAGGATAATGTCATCATCAGACTTTGAAGGCATGGAACATTCAATGAGGCAGTTTACGCCTCAGGGTCATCTGCTGTCACTGACTTATTGCCTGAGCAATCTATTTCCATTGTGTCTGAGGGTCCGGCGAGATCTAGGTCCTCAGCAGACGTCAGAATCTCCACCTCATCCACAGCTGTAGAGTTTTTAAGTAGCAGTGGTGTGGGTGCCACCACAATTTACTTGGTCTTGGGGATCTTCTTTCTAGATTTCTCTTGCTGCTCCTTGGGTTTCCCTGGCTGGGAGGACTTCACTGATTCAGTCTCTGGGATTGAGGATAAACATGAAGCCCTACAACCAGCTGCTGTTGGACTCTTCAGCCACTGGCGGGTATCATCTTTCCCACTAGGGGAAACCTGGGAAGGGAGTGACTCAAGGGACCACCTATCGACAGGAGCCGAAGAAGACCTACACTTCTCCAGCACAGAAGTCGGGACTGATATCCCTGATGGTTGGAGGGGTGTTGCTCCCAAAGTAGGTGGGGCAGGAGCAAAAGGGATGGAAATGCCACCCACCATCAAGAGGGCAGGTGTAGTCTTCCGGCTCTGAGGGCTGACTGGGATTGGCAGAGCTGATGGGGCTAGAACTGTTGTAGCAGCAGCGTAAGACGATGTCATACGTATAGGATGTAGGCGTTCAAATTTCCTCTTAGCCTCAGTGTAGGTCCACGACTTCCCTTTCTTTCTGGAGAATCCTACAGTCAAGCGAGCAAGGCGAATGGGCGGCAGGGAACAGAGTATTGGGATATGGTGAGCATCCGCAATCTCGACATGTGACACTGAAAGTACAGTGTGAAGACATAGGGCCGAACTTCCGGCATTTAAAGCACCACATTGGGGGAGAGATATAGGGCTTTACAGCACAGTGGTAGACAACCACCTTGACCACCTCAGATAATGTATCACCCGCGAAGGCCAAGATGAAGGCACCAGTGGCAACCTGATTATCCTTCGGACCCCGGTGGGCACGCCAAACGAAATGTACACTTCACCCCTCTAAATTGGTGAGCAGCTCATCGTGAGAATGCAAAAGGTCACTGTGAAATATGATATCCTGGACCATATTTAAGCTCTTACGGGGCATGATGGTTGCAGAAACATCCCCCAGCTTATCACGCCCGTGACTGGGCAGAGGATGCTGTTTTGATCAAGACTGACCCAGATCTCATTTTGGACAAGCCCTGCACCTCCCCAAACTCGTCCTCTAAACGTTCAACAAAAACTGAGGCTTCATCATCATGAAAGATTCCCCATCAGCTCTCAAACATACAAGGTATCAGGGCAAATAACAGCAGCTGCCATCCTTAGCCTGACTTTCCACCCGCGGTGTGGCCAGGGAGGGGAACAATTTTAGGGTTTTACTTCTGTGCGTTGAAATGGTCCCTTGAACGCTTAGAGACTACTGGTGTTTGAACACCAGCAAGAGATGATGTACTACACTTCATTGCCTGTCATCAGCTGATGCCACTCACTCTGGCAGGGCCCCTCCCCACAGGTGCCACCCAGCCGCAGCAAAGGTCACCTGGTAGGTTGGCCATTGCTGGGAGTCCCAGTGCCCCAGGGTGGACCAGACTAAGCCTTTGGAGGAGCAGGGAGTTCTGCAACAGCTACCACAGCTTTGTCTGATGTGGGAGGAGGCACAGGCTTAGAAGTAACTTCAGCAGCACAAGTGCACTGAAAAACACAGGTATTGGTATTGAGACTAGCAACATCCATTCGTGTAGCAGCATCACTTTTCTGAACCTGGCTGTTTAGAAACCAAAGCAAAGGAGGTAGCAAACGTGGAGACCTGCATGGCCTCACAGAAGGAGATCTGTTTTGTTGTTTAGATCTCTTGTGTCTTCAGTTCTTCAAGTGAGACACAGCAGTCCCTACTCCAGACAGGGTGAACTCCAGAGCAGATCGCACACTTTGGGATTCCTTCACGGGCAGCTTAAGCACATTTGCTACAAGTGGTTTCTCCCTCACATCCAAGAGTGGTGCGTCCAAAGGGCTATCATTTAAAACAGCACTTGGGGTTCGGGATACAGGGCCATGCTGTTAAATGAAGAAAACCCACCTTAATATGTTCCAGGAGTTCCACGCAGTTAAATGTGAGGATGAATGAGCTGGATTTGACCAGATCACCTTCCACCCATTTAACAGTATTCTGCATGTGCCTTCTGAGGTCCCCCTCAACTTTCAAGTCTTCCTGGGGGATGTCCTCCAGGTCCCTGCATGTCACACCACCTTTACTGTGGTTCAAGTAGGTATGGAGCTTAGCCTCAATTGCATATTCCCCAAAGATTATGGCCTTCTGCAAGTTTGTCACTTGTTAGAAGCTTGAGATTTCAGCCAACAGCCTCCCATTTTGCAGCTGCTTAACAGATTTTAACATACCCACAATCCACATCAAACTCTCTTGAATGCAAAAACGTGACACTTCTTCAAAGTTTTGCTCTTTTCTTTTAACTAATAACAATACATTCTGACTACCAGCACGTATTCTGTTACTATATATACTAGAATTCTGAAAAGTTCTGAGTTGGGAGAATTGGCTATAGAAGCCCATGTTAGATTTGGTGTTGGTACCTTCCAGTGGCCACAATTTCCGCTATGAGGAGGAAGAGAAAATTTCAAAGAATCCATCTCAGTCCCGTGAACAGCTAGGGAAATAAAAGCGCACTAGACAGACCCCTGCATGCCTAAGTAAGCCTTATACAACCGAGGTGTGGCAGGTACCCCAGAGGTTGCCCACTAATGACTGTTCTAACTCAACAGCCATGCACTTCATCATCACGCAGCACACCTCAACTTTGGGGACGTTTTTATAGAGGTTTTTACCATACTTACAATCTGGTCTGTCAAGACAAGACCCCCCATTCCCCGTGACAAGATACGTATTCCCTGTGATACACAATGTTCCACCGCAACACTGCACAGTGGCTGCTGAAACATACCCAGCGCTCACAGTGACAGTGGACTGGTGGTTCTTACTAGCCCCCAGATTAGGAATGCCGATGTCACAAAGCCCATATTCAGCAAACAAATCCTGAGCCCAAGGGCACATCTGTTTAATGAATTACGGCTTCTGACTACTGCTTCATAGTATATTTATTCCTTCATAAAGTTTGATGCAAATAACTCACTGCAGTTCAGCAGGAATAATCATGTACATAATTAAAATACCAGAAAGACAAAAAGACAGTCATATCTCCACATTAAAGTTTCTTTACAAAACGAAATGCACAATGCTGCCATCATAATTTTTGGTCATTTACCAATGATGTGAAATGTCTATCAGACAGCAAAGTTAAATTTGAAAACAAACTGAAGAAGTCTCCTTTGAAACTTCCATTCTATAGAAGAATTTATAATTTTATGATGCGAAGCATGGGAATTATTAACTCAAAACAGTACTACAAAAAATTGTAGATGGTCAGCAAGTAGCCTTATTTATGTATGAATGTGTAATGTGAAAGTAAAATGGCTTCTTCCTTATCATTACGATTAATTGTGCAAATGACCCAAGGAACCTGAAATATATAACTAAGGTGTTGGTCCACAAGAGCAGAGATTCTCTCTGTGGGGGCACAGCAACCAGCCACAACTAGGTGTCCTGCATGGTTAGGCTTATGTACTTTAGAAAGCACGTAAAAGTAAGAGTGCAGGGAGCAGTGAAGCATGGAGTGAAAGCCTCGGGGGAGAGGTTCTGGGACAAACCTACAAACCTGAGGAGGAAATAGAGATCCTGCTGGATTTCAGGAGTGAGGTCACCATATCTGAAAAGTTGGGGGGGGGGGGGGGGGGGGGTCCCCTCCACCAGATAATCCCTGCAGTTCATAACCACAGTGGTTCAGCCTTTGTCAGCAGGTAAGATTACAATATTGGGATCAGTTTTTATGTGGTGGATTGCAATTATTTCTGCAGATTTGAGGTTGGTTTCCATGTTCAACGATGCAAGGAATGATGATGAGGCAAGGTTCAATTACTGGAAAGTTTGGGAGCAGTGGGGATGAATCACAGTTAGATGGAGGAGTAAATTGAGTCAGGTGGAGTTCAGTATTAGTTTTAAATTGAGTCTGATTGGTAAGGTTGGTGGTGAAAAAGTGTTTCCACTGTAGGGACTCGAAGAAGGAGAGGTCTTAAAAATGCCCAGCATGACTGAATTTGAGAGTAGGGCCTTTGGAAAAGACATACTTCTGTAGGACTGAGGCTTTTGGAGGACATGTTGATGACTTAACAACTCCTTGCACAAATACAAAGTAATCAGATTCTTTAGGTCTAGAACAATTACTAACTTAGTCTTACAGATAGGCAAACTCAAATCACACCTACACCTTCAGTGACACACTTCTATTTTGTGATACATAAGTCTTTACAATCTCTCAGATTGAAGCCTGGCCTTGCACCAAATAGGTCTGCATTTAAACCTTTGTAGAGATGTGACCATTCCCAAATTTCAACCTCAGTACATCTCGTGTCTCTTACACAATCTTTCACCTGAATATCTTCCTGCTCGTCCTTGAAATACACACCTTTGAGCCAATCCTCAAGAAATTACAGGCTAGTTATTTAGCTAACATAAAGGTTTCCTTGGTTTAGTAAACAATACAATCCATGGGTTTATTCTTTGAAGTGTTACATCACATGTTAAGTAAATGGTATACGCAATCTCTCTCTTTGCCGTGGGTGTCATATGCATGATATATTGACAATATGTCATTTAGTTCTAGTGTGTGCCATGATTTGAGTCAAGTTGTTTACTAGACCCATAAAGGTTTAGTGGAGATGACTCTACTGGGAGAAGAAGACAGGTGAGAGAGTCATGTATGTGTGGTGATGGGGGAGGGAGGCAAGGCTAACAGAAGATGTTGGTTTGTTCCTTGCTTCCTTGCTATGAACAAATTGTTTTTGAAGTCAAATTTTGTGCATGTATTCAACTGAGTAGTATCAAACTGGTTTAGTTCTGTATTCAGTTTAATGCTGTGTACAGAGCAGACATAAAAAATACACTCTACTCTGTCCCACTTGTTCCTTATCACGTGCCTGGTTACAATGGGCTGTGCATCTGCCTCTGTCATGCAGAAACAGTACTCAGTCACCAAAGTAGTACTGGTTATTTTAGATGTTTTGTTATCCCTATCAACACTTCAACACTTTTAAATCAGATATGACACTAGACCAATTTGAGCATGGCCTGTAGAATACACATACAAAACTCCACTTAATACAATATTTTGTTGGTAATGAGAAACAAACTGACATTTTCTACTGACACAGGCCACAGCATTACAAGTGATGAGCAGAATTTATTTGGGGTGAGTCTATCTAAATACTACATATAGGCCTAGTCAATTGCAAATATCTGCTGAAACATCAGAAACACACTATCTGATTATTAAGAGACTTATCCAAAATGTGTATTCTGGATTATGCGGGAGTATGGCATGGCAAATATGCTTGTAAACCAGGTGAGAAAAGTAGCACCTGTATGTGAAAGCCTAAGAATATTGCAACAGAAATTACTTATCATTTCAGATGCATCATCCACTAGTAGCATGGCATCAGGGAGGGGAATTCCTCAAGTGAAAAGTGCAATAGTTATCAATCTGGAAGTAATGTTGATGTTTGGTTGGTTTAAAATAGTTTTATAGATAAGATCAGCTCACTGTACAGAAGAGGACTATGGACAATTTTTAAAAAAACACCTCGACAGACGGCTCTGAAATTCGACTCAAAAGAGGAGAGGGTGTCTTTGCATTGAAAGAAAGGGATTGTGGCCATTTGATCATTTAGAGATGGAGCGCAAGCTCAGATTATAAAAGAATGTGGAAGGAAATCAGCTGCGTTCTTTCAAAAGCAACCATCCTGGCATTTTACAAAACTTCACTCAGTCTCTTTACATGGAATCAAAATCACAAAGATGTGGTCTTTAAGGATTTAGAGTTGTAAGAAGAATTCCTTTATCAGGTTACCTTCCATTAGGAAAGTGGGAGTACACAGCAGCTGTGATGTGATTCACCACACAACCATCCATCTTGCTGACATTTAGCACCACCTACGAACTATTCAGTAAATAAGAGGAACAACATACCTGTCATGATATTTAAATATAGAGAGAAAAAAAATAATACAAAGATAGAAACATTTGAATCAGATCAATTCTAATAGTTACATAAAGCATGTGCCTCCTTGTGAATTGTAAATAAATTTACCCATCTGACATTACAGACGTGTTTAAAGAATAAAACAACTGACTCACAAGGAGTGAACCTGGAAATTCTTTTATATTTTCAATGTTTACTGGCAAATGTGGAAATAAGTTGAACAGCAATGTAAAGAATTTTACCTAAGTTTTATTTTATGTAATTCCCATGCAAATTTGAAGTTTTTTACTTTCCTTTAAATGTTGGTATGTAATCTAATGTATATGCCACATAGGTTATTCAATGAGTTGTAACTTTTTATTGTATTGCCTGACCATGTACTTCTTGTATTTTTTAGCATTGATAATGGCTAGGCACTAGCCAAAATCTAGACTTGCCAATAAAAAAAGACTGATTGCTGCACTCTATAATTTACGGAAAAAAATTCCTTTATATGGCTTGTGAATAAGTAAGTGCAAGACAGCAACATATGAAAGATTATTGTTATTGTAAGCATTTTTGAAGCTCTGGCTATCAGTGTAGTAGTTTTATGAGGAAGTTGTTAACCTGTTTAATATAAAATGAGTAATTATGTTTGCAGATAACAGGACAATGGAAAGGTACAATCTGATGGCAATAAGGCTATCAGTGTGCAGAAAGTTAGTGTAGGAGGAGTTGGCTTTAACACTGATAAATGGGGTGCTTTGTGCTAATGGTACAAACATTATGGAACAAAGATGAATTTGATGAGGTATTTAAAAATATTGGAATATATGCTGCAGTTATTGGGCAGCAGGTGCACTGAAATAAGAAGCGTGTTCAGTAAAATTCTTTCCCGTTGCTCCTATTATTATATTCCACCACAAATCCAATCGGTAAAATATTATTGTTGATCCTTATGCCACTTCTACTTCTGAGCCCCCCAAAATCTTTGTGAAAGACCCACGTGCAAGAATAGTCTTATGCATCCTTATAATCCATGTAGACCTAGGAGACACTCAGCAAAGTGTCTGATCGAAGTGACTATAAATTGGAAATGCCTTTAAGGTCGCTCCCTTCAGCAACTGCACCTAATGTCAACTTGATTAGTGTGGATAGTAATTATTTCTGTATCTAGTATTGTGATGGCGCATTCTAACTCTTAAGAGACTATCATTTGTGAAATCAGAGATGCTGTAAATCAAATTTGCTGCCACCAGTTCTTCACATGGACTTTTAACATGAATCAACTTCCTTTCAGTATGAAAGAACACTTGCAATCAGTCCTCCTCTAACACGATTTTTAAATGTGAGAATGGGATTTGTCCCTCACTACACCTACTTCTAACCTTCCTTTGGTCCCACAGATTACCTAGACTCAAGTCTATGCCTACTTCTGCCCTGTTGCTAATTTGCCCATCTATTTCCACAAGCCTCCCTCTTGCCAGCCATCCTCCATTTATCACCATCCTAAAATCCGTTCAGTATTTCACTGTTTCTTACTTTAATCATATCTTTAGCGTCAATGTAAACATTTTAGCAGCCTTCTAAGTCCTCTTCCCTCATTCAGAATGAACTTCCACAAAGTTTTCTTGATGTTTTATCCCCACTTTTCAAACCTGTAACCAATTACTTTTCTTGCACTTTTGGGTGATGATCTCAACATTCTGATCAGTGTGCTCAGTCATTGGGCCTACTATATTTCTGCTCTACAGTAAGTGGTTGTTCCTATTCAAAATCAGAATCGTTTGTACAATTTTGAGTTTTCTTCAGTACCTATCACAGATACATACATCAGAATTTTAATACTTTGACATGTCCTATATTACACGTACATTTACTGTACACATTGTAATCTTACAGGATCAAATAAAATTCAATTCAATTCAATTCAATGTATTGCAGCAGCATGTGATGCATTTCCCAACTTTGTTATGTACTTCACTATTCACTGGCAGTTCTCCTTATGTATACGAGCTAATACATTAATTTTTACATCACGTTCACGGTTATCGGTGAGGTTTTTTATTTTCGAAAAGAATTTTATTTCTGATTCTGTAGTGTACGCACGGCTACGAAACTCAAAAATAACAAAATACATAGCCAAATTTTTACTATTATGTACGCTTAGGATTTTTAAAAGGAAATAGATACATAATAACCAAGCTATCAATTTTTGATGAAGTCAGGCTGCAAACAGGTCTTGTATTGTCACTTATGTTCGTAATGCTCAGTCTGACAACTATGTGAAATATTCCACCAAATGTTCTGACGGCGCACTTCAAAGCCTGAAATATTCTACACGTTGGAACAGTTACGAATTATCTAGTAATAAGCCACAAACAGTTACTCCTCACCAAGCTGGGGAACAAAAAGCGGCATTTCTGTGTTACAATCAAAACAAACTGCAGTCTTTCAGCTTTATCCCAAACAAATCATACCTTGGCAATACAGCAACAAATTTATTTGTTATGATGGAGCAGTTTTACTTCTGAGAAATAAACTGTCAAACAATCCGTTCGTTTTCACATATTTTCTACTATTGCAGTGGCCTGGAGCTATTAATTCTTACACCTATGACATTTCTCATAATGTAAACAAAGACCCAGGCTCGCAGACGATTTTGAATTTATGTTAGCAAAACCATGCAAATAGAACGATAGATCGAAATTGTGCTCAGATTAGATCAGGTCGTCTCCAACAGGCAACAAAAACTTGCACATGCATCCTGCCATCAATGCTTCTGCCAGTCAACTGGCCTGTGAAAATACCCAACCGCGGTACTGCCACAGCCGACTTTTTACAAGCCAAAGTCATGAAAACTAGAAAAGCCGAGAAGGCGGCCTACTATCAAGGAATATAAATTACGACTGTTTCGATTCGATCGTTCTCCGATGTGCAACGTCTGGGAAACTAATGCCTTAAGGCCCGTCCACACGCAACGATCTGTCTGCGCAAATGTCTGCGCACATCACATCTGCGCAGACAGATCGTTGCGTGTAGACAGAAGATTTGCACCAACCTGAGGTGTGTGCAAACCTGGAAGTTGGAGTTGGAGGTCTGAGCGAAACCTCTCAAATCTGTGGGTTCAAACCACATCTGCGCAGACAAGTTGGAGCGTGTGGACAGGAGATCGCCGCAAATCTGGCGCGAAGCAGCTGTTTGTTCAGTCTAGTGTTTGTATTTGTGCGCACAGGGCATTAAAATGGCTGATACTCGTCAGTGTTCTCGAGAGTTTGTAAGTGAATTCATTGAAATATATAGAAACCACCCATGTTTGTGGAAGATTAAAGTAAAGAATATAGTGACTGAGACAAAAAGACAGCAGCATACAATGCTCCAATTGAAAATTGCGGGTATTACTTCACTCAACTCTTGTTTCGATATTGCAGTTGAAAATTCCAAATCCTTGTAGCTCCTTCCTGTTGCTAGGCATCTTAATGTTACCGCCAGCCGTTCATGAGGAGAAATTGCCTTTCTCTATACAAGTATTTTTTCTCATAATATGAGGGGTTACAAGCTTTAAGAGATAATTATAAGTTTCGACATCCATCCGCAAATAATTTCGCCAGTCGCTAGACTCGCCCTGCAACTCTCGCAGTAAATTTACGTGAGAAAACTGCTTTCGCTTTAGCAGCCACTGTCTACACCATTTTGACCGCTTTCTCTGTTTCCTGCGGTTGGTCTGGATGTTTTTTGCAACACAAGTTGCGAACACAGGCCACGACAGAACTTCCTCCATTTCTATAGATCAAAATAACTGAATTAAATTTTTGACGTTTACGGGGAGCGTAGTCGCTTGCTACTGATATTTCTTTTCTACACCGACAGATGGCGGGCGAGTAGTAGATTGGGGTTTGTGTCGTGTGAACACACCACATTTGCAGCGATCTTTAGCATGTACAGACATCTGCGCCGATGTCTGCGCAGACAGATCGTTGCGTGTGGACCGGGCTTTAGACATATCTACTGAAGTAACAATTAGTATCCCCATTGTACACACTCATTACCCTTGTACACCAGTCATCACAATAATAACACCTCCCTGCGATTCATCACAATATGGTTTTGTAATGAATAAATTGAAATAAAAATAAATTTCCTCGAAAAACTTTAAAAATGTCACATCCTCTTTTAGCAGTACCTCTTCTTATCATGTGCAGTCTACTTAAATTTCCTTTCCATAGAACTCGCTATATTAGGGAATGTCTATCTTTTACACCTATAATTACTTTTTTATCTGTCACTATCACTATAGCTATTATTGGAACCATTACTGTTATTATTATTATCACCGTTAGTGCTATTAGTGGCAGTAGCTGCAACAGTACAAGTATGGCCAGCATTAAATTTATTACTTCATAGCCAGAATTATTTACTCACATTACCACTTTAGAAACTCAAATGATTATGTTACTATTTGAAATATTAAAATTCTTATTTCTAAGGAACCTATAATGGAAAAAAGGTACTGTTTTGTGATAATTGGGTCTGATATAAGAGAAGGACGTGAGTTCAGATCAGATTAAATTAAATAAATAAATAAATAGATTTCGAAAGGCCATAGGTCTGTATGTAAGAGCAAGTTTTCTTAATCATTTGTTATTATACAAATGACATTTAAAGATAGAGAGAGTGTATGAAACCACATTAAACTGCATAGACATATTGCATTCGTAAAATACTGTGTTTATCATAGAAAATGTGTTCTTGTTTTTAATTAAATACTGTAACATATTTCGACAGCCTCATAAACACTATGTTCCAGAATGTGCAGGCAATCATCATTACAGTAACATGAAAGTCTGCACTATGGTACACCAGTTCCCAAGAGACACAGACACCCACATAGCCATTAGAAGGAAATGCTGCATTCTTCCCAAGAGATGACACGAAATGACATAATAGAAAAATACATTTTTAAAGCTTTTCAATGAAATTTATTTCTATTTTTATTTATGTATTCCCAATTTTGTGATTCCATAATGTGATGAATCAATAAGATAAGGAATGAGTCAGATTTACATCACCATAAAGATATAAAAACAAATGTATAACAACAAAAGTGGAGCAAATTAGTGAGTAACCAAGTGAAGGTTCAGAAAAAATAATATTAATAGAATCACTATCTTAAACAATGAAGACGAATTAAATGGCTAACACATTACAAAAACGAAGTCTCAAAAGATAAATACAAATAACATCACAAATTTATAAAAACATTCATTGATTAATCTGCAGGTACTCATCAAGCAAGTAGAGAGACATATGCCCAAGATATTTTCTTAATTTAAATTTAAATGTGGTTGGGACATTAGCAGTAGGCAAAGTGCATACGATGGCATTTTCTTTGTGTGTGTTGCATGTATTCAGGGGCAAACTTCATTGACTTATAAATCCCTCCCCCTCGACTTAAACTAATGTTCTGTTAATTTATTTACGGCACCTTGGGGGGTTCACTTATTACCTCCTGGAAATAATGACCTTTTCGGAAATCATCACACGTCTCCCCCTCGTCCGCCTCCTCCCCCCACCCCTTTGAAAAATACCTTCGCCGATACAAGCACACTTTTAATATCAAATGAATTGTCTAACTAATGAAATCGATAAATTAATTAACCTCCAGGCCTCCTTCCCACAAAGCACTCCCCATCCCTTCCCCATCTCCAAATTGGCGGGAAAAGGACTCAATCTGTGCTGGGGAGGAAGGATCTCAAGACAGGAAATTCAATTCGATGTCAATTATGTAGCAAAATACACTCCTGGAAACGGAAAAAAGAACACATTGACTCCGGTGTGTCAGACCCACCATACTTGCTCCGGACACTGCGAGAGGGCTGTACAAGCAATGATCACACGCACGGCACAGCGGACACACCAGGAACCGCGGTGTTGGCCGTCGAATGGCGCTAGCTGCGCAGCATTTGTGCACCGCCGTCGTCAGTGTCAGCCAGTTTGCCGTGGCATACGGAGCTCCATCGCAGTCTTTAACACTGGTAGCATGCCGCGACAGCGTGGACGTGAACCGTATGTGCAGTTGACGGACTTTCAGCGAGGGCGTATAGTGGACATGCGGGAGGCCGGGTGGACGTACCGCCGAATTGCTCAACACGTGGGGCGTGAGGTCTCCACAGTACATCGATGTTGTCGCCAGTGGTCGGCGGAAGGTGCACGTGCCCGTCGACCTGGGACCGGACCGCAGCGACGCACGGATGCACGCCAAGACCGTAGGATCCTACGCAGTGCCGTAGGGGACCGCACCGCCACTTCCCAGCAAATTAGGGACACTGTTGCTCCTGGGGTATCGGCGAGGACCATTCGCAACCGTCTCCATGAAGCTGGGCTACAGTCCCGCACACCGTTAGGCCGTCTTCCGCTCACGCCCCAACATTGTGCAGCCCGCCTCCAGTGGTGTCGCGACAGGCGTGAATGGAGGGACGAATGGAGACGTGTCGTCTTCAGCGATGAGAGTCGCTTCTGCCTTGGTGCCAATGATGGTCGTATGCGTGTTTGGCGCCGTGCAGGTGAGCGCCACAACCAGGACTGCATACGACCGAGGCACACAGGGCCAACACCCGGCATCATGGTGTGGGGAGCGATCTCCTACACTGGCCGTACACCACTGGTGATCGTCGAGGGGACACTAAATAGTGCACGGTACATCCAAACCGTCATCGAACCCATCGTTCTACCATTCCTAGACCGGCAAGGGAACTTGCTGTTCCAACAGGACAATGCACGTCCGCATGTATCCCGTGCCACCCAACGTGCTCTAGAAGGTGTAAGTCAACTACCCTGGCCAGCAAGATCTCCGGATCTGTCCCCCATTGAGCATGTTTGGGACTGGATGAAGCGTCGTCTCACGCGGTCTGCACGTCCAGCACGAACGCTGGTCCAACTGAGGCGCCAGGTGGAAATGGCATGGCAAGCCGTTCCACAGGACTACATCCAGCATCTCTACGATCGTCTCCATGGGAGAATAGCAGCCTGCATTGCTGCGAAAGGTGGATATACACTGTACTAGTGCCGACATTGTGCATGCTCTGTTGCCTGTGTCTATGTGCCTGTGGTTCTGTCAGTGTGATGTATCTGACCCCAGGAATGTGTCAATAAAGTTTCCCCTTCCTGGGACAATGAATTCACGGTGTTCTTATTTCAATTTCCAGGAGTGTAGCCTGCTCTATTGATCTGTGTTTTGGAAAGCAAATCGACTTTGTTGAGGGTGTTGTGAATCTCAGGTGTTCTATAGTTCTCTTGTAAATGCGTTTCTCTAATATTTTCGAGGAGCAATGTAGCAGAGGTATGGAGCGAATTCGCCCTGCAGATTAACGACTACAGCCGGTGTGCCGGCCAGCCTGGGTGTGGTTTTTAGGCGGTCTTCCACATCCTACTAGGTGAATACTGGGCTGGTCCCCACGTCCCGCCTCAGTTCCACGACTCGCAGACATTTGAAACACGTTCACAGTATTTCACGATTTACACTAGACGCAGACAGCTGGGGTACACTTATTCCGTCCCGGGGAGGTATGGTGTGGCGGCAGGAAGGGCATCTGGCCTCCCCTTAAAATTCACCATGCCAAATCCGTCCTTAACCCTGCCGACCCAGAGCACAATGCGGGATGAAGGCAGTAGCAAAAGAAAGAATGAATGAAGACTTCTTAAAAAGTGGTTCCACAATAGCAAACCTTAATCTCCCTGGGAGAGTACTTTGCCGCAAAATTCGTTGAAAATATGACACTGCACTTGACATATACAATCAATACAGCACTTAACAACTTTAGATGAAATGTTTACAATAGCTGTGGTAGTTTGGGTTTCAGTACCTTGATTATATTTTTAAGTTCATTAATTGTGGATGAAGCTATATTAATGTGGTCCTAAATGTTGTGGTCAGCTCATTGTAACAAATTCATGGCCATATTTAATGAGCCCTTAGAGCCTACATGTTCTGCTGCAGAATTACTTCCAATTTGATCATTACAGTTTATCTTTACCATATTGTCACTCCTATTATTCTTGCCACGGTCTCTCTTAATGATGTTCCAAATTGATTTTGTTTTGTTCTTCGAGTAATCAATTTCAGATTTAACATCTAAGGTCCTGGATTTGACCATCACCATTTTCAAAACTTCAAGGTACATTTTACGATAATGTCTTGCAAAGGTATCATTTGATACTATTTTAAAAGACATGAAATCCCCCTTTAGCACTGAAAGAAATTTTAATTCCTTCTGTAAACCATGATTTACTGGAAGAAATGTTCTTCCTGACAGTTCTTTTTGGAAAAGTCATTTCAAATAGAGACACATATTAATTTACGAAAATTTTAAATATATCGTTTACATAAGTTATCCTGTACATTGTCTGGAGGTACGCATGACGTGGGAGAATTTCCCGCAGTCGGGGAAAATTCTTGTAAAAGCACAGTCACCTAATTTTACTGAAGGCTGTCATTTACAGAATTGTAGGTTGTGAGCATAAACAGAATCCTCCATCATTCCCCCCTCAGTATGTAAATCAATTACCTATTCTTTCTAGGGAATTTCACAACTCAACCAAATCGAATAACTTTCTTTGGCGAGACCCTTGGAGGTGTGGGTAACTCACTCAGAGGTGAAATGTTCTGTAGGTTGTTCTTTAGACCACTGGTGTTTGAGTTCGCAAGGCTGTAGGCAGTCTTTCAAGTAAGATGTTATTTGGCATATCTTTAATTTTTAAAATGAAAGATTTTGTTTTCCACCCTAGGTCTTTAAAGAGGCCTTTGTATAGAGGCACGAGATTGGCTTTGAATTTTCATTTCTCACAGATACATGAATCGTATCACGTGGATCTTTACTAATGAGTGGTGTTTCCTTTACCTGGTAGATCTACTTCCTGACCTTACAATGAAATTACTAGACAATGTTAGAGTTGTACCACACAGCATCTCAGCAGCTTTTGAGTTCCTTTCTTGCTTCACACAGCGACGCAGTCATAGGAGAACTGTAGAAACGATGTCATGCCGTTTATTTTTACCATGTGTTCTGATGGCTGCTTTCAATTCTCGATTGAGTCCATCTACTTTCCCATCTGATTGTGAGTGGTATGCCACAGTTTGTGATAATTGAGAATTACAAAACTGTGCTGATGTTCCAAAGAGCTCTGACTGGAACTCTGCTCCTTTTGTTAGGTGGTCCAAATCTAGTGACCCCCAGTTATAAGACGCTCTGTTACTGTTTCTTCCAGAACATCATGTAGTGGAATAACTTCTGTCCAGTTCCTGAACCGATCGAGGCACTCTAAATAGCACATGAATTCATCTGAGGGAGGCAGTGGACCAGTCAGATAGATGTGTACCACCTTCAGTAGTCCATGTGTACTTATAAACTGGGCATTATCAGATTCAGTATGTCTAACCAGTTGTTCTTTTGGCATGCTGTGCATGATTTCGCTCTGTTGTGGAGATTTTGCCTGATGTTTGACCAAATAAATTTACACACTACAACTTTACAGAAGATATAATACCATGGTCTGTCATACTGTGGCAAAGCTGAAAAACTGAGTATTTAAACAGCAGAGGAATATAAAGACGACTGTTACTTGTTGATACATCACACCATACTAATCTTCCAACAGCGATTTTACTTTGTTTAAACATCAGTGAGGTATGATGATTAGGCCAAATTTTCCTGATTTCTTCATCACTCACTTGAGCTTTTGTTATCTTCTTTTAATCAATTGGTACTACTTCTTTGAATCTGGATAGGTTGTCAGCCACATTATTTTCATTTCTAGACATATGTCTGATATCTGTCGTAAACTTTGATATGAACTGTAAGTGACGTAGTTGTGTAGGGGTTGCCTCATCGTTTCATTGATTAAAAGCAAGCAGCAAAGGAGCATGTTTACTATACACTGCAAATGAATATCCTTCAAGGAGGTATTTAAAATAGCTTGTTACCAAGCAAATGCTGAGAGGTTCCTTATTGTATGCTGTATATATCTTTTGAGATAGCGAGAACTTTTTGGAGTAGAAACCAACTGATTTACACATTCCTTTTTTTCTCTGTTGCGGCAGTGTTCTAAATTTAGAATCTGAAGCGTCTAATGCAAGTTTATTGTTTACATTAGTGAATATTAAAAGGTGTGCATCCGCAAGATGCATTTTGCGCTTTTCGACTGCATTATTGCATCTTCTGTCCACTTTAATACCTCTTTTGCCGTTTTTCTTGGTGTGCTTCAAGTGATCGTTTAAGATAGCTTGATGTTCTGCACCATATTCCAAATGTGGCCGTTAAAAATCAGTATTCCAAGAAAGCGACGTAATTCTGACACAGTTCTTAGATTTTGAAATTAGTTCGCACATGTACTCGTTTTGGGTCTGGTTTGGAAGCTTCTGAAGTAATCACGTGACCAAAAAAGTTAGTTTCTTGAACTCCAAACACGTATTTCCCAACATTAATGATTGAACCAAAATGGTTAAATAGTTCAAACATGGTTCTTAAATGAATAGTGTGTTCTTTTCGAGAACTATAAGCTAATAGTATGTCATATATGTATGCAAAACAGTAATCTAAATCTCTCAAAACTTCATTAATAAATCCCTGAAAGGTAGTGGGTGCACTCATGAGAGCATACAGCGTGAAACTGCATTCATACAGTCCAAACAGTGTGATGACTTTCAGGTAGTGGTATTTGGCAATATACTTTGAGGACACACACTTTAGAAAATAGTTTCTTGCCCACAAGCATGGAATTTACATCATTTATGTGTGGAATTGGATAGTGCGCAGGAAGGGTCCAGTCATTAAGATGGTGATAGTCTCCACGAAAGCGCCACTGTCCATCCGCCGCTGTCCATCAAGCTTTTATACAAGGCAAGAAAACATTTTATTAACTTTATAATTACACCCTGGGTACGAAAAAAAGATTTTCTGAAAAAAACACTGAAGTTACACAAAAGCAAAGAATAAAGATATTGACAGCAGAGTCATGGAGCAGCACATAAACATAGACCTCAAGGAATTTTTTTCCTTTTCTTTTAACACTTCCTCCAAAAGAAAAAAAAATCATGAAATTACTGCTTTGTCTCTTGCATGCCAATTTCTGAACATAGAAAATTAAGTCGAACTCGTTCAAAATATCTGCCAACTGGTTGTGTCCATCAATGTGTTCCAAGAAAATCTCACCATTCAGATATCTTTCGCGAACATAGAAATGTCGGACCTCTATATGTTTAGAACGTCGATGATATTCCGGATTTTTTGATAACTTCAATGCACTAGCATTGTCAGTCTAAAGAACTGGAGGCTGCCCTGACATTTTCCACTAATTCTGATAGCAGACGATGTAACCAAACTAACTCTTTCGCTCCTTCACTAGCTGCAATTAGTTCCGCCTCAGTTGTGGATGTGGCCACTACTTTCTGCAACTGACTTGTCCATGACACTGCAGCACCTGAGTACTTTGCAAGAATTCCACTTGTTGAGCGCCTTGTCCGGTTAACAACTGCGAAATCTGCATCAGCGTAAATCTTTAACTCTTCTTTTTATTATATACAATTCCAAAATTTAAGGTCCCTTTCAAATACCTGAAAATGCGCTTTACTCTATTCCAGTCTTCAGTGGTTGGTTTCTCCATACCTCGAGCATCTTTATTGACTGCAAAAGTGATGTCTCGACGAGATACTGTTGAAAGGTACATGATACAACCAATTGCTACACAGTAGGGTACATATGACGAAACTTCTTCGTTTTGATTATTGTCCTCACGTCCAATAGGAGTTGAGACTGTATTGCATTCTGCCATCCGAAATCTTTGCAGAATTTCTTCTGTGTGTTTCTCTTGACTTATCACTAATGCTCCATCTTCATATTGCTTTATTTTTATGCCAAGAAAATTGTCAAGACTGCCTGTTGTTATTTGGAATCCATAAAAACAGCAATTTCTTTCTTGTTACTGCTGACAATCAGGCCATCATCAACGTAGATTGGCACATAAAGGCTATTTCCATTTTATGTACTATAAAATAGGCATGGATCTTCATCACTGTTTAAAAAACCAGCTTTGTTAATGAACTCAACAAAACCTTTGTTCCAGCAACGTGGTGCTTGATTCAACCCATAAAGACTCTTTTTTAAGAAACACACTCGACCTGTACCATCTTCGAAACCTTCTGGTTGTTCCATATATACTTCATCTTCAAGAATTCCATTCAAAAAAGCTGTCTTTACATCGAATTGTTCTAGCAGCATTTTCTTTGAAGTAGCTACAGCCAACAGAGTTCGTATGGTGTCATAACGTGCCACAGGACTAAAGGCGTCGTCATAATCAACTCCTGCTTTCTGAATACAGCCTTTTTCAACCAATCTGGCTTTAAAGTGAGTACCTCCATTGACTGCGATCCTTCGCCGTGGAACCCAGCGGTTTTGCAATACTTTGGACAGTCAACCAGCACCCAGGTATTGTTTTTCTTTAGTGATTGAAGTTCTTCGCTGATAGCTTGCATCCATTCTTCCTTCTCGTGTGACTGCAATCTTTCTGAAAAACAGTTTGGATCTTTGTATTCAAGTGCATCAACATTTGTTGCCATACAAAATTCACCACTTTCCATCCAGGTTGGTTTTCTTTGTTGTCTTTTATCCTTCTGTTTCTCTTCATCAGAAGATTCAGCGGCTTCTGCTTTTATAAATCCTGTTAATTCTTTATTTTGATCAGATTCACTTGACTCTTGACTTTCTCTAGAATCGAGAGTGCCAATTTTTTCTTGAGTTTGACTTCCTCCAGAAGTGTGAAGCATAGGAGATTTACATTGGTCATCTGTAGATGAATTCGGATCATTAAATTCTACCTGACGGACTTCAAATTAAACATGATCACTATGTAAATCACAAACAATTTCTGGCTTAAATTTCACATTGTGACTCAACACCACTTTTCTTTTAGATGGAATCCAAACTCTAAACCCATCCTTCTCATTAACATATCCAACAAGTCGTCCAAAAACTGCCTTATCAGCAAACTTGGAACGGAATGGTTTGTTAATGTGAACATAGCAGCCTGTGCCAAAAATTCTGAGATTATAAAGTCGTCCTACTGGTCGATTAAACCACAGTTCATAAGGGGCTTTATTTGCAACTGAAGATTTTCCAGTACGATTTATTAGGTAGACTGCTGTGTTACATGCCTCTGCCCACAACACTTTAGGTAATTTACTCGGATTTAGCATTGACCGGGCAGCTTCAACAATGGTCCTATTTTCCTGTTCAGCCACAACATTTTGTTCAGGAGTGTACCGAGGAGGAATCAGAAGCTCTATCCCCCTGTCTGCAAGCAGTTCACTGACATTCTTATTGTTAAATTCTTTGCCACCATCACATCTAAATTATTTGACAACATGTACATTAGTTCATGCTTCATTTAAAAACTGCTTAAGCGCAGTACACACTTCACTTTTGTGTCTTAAAAAGAAAATTCGACGAAATTTACTAAAATCGTCTTTGAAATGTACATAATAATGCTTACCTCCAAAAAATTTCGTGCTCATTGGTCCATTAACATCCACGTGGATTAATTCACCAGTACTGGTAGAGCGTATTGTTTGTGTTTTGAATGGCAGCCTATGCATCTTTCCAACCGCACAGCCGTCACGAAATTCGCTCTTGGCATTTTCCACATTAATGTTCATTCCTTTTAAAATATTCTTCACATGTTGTTTATTTTGATGATCAAACCTTTCATGGTACACTTTCAATGTTTCGGATGAAGACATCAGGTTCACATGATTAATTTTTGCATTTCTAACAACACGCATGTTTAACACATAAAGTCCATTTTTCACATAACCTGTCATAACAATATTGCCATTGACTTGTTTTCGAACACAGACATTATTATAACTAAAATTAGTACTGTAGCCTCTGCAGGCAATGGCCCTCACAGAGAACAGATTAGCATCAGGGATGTACAAATCATTGTTCATTCTAGCATTGTACCATTTATTGTTTCATCGAATTTGGATGTAAACAGTTCCTTGACCGTACGCTCACATTTTGACATCATGTTTTCCCAATGAAATTACTTGAGGGGCATCAAATTCACTGTACGAAACAAAATACTGTTCATTGGGAGTGATATGATTTGTAGCGCCACTGTCGCAATACCATTTATTTGGGTCACTGTGATTACTGGCACACATCCATAGCATATGAAGTAAATGCAGTGTGTTCACTTTCTCGCTTCTTCTCTTTTCTTTTATTGCTGTCACGAGTGTTCTGTGGACACTCTGCTGTCTAGTGACCTAATTGTTTGCATATATTACACGGAAACTTCTGTTTTGATTGTGACATCGTCATCTTTACTTGCTGATTACTTGTTTGTCGTTTTCTTGGTTTAGAAACGACGAAAGCTGCACTTCCATTAATGTCTTGCTCACGCAGTTCAATAGTAAAGTTGTTTTTCAATTACTAAATGCAAGCTTTGCTTTCCTGTCGGTATCGTATCCCAGAGATCCTTAAAATTGTCGTAGTCTTTTCCCAGTGTAGACAAAATTCGACCATTTAAGATTCTTTCAGATAGCGTATTTTCTTCACGTTTTGCTAATTCATCGTTCAGGTCCACAAATAACTTTTGCAGTTTGGCAACATGTGCACTAATATCTTCCGTTTCATCACGTTTAACTCGGAAAAATGTTTCATTCAACATATTAAAACGCTGAGTACTAGTACGTTCAAATCCGAGACGTAATTTGTCCCAGATTTCTTTAGCATTCTTGCACGTTAAGACAAGTTCTGCAACAGGTTTACTTAGCGCACTTGCTATAAGACTTGCTACCTTTGCGGCGTCCTTGTGCCATTCCACATACGCTTCTTTTTGTGCAAGTATCGCATCTTGCGGCAACTCTACATGTTCACGCGTACCGTTAATAATATCTTCTAGTCCATATGAACGCAGCACCATAGAAATATGCCATTTCCATTTGGCCCAGTCCTCAGGTCCATCAAGCTTATCAATGCTGACCTTATAATCGCCGCTAGCAATCATGTTTCTTTACAGACATAGGCTCATTTCTGATATTGTTTTAATTATACTATGCTGTTTGGCTTTACATGTGTACTGGGCCCATAATCTGATGAAAAATATTATTTTAAAGGCAAGAAAACATTTTATTAACTTTATAATTACACCCTGGATACGAAAAAACACAGAAGTTACACAAAAGCAAAGAATAAAGATATTGATAGCAGAGTCATGGAGCAGCACATAAACATAGACCTCAAGGAATTTTTTTCTTTTCTTTTAACAGTTTAGTCAAATTTAGTTAATGTGGATCTAACCTGCAGGTTTTTGAGTACACTCCAGGGCCACTGCTGGCTCCAACATAATGATTAAAAATATGTGTAGTATCTCCTGCCATAAGGGTGAGCCTCGAGATGACTGGGTGTTTGTGTTGTCCCCATCATTTCACCATCATTCACAAATGTGGCATATTGGACTGAGCAAAGGTTGGAAATCTGTAAAGGTGCTGATAACTGCGCAGTTGAGCATGCCACAAACCAATCATCATCATCATCATCATCACCATAAGGGTGAGTTTTGTCAGTTCATGAAGTTCAGAGTATTTACGATTAGCAAGGGGCGAACTCACAGAATCACACAGATCAAATGTACACTGTAATGCAGCCATATGTAACTGAGTAGTACTGTAAACTTATAATTCTCTTTTCAGGTCTGTTAATAAACCAAATTGATGAAGAAAGTCTACTCAGAACTGCACTTGAAACATAAATCAAGATTCGATAAGTTTAATCTGAAATTTTTAAACCCAGATCTATTTGTGGTTTGAAATTCGTTGTCTATCTATTTAACTTTATCCTTGGAACATGCTGGTATAATGGAAACATCAGCCCAACTGTCAACTGGGAATCGTAATCCTGAAGTCGTACCTCCAACAAACAATCGATGTAAGCAGCCTGTTATAAACTTTGTGACAGAACACTCAGCTACTAAGGTGTCTGCGGATTAGAGTTTCCCACACTTTTCCATTGGCAAGGTTTTACAAACTTCTCCAGTCTGCAGTTTGAGCCCTAAAGAAAATGAAATTAGCAGTACTTCCCTGAAGAATTGTATCATGGCTTGGTGCTGTCTCTGATATGAGAATATAATCACGATTGGTACTATTGCTCCCTAGACTGGATTTTTGGGCTTCATTTTCAAGCTCTTCGATTTTTGCAGAAGATCTTTCACTGATACAGAGGAATCACAGACCATGTGGGACACTTCCATTGAAGTTTGATGAGTTCCCTGAGTGCTTCACATTGCCATTTCTGATCAGCCATTTGCACTAATTTGTCCACATTTTCTTCAGAAAATATTAAAATACACTCCTGGAAATGGAAAAAAGAACACATTGACACCGGTGTGTCAGACCCACCATACTTGCTCCGGACACTGCGAGAGGGCTGTACAAGCAATGATCACACGCACGGCACAGCGGACACACCAGGAACCGCGGTGTTGGCCGTCGAATGGCGCTAGCTGCGCAGCATTTGTGCACCGCCGCCGTCAGTGTCAGCCAGTTTGCCGTGGCATACGGAGCTCCATCGCAGTCTTTAACACTGGTAGCATGCCGCGACAGCGTGGACGTGAACCGTATGTGCAGTTGACGGACTTTGAGCGAGGGCGTATAGTGGGCATGCGGGAGGCCAGGTGGACGTACCGCCGAATTGCTCAACACGTGGGGCGTGAGGTCTCCACAGTACATCGATGTTGTCGCCAGTGGTCGGCGGAAGGTGCACGTGCCCGTCGACCTGGGACCGGACCGCAGCGACGCACGGATGCACGCCAAGACCGTAGGATCCTACGCAGTGCCGTAGGGGACCGCACCGCCACTTCCCAGCAAATTAGGGACACTGTTGCTCCTGGGGTATCGGCGAGGACCATTCGCAACCGTCTCCATGAAGCTGGGCTACGGTCCCGCACACCGTTAGGCCGTCTTCCGCTCACGCCCCAACATTGTGCAGCCCGCCTCCAGTGGTGTCGCGACAGGCGTGAATGGAGGGACGAATGGAGACGTGTCGTCTTCAGCGATGAGAGTCGCTTCTGCCTTGGTGCCACATTAGTGGATAGGGCCAATAATATTTGTGAACCAGGCTACTTACAAGAAGAACTAAATCATTTACGAACAGCCTTTGCAAAAAATGGTTATACGAAAAACGAGATTAACCGAGCACTTCACCCAAATAGAAAAATGCCTAAAAATAGGAGAGAGCAACAACCATCAGCTGGAAAAGTATTTCTTCCGTTCATCCATAATATCACGGATCGCATTGGGAAAGTACTAGCCAAGTTTCACGTAGAGACCATTTTCAGACCTACTAAGAAAATTAGTGATTGCCTAAGATCAACAAAAGATGCTCGTCACCCCCTAGCCACCCCAGGGGTATATAAAATTCCGTGCAGTTGTGGCAGTTACATAGGAACTACAAAAAGAAGCATCAATACACGGTTGACAGAGCACAAAAGAAACTGTCGCTTGGGACATATCGACAAATCGGCAGTAGCGGAACATGTTTTTAAGGATGGAGATCACGAAATAAAATTTGGTGAAACCAGCGTGCTAGCGAGGACGTCGCATTATTATACACGTATGTGTAGAGAGGCAATTGAAATCCACAAACATCAATACAATTTTAATCGTAAAGAAGAAGGATTAAAATTGGATAAGATATGGCGGTCGACGTTGCATCAATCACGTGACAATCGATTGCCTGCAATCGAGAGAACAGACGATAGCCAGAGATAGCTGCACATCGACGCCACGCGACGTGCGGTGGCGCCCTCTACGATATCCATATAAGCGGCGGCCACAGCTCCTAGCAGCCAGTCGTTGACTCACCTCCGAAGATGTTCTCCGTAGTTGAGAACGAAACGTTAGGGAGAAGAAGTTTTACAGATCGACCACGGCAACTTAGCCCGGAAGTGTTTATTGATGATTTATCTGAAACGTTCGTTCCCCCATAATCTTTCATTTTCTGAAGCAAGTTACTGGATTTCATATCACCAATTTCTAACTAGTTTCCTAATTTGATGTTCTTGAATTTTCTTTAAGGTCAGTAACTGTATTTCTTTAGTTAATGAATATTTGTTGCTTTCACCATTGTTCGTAAAATCCCATATGTTTTTGACAAATTGGGGCTCTAACTGTACTAACTTGCAGTTGTTCTTCAGCCTGTCAGAAAAATGTCAGGTTTTTCAGTCTGGAACAGGTAATTTCACACTAACTTTGTACACTTCAATTTTAGTGTCACTGTCTGGGATATTACTGTTCACTTTATCTTCCACTATATTTGTTTGCTGTCTAAATCATGTTGGGGTCTCCATTTGTTGATCCTGATGTACACTTAAACAAGAAACAGCATTTTAAATTCAAAAATATTATTTGGAAATTTACATTTGTTACAAAGATAACTATCACTTGTTTTCAAAGACAAATTAAGTCATCACAAAGAAGAACTATTTACTGACTTGTAGATTATGAAATTAAACACAATCATGCATATCTCTATGTGTCTTATTGTTTGCACTGAGGAAAATGACAATGAAATGCCTTTGACTTAAGTGATTGATAATACAATTAAAAGCCAGTTGATGCACCTCATATGTAATACATGATGGCAATTTTTCATCTTCTCTTGCATTTTTTAAAATGGAAATTCTGTTTTTAATCTGTTATGTGTGTGCATATACGTATTTTTAATACTTTATAGCCACAACAACGTTTAATTTTCGTGTATCTTATGTTCTGTTACTTATTAAAATTATTTTTTTGTCTATTTAAATGGGAACACACCCCTGATTTGTTCCTGTGTGCACTGGCTGAATGTACAACTGCACATATTAGAGAGTAAGATGGCTTTGTTTTTATTACTAAGATTCCGGTAGATGTCTGATCTGGAAGTTCAGGCATCTATTTTGTAATCGTGGCATTATAATGAAGCTTGAAAATGTCTATGCAGAATTTATTTCAATATACAATAGCATACAACTCAGTGGGAGACAACAATAACACACACAGAGGCTAAAAAACAAAAATTTCCAAAAATGGAAGTTAAACTAAACAAAAAATACAGTATTACTATCTTAAAACAACATTATTTTATAACAATTACAAAAACTAAATTACAAGAAAAAAGTTTTCGGTGGAGTTGAGCCACAGTTATCCAATACTTTTTAAAAGAGTAAACCACCTATTATTATATTTATCTTTTTTACTATCCAAATTTTCACTTTCATGCACTCTAAAGTATAATACTAAAAGTTGTTACATCATTATTAAGTCATATTTGTTAAGGCAGTCCAAAGCATTGTACTTGATAATGGCATAGAAGCCGAAATCTGGATAATACAAAAGATAAATGTAAAAATACACAGTCAAATGAGGATTTACTCATTTAAAAAATTATTATAAGATTTAAATAACTCCTAGTGATGCTGCAAGTTTTTCAAATTTTGTTTTACCCAGTGGATTCATCAGAGCATCACTGCTTGCTCATTTGTGCTTAATGTTTTAACACAAATTTCTTAACAGAAATTATCCCCCTAACATATAAAATTTTGATATCTATATGCTTAAGTTTATGATGGAACTGTCGATTTTTGCGAAGGGTTATTACTTGTTTGTTATCTTCATAATGTACAACAGCTTCTTGATAGTCTAAAAGACTATAATACAAATTACTGAGCCAACAGGCTAGTAGACATTTTTGAAGGCTACAGATTCTGATTTTGATGACAACAGAGAAACTAAGGAATGCTTCTTAGATGCTCATGAAAGACTACAACACAAGACTTCAAAAAGATAACCACCTGTGGACGTACTTTCTGCTATGTACTTGAAACTATCAGCGTATCATCAATGTATACAAGTATGTTTTATTGCTATTTTCTGTCTTTATATATAAGACATACTCAAAATTACTTCTTACAGATCCTAAGCTAGTTAATACTGCTTGGAATTTAATATTCATGGTCATTAAAGTCTGCAAACTTAACTATCCATTTTATTATAATTCCCAGTAGGTAATTTAACACAGAAGTCTGCAACTATCTCTCCATAGAGGAAAACGCTACAAAGATACAGTAGACAGGAAACTATTTGGCAGATTAACACCATGTGCCAGACCAAGACTCAAACTCAGGATCTATGCATTTCATGGAAAAGTGCTCTACCGACTGAGCCATCCAAGCACAGCTAACGTCCTGTTGTCACAGCTTTGCTCCCGCCAATAACACATCTCCTATTTTACAAACTTCACAGAAGCTCTTCCGTGAAACCTGCAAGACTAGCACTCCTCGAAGATAGGATATTGTGGAGAAACGTCTTAGCCATGGCCTGTGATATGTTTTCAGATTGAGATTTTCACTCTCAAATGGATTATAAGTTAATATGAAACTTTCTGGCAGATTAAAAATGTATACCAGACCGAGATTCGAACTCAGGAGCTTTGGCTTTCACTGGCCTGTGCTCTAGCGACTGACCTACCGAGCTCGACTAACGACTCCTCCCCATATATTTACTTCCATCAGAACCTTATCTCCTACCTTCGAAACTTCACATAAGCTCACATTTGAAACTTGCAAGTCGAGCATTCCTAGGAGAAAGGATACTGTGTAGACATGACGTAGCCACATCGAACTAGACTTGGTCCAGTCCACAGTTTTACCTGCCACGAAGTTTCGTATCAGTGCAACACGCACCACAGAGAGAAAATCTCATTCTGGGAACACTCCGCAGACTGTGGCTAAGCCATATCTTCACAGTATCCTTTCTTCCACAAGCGCTAGTCTTGCAAGCTCCGCAATAGAGCTTCTCTGAAATGTGGAAGGCAGGAGATGAGTTACTGGAGGAAGAAAAGATCAAGGAGGGGCATGAGTTGTGCATGTGAAACTCAGTCAGTAGGGTACTTGCCTCCAAAACACAAAGGTCCCAACTTCGAGTCTCAGTCCAGCACGAAGTTTTAATCTGCCAGTGGGCTTCATATCAGCACACACTCTGCTGCAGAGTGAAAATCTCGTTCTGGATGCAATTGATGGATGGGAAAGAAATTCTCATAGAAAAAAAAACTGAAAACGGCCCACTGAAGTTAATGGACTGCATATTTATGAATAAGTCAATCTTTGTGAGAAATCTTTAGCTGCAAGACAAGTTTTGTAATAAAAAAATTAATTTTCCCATCTCTTTTTCATCTAAAAACCTAGTTTGTGTGAATAACATTTCTATCGTTTGGCTTACATACATAATCCCATATATTCGCAATGTAGATTCTGGGATCATCATTAATCACTGCTGTCAACAGGCCCAATTCATAACTCTATAAGTAATTCGAATTTTGAATATTCCTCCTGGATCTCTGACTGTACAGAGTCTCATTCTCATCACCTAAATATCCCTCTGCTCTCTCAAAAGAAGCTCCTCTGTTTTCTCTGTCTTCACTGGTTTCTTGTCCTGCTCTAAGTTGACTTCTATTTTTTTCCTGCATCCTCAATCCCCGTTTCTACTTCTTCCAGGCCTTCTAACTCTAAATTTTTTTCCATGTTCTCTCCATCACAACAAATAGTATCTGATTATATTACAGGGACACCAGTTGTCTTCTTCCTTTCAGACACTACTAGTCAAAAGAAAGCTACGTCTAGATGCAGAGCAATTTTCTTTGTGGGAGTTATAAATATTCTGTATCTCTTCACTTCATTATCATAACCAATAAATAAACCTATCCTGTTCATGGCATCTTGTTTTGGTGTCTTTTCCTTAGGTACAAGGATGCACACATAAACGCCAAATATTATTAAATTTTTTAAGGGTAATTTTCTACTGTAAGAAGCTTCAAATGGAGTTCTGCCTCTGAAAAGACATGGACACTTCCATTTAGTACATACACCGTTGTGTTAACTGCTTCAGGTCAGCAATGTTTGGTCGTTCCTGAAATCACTGATTGAACGTCTTCAACAAAGGTGTGCATTTCTCTTCCATTTTGCTGTGGTGTATACATGGTGCGATTTCCACTCATAACTGTATCTTAATGAGTATTAATAAACTCCATTATCCATCCTTAGAACTTTTCTAGTTGTTTCTCTCTCAGCTTTTGCAATAAAATTCTTGATGAAACCTGTGACTTCATTATTTTGTTTCATAAAGAATACTTTGCTATAAACTCATTAGTCATCTTTCAAAAGCAAAAACTATCTCGCTCCTCCAAGCGAAGGCAGCCCCATAGATCCATAGATGTCTGCATTAACCAATTCAAATTGGACATTAGCTCTTGTCGAACTGATGAGGAAAGGTAGGTGATGTTGTTTACGCACCAAACTCTCTTTGCAAGAGACAATTCATCAATGCAATCCACTCCTTTACACTACAATAACTCCCTCAGATGTGTAATGATCTGATGGCACAACTTTTTACTGCCACACACTCATGTTTTCAAGCCGCCTAGACCAATGTCACAGACCAAAGTTCGTTAACTCACACTCAGTTACAGTATTGACCAATAAAAAGTCTCTAGTGTCATTACCATCACTCATAGAGTGCGTTTGATCTTCCTATGTCAATATAACAATTGTGATTTTTCATTGCTTTCCATTTAAGGGAAACAACATTCGATACATTTTATTGACATGTTTGCATAATGAACGAAATTCTTCTTTATCGTTCATGAATTCACATTGTTCCACGTTTGACACTAAACACATGCATCTGATCAACACTGTTGCTATCAAAAAGCACTCCTCAAGTACTAATTTGATAAACTTCACTCCATCGCATATATATAGTTCACAAAACTGCGCCCAGTCACATCAAGAAGTTTACCATTGATCTCAGTAACTTTCATTGAGCTTCACACACTATCCAGTTTCTTAAACAATTCTCTCTTACACCACATATGTTCACTAGCATCTGTATCTATGAACAAATAACCTTCTAGGTCAACTCTTTGACTAATACACATTTAGGCAATTACAACCTGAGCTTTTTAGCCTTCCTTGGACTTCAACAATCTGCAATCTGACTTCAAATGGCCTTTTTTCTTACAATAATCGCAGCTTCTCGGTTTTCTGGTCGCTTCTTTTTTACAGTTTTTTGTAAAGTGGTCCCCTTTATCACAAGCATAACAAGTAAATTTTTGCTGTCTGCTTACACTGGCCAAAACTATCTTTGGATGATCGGACTGATTGTTACTCGGTTCTTCAATGAGAAATTTTGAAATTAGTTCGTTAAATGTTTGCTTGTTGAAAGGGATTGACTCCCATGCTGAACGGAAGTGTTAATGTCTCTCTGACAAAGACATCAACAACTTGCTTATTATCATTTTTTCTGGAAATGGCTCACCCACTTGCTTCAGTTTGGTGTTAATTTTTTTCTATTCTCGATATAACTAACCATTGAGTCATCACCAAACTGGAGTGAGAAAAACTTTTGCTGAAGGTGCTGAATGCTTACCATGGTCTCTTTCTCATTCACGATCTTCAGTTTAGCCAACACGCCAGCTTATGTCATACATGACAGTTGGTGAGGGAATGGCACAACCTTCATCCATGTCACAATAAGTTCTTGTGGTTTCGTGAACTTTTCCAGGGATGCTATTTTCCCAGGGTGTTTGTTATTTAGAGGTTTAATATCTATACCATTGACAATATCTAAAGAGACTTTTCCTCTGAATAGCACAGCCACTTGACATTTCCTCACAACTGAATTGTCCCCTCTAGAAAACTACAAGCACTGGTGCAGCGACTGTTTCATCATGCAAAGCCAACACTACGTCGGTAACGTTAAATGTGCTGTTGCTAGTGGTATCAACAAAGAACACTGCCACTACCTGAAAAACAAAGTAATGCACATAGGCCCACGATCTATATTTGGGGTAGTAAATGTAGTAAAAAACACGAAGACAAGAAACAAAACAGGGCACCACAGAAGAAATATCTGAGTGGGGTGGAAATCGGTAGTTGTGATCTACATGTACATACAAACAAATGATTATAATTTCAGAAAAAAATGAATGTTTTATTCAACACAAAAAGCTTCACAAATTGAGCAAGTCAATAACGCACTGGTTCACCTCTGGCCAGTATGTAAGCAGTTATTAGGCTTCACATTGATTGATAGAGTTGTTGTATGTTCTCCTAAGGGATATCATGTCAAATTCTGTCCAATTGGGGTGTTGTGTGCTCAAAATTTTGAGCTGGCTGGAGGGCCCTGCCCGTAATGCTACAGAAATTATCAGTTGGGGAAAGATTTGTCTGCCTTGCTGGCCAAGGTAGGGTCAGGAAGGATGAAGACAGGCAGTAGAAACTCTCACCATGTGCATGTGGGCATTATATTGCTGAAATGAAAGCCTATTATGGCTTGCCATGAATGCCAACAGGCCCCAATCTGTTGTCTTTCAAGACAAGCCATCCTCGGTGTACGTTTCAGCAAAATAATGCTCGATCACATGGCGAGAGCTTCTACTGCTTGTCTTCATACTTGTCAAACCCTACCTTGGCCAGCACGGAAGCCAGATCTCTCCCCATCTGAGAACGTTTGGAGCATTATGGGCAGGACTCTCCAACCTGCTCAGCATTTTGACTGTTTAACGCACAAATTGGACAGAATGTGCCAGTTGCACAGAATCTGGCATGATATTCATCCATAGGACATCCAACGACTCTATCAACCAGTGCCAAGCCCAATAACAGCTCGAATAAGGCCCAGAGGTCGACCAATGCATTGTTGACTAACTCTACTTGTGAATCTCTTTCTCCTGAGAAAATCATACAGTTTTTATGAAATTATTATCATTTGTTTGTCTGTACATGAACATCACATATGCCAGTTTCCGTCCTATTCGTATAACTCATTTGTAGTGCGTCGTTTCTTTTTTTGTTTTGACTTTGAATGTATATAGTAGTGTACAACTCAGTGGTGGACACCAATGACTCACACAGAGGCTAAAAATAACAAAATCACTCGAAAATGGTAGTTAATATAGACCAAAAACAGTGTTGCCACCTTAAAGCAACATTAACATTATACCATTAACATATTTGACTGCTGTACAATGTTGTCATACTGAAGGCTGTGGCTTGTGTAGAGTAGGCTATGCTCTTGTCGTGACCTACTCTAAAGTCGGTTGTGCTGCTGGCATTTGGCATGACAGCAGTGTCTTTGCTCCTGAAAAATTAATTCCAAGTGAAATATACTTTCTCATCCTCTATTTGGGTGCATTACTTTCATTTAGATTTAAATTTATGTAAGTTCCTTCACATACATTTGTACAAACTGCTTTAGCTGAGACCATCCTTAAAACTGCCATAGAAGAAATTCGTTGTTGTGTAGACACTTTCTGGCTTCTGAAAGAGTTGATGGAGGGATCAACGTGCAAATATTTGTTGCTTGTTGGAGTGTCATTAACAGATACTGAATAATAAAGACACATGTGATTACAATACAAAGATAAAATCAGTATTTACAAGTCAAATGGACCTTTTTCGGAACTGTGAGAAGGACAGCCTTTAAACTTTTTTACTTCCTCTTGTGTTTGAAGTTAATTTGGTTTAGCTTTTTTGCTGATAATCGAAACGAGACATAGTAGTTTACTTCGAGAGAAAATAACGGCTCCAGATGCCGCCTCTTCTGCTGAAGTGAATGGCCATTCCGCTGTTCAGCTCGACACATGCCCAGTATTACCTCGCCCTTCTGACAGCTGCTACTGGACCTCCCATTGCCTCGTTTTTATGACCGATTAGGCGATGTTAACAGCGTTCACTAAATTGCCCAGCCTGTTATCACACTCTCGCTTCTTGCTGCAAGCAGGACGCCTTTCAGTCTCCGGCCTCCAGCTGATACTGCTCAGTGTTGTGTTAAAAAAAAAACTTACTCTTGGAGGATATTCGATATAGCTGTTGTTGGAGTATTAATGACATAGCAGTATTCCATACAGTTTTCCGGCAACACAGTACACCACTTTGAAACATTTCATTTGCTACCTCTCATATTTGAAATTAATTTCAATTAGCCTTTCAATCGATAATTTGAACAAACATATTGGTTTACATCTAGAGAAAATAACAGCCCAAACCCTAACCAACAAACCAACAATGTATTGTACAATGAATGAACTGACTGTACCAGGAGGCCGAAGCATAACTGGGGTGCGTGACTCAATTGGATTGCTGACCTACCTGCTCATACTGTATCTTCAAAGTCCAGCTTCGTATCCTTGACCTATTAAACTTAACCTGGTTTACCTGCAGTGTAGCTACCAGTATATTGCCCTCCAACATATGAAAATCGACAACAGAGTACTCTAAGACAACAGAACTCTGGGAAAGGCTGGTACACGTGTAACTGCACCTCAGAATGATATTCTAGTCATATTTTAAAAAATGTTAAAATTCTTCCTTGACAACACCAGATGCCAAGCAGAGTGGGTCAACGTCCAGGCAGAAAACTAGCAACGGACAAATGCTGATGGAGTTGCTGCAGACACAGTCGTTATTGCAATAATTTGTACAATCTGAGTTCTCATGCAAGCAAACATAGAAAATTACATCACGGCGACAGAGGGATAACGTCATAAAGTTGACTGCACAAAGCGTGGCAATAAAGCAATGGTGGTCAACAGAAGAACTGTTGTTCCTCCTCCCAGATTCAATGATTTTTTTATTGATAGGACTGAAGAGGAAAAATCCACAACCCAGTCAGCTGCAGCATGTAAGGTAGAACCAAAAATCTCTCAGCAGTGTTCAATAATTTCTGACTCTTACAATCAGCAAATTTACTTCCACAATGTACAAGGACTCAGAATCAAACTGAGTGAAATAGAAATTTTATTAAATAGTAACAGTGGATTACCAAATATGCAAATACTATGTATTACTGAGCACTTTATAAGCTGTTCTGAAATTGAATGTGTTATGATACCACAGTTCAAACTGATAAATCATTTCTCAAGGAAAAAAATTCAGGGGTGGAGGGAGCTCCATATTTGTAAAAAGCAATACTATTGCTATACCACTGGATATTGCAACTCCCACAGCACTGAAAAAGACATAGAATTAACGGGCATAGAACTCACTGAACATATTATTTAGTTATATCAGTATACCGATCACCCTCAGGCAAGCAACCTAAGCTGTTTCTATAAGAACTTGTCCTTGGTATAAGAAAAACTAACAAAGCGAAAATCCTACAGAATTGTAATCTGTGGAGATTTTAACATAGATTTCCTAGTAGAAGATAGCGATCATGTAAACTTCAAAAACTTTATCAATCTCTACAATCTGGAACTAAAGGTTAAATCCCCAACCAGAATAACCAACCACAGTGAATCCTGTCTTAACCCCCCAACCAGAATAACCAACCACAGTGAATCTTGTCTTAACCAAGTAGCTACTGACACAGAATGAACAGTATACTCTGTAAAGTTAGGATTCTCTGACCACAATGCCCTAATTATACAGATACCAGTAAGTAAGTAAGTAAGCCCCCGCAAAAAACTTTTACAACACAAATTAGAAATTTCTGTCAAAGCAATATCCACACCTTCCTGTCCCACATACAAACAGAAAACTGGCAGGATATATATCAGTCTCAAAATCTAGATAACAAATTTGAGACTTTTCTAAACACTTTTAGTTATTATTTCAACCAGCACTTTCCCTTAAAAACAAAAAAATATTTCCAGTAACAATAAATCCCCAAAGTGGATAACCCCACATATTATCACCTCAGCAAAAAGAAAAAGAGAACTCTTTAACCTCACCAGGACCTAATTCGGCAATACTGAAGAATTTGAGAATTTCTTTAGCAAATACAAAAAAAAAAAACTTTAGAAATGTAGTTAATGCAGCCAAAAATGCAGAATGATAACCTGTTCAAATTATCAGCTAACAAAAGTAAATGCATGCGGAAAGTCATTAATACACAGAATGGCAGAAATCAACAGCTGACAAGTAATATGAACCTAAAAATAAAGTGGAAATCAATCACAAACGAAAAAGAAATAATAGATGAATTTAACTTATATTTTATTTAAAATGTTGAACGTCCCACTTACAACCTTAAAAATAATCACCTCACAAACTTGGAACAACACAACTGCACCAACACTGTGCTCTTATTACCAACAACAGAGGCAGAAATAGAAAAAATATTCATACAAAAATCAAGAAAAAGTTCTCTGCATGACAAGATCAGATCCCCTGCTTTCTTCTCTATAACTGCAGCAACGTCATAAGTAAACCATTGTCCCGCATAATAAACTCTTCATTCCTCAACGGTATAGTTCCTAATAAACTCAAGACCGCAAAAATCATACCCATTCATAAAAAAGGAAGTAAAGATGATACCAGCAATTACAGGCCAATAGCAGTACTTTCAGTATTCAGCAAAATATTTCAATACACAATGGCAGACACACTAAATTCATTTCTGAAAAAAATGTCATATCACCTGCTCAGTTTGGTTTCCAAAGAGAAAAAACCACATCTGATGCAATACAGCAACTCCTAGATTACACCTTTACACCAGTTGACAAGAAGCTTCCAGCCATAGGCATTTTTCTTGACATAACAAAGGCATTCGATATGGTCAATCACATTATACTGCTGCAAAAAATGTATTCCCATGGAATAAGGAGCATTGGCCATGACTAATTTAAAAGTTACCTCAAAGACAGAAACCAATACGTCCAAATGAATGTAACCAATCGACCAGGAATCGTTAATACTGTACAGTCATCTACCAGAATCACAGAACATGAAGTTTCCCATGGCTCAGTGTTGGGACCCTTAATATTATTACTTTATGTAAATGACCTCCCCTTAAATTTACACAATAACAAAACCTTCCTCTTTGCTGATGATGCCACAATTATGATAACCGACTCAAATGAACATCTTCAAGATGCAATGAACAGGAGCACAGCACAAGTAAACTCATGGCTTAATTCAAACATATTACTCCTAAAAATAAAAAAGACAGCTCGTATTAGTTTCCACACAGTCCAAAATAAAAACCCACCAGTACGAAATATATCACTGAGTGATGATGAAGTCAACAATGTAAAGGAAACCACATTTCTGGGGGTTACCAATCCCAAAGAAAGCAGGTGTTGACAGATGTGAAAATTACTGAACTATCAGTTAATAAGTCACAGCTGCAAAATAGTAACCCGAATTCTTTACAGATGAATGGAAAAACTGGTAGAAGCAGACCTCAGGAAAGATCAGTTTGGATTCCGTAGAAATGTTGGAACATGTGAGGCAATACTGACCCTACGACTTATCTTAGAAAATAGATTAAGGAAAGGCAAACCTACGTTTCTAGCATTTGTAGACTTAGAGAAAGCTTTTGACAATGTTGACTGGAATACTCTCTTTCAAATTCTGAAGGTGGGAGGGGTAAAATACAGGTAACGAAAGGCTATTTACAATTTGTACAGAAACCAGATGGCAGTTATAAGAGTCGAGGGACATGAAAGGGTAGCAGTGGTGTGGAAGGGAGTGAGACAGGGTTGTAGCCTCTCCCCGATGTTATTCAATCTGTATATTGAGCAAGCAGTAAAGGAAACAAAAGAAAAGTTCGGAGTAGGTATTAAAATCCATGGAGAAGAAATAAAAACTTTGAGGTTCGCTGATGACATTGTAATTCTGTCAGAAACAGCAAAGGACTTGGAAGAGCAGTTGAACAGAATGGACAGTGTCCTGAAAGGAGGGTATAAGATGAACATCAACAAAAGCAAAACGAGGATAATGGAATGTATTCGAATTAAGTCGGGTGATGCAGAGGGAATTAGATTAGAAAATGAGACACTTAAAGTAGTAAAGGAGTTTTGCTATTTGGGGAGCAAAATAACTGATGATGGTCGAAGTAGCGAGGATATGAAATGTAGACTGGCAATGGCAAGGAAAGCGTTTCTGAAGAAGAGAAATTTGTTAACATCGAGTATTGATTTAAGTGTCAGGAAGTTGTTTCTGAAAGTATTTGTATGGAGTGTAGCCATGTATGAAAGTGAAACGTGGACGATAAATAGTTTAGACAAGAAGAGAATAGAAGCTTTTGAAATGTGGTGCTACAGAAGAATGCTGAAGATTAGATGGGTAGATCACATAACTAATGAGGAGGTATTCAATGGAATTGCGGAGAAGAGGAGTTTGTGGCACAACTTGACTAGAAGAAGGGATCGGTTGGTAGGACATGTTCTGAGGCATCAAGGGATCACCAGTTTAGTACTGGAGGGCAGAGTGGAGGGTAAAAATCGTAGAGGGAGACCAAGAGATCAGTACAGTAAGTAGATTCAGAAGGATGTAGGCTGCAGTAGATACTGGGAGATGAAGAAGCTTGCACAGGATAGAGTAGCATGGAGAGCTGCATCAAACCAGTCTCAGGACTGAAGACCACAACAACAACAACAACCATTACTGACACACTTACATGGAAAAGTCATATTGATATAATCTGCACCATATTGAGTAACGTATGTTTCATGATTAGACAAATAAGGAATATTGTTAATACCAGCACCCTCACATCAATGAACTATGCTCTTTTACACTATATACTAACTATGGTATTATCTTTTGGGGCCACAGTGCAGAAGCAGTGAGGCTGTTTAAGCTTCAAAAAAAGGTAGTTAAAATATTATTATTCAAACAGCAGGAAGAATCCTGTAAACCACTGTTCCAGAATCTGAACATATTACTCCTCCCATGTCAGTATATACTGGACCTACTATGTTTCACCAAGAAAAATATTAGCAATTTAGATATAAACTCAAACTGGCACCAACATGATACAAGGTCAAAGAATTCTATATGAGTAATTCTGCAAACAAAACTATACAGTAAAGGTGTCAAATATATGGGTATAAAACTCTACAATCATCTCCCAAAAGCAATGAAGAACATTACACAACTGAAGGATTTTAAAGTAAAACTACATTCACTCATAATTAAACACTGCCTCTACAGCATACAGGAATTCCTAGAAAACAACCTGCTCTAAGGAACTGTTCAGCAAAAATATCAGATAATGGATCCCAAACTATTGACCTTATGTAACATAACTGATTGTAAGTTTTATTGGTACAAATACTAAATTCTGGTACAGAATAAATATAAGACCTAAGTACATTGCACATGTGATATAAATATGTAATCATTTTATAGATTCATAGACATGTACCTCTTGTTATACATGCCTAATATGTATCAAATGACCTGTCTTATACCATGATGTGCATTTCTGTACAATGATTCAGAGGGTCAAAATAAATAAAAAAGCTCAGATATAACATGAGAGTACCTATTCAGTTACTGACACAGCATAAAAGTGTGTCTGAAAGGTGAAGCTGCAACATCCTGAAGTATCTATAGTATTGACAAGCTCTGAAAACTAGGGCACATTCCATCATCCCCATCAAAGAGTAACATCATCAACATCGATCAACAAATACTTACTGACTTCCACAGTTTAGCAGCAAACGAGGTGGCACAGTGGTTAGCACACTAGACTCGCATTTGGGAGGATGATGGTTCAAACCTACATCCAGCCATCCAGATTTTAGTTTTCCTTGATTTCCTGAATCGCTCCAGCGAATGCAAGGATGGTTCCTTGAAATTATATGGTCGACTTCCTTCCCCATGCTTGACACAATCTGAGCTTGTTCTCCATCTCTAATGACCTCAATGTCGATTCCTTCCTTCCACAGCTTAACTATCAATTGTTGTCAGTTATGTTTCTGTGTTGCAGCAACCAGGACTGAGGTGGAACCCGTGATGTTTCATCTGCAGCCCACTGAGAGGAAGACAAGCTACAATGTATCGCCAATTGGATCGGCGAATTCTACTGCTGAGAGATGTTGCTGCCTCATGCTTGCAGTGGCTGATAGGAACACATTGGCCCCTAACAATACCAGGGCCTCTACAGGCCTCACTTGGATTATGGGCCTTGGTGAGATGATCAACCACCATCATGTTGGGGGAGCACAGAAATTGCTACCTCCCAACTCACAGCTATGGACAACTCCAGCACTAAAGGCTGGTCTCTCTCAGAGATACAGTGATGTAATTCTCCACAACTCTGTCTTGTGCAGAGCTACAAGCTGCCTTTCCTAGGTGCAGCTTGCAATATAAATGACAGTGCTCTTGGAATCCAGTGAGAAGTGCTGCTTCTCACTGAACAACGCTGGCTGTGTTTGTGGTACTACTGGGATGATGACCATCCCTGACATAGCAGCTACTGCTTGAGCTGCTCCACTGTTATGGCAACAAAGGAACATGTCAACGCCAGCAAATGCCATCTGCTTAACGCTCTGCTGGCTGGCCTGGCTGCCAGTGATCTAAGGAAGACAGTGCTATACTTGTTAATAAATGTATAAACCAATATTAATGTTTCCCTAATGCTTTTGGGCGTTGGACAGATCCTCAGTACTGCATGTTGGGTGATGCTATACTGATGACTGTAGAGGCCAAGGTTACAGCCCTCTATAATAGCAAATAACTCTAGTAAAATCTAATTTTGTTGTTGAGGCCCAGTGTGCTCCAATTTTGTAGGTGTACATTTGTAAGACCAGTTGCACAAAGTTACAAGTATGTTTACCATAATCGATGGAGCACACCTGACCATAAATAGTTTCGATCAATTTCATACTATAGACACAAAAGAGAAAGTTAGTCACATATGAATTTACAATTCTAAACTGCCATATCTCAGCTATGCTTTGCTGCCTACGACTTATACACTCTGCCATGCAGAACTTCAAACCAGACAGACAGAATAGTTTAGGATCTACTGGCAATTAAGAACTCGATGTTCTCCGAGAGACACGAAAATAATCTAAGCTCACCATTGCGACCATGTGATCATCAGTGATGATATATACACAACACTGATGCAGAAACACTGGGATAGGCAGAGCATCACGATATGTGTTGGAGTGATGGCATATAGCTGACATCAGTGTTGTTCATTAAAACCACCTTATTAGTCTGCTTAGATTATTACAAATCAAAATTTACTTTATCAGCATCAATCGAATTCATTGCCTACACGATTATAGTTGATTAGGCATTGCTAACTCAACATGAGCAAAAACAAAACTTCTCATGCCAAAGAGTTGGAGCTAACATTCACTGCATGTCCGACCTCTTACAACAACAACAGCATTCTTTCTGAACAATGGTCTGACGCCCCCACTGCTAATCTTTCTGGGCTGCCATGACGTCAGACCATTCACTACTGGAATACAGTACACTCTCCACTATTTGGCCTAATGTGATGGAAGAACAACCCAAGTTAACAAAAAAGCCAGATCTCCTGTCCCCGGCTGTGCCATTCAAAACGCCATTTTTTTATACCAGAACCCAATTTTATTAAGATTTTCTGACGTCTTATGTAATACAAGCCTAGTTATAAGTGTTTGTTATATGGATATGGCGCATTTCACAAATTATTGTGAGGAACGTACAACGATCTTCATTGTAAGGTATGAACTGTGGATGAAATTTTATAAACGTATTTGGTAGATGACTATTTTTCTCCTTTAGCCCTCTTCCGTGCTGCAGCATCCCTCCACTTACATGTATAAACAGATGATATCACCTGGCATGCTTCCTCCTGCTCGCCAACATACTTCAGAGCTGTCTCAGTCGTCTTGAACACCTCTGACTGTGGGATGAGATTTCTCCTGTCGTCTAAGTTTGTCTCCTTCTCTGGTGTTACTTCTCCCTGCACACCATTTCTATATCATAGTCAGTTTGTTCAATAACTTTATCATTTGCCATCCATTCTGCGGCGTCCTCTGCATATACATCCTCATAGCCTCGTACATTTCTGAGGGATAAAACGACCTCATTGTTTCCATCTTTGACTTGGATTCAAAGTTAAAATGTACACTTTCTGGATTATTCATGTGGTATGCTCGAAATCTCGTCTCACACTTCAGCCAACCACCTTACGACATTAAGCAAGTCAATCCTCTTCAGAATGATTACACAGTCTTCATTATTATCAACAGCTGATATCAACACACTGAGAAGATGGCGACATTACTTTTCCTATAGCATTTCAAGGATGTCCTGGTCCATTGGCTGACAGAGGGGAGTCACGTTTGGTAGTAAAAGTAATGCTTTGATATCTCCATTTGTGGGTTAATATGTGACAGGATGCGAAAGTGTGTTGTGAAAAGCAGCAAGACTTTGCTCAGCAAACTGTCAAATATTTGTCTACAACCTGTATGAATTGATTTCGGAACCAGATTTTGAGGGGTTCTGAATTCATCCATGGTTTCCTTTCAGGAGTGTAACGTTGGGACTGTGGTTCCTGATTTTTCAGGTTTTTGAAAGTTCCAGTTTTCCGTGATTTCCCTATTAATCTAAGCCCAAGCTTGTAGTTACCAATTGCATTACTGCAAACCAGTATGGTAACTCGTTCCTCACTTTTCTTGTATGTGGATGACGCACTCCTTTCTCTGGAGCAAACGTTTTCTTTGGCATTATCTTGTAATTAAAGTCACTCTCATCACAATTGTGCCACTGTTCTCCAGAAATTCTCTCCCCGCTAATTAACTTCGAAAGCTAGTCTTTCAGTGGTGGTGCAGCCTCTTTGTCAGTGGATAAACCATCTCCACTAATGGTAATCTGGTGTATACTACATCGTTTTAGCGCTTATCAAGCCACCTGTCACTAGCAGCAAATTGTGGATCTTCTCGCTCCATCTGCCGCTGAAATTGTAATTATTTTTCCTGCACTATTGGCCCAGTAGCAGGCAAACCTTTTCCTATTATATGTTCATGCCACAAAAATAAAGCTCCCTCAGCTTATTTATGCTTTTCTTTCAACATTGTCTTCCTTATTTTTCTCCTCTTTCAGTAGCTTTGGAAGCACATCAGTTTTCAATTTCTCCTCGATTTTTTCTTCCAGTCTCCAACAGCAATTTTCCCTTAACCCAAACTCCAAAGAATTAATTTTTAGTGCTATACCAGAAACCAGTGGCATTACAGCACTTTGTTTGTGACCCACAGTCACTACAAGTTCTTTTCGCTTATCACAAATTTCGGACTCCTTAATTAAATCACAAAACACCACCCAAAACAACAATTTAACAACAATTTTGGACACCTTATATGCTGCTGAACGAACATAGAGCACAGAGTTGCTAACAGAGCTGCTCTCAACATGTGTTTATTGTTGTTTCTGAGCACTGGATGAGGGCTTTCAAGTATCGTTTCTTGAAGTGTGGTATTGGTAGTTTATTCACTATCAAAAATACATTACGTTCCTTGTAACTGCGAGTCCAGATGCGCTAGAGGCACAATAGACGCCTAATGCGTTTTGAAAGACCTCACAGCATTGCAGCTGGCACCCACTTCCTGAAGCTTTGGAAAAGTACAGTACACACAATTAATTAATTCTCATTTTATCATGGAGAAGTATTATTATGATGTGATTTAAGTGGGCCAGATTAAGTAGGCTGGATAGTATGGAGTCCAGACAGCTGTTAGCCAATTAGTCAATAGTCCACTGATTTATCATTCCTCATATTACAATGGTAAATTGAGGTCTCCAGTGGAGAGACTCTCGGAATGACATAATTTCTCCTACCTCCTAACACTGAGAATCTGTAATTTTATGAGGGCCTTTTTTTCCCCTTTTTCCTTCCCTTTGATTGTTTCACCTGGTCATAGCGGGTGGTGTTCAACCCTGAAAACCATGCCACATTTTTATTTTTGGTCACTATTAGTGTCCTTATACCACCTTCCCCATTCCCAGATGCAACAGTATGAATTCCTACCATGCTGACGCGTTTTTTGTAAGCATCTATGCCTTCCTGGTCGACAATTGCTGTCTGCATCTGCCACTGGCTATCCTGAATTCGAATAATTTGGCTCAATTAAAATTATAATATCTCATGATTTGTAGCTCTGATCATGATACACTTTTCACCAATCTGACTTTAATGGAATTTTGCATCCATTTACATAAATTTCCAATTGATTTCTTCTATGCATAATTGTTTTAACATATCAGCTTATTACCTCTGATATGGGCGAATGCCGTGAGATGATATACCGCTGCCACGTCTCTGACTGGTAATCCACTCTTGCTTCTATGGATGATGAGTTCATTAGAAAGTGATCAGAAGCTCAGATTGAGGAAGAGGAGGCAAGAGAATCAGTTGTGCCCTCTGTTAGGTGCCATCTCAGCACTTGCTTTCTGCAATTAAGAGAAATAATGTAAATCTCAGTTTAGGATTGCTAGACAGGGATTTGAATCGATGTCCTCCAGAATATGAGTCCAATCTCTTTCCAATTCACAATCATGCTCTGTGTGTCATCAGAGAATATTTACAGTGTTGAACATGTTTTATATCAGCACATATGTAAATCAAATATAGCATGTGTGAGATGTTGCTGAGATGCCACCAGTAAGATTTATAGACGTGACTATCAAAATGACCAAATTGCAACATTAAAACAGAGGAAGGCAGCAAAAACTCAATTGTGGCTGTAAGCATTCAATTCAGCAATTACATTCGTTTTCAAGAAATAAGGAACTCCCAGTACAGCTTTCAATGCAAATGACAGCTCTCCACACCCCTACTTAGCCAAAACAGTTCTTTGTGTTTTGACACACAGTTCTTTCTTCATCATGTTCTGCAGATATGAGTTTTTAGGACGATTCCCTTTCCATGATTAATGAAAATATGTCATCTGCATAACACACATATTTACATTACATGTACTTGGTAGGGTAATTTACAAATATTATAAACAGTATTGTTTCAAGCACCATTTCTTGATGAACATTGGTTGGGTCTGAGAAGTAATTCGAAACAGACACATGAATGTGCAGAACAAAAATAGCATTTGAACAATGCTACTGACTACTTCCATTAAATCCAGACCAACAGTAAGTTGTTCAAGCAGCGACTCAAAACTGGTCATGGATGGTTACCAACTGTCAGAACTTGTCCAAGGCTTTTGCTTCAGTGACACAAGATTGTTCTTCTTGCACACACCTATAGATGAAATTTCGTCTCAAGCTTTATGCTCGTTTGCAGAGACTCATTTATATTTACATTGATTAATGTCTTTCAGCCAAAACAATTATGCTCTTTTTACACAGCAGTAATAGAAATTGGAGCAATGGGAGGTGTTACTTTTGTTGCAAGAAGAAAATCGTCATTTAAAAATTACGATGTTTCATATATTTAAATTGATCATCTCTGTTACTGTAGAACGTACCAATAATACAGTACATTTTTCATGTGATTTAGAAATTTCATAGCCTATAAGCCATTATTTAGCTACATAAATTAAATTCACATTTTATAATTTTTTTGACAAATTTGTGAAATTACGTTCTTTATTTATAATTTGGCAGCCTTTCAAACTTAATGAGGTTGGCTCCTTTCGAGGGCGTTGTCTGCATTGTTAAAAAGGGAGTTAATTTATATGTGAGTATAGTGCATGGTATTTACTGTTGTCTTACATTGTATTACATTAGTCATATTCAATGGATTCCATGGTGAGTGGACTCTGTATGAAAGGAACTTTTATGTGATTCAGGTGCAATGCAATAAAACTACATAATATTATAGAAGACTGCTGTATAATAGTTCTAATCTGAACTATAAAAAACGTGAGACATATTTAAAATTGACATACACTCCTGGAAATGGAAAAAAGAACACATTGACACCGGTGTGTCAGACCCACCATACTTGCTCCGGACACTGCGAGAGGGCTGTACAAGCAATGATCACACGCACGGCACAGCGGACACACCAGGAACCGCGGTGTTGGCCGTCGAATGGCGCTAGCTGCGCAGCATTTGTGCACCGCCGCCGTCAGTGTCAGCCAGTTTGCCGTGGCATACGGAGCTCCATCGCAGTCTTTAACACTGGTAGCATGCCGCGACAGCGTGGACGTGAACCGTATGTGCAGTTGACGGACTTTGAGCGAGGGCGTATAGTGGGCATGCGGGAGGCCGGGTGGACGTACCGCCGAATTGCTCAACACGTGGGGCGTGAGGCCTCCACAGTACATCGATGTTGTCGCCAGTGGTCGGCGGAAGGTGCACGCGCCCGTCGACCTGGGACCGGACAGCAGCGACGCACGGATGCACGCCAAGACCGTAGGATCCTACGCAGTGCCGTAGGGGACCGCACCGCCACTTCCCAGCAAATTACGGACACTGTTGCTCCTGGGGTATCGGCGAGGACCATTCGCAACCGTCTCCATGAAGCTGGGCTACGGTCCCGCACACCGTTAGGCCGTCTTCCGCTCACGCCCCAACATCGTGCAGCCCGCCTCCAGTGGTGTCGCGACAGGCGTGAATGGAGGGACGAATGGAGACGTGTCGTCTTCAGCGATGAGAGTCGCTTCTGCCTTGGTGCCAATGATGGTCGTATGCGTGTTTGGCGCCGTGCAGGTGAGCGCCACAATCAGGACTGCATACGACCGAGGCACACAGGGCCAACACCCGGCATCATGGTGTGGGGAGCGATCTCCTACACTGGCCGTACACCACTGGTGATCGTCGAGGGGACACTAAATAGTGCACGGTACATCCAAACCGTCATCGAACCCATCGTTCTACCATTCCTGGACCGGCAAGGGAACTTGCTGTTCCTACAGGACAATGCACGTCCGCATGTATCCCGTGCCACCCAACGTGCTCTAGAAGGTGTAAGTCAACTACCCTGGCCAGCAAGATCTCCGGATCTGTCCCCCATTGAGCATGTTTGGGACTGGATGAAGCGTCGTCTCATGCGGTCTGCACGTCCAGCACGAACGCTGGTCCAACTGAGGCGCCAGGCGGAAATGGCACGGCAAGCCGTTCCACAGGACTACATCCAGCATCTCTACGATCGTCTCCATGGGAGAATAGCAGCCTGCATTGCTGCGAAAGGTGGATATACACTGTACTAGTGCCGACATTGTGCATGCTCTGTTGCCTGTGTCTATGTGCCTGTGGTTCTGTCAGTGTGATCATGTGATGTATCTGACCCCAGGAATGTGTCAATAAAGTTTCCCCTTCCTGGGACAATGAATTCACGGTGTTCTTATTTCAATTTCCAGGAGTGTATATGTTTTCTGCATATCATGCCACATCATATTGTAAAAAAATCGTCACTGAGTAAAAACAACATTTCAGCCACATTTTCAGTGGCTTTTCTCTCGTTTTACTGGTGTATTCCAATGTTTAGGGTTGACTGTATTTCGTTATTATTCCTCTTCTATAAATTATATGTTACATGAGAATTTTAAAAAAATTGTTATTTGTCACGTACCACAGAATGCCAATAACATCACTGATATCAGATTATTTTCATGAATTGCTTGCTAAAATATCAATATTCACATATTCAGTTGTTAGAAATTGCATCTTGATTCAATTATAATCCTACAAAGAATCTTGCATGAAAGTCTTATGGGTGGGATGCTGAAACATAACCAGTTCAACTAGGGACTAATATAAAGTATAATATTTTGGGCTAGTGAAATACATGATAACTTCATGTGAGTGCAGGCTTTCTCGGCGAATTTCATACATGAAATCTTCACAGGTTGTCAGCTGAGTAGTGTCGTTGTCTCATAGCAACGTTTCGATGGAATGTATCTCCATCATCTTCAGGCGAAGCTACAAGACGACAACGCTACTCGGCTGCCACTCCCTGAAGACTTCATATTTGATGACTACATATTTCACAATCAAAATTTGTCTGTTCGAAAGTTCGATAGTTCAATGTGTGGTAGGCAGTTGGATAAAATTTTTGGATATAAAATCTATGAGTTTTTGCATTTCCTTCAAGTACATGGGCAAGTTAATAATGTAAGGTAAAAATGTGTAGGTACTGCACATTTCATAGTTCAGTAGTGTGTAAGAGAATGCATAATACCTGAAATCAATCTTATCTGAAGAAGAGTAGATTGTACACAACAGAATGTAACAGAAAGTAAATGAATATGGGAGAACTAGCGGAAAATTTTTATTCACAAGTAAATTTTCCATTTCAGAGATGGATATCTGCCTCAAATATAATTTTTCTGGAGAGCCAATTTATTGTTTCGTATACATGCTGTAAACATTTTTCAGAACCTTTTACACTTAAGTTAGCTTTACCCATGAGAATCACTTTCAAAAACCTGCTATCAATTTTACTTCACATTACATGTTTCAGTGTTATTGTTGAAAATTAAGATTGGGAGTTTGCTGTTTGTCCATTGTTGATTGGAAAATAGCAACAGAAGTCTGTTTTTGGAACAAACATGTTTAGAGTGTTTTATACACAGATGAACATTATCATACAATTTGATCATTACTGCTGAATTACAATTACAAGGGCTGATAAGACAATGTTATACTTCATACAGAATGCATGCTCTTAAGAATACAAATGAATATAACTAAATTTGTTATTAGGTTTTAATGAATAGGCATATATAATAATACATAAAATGGAAGTTAGTTTGATGTGCAATGTAAAAATATTCAAGAGGTGTCTCCATAAAATCAAACCTGAAAACTACAGAACAATTGATAAAATAGGTTTAATTTTTAACAATTAATTAATAATTAATAGCCATTGCACACTTTCCACTTGGTCCGCAAACCATGAATCACTGAGACACTCACACTCATCACAATTTTCGTCGCTGCAGTAGGTTTTCTCGTTGCTGGTTTGGGGTTGTTTGGGGAAGGAGACCAGACAGCGAGGTCATCGGTCTCATTGGATTAGGGAAGGATGGGGAAGGAAGTCAGCCATGCCCTTTCAAAGGAAACATCCCAGCATTTGCCTGGAGCGATTTAGGGAAATCACGGAAAACCTAAATCAGTATGGCTGGACGCGGGATTGAACCGTCTTCCTCCCGAATGCGAGTCCAGTGTCTAACCACTGCGCCACCTCGCTCGGTCTCTCGTTGCTGGTAAGTACTTCTGTGCTCCACTTAAGCATTTCTACATCTCGCCAATCTGTACTAAAATGCTTTTGGAGCAGTTTATTCACATCCTGCAGTTTGTCTTCTATCACAGTGATGCCAAGACCAATCTTACAAGGTTGCATGTCGTGGAGGTTTTTTTCCTTTCTTTTTTATTGACTTTGCTGTACTTGTTTTCAGTTTATATGTGAGTTCAACTAGGAAAAGAATGTTCCCTTTTATTGTTTTATGAAGAATGATTTTCTTCCACTGAGAAATCTTGGAATGTGATTGTGCAGCTGAACTGACTGACTCTTAAGCTGCAAGTTTCAAGTTTAATTGTTTCTGGTTCCACACTACCACCTTCACTTTCCCATGTTCAATAAAAACAGTGCAGTATTTCGCAACATTTAAAATGGTTTTCTTCTTTTTCAACCTTTCCTCAATCATTCCAAAAACGTGATCAGCACACAAGAAGGAGTGACCAGTAATGGGAAAGAATAGTTCCATTTGTGTGGTACCAGTGGGTGCATGATCACTTAACCACGTTCTGCATATAGTAAGAACGATGATGTTCTTGTTTTGGCTGGTGCAGCTATCAGCATCAGCAGTAAGTTGTACACTCTTATAATCTGTCAGATTGAAACAATTCAACTTATTAAAAACAACTGATACAACAACTTAGAAAATTTCTTGCACTGATCTTCACGTCAAGTGTATACTGTAACGTTATTAGGGTTCAGGGAATTACTTTACACACCTTTCATAACAAACAAATTGTAGCAATACAGCTGCCTACTATAGTATGCAGATTGGTGACTAAGTTTTGGAAGAACAAGGTTCTTTTGACAGTCATAAGAGATCAAGAAACAAATGTCGTTTTTAGTTTTCAAGTGTCGAAAAAGCTGTGCTCGTTTTTTTAGTAATTGTTTCCAGAGTCTGCAGTTGTTTCTTCCTATCAATGTTTTTCTAGCCTCCTCTATCTAGATATAAAGTTCCAAGCATGTATTATATTCAAACTTCTGGCGGATAAAACTGTGTGCCCGACCGAGACTCGAACTCGGGAGCAGAAGTAAAGCTGTGAGTACCGGGCGTGAGTCGTGCTTCGGTAGCTCAGATAGTAGAGCACTTGCCCGTGAAAGGCAAAGGTCCCGAGTTCGAGTCTCGGTCAGGCACACAGTTTTAATCTGCCAGGAAGTTTCATATCAGCGCACACTCCGCTGCAGAGTGAAAATCTCATTATGTGTTACATTCATTTACAGTAGATGTGGAAAATCCTATTTTCAATTTACTGCTAAAATTTCTGTAAAGGAAAGACTTCTTAACCTGTAAGTCTGATCGCCCTTCTGAAACTTTCTCTTCAAGGTAGGCTTTGAGAAGTTTTCCAATACTTCGATCAGATGAAAGATAGATCCCAGAACACTTTTCCCTACTGTAACGACATACACAGCCTTTCAGACTCTTAAAAATAATTTTACAGCTTCTCGCTTTCCTGCTTACTTTTTTCCTTGTGATCTCCTCCACGAGTTTCAACAGACACTTGAGCACTTTTGAATCTTCTAAACACACCTATTACTCTATGCTCAGTAACTGTGAGGGCTTTTAGAAAACTACCTCGACAGACAGACATTTAGTTATGAGCATGGTTTTGAATAGTATGCTCATACGTAAAGCCCTTAGGTTTCCGAATACATCCTGTATTCACCTTCCTAGGAACGTGAGCTCTCACATACTTCAGTATAATGTATCATGCTTACCTGTATCAGAGAATGGGCAGAAGGAATCGCGAAACTCTTTAATATTCTTCATTGTGAGCAACAACCTTCATTGCAATCGGCTTTAGTGGCTGTTTGTGGGATAAAAAGGTGTACCATTAGCTGAATGCCTGCAGAAAGGACAAAAATGCATTACCAACTAATGTTTAGTGTAAATATACTAAACAAAAGTACAATAATTCTGTGCACTACGTTGTAAGCTGTAGAGGAAGACGGTCGGTAATAGCTTACATTTGCTTCTTTTGAATATTGCATTTACAGTTCACTAGGTCCAACGTGGAAATCCATGTCTTATCTGGAGCTGCTTCTTCTATTGAAGATTCCAGTTTTGATGAAATGGTACTAGAACTGAATCATTTGAACAGAATGTTAACACAGAAAGAAGCTAAGAAAATCTACTAGGCCCATACACATTAAAAGGAACTATAACAGAAACTCCTACAAACTTTTTAGCCAGTCATGTGATGAAATCCAGATATTTGATAGGTTTATAATCAAGTGTCCGCTTTTGGTTGAAGCTATACTGTCATATGTCCACATTTTGTTTGAACTACTGAAGATTAACATTCATTTATTTATATTTATATCCAGATTTGACGCAAATAACTAGTGTCATTTCATTCAGCATGTAAGTTTCTGCAGGAATCACCTAATGACTCAATTTCCATCATCTGATCATATGTCCACCTTTGATATGGATGCTCTTATATAGAGAGAGCCTTATGTTAAAAATTTATATACCTGTGTTAGTATAAATTGCACAAATGACTATAATTTTCTTAAAAATTAGAGGAAATACTAAATGATATACTCTATAAGAAGTTTCAGAAAACTGTTAATAAAATTATCTGTAACTGATTTTATAATGAACTGGTGAAATGTATTAATGCTGGAAACTTATAGAATCGATAGAATTTTTTTTTACTATGTGTGGTCTGTCTTTGGATCTTAGCTTTAGTGTCAGGATGTTTGTCTACAGTATTTTTGTCATAAATGCCTTGACCATGAATAATCAATTGCATCAATTGGAAAAGTGCCCAATATAACAATAGTGCCCACCCAACCATCATCATTTTGAAGGTAAGTAATACTTCTATGTGTCTGATTTAATGTAATGTGTGCTCAAATAAGCAAGTGCTTGAACTATCATTTCGGAATTGCAGGATAATAAATGCTGAATAACTATAATTTTATTTATCAGAAATTAAGCTTGTCTGTAGTCGGCAGCATGCAAATATTGAAAATATGTCATGTTCCATAGGTCGACAACACACAGTTTTTGAACCATGGAAACTTGGCTACACATGCTCCGATTGGCCACAGGCTTGCCCTGTTGCCAGAACCGACAACCATAGTGCTGTCTGTCAACTAACGAATGGCAACAGGGCAATCTCACAACCAATCGGAGAATGTGGCACCAGGCTTCCGTAGTTTAAAAATGGTGCATTGTCGACCTACACAACATTAGTAATTTTGGTTCCTACTGGCTTCAGCTATCCAGGGCTAAAATTTCGTGATACAATTTTTTTCCACCCTTTATATACATATACAAGGGTTGTCCAGAAAGTAATGCACTGCATTTTTTTTCTCAACCGAAAACAATGCTGTCGATGCAAAACGTTACATATGTATTAATTGAAGTTTCCTGAGTGAGCGCGCCAACCAGGTAGCGTAGTTGCCGAACAGTTACGACATGACGTCTGTAGGTGTGATGGACGTTACAAGCAATGTGCTGTCATTGAATTTCTCACTGCAAGGAAAGAAACTGTGGGAAATATTCACAAACACTTGTGCAAAGTCTGTGGAGCATCTGCTGTCGCCAGAAGTAAAGGTAGTCGCTGTGCATGGAGGGTGAGGACATTAGAAAGCGGTTTGACAGAGCTCCACGATTTGCAGCAGTTGGGGAGACAATCAATGGCTGTCGCTCTTGACATGTTGCAACAAGGTGTTTTTTGGACCATTCAAGCATGCCATTCGTGGAAGACAGGGCATACACAAACTTGTTTCACGTTGGAGGAAGGCCATAGAACGAGATGTAGATTACCTGGAAAAATAGGGTTTGTAGATAAAACGCCTTTCCTTTGTGTGTAAAATTCTTATGATGTTCAATAAAGAATTGTTGAAGAAAAAAATGTGGTGCATTACTTTCTGGGCAACCCTTGTAGTTGCCTAACAGAATACATCACTTATTATTAATTTTATTGCTGGACTAGTATCAGGCATATGCCTGTCTGTAATGGATCTATATCTACTGGAACTAGGGCAGTGGAACAAGTAATTCCGAATATGAAAAATGCAGTTTTAAAGCAAGCTATATTTTAATATCCATAATTAGAATTCATCACCTTACAAGAGTGTAGTCAATATGTCATTATTGGATGGGAGTTTTTGAAAGCCTCTCAGGCCATTATAGACTGAGGTCACTTGAAGATTATGCTAGACGAGATGAGATACTATGAAAAGGAAGATGTGCATCCAAGTGTGTGGAGACTATGTGTGCTGGATGAAGTGATTATTCCTGTAGTCAGCACTAGAAAGGTAACTGTCATGTATCATGCCATGCACCAACCCGTGGATCTTGTAGTGGAATGTAAGAGAAGCATACCACTGAAGAATAACTTGGCCATCCCAGCCTCTGTCGTCTAGTTTAAGAATGGATTTGGTGAATTGTGGATAGTTAACTGTCACCGAGAACTGCAGATCCTTCCAAGATGCATGTGTGTATCAAACGCTGAGAAGTTAATTACAGAACAGGTGAGCATCATAGAAACCTTCCATGCCAAGTGGTCGAAATTAGCACAACTACTACGAAACAAGATCTTCTAGCTCAACTATCACCAGATCTCACTAACGAGCAACAGAAGAAGCTACTTGCCATTCTTCAAGAATTCCACAGGTGAAGAGCAAATTGGACAAATCAACGGTGAAGCACTGGATTAGCACTGGAGACCATCAACCAATAACCCAGAGAGCATACCGTGTGTCAGCAATGGAACGTCGAATAATTCGCGACGAGGTAGAGAAAATGATGTAGAATGACATCATTCAGCCTTTGCAGAGCCTATGGTTGTCACCAATGGTCCTTGTCAGGCAGAAGAATGGCAGTTGGCCCTTTGTGTTGATTATAGGAAGCTTAATAAGTTAACTAAAAAGGACGTTTACCCTCTTCCACGAATTGACGATACACTAGATTGTCTGAAGGGGGCTAAGTTTTTCTCAACGACGGACATGTTCTCGGGATACTGGCAAATTTAAGTAATTTAGGTTAATCGTGAGAAAATTATATTCATCACCCCTGAGAGCCTGTATGAGTTTAAGGTAATGCCGTTTGGTTTGTGTAATGCACCAGCAACTTTTAAACGGATGATGGATAATCTTCTCAGTCACCTGAAGTGGACGATGTGTCTTTGTTATTTAGATGACATTATAGTGTTCTCAGAGACATTTGATGAACATATAAGAAGACTGAGGGCCGTTCTTAAGTGTCTCCAACAAGGCGGACTGAAACATAATCCAAGAAAGTGTCGTTTTGGAGCAAAAGAAATCAAAATCCTTGGACACTTTGTGTCAAACAAAGGTGTGCGGCCAGACCCAGAAAAAGTGAGACCTATAACGGAATTCCTTATTCCTAAAAGTATTAGAGATGTGAGAATCTTCCTCAGATTATGTTCTTATTACTGTCGTTATATCAAAGACTTTATTATCAAAGCCAGGAAACTCGAAGAGTTGTTAAAAGCTGATACTAAATTTAACTGGGGTGGTGCTCAACAAGATACTTTTGATGTGCTGCGAAAAGCTCTGACGACTGACCCTGTAGTTGGTCTGTATGATGAGAGGACACCTACAGAACTACACACAGATGCCAGCGTGTATTGGATCTGTGCTGTTCTGGTGCAAATTTCGGATGGAAAAGAGAAGGTTATAGCCTATGCTTCTAGGACACTACCAAACCCGAGAGAAACTACTCAACTACAGAAAGAGAATGTCTTGCTGTAATCTGGGCCATGTGCAAATTTCGACAGTATCTCTATAGAAGGCCATTTAAGTTGTTACAGACCATCATTCGTTTTGTTAGTTGACAGGTCTTAAGGTTCCAACAGGATGACTCGCCAGGTGGGCACTACGCCTTCAAGAGTATGACATTACCATAGTGTACAAAAGTGGAAGAAAACACCAAGATGCCGACTGTCTCTCAAGAAACCCTGTGCAAGACCATCAAGACTTTGATGAAGATAGTGACTGTCTCGCTGCACTCCAGGATCTCTTTCCTGAGCAGAAGGACGCCAAGATATCTTAAATTATGCTTGCTTTAAATCGGTTGAAGGATGTGGAAGGACAATTTAAGGTAGTTAATGGATTACTTTGCAAAAAAAAAACTTTGATCCGTTTGCAAAGAAGTGGCTAACAGTGATTCTTAAACACATGCACGTTGATGTTCTACAGAAATTCCATGACACACCTGAGACTGGACATTTAGGATTTATTAAGAATCCGCAAGAGATTTTTCTGGCCAGGTTTATTTAAGAGTGTCTGTCACTATGTGTCGCACTGTCGAGAGTGCCAGACGAGAAAGGCAGTTCCTCAGAAACCACCTGGCCAACTCATACCAATTCCACCAGCCGAAATGCTTTTCCAGCGTGATGGGATTGACCTCCTCTGACGATTTCCAATGTCTGCTAGTGGCAATAGATGGATTTTTGTTTCCGCTGACTATCTGTCACGCTATGCTATTACAAAAGCCGTGAAAACAACCGAAGCATAAGAGGAAGCCAAATCCATCGTGTAGGACATTATATTAATAGATAGTGCCCCAAGGTCGCTAATTACGGATCGAGGGAAAGTTTTTCAGTCGAATCTTCTGACAGAGATAAACCATCGGTGCATCATTACCCATCACATGATCGCATGACGACTGCCTACCGCCCGCAAGCTAAAGGGCTTACTGAATGCCTTAGTAGGACCTCGGCAGACATGCTATCAATATTCGTCAATGTTGAGCAGAGCAACTGGGATGAGGTGCTACCTTTCGTGACTTTTGCCTACCACACCGCCAAACAAGACACCACAGGATTTACGCCATTTTTCCTGGTGCATGGGCGTGAGGCGACTACGACGATGGACACTGTGTTTCCGTTACATCCTGATGACGTGGACGACGACTACATCCGCCAGGTGTTAATCAGAGCTGAGGAAGCTCGACAGTTAGCTCGACTCCGCACGCTGCAGGCTCAAGAAAACGATCGCCGAAGGTATGACACGAGCCACCGCCCTGTTGTCTACCAGCCTGGTGGCCTCGTCTGGTTCTTTACTCCTGTTCGGAAGGTTGGTCTCTCTGAGAAGCTCCTCAGGCGCTACTGTGGACCTTACAAGGTTGTAAGACAGTTGTCTGATGTTATTTAAGAAGTTGAAGATTTCGACTCCGACACAAGACGAAGAAAGATCAGAGATTCGGTCCACGTCCTTCGAATGAAGCCCTATAAGGATCCTGCAACCCAGGAAAAATTCGAAGCTCCACTGACAGGCAACAAGCGGAAAGGTGACGAAGAGCGTAGCGACAAAAGAAGTTCCAAGAAAATCACCGCCAGGACGAGAATTCGTCATCAGGACCAATGACTCGTTCCCAGACTAGGACGACGTAACACCGATACACTGGTCTCTTAAGGAGGGGGCAATGTCGCAGCAGAACTTGATTAGCACTGTGGTGTAGTGGATATGATACAAAACTATTGCATGGGGGGATGTGTGTTCAAAACTTACCTGGGCTTCACAATTTTAATGTCTATATTCGGTTCGAGTACATTCTATAAGTATCCACAAATGTCAAGAATAACTGTACTGGAATGTTCTGAAGCTGTATATATACTGTTTGTGTTCTGGTTGGAGGCTGTTTGCTCTGCACTCTTGTATGTGCAAGTGCTGAATAAACCTTCGTTAAGTGAAGTTAGTGTTCGTCATTCATGTAATACACCTTCTTCTATGTGGCATTTCATAATCAGGGCATTTTTTAGGTTTAGGTACACAAGAAGAACGTTTGAAAATATTTATGTTCTCGAACTTCATCTTCATAGAACATATTTATGATTTATGTGTTCCTTGCCACCTTCTCCTGTTTCTTCTTGTTCTTCATTTTATGTTTCATTTCCGGAGTTAGTATTTCTTGAACTTTACGACGTTAATGAAGCGCTTGTACTCTCTTGATGATCATCATTTATTTCATTTTTATTATTCTCAAGGAGTACATCTCTACTAGTCTTTGTCTTCTTCTTTGTATGATTCATGAGTTGGTAACCCTTTGAGTCTTCACAATAACCTACTAAAATATATTTCTTACACTTTGGGTCCTATTTACGCCTCAGTTGTTTCAGGATATGTACCTCAGCCTTGCATGCAAAAACTTTTAAGTTGCTCAGATTTGGCTTCTTCCATGTCCAAACTTCATAGAGGCTACTATTATTTACCGCATTGGTAGGCGATCGATTGATCAAATACACAGCTGTCGACACCACCTCTGCCCAAAACATTTATGTAACCCAGCATCAGTTTACACACTTCTTGCTTTTTCAACAACATTCCCATTTGCTCTCTCTGCTATTTAATTCTTGGCTGGACTGTATCTGATGGTGCTTTGGTGTCTAATGACTACTTCCTTCAAACGTTCCTCGAATTTTTTATTGGTATGCACTGTCCCATTATCATATCTGATAATTTTAATCTTCTTTTCCATTTCTTTTTCTACCATATCATGAAAGTTCTCAAAAATATCACTCACTTGATCTTTAGAACTAAAAAAACATAGTTTTATGTTGAATAGTCGTTTGTAAAGGTAACAAAATAATGGCTTCCTCCTAAATAATGGCTCCTCCATTGGCTCACATATGTCAATTTGTATTAACTGCAAGACGTTTGTATTGCCGCTTTTGCTAGGCTTAAAGGATAATCTAGTGTGTTTCCCTTGCATACATATTTCACAAGTTTCTTTATACACACATAAAAAAGTTTTGCATCACCCCTGTTCCCAGAACTCCTGAAGATAGTTGTTGACAGTGGATATTGTATTACATACACAGTCCCTTGGACTGTTCAGAGATGTCACTAAACCCACCTAAAGATATAAACAACCATGAATGAGCAGCGACTATTACACAGAGGGAGTCCGGCAGCCGATCAGTTCCAGTCATTCCACCAGGAAGGAGGTACACAGCTCATGTTGTCTGTAGTTCAACCATTCTTAGACAGTCAATACCGCGCTTCGATGGCGTCCGCATTGCTACTATGTGCCAGGAAGGGTTCTCAACAAGGGAAGTATCCAGGCGTCTCGAAGTGAACCAAAGCGATGTTGTTCAGACATGCAGGAGATACAGACAGGCAGGAGCTGTCGATGACATGCTTCGCTCAGCCCACCCAAGGGCTACAACTGCAGTGGATGACCGCCACCTACGAATTATGGCTTGGAGGAACCCTGACACCAACACCACTATGTTGAATAATGATTTTTGTGCAGCCACAGGACGTCGTGTTATTAGGCAAACTGTGCGCAATAGTCTGCTTGATGCGCGACTTCACTCCTGGCGTCCATGGCGAGGACCATCTATGCAACTACAACACCATGCAGCAAGGTACAGATGGTCCCAATGGACCGCTCTGGACTGGCAGCATATTCTCTTCACCGATGAGTATCGCATATGACTTCAACCAGACAATCGTCAGAGGCATGTTTGGAGGCAACCCAGTCAGCGAGTGCAGCAAGGTTGAGATTCCTTGCTGTTTTGGGATAGCAATATGTGGGGCCGACGTAGGTGGTCAGGGAAGGCGCCATAATGGCTGTACAATACGTGAATGCCATCCCCCGAACGACAGAATAACCATATTGGCAGTCTATTGCCGAGGCATTCTTCTTCGTGGATGACAACTCTCGGTCCCATCATGCACATCTTGTGAATGACTTCCTTCAGGATAACAACATCGCTCGACTAGAGTGGCTAGCATGTTCTCCAGACTAGAAACCTATCGAACATGCTGGAGATAGATTGAAAAGGGCTTTTTATGGGCGATGTCACCCACCAATCACTCTGAGGGATCTATGCCGAATCGCTGTTAAGGAGTGGGAAAATATGGCCGACAGTGACTTGATGAACTTGTGGATAGTATTCCACGAAGAATAAAGGCATGCATCAATGCAAGGGGACATTTACTGGGTATCAGAGGTATTGGTGTGTACAGCAGTCTGGACCACCACCTCTGAAGGTCTCGCTGTATGGTGGTACAACATCCAGTGTGTGATTTTCATGAGCAATAAAAATGGTGGAAATGATGTTTATGGTGATCTCTTTCCCAATTTTCTGTACAGATTCCGGAACTCTCAGAGCCGAGGTAATGCAAAATTTTTTTGATGTGTGTATTTACGGCAGTCTTCCATTCCTGTCACCATATACTTTAATAATGACATGCCTTTTCTGTTTAGATGCCCAAGTCTTCTATGCTATAAGAAACCTTCTGCAGAATACACAGAATTGTTTATATCTTCACTTACATCTTTAACATGAAAGCCCCTTTCATTTGTTGCCTAGCTATAATTCCCCATATTGTTTAACTATTTTTACTTCATTTATATCGAAAGTTAATCTGTTTCCCTTCTGACTATTTCACTCACAAATAACAAATTAGTTGCGACATCTTTTACACAGTAAACACCATGTGCCATAATATTTTCTTGTCTCCTTTTACAGTTATCGTAAAATCAACTTCCCCAGGAAGCTCATACTGAAACTTGGAACCATCCACCGTAGATATACCTACATGCGTTTCACTAGTAGCATCAAAAAGAGCTGTTTTGTCTATAATAGTATACACTAAAGTCTTGAATCTAATATCCACTCTGGTTCTCTCTTACTCGACACTGTAAAAGAGTAGTAAATGAAGAGTGTCTTACTATGATCACCAGTGCTCCTCTCTGGACGATTGGCATTAAACGTTTTTCCGTTTGTACTTGGCCTTTGACGGCAATTGGATGCAGTGTAACCCCTCTTCTGGCGGTTGTAGCAATTGAGTGCTTTCTTTCTTTTCTTCTTAGAATAAAGTGCTGCAGCTGTTTTCTTCTCCGAATTAAGGTACATTGACATACTTTTCACGTCCTGCAGGATCTTCACTTTTACACTGTCTCCCAAAATCGGTATACCTGAGATTTTTAACCTCACAATCATGGTTGCATATTTTTTGGACAGTCCTTCTAGCAATAATGTACCTTCCCATTCATTGGCAATCTCGAACACTATGTTCCTTAGTCGATCTGATGTGAATATTATCTTTTTGACATACTTGTCCTCGTTCTTGGAGTTATCCAGTCGCGTGGCTATAAGTTCATGGAGTAATCCGACTTTTCTGGTATGGCCACCATCCTCAAATGTGCTGCACAACTTGTTCCAAACTTATTTTGCCATCACACCTTTCTCTATGTGTACATAGTTCACTGGATCAATCAATAATATCAGCTTTGACCTTGCATTCCAGTCCTTATTTGCTTAATTTTGCTGAGTGGGCTTCAGTGTACCATTCACTATGTCCCCTAAATCGTAATTACACAGCAATGGGGTCATTCCGAAAGCTTTCGCTCCACACTTCGAAGACTATTCCGATCATATTTCCTTCTATATGTAAAAATACTTATAGTGGGTCCTGGGCCCATAGCCTGTTGGAACTAGAAGAGCGAAATAAGTAATTCTTAATATCAAAAATTCAGGAATAAAACAAGCTACGTATATTTTAACATCCTTAATTACACAGAACAGTGTATTATAGTGCGTACTTAAGATAATGCCACAGAGTATGCAAAGTACACTCATAGATGTCTACTACACTCCATACAGTCCACATTTCCTGCCCCCCCCCCCCCACACACACACACACAAAACATAATGTTCATATATCTGTAACAATATCAGAGAACACAAAACACTTTTACCAGTATGTTTATTTCTAACATGACGTAAAGTGAGTGCTATTTTTTCACATATAATTTTTTTTACTTGGCTAATATGTGGTGATTTTTTAGCAGATGCCAGAGACTTCTGCTGATACTGTTATTGTGATTACCCAGTTATATGATCATGATAGCCAGCATACAAAACAGAATGTTACACACTTGGCAATTATGATGCGCTTTAGACCTGTAGTTTATGAATGAATTGTTAATACCATAGATTGCTGTGTAATTACCTTTCTAATATGTTTTATTTGTGTTATCACAATAACAGAAACAAACGAATGTTCTTCATGGCAAAATGCTTGCAAGAATACCGGTGAGATATATCACAGTTTTTTTAACTTTTTTTAAGTTGATCCATTCCTTTAGATAATATCAGGTTATTTCATCACATATGTGAAAATTTCTATTACATCTCAAATATTTCAATGGTGTGTGCGCTTGACAGCCATTGTATTATGTCAGTTGCTGTGGGTTTTTGTTCTTCTAGCTGTGAACTAAAGGACCATTGGTTCATGTAAGTGGAACTGAAATGTTCTCTGAATCTTTTTTTGAAATTTCTTCGTGTCTGTCCTATGTATATGGTCACACAGTTTAAATTTTAAACACCTGAATGGACAAACTTACTGAATCTTTTAGAGAATTACTTATATTTGATTGAATTGTGTTGTGTGGTCTGAAACTTATCCTCAGGTTGATGTCTTGAACTGTAACCCTAATGTTACCTGATATTTTTCCTCAGTGTGGTATAACAGAGTGCTAAACATTTATTATCGTATGTCTGCACTGTGATGTGTATCCACAAGGACAATGCTCTCTTTTATTTTGTTTTCATTGATGTTTATCTTTTAAGTATTCATTTTGTCGACTAATGCAGGTTTGTTGTCATATGCAAACATTCTTTTTAGCTGTTTTTCTGAGGTTTGTAGTGTGAATGTTATGTTTCTTTCAGGTATGGTAGTGAATATTGTACTAGTCTCGCTATGCGGTTCAGAAAATATGGTTCTTTAAATGCTTTTATGTGGTAAGAACAAGTGTGAATTATGCAATCTTCTTTTTTTAGAAGTGCTGCATGTGTTCATCAATCCAATTTTTATGATTAGGTCACATGAAACACTGTGCACTAGAGATAAAATGCTTTGTAAAAAGTATTTTATCTTTGTAATACAGAAAGTGCTGAACGTAGATATGCACCTGACACTAGTCCAGCAATAAAATAAATATATATAAATACAGACACAATTTATCACCATAAACTAAATAGTTTTAGTCAAATGTAATCTCACAAAGTATTATAGGGATCAGTTATCTGCATGCATAGAAATAAGGAAATTATAACAAATAATTGCAGAATATGAAAGTTTGCTACTGCAATGCAATATTCCAGAAACAATTTATAGCCAAAATGAAACTGTGAGCTGGATCACCCTTTGCGTTTCACAAGCTAGTGCTCTACTGACTAGGCTCTCCAAGTACAACTGACGACCAATTTCCATAACTTTACTTCTCTTCTAACTATATAACTTCACAGAAGTTCTACCAACCAGAAAAATGATATACTGGAGGAATGTATTATTTAAACACTTGGAGATCGTTGCGAGAGTGAGTATTCATCTAGTTCCTTAGTAGTGTTTCGATAACTCAGTTGATGGAGCACTTGCCCAGAAAAGCCTCAGATTCGAGAGCTGACAAAACACACTTCTAATCCTCTATGATATATTAAATCACTGTTTAGTCTGATCTAGGGTGAATATACATTTTGGCAACAGAGTGTTTGACTATATAAAAAATTATCATTAGATTTCCGTATATTATTTAACAGAACTGAAACAGTGTTACACTAGAAAGGTTTTTAATACGATTTATGCCTTTTATGTGACTTTTGTGATTTTATTTCTCATGAAAAATTATATATTACACTTTGTTTGGTACGTTCCCTTATATATAAAAGCCAATGGTCTTGCTGCAGTGGTTACACCATTCCCCATCAGATCACTGAAGTTAAGCTCTATCGGGCTTGCCTAGCACTTGGATAGGTGACCATTTGGGTCTGCTGAGCACTGTTGGCAAATGGGATGCACTCAGCTCTTGTGGGGCCACTTGAGGAGCTAGTTGACTGAGAAGTAATGGCTCCAAGCACGAGAGCTGACAACGACCGAGAGAGCCCCTTCATATATGAAACCAGTGACACCTGTTGGCTGATGATGACATGGTGGTTGACCTTGAGAGGCCTGTTTAAATGGAGAGCTAAGTGCACCTGCAAATCAACACATATGTCTGTACAACATACACGTATCAGTAAAAGAGATCATGTGTATCAAATAAGATTTTTTGATTGTAGTGACATACGAAAAATCTTAATATGAATATTGAGAAAGTTTTGAGATTTTTGGAAACTACAGTTCTGTTTCCAGAAGTACGCAATACAAGAGAGACAAAGACTTAAAACCAGTTTTCTCAATTTATGTCGTATTTTGCTTCAATATTTGGTTGGATTTGACGTTTTGAGTGTTATCTGCATTAGCTTCAGAAGCTTGTTCAGATTCGTGACTCCATAACTGAATGAAGCACAGTACAATGACAGTTTAGATCCAAACAACTCAGCGGAAAATTCCAAATTGAGGAAACATGCCCTGTAACTCCTTTTCATTCTTTGGACTAGTAAATTCTTGAATGGCTCTCAACTTTACAGAGATTGGAACTTCACCTTTCTCACCACTCAGGCGATCATGGAAATGAACTAACTTTGTGTCATCTTCAATGTTAATTAATTTAAATATCAGGCTACAAGTTACCATGGTGATCAGGACTTCATTCAACAACAGACAAGGCTCCAGCCAATGAGACATAGGAAATCCTATGTCATCAACATAAACAGTTGACTGGCATATGAATTAACAGTTAAATGTCAAGCCATGTCCAGTGGTTCAGTAAGCAGACAGGAGGCTGTCGCATCTATATAAGTTATAGGAGCAAGCAAAGAAATATGCAGTATGTCACTATCAGGAACTGTATAGATAGAATAATCGCAGAATTTTATCCAACATGACTAAATTCAGTCAGAATTCCAAATTAGTGTGTGTTCACTGAAATTCATTGAAAGTCTTCACATACTTTTACAAACATGAATAATTCCTTAACCCTCCATGCAATATAATAATATTACTATATATAATATATATAATATAATAATATAACAATGCAGTTGCTGGTAATGATAAAATTCAAAGTTCCAATGGACTGGCACGAACAGTCTACCAAATACTACCACAATTCTTTTAATAGCTTCATGACTACACAGTGAAAAACTTTCGAGTTCAAATTAATGTTTAGCCAGGATATTATAATACTGCAGCCTGTATGGTGAAAAGAATTATAAGTCTATAAACGTTTACACTGAGACACATCTTAAACCACCACAGGTTCTGCTCCTTTTAATGTCGAAAATAATACTACAAAATTCGCTCACTGACTGGGTTATATGTTGGCCAGCATTTTCTACTTTACAGGGTCATTGCCATGAACTACCGAAAATTGATTCTGAAATACGTAATTGCAGTACTTTTTGAAGCTATGTTGTTCATCTATACATGGAAATGTGCATTAATTTGCTCCATTTACAATCAAGCTTAGATGCCATAGTTATTACTAATGATTCATGGGATACACAATGTGTACTCATAAAGTGTTAATTATTAAACAGAAAAAAATAAAATTATTGCATTACTTTTCTTTGTTTGCCGATTCAAGTCTTCAGTACCATAGCACGCAACACTATCACAAGAACGCACTAGAGAAGCCAAAATAAAATGTAGAGGTCCATTGATAAAGTTGATTATTATGTAGTAATTCGTTTCTGTATTTGAAGAGGATCAACATTGCAACAGTCCATGTTGAACTGGTGAAAGTATACACAACAGTGCGACATCACATGGTATAGTGGTTAGTTGGCACAAATGCTTCCAGTAAAGTCAGCGAAGTCCGAATGATGATGAACAAAGTGACACATCATCTCTGGGAAGAACGCATAATGCCAATAGAAGTGGATACCCTGATGCTCAAAGAACAGCGTACCACATACAATGTGAAAGAGGAAAAGTGAAAAACAGTTTTCGAGATGCTGCTTGATATTTTCAACATGTGAAAGTTGACAGTCACTAATTTCTGCGACTGCAGACATCCATTCAAAACGAACACCAAACTGAGGTAGCAGCAGCTGTGTCAGGCCAGTCCAAAGTCCTGAAAGTGAAAAACAGTTTTCGAGATGCTGCTTGATATTTTCAACATGTGAAAGTTGACAGTCACTAGTTTCTGCGACTTCAGACATCCATTCAAAACGAACACCAAACTGAGGTAGCAGCAGCTGTGTCAGGCCAGTCCAAAGTCCTGAATGTGTCACTACATCCCTGAGACAAAGGAATGAAGCAAGCTTTGAAAACATATAGATTCACCACTTCCGAAAGAAGTAAAGCCTAACCATTATCAGACAAGGAGATACTGGAGTGTTTTCTGGGATTGCCATCGTTTGATGCTAACAGATTATTCTTGTGATGAGCAAATCACCACAGGAGCATACTTCAGAAAGCATCTGATAACGTTACGATAGTCTGTCAATATGAAGCATTGCAGGAAGCTGTCTAACAGGCTGTTTTTGCTCCATATGACACAGTTACAGATGCTGTTTGTCTGGAGTACCAGTTTTTGCTTCATCGCCATTACTATTCTGATGTGTCACCTAAGACTTCTTCCTCTTTCCTCATTTGAACTAATCACTGTACGATAGTCATTTCCAAAATGATGGCAATATGACTTTCAGCATGGAACTACTCACTAACAGCAAAATGCAGACTGTTGCAACCAAGGTCTGTGTGGAGTCATTCACAGTCACCAATATTGGTGACTATAACCTGATATTTTCAAGGCGATAATTAAAAGTTAATGACCAGTTTCTGAATATAGTGAATGGGTAGTACTTCCTGATCCAAACAAATGCTACAAAGAAAACTTTCTAATTATTATGTATAACTGCCATACAAAATATCACTATTCAAATAATTTTCAACCTATGTTGTAATGTGCACAACACTGTACTGTCAGACATCATTTGCCAGTTTTTGTGTTATTTAGATTCCTTAATTAGAAAACTCTAACCTTAATGGTTTTTTACCATATGATATTGAATAATACCCAGAAAACTTTTATGTCAACTGGCTGATAGAGGAAGCCTATAGAATTATATTATCCTTCATAACTTACAGAATGAAAACAATGCAGAAAAAAAACTTAGGAAGTATCAGATATTCAGAGGAGGCATTTATGTCAGTAGCTATAGTGTTAAATTACCCTTTCAACGATGTATGTGTAACACATAGCTTTTATGTAACTGAAGAATATCTGAATTTCAAAAAGTAAAATTATTTACATGTACTGATAAAATGCGATTGTATTTACACATAAGTTTGTAAACAACAAAAATATAAGAAATTTTATTGGAGCTAGCTCTGGATGTGAATTGACACATCCATACAGTGTATATAATGAATGGATGAGTAAGTAAGTAATGGATGAGTAAAGAGATTTAATTGAATTGGACTGAGTCTGGATTTTGTCTACTGCTATTAGTTCTGTAGTTTCTTGGACATGTATTTCTGGCAATTTTCGGCACCTATGGCTGCTCAACTATGTCAGCAGTACTGACTTGCAGTGTGCTAGGTAGGCGGATATTTTTTTTACAGTGGTGTACGTTTATGACCTACTAACTTTCTCACAGCAGCTGCCCACTGGATAGCTGTCCAACTCCACAGCTCACCCCACCAACATCCCTCTGAGAGACTCGTGTCTGTAGATATAGCCACCAGGTGCATCCAGTACAGACACAACATTACATATTCTACGTTGTATTTCATAAATTACATATGCATGTATCATAAAAACTCACACTGACTGATACTTCCCCAATCTAGACAGAATTCCAACAGAAATCTTAATTATATAAACATGAATAAATGCTTTACTAACAGTCCAGCTGGAAAATATTGTGATCTGTGAAATGGTAATGTAGATGACCACCTAGTCAGAAGCACTTAACAACATATTGAGATGAATGCAATATCGAGCAGAATGGAAGTTATTGCCATTCCCATAGCAGGGATGGACTAATTGCCACTTCCTTTTAATGATTCATAAGGTTTCTTCTGGCTTTATCAAGAGTCTTCGAATGAGCCTGTCTCTTACGTCTGCAGTGCCACATTAAAGAAAAACACTTCCTGTCTCATATAAAATTCAGCTTTTAATATAGTCTATGCTATGAAACGTCAGCTTTTATACCGAAAGGAATAGAGGCCATTGAGGTACAATTAAACGGCCTCCAAGATCACCAGACCTTACATCAATGGTTTGGATGAAGTCTGAAATGTACAAATGAAAGGTGAATAAGCGAAATGAACAGCTTGCTCGCATGATGGACGGTGCTGCCCTCATTAGGGAACATGCAGAGACTCTCAGATTAGCAATGCAACATATTATCTCAAGAGGGCAGATATGTGGTATAGTTGGTTTTTGGGATATCCAAATATTTATTGTGGTGTGTTGCGGCTTATGGACGGTCAACATCGAGGTCATTAGCGTATTTATTGTGCACTGTACAACAGCTGTAATGTGATGTGTACAGTAACACTTAGAGGTAAATGTGACAACGATACATATTTTACAGTTACCATCTTGTAAAACACTTGTTGCAACATTTACTTACTATTGTACATGTGTAAAACTGACAATGTATCAAATCATACAGAAAATAAAGAAAAATATTAATTGAATGTATTCCATCTTGGATATCATTCAGAAAAGGGCGTATGTTCAAATGAAATTTCACGCTTCAAATGATCGTTCGTGTCAGGTTTCTGAATACTGACCATTTCTCCTGGGACACTCTGCGTAAACTCTGTCTGAATGAAATTTATATCAGTATCACAAACTTCGTTATTGGATACTCTTAGGTGTTTCTCGGGTGACAGAATGCCACTTATTCTCGAAGACTGGCGTATCACTAGCAAGGTGCAAGCGGAAAAAGTAAAAAACGGTTTTTGACATGCTGCTTGACATTTTGAAGACGTGAAAGATCGCCACTTGCTAGTTTCCGCGACTACAGACAGTCATTTAAAAAGGACATCGAATTAAGGTAGCAACAGCTGTGTTAGACCAGCCCAGAGTGCTGAATGCGTCACTACATCCTGAAACAAAGGAATGAAGGAAGTTTTGAAAACATATGGATTCATCACTGCCGAAAGAAGCAAAAACTAAACCATCATCAGGCAAGGGGATACTAAGCGTTTCCTAGGACTGCCATAGTCTGATGCTAACAGATTATTCTTGTGAGGAGCAGTATACTTCAGAAATCACCTGATAACGTTAAGGAAGGCTGTCAATGTGAAGCATTGCGTTATATAATATAATCGTACACACATACACACACACACACATATTACTATCACCTTTCAGGCATGCATCCAAGACAGTACTACTTCTTCTTCAGTATTTCGGCTGACAAATGCACAGCCATCTTGAAGCTGACCCGGTGACATAATCGAAACCAAATGACACAGTACTGTGGTGCAAATGTGCATACACTTACACCATATGTGTCATGCAATTTTTATTCTGTCACCAATTCACTTTGAATATGGCTGTATAGTTGTCAGCCGAAATATCGGAAGAAAGAATGATTGTCCTTTTATACCGAAAGCATGTTCGAAAGGTAATGCAATAAAATATATGTTATTTGGCACATAAAATGTTGGTTGCGCTGGTAAGCTGATCTGTAACGAAGTCTAACATCTAGCTTAGGTTGAAAGGTGAACCGATGAATGTTTATGCCAAATAATTGTTGTGATAACAGATTGACTATAGCGTAGCCTAATATTTACTTTCGATTCTTATTTACACTCACTATAGGCTAGCACATTTAATGGTTTTTCAGGATAGTAACTAAAACTGCAAGATAGATTCATATATTAGAGAATGTGCACGTCTCTGACAAGTGTTCTGACACATACTTTGAACATTTAGAGCAAATAAACTACGAAAAATACAAGCTGGATCCATTGAGTATCTTTTACCAGAACTAATAATGTGAATAAGATTTCAAAATGGGGATTAAGGTCTGTAATGATAATAAAAGGTATTGATAGAAATTACGAAAATAGTTATCGATCACAGTCTACTTCCTGTGGAAAGTCACAGGAAAATCTTTGTGCGAATATGTTTGACAGGCAATTGTCACTGCTTCACAGTTGTCAGTGTCGTCTGCATTGAATTTGATATTATTTATGTTTATAGTTGTGCGACTTAGTATTAATAAAGAATTTGATTTTGTTGTCTTCCTGGTTCTACGTAACTTTTCTTCTTAATTCGTCAGTTTGTTTCTTGCCAGCTGTCACACTACAGCAATGACAAGCAGCAAGAAAATAGAGGAAGGGTTGGATCATATTAAATGTGCGGAAAAAAGGTCAGTTAAATAACCGTTAGCAATGTAATTTATACAGGTATCAAGAAATACGAAACAGTGAAACGGCACCTAATTCTAATTGAATTTTTTATTTCGGGTTGTATAGTAGCGGATTGCTAGGTGTGCAATGAATTTGTGCGTGCTATGTAATGCTATACTGTATTTCATGCAATGTGCAACGCAAAATTTTATCTAGTGCGATTTATATTGAATATAAACCGCAGAAAAAAGTTGTGTGGTTATATTTACCATACTTTGCCACAACGTTCTTATACTATTAAGCAGTTCTTATGAATACCATATTAGATTATAAGGAAGGCGAACGAGATAGTATTCGCTTTTACGATTTCCATTCTTGCAGTAGTTTATTCATCCAGAGACAATTTACATAGCATTTTGTTAAAAAAATACATGATGTACAAAAATAAACTAAGAGTATATACACACATCCACACATGCACATAAAAGGATGTACAGTATCCTACAAATACAAGGGTGCACAGTTGTTGGATAGCTTAAAAGATAATACGTAGATGTTCAAATAATTCTCCAAAGTACGGGTAATCTGGTGGATTTATTTTAGTTTCTTGTCAAATAATAACAACGTAACTGCATAGTGACAGGTAGCAAGAGACGACTTCAAGTATCAAACCCACAATAATCGCATTCGTGGTATAGTGCTCATCAAACTGAATGTTGTTCCCGATCGTAGATGTCGATTTTTGTGGTTGGTTCAGTTGTCAGTAGCAGAATGGTTTAGGATAGCGCGTAACTTACCAGTTTCTTCCAGAGGTAACGAGTGTGTACTTTAGTCTGAATGAAAGCATCCCTTGCCCTCTTAGAGTTCCCAAAGAATTGTCGATTGTTAAGATATTTATCCACCAATAGCAAAATCACTTGCTGTATACTGTTTTATTACCTTTTTTACGCGTTATTCATTCCAAGCGTTATTTACTGACGAACTTCTATGAACATATGTTACATTAACTTGTGCAGTTCACTTCCCATGCTGCCAACAATTAGCAGTAAAATGGTAAAATGATATGGCCTCTTTACTTTCTTAAGAGTTAATCTAGTAAAGTTTTTCTTTTCTTGTTTTTTTCTTCTTTGTCGGACGACTTTGTATTCTTTGTGAAGTATTTAGGTATGTACGGTAGTTTCAGTGCTCAGTCATTACGAATTTGTTTGGCTACCATTTTTAATTTTATTCTGTGATACCGTTTCAGTTTCACGTGTAGTGAACATACTGCATTACATCTGTCAATATGTACCTCTAAAATATTTTTATGTCAAATGGGTATAGTTAAACTCTTTTATCCATCCTGCAAATTGCTTATGCATTCATAAATTTTTTTATGTTTGTGTTCCCATCTTCCTTTCCATGTAGTTTGATAAACTACAAATACATGTCATTTTATTCTCTAAAACTGTGCTTATCATAATTAGTTGGCCACTGGTACCGTTCAAGTTTACAACAGCTAAGACTGTTTTTAGTCAGGTGATAAATTGTTTTTCAGTCTGAATATTAGTTTTGGGTGATCTGACAATCTCCATGACATTAAGTCATACTTTTCTGATCACTATTAAGTGATTAAGTAATTTAGATGTCGCTGATCTATTGTAGAAAGTGACCTCTTTCTGTTCTGCAGTGTTGGCAACCTTTGTTTACACAAAGCTAATGTGAAATATGACTAACTTCATTGATTAAAGTGTTGTATTCATGGCTTATAGGCCACTGATCTTTAGTTGTAGTGCTGCACTGAGTTGAATCCATAAAATAGTTGATTTTCTGCAGGTGTCATTGTTATGAAATCGTTCAGTCACTCCCTGAGCAAAGTGACAATGGACTAACATTCAGAGGATAGTGCCTAAAGTCCTCATCTAACTATCTAGTTTTTGTGGTTTTTACAAATCACTTAACACAAGTATGAGGCTGCCTGCCTGGTTTCTCTGAAGTGACGATGGCTGGTTTATTTCTCTTTCCTTCGACAGTTTGTGCACTGCCTCTAATGACTTCGTTGTAGACAGTACATTTCCTTCTTCCAGTCTCTGGATAATGATCGTGGCTGTCACTATCAAACAAGAATAAACAAAGTTATCTGACTGGCTGCTAATCTTTAATCTTTTTTCAGTCTGAAGACATCACTATTGAAGTGGAGGCCAGATTATGATTCAGCAGCAGATGAATACCAAAAAGCAGGTTAAAAAAATATTTTTTCAGTTACCGTAGTGTTCGACTCATTGTAAAAGTTCAGAGAGTTGTGAATTAATGACTTTTTTTTTCCAGCAACGTGTTTCAAAAATGCTAAATCATATGAGCAATGCAAGGATTGTTTAATGAAGGCTGCAGACTGTCATCGGCAAAATAGAGCGTATCCTTTAAATGCCTTTCAGTTTTCTTACTGCAGTGAAACATACAATGTAATGTAATGTAGTAATAAAGTTATCCTAAGTGTTTCAGTCGAGGTGCAACCTGTAACAAATAATTTTGTGTAATAAAAGTTTATTCCAAAATAAATTATGATTCCTTTAAAAAGTTTAATGTTAATGCAGAGATTGCACATCATTAAATTTAGCTGTGCAGTATTAAAAACATTAATGAAATAAAATGTAATTATTCTATCAGAAGATAATTAAGACAAGTTAACTGCAATATTTTATCAGTACCATTATGCGATAAAATTAATTGTACCATGTTTAGAAAAATCCACTTTAAATTAGAAAGCAGTTGGTACTTGCAGTAGCCACTTTTTGTAGGTCTATACTTACACAAATATTAAAATTTGATGATAGTTCTGATAACTGCATTATGAAACTCTGCAAAGGAATTTATTTGTGATAAAAATAGACGCTGAAGTACAGAATAATATTCAAACTATATGTATGCATCAATGTGAATTATGTTAACAGATATTGCAAATTACCATATGCTTAATTGTTAATGCATATGCAGCTGGTAAATATTTATTCTGAGACTCTCGGTGAGAAGGGCTGTTAATTTGCTGTGTTAATGATTACAGAAGGAATGCAGAACAGTATTTCTCCTTCCTATTTGTTTCATGAGTTTCAAACACATAATTTTTTTAATATATATATTCTTGTATTTCGTTTGTAAATTTGGATATTCTCATTGAACTGATTTTCATATAGAGAATTGTTATTTGTGGTGCAATTGTGAGGTTATGGGTAATTTTCAGGATTATCATTATTCAATTGTGCATTCAGCACAAATGACGAAATCAATTTTTTTAATTTTGTTAGTGATTTTGTTGTGTTTGATAACATCATGAATCCATTAATATTCACAAAATACCAACATTACACAAAATAGTACATATTCTTTGTATTCTGTGTTGTAAGCTGATAATTTCCTTAACTTCAGATAAGGCTTTTCCATTCTGCCAAGTGAGTATGATCTTACTTCTACTTTATGTAATTCTAAATAGGCTTAGTATGTAATGGTTAAGTTATTATGGCTTCAATAAGTGAAATTTTAATCTAGCTTTCTTTTATTAGGCCATTGGAAAATATAATCTAATGTGATTACCAATGAAAAGTGTCAAATATTACTTGTTGAGGAAATAATGAATTATTTGTTTATTCTGTTTACTGTAATACTCACTTCCTACAGCTGTATGTAATGTTGTTTATTAATTGCTATAAGATTTCTGAGTGCTCAGTTTTTCATCAGTAAGAACACGTGGTGACCAACTACATACAGTGTTGCTGCAAGGTATTTAGATTCCATGGTTGTGGATTATTATTAAGTGTGGCTGTACCATAATTGGAAACAGCAGCTACAATGTCAATTCAAACACCATTTGTGCCTCATGAAGGCTTGAACACATAAAAATCAGTAGTGTTTAATATACAAAATTGAAGACAAAATAGTCCATGCGTGTATGGCTTCATGGCAGTGTCTAACAGGCATAATATTTGGTCAAGTGACCATGTTGCCTTCATCAGGTGTACTGATGAGCAGATTGCCCTGAAGCTGGAGCATATCTCTTCCACCACCCACCAACCTAGTATTCGGTGTGTGGTACACGTACAGCCCCAGTGATACCATTATCAAACAAATTCTCAACACTAGTAGCGGATTGTGGTAACACAACAGACATAAACAAACCAGAAATTAATCACAAAACTCCCACTAAAGAACCAAAAAAGGACTTGCCAACCTTAAGATGCACCGAAGGGATCCTTCTGTATGCTGACAGTCATGGAAAAGATCTATCCAAATGTATGCCTTCAAAGCATTCAGTTTTCGCGAAAATCAAGCCTGGTGCAATGTTATATGCAGTGGTGGAGAGTATTAGAACAGAAACAAGCCAATTGAACAAAGGCGCTCATGTTGTGATTATTGACGGCAGCAACGATGTATACAAAAAAGAAAGCAAGACAGCCCTGTGATGTTTCCGTAACATATTACCAAAACTATTTCAAATGAACATTGTCATCACAAACGTGCCAGTGTGACATGATTTACCACTGTGGTCATGTGTAAACAAAGGGATTTGACACTACAATTCCGAGCTAAAGAAACTGTGTGATAAATTTAGCAATGTACATTTGATAGACTTAAGTAAGATGAGTAGTGATGAACACACACAACATGGATTCTACTTAAACAGGAAAGGGAAGGCCAAGCTAGTTTCCCACATAAGCAAACTGTGTGAGAAAGACGGTAAGGGGAAAGCTCCAATTACTCTGGGCTACAACCACGAGACTTTTTTAGAATAAAGGACCATAATAATAGTTTTCAGGGATGTATTTCGGATATGACTGAGTCCCGTTCATGCAAAGAAAAGCCAGGCTGTGAAATAAGTGATCAGTCATTGCAGGTCAGTTCTAAAAAGCCAGTGTATGCAAAATGTCATAAAAAGTGTAACTCAAACAGTTTTGATTCATTTAAGATGGTAAATAAACAAGAAGGGATAACACCCTTAAAGTCAGTGCACTTAAATGAGCAATATCTCAGAAACAAACTAGACATTCTACAAATATTCATAGAGGAGCACTTGTCACATGTACTAGTAATAACGGAACATTGGCTAAAATGCAGTAAAATAATATAGATTAGAAGGTTACATACTAGCAAATAGTTACTGTAGGCAAAACAATAAAGGTGGTGGTATGGCAGTTTATGTTCATAAGGATATAGAAGAATGAAATTTTCACTCTACAGCAAAGTGTGCGCTGATATGAAACTTCCTGGCAGATTAAAACTGTGTGCTGGACAGAGACTTGAACTTAGGGTCTTTGCATTTCACGGACAAGTGCTCTATCAACTGATAGAGAGCACATGCCCATGAAATGCAAAGGTCCCGAGTTTGAGTTTCGGTCCGGCACACAGTTTTGATCTGCCAGGAAGTTTCATATCAGCGCACACTCTGCTCTAGAGTGAAAATTTCATTCTAGAAACATCCCCCAGGCCATGGCTAAGCCATGTCTGCGCAATATCCTTTCTTTCAGGAGTGCTATTTCTGCAAGGTTCGTAGGAGAGCTTCTGTAAAGTTTGGAAGGTAGGAGACGAGGTACTGGCAGAAGTAAAGCTGTGAGGACGGGGCGTGAGTTGTGCTTGGGTAGCTCAGTTGATACAGCATTTGCCCGCGAAATGCAAAGGTCCCGAGTTCGAGTCTCGGTCCGGCACACAGTTTTAATTTGCCAGGAAGTTTCAAGGATATAGAAGCTAAAAAAAAATTTCTTTCTCGAACACCACACCAAAGAAGGATCAATTGAAATGACAGGTATTGTACTCCACAGTAATGATTTTAAGTTACCAAAGCATAAAGTGATGGGAGTATATAGGCCACCAAATGCTGATCTAATGCTGTTTATGGATAAACTTAGTAGTATTGTTGGTCAGGCCGGTTCTAATGGCCTTACTATATTAGGTGATTGATGCAAACTCAAATAGTATAGTAAACTTGAAACTCAGTGATGTGCTGACCTCATACAATCTTGTAAATATAGTGAACTCTGACACCAGAGTGATGGACACATGTTCCACTAGAATAGATTATGCTATAATCAACAAAGGTGTTATAGATAAGGTAAATTACAATAACTTAGATTTTCTTTATTCTGACCACTTCTGTCAGGTGATAGAATACAAAAATTCAGTTGTGCCTAAAATAACAAAAATTGTTCCACAGAAACGAATGCTGAATACCTCAAATATTGATGCTCTTAAAGACAAACTAGCGAATGAGAAATGGGATTCTGTGTACCAGGTAAAAGGGTTGGATGAGAAATGGATTGAATTCTACTCAACCCTACTGCATCATTATGAATATAGTTGTCCAGTCAGAGAAATCCAGACGGTAGTTAAACCCTGTCAAAATGGATGTAATCCTAGACTAAAACTCCCAACAAATCTGATTAGGCTCAGGCAGCAAGTTCATGATCTAAACCAGCTTTATAAAGCTACTACTATGCAGGTTTTGAAGGAAAAATACAATAGGGCCAAGCAAACTTTTAAAACTGAAATTGTTAACCTAAGGAAGCAGATTAACAGCAAAACAATAGAACAGTCTGAGAACATAAGCAAAGCATCTAGGAAGCTGATTGACAAATACCGAAAAGGTCCCAACAAGATGAACATGGAACCACAGCATATGACATGATGGTAACATTATAAAAAAACCCATAAACTCTATGTAATATTTTTAATAATTACTACATTTCTGGTAAACAACGACATGATGGTAACATTATAAAAAAACCCCATAAACTCTATGTAATATTTTTAATAATTACTACATTTCTGGTGAACAATCAACCCATATTATAGATTCACAGGTAGAGACCCAATGCCATCTCACCCAGTGTACCAAATTTGAATTTGTGGAAGTGAATAAGCAGGAGGTTCGCAGGGCAATATACATGCTAAAGAAAAAAATTTCATCTGGATGGGATGGCGTATCCAGTGCTATTACTAAAGCGTGCTTAAAAGAAATCTCTAAATCTCTTACTCGCCTGATTAATTACAGCATTAGAGACTACATGTATCCAACGATTCTAAAAATGAGTGTAGTGAAACCAGTGTATAAAAAAGGAAGTAAGGAAGATGTCTCCAACTATAGACCAATATCATTAATTCCCACTTTTAGCAAGATATTCGAAAGCATTATCCTTTCTCAGCTACAGGGTGTTTCAAAAATGACCGGTATATTTGAAACGGCAATAAAAACTAAACGAGCAGCGATAGAAATACACCGTTTGTTGCAATATGCTTGGGACAACATTACATTTTCAGGCAGACAAACTTTCGAAATTACAGTAGTTACAATTTTCAACAACAGATGGTGCTGCGGTCTGGGACACTCTATAGTACGATATTTTCCACATATCCACCATGCGTAGCAATAATATGGCGTAGTCTCTGAATGAAATTACCCGAAACCTTTGACAACGTGTCTGGCAAAATGGCTTCACATGCAGATGAGATGTACTGCTTCAGCTGTTCAATTGTTTCTGGATTCAGGCGGTACACCTGGTCTTTCAAGTGTCCCCACAGAAAGAAGTCACAGGGGTTCATGTCTGGCGAATAGGGAGGCCAATCCACGCCGCCTCCTGTATGTTTCGGATAGCCCAAAGCAATCACACGATCATCGAAATATTCATTCAGGAAAGTAAAGACGTCGGCCGTGCGATGTGGCCGGGCACCATCTTGCATAAACCACGAGGTGTTCGCAGTGTCGTCTAAGGCAGTTTGTACCGCCACAAATTCACGAACAATGTCCAGATAGCGTGATGCAGTAATCATTTCGGATCTGAAAAATGGGCCAATGATTCCTTTGGAAGAAATGGCGGCCCAGACCAGTACTTTTTGAGGATGCAGGGACGATGGGACTGCAACATGGGGCTTTTCGGTCCCCATATGCGCCAGATCTGTTTATTGACGAAGCCATCCAGGTAAAAATAAGCTTCGTCAGTAAACCAAATGCTGCCCACATGCATATCGCCGTCATCAATCCTGTGCACTATATCGTTAGCGAATGTCTCTCGTGCAGCAATGGTAGCGGCGCTGAGGGGTTGCCGCGTTTGAATTTTGTATGGATAGAGGTGTAAACTCTGGCGCATGAGACGATACGTGGACGTTGGCGTCATTTGGACCGCAGCTGCAACACGGCGAACAGAAACCCGAGGCCGCTGTTGGATCACCTGCTGCACTAGCTGCGCGTTGCCCTCTGTGGTTGCCATACGCGGTCGCCCTACCTTTCCAGCACGTTCATCCATCACGTTCCCAGTCTGTTGAAATTTTTCAAACAGATCCTTTATTGTATCGCTTTTCGGTCCTTTGGTTACATTAAACCTCCGTTGAAAACTTCGTCTTGTTGCAACAACACTGTGTTCTAGGCGGTGGAATTCCAACACCAGAAAAATCCTCTGTTCTAAGGAATAAACCATGTTGTCTACAGCACACTTGCATGTTGTGAACAGCACACGCTTACAGCAGAAAGATGACGTACAGAATGGCGCACCCACAGACTGCGTTGTCTTCTATATCTTTCACATCACTTGCAGCGCCATCTGTTGTTGAAAATTGTAACTACTGTAATTTCGAAAGTTTGTCCGCCTGAAAATGTACTGTTGTCCCAAGCATATTGCAACAAACGGTGTATTTCTATCGCTGCTCATTTAGTTTTTATTGCCGTTTCAAATATACCGGTCATTTTTGAAACACCCTGTAAGTGCCTTTTTCGCAAAACATAAACTGCTTGTAGATTCGCAGCGTGGCTTCAGAAAAGAGCTAAGTACAACCACAGCAGTTACACAGTTCATCCATGAAGTTTATTGTCTGTTGGACCAGAAGATGCAGACTGCAGGTATATTTTTGGACCTGAGAAGAGCATTTGATACGGTAAACCATAGGGTACTTCTTAAAAGGCTAAAATCTTATAGTATTGGGGATCAAGCCACATACCTGCTGAATCATAAGCAAAGCACTAAATTGTCGTACAAACTTCATAATAAAATCATGAACTCCCAGTCCACCAGTGAACCTGTATTGCAAGGTGTACCACAGGGCTCAATCCTTGGACTCTTTGTCTTCCTTTTATAACGACATTGCACAACCCATTAACTCCGATATTGTAAGCTATGCAGATGACACATCAATCTTATTCTATGGGAGTGAATCTAATGAGCTAGAATCTCTTGCTACTAGTGGTGTAACAGAAGTAACAAAATAATTCAATAATCAGGGACTCAAGGTGAATGTCACCAAATCTCAACTACTGACGTTTAAAATAGGCAGGTCTCACCACAACAATATGAATAGTGTGTGTAATATCTCTGCAACAGAAAATGGTAACTGTAAATTCCTGGGTGTGTATGTTGAGGAAAATTTGCGGTGGATGTACCACATTAATTTCGTATGCGGAAAAGTCAGTAGTGCCATATATCTCCTCAGCCAGCTCGCAAAGATAGTTCCTAGCCAAGCACTGAAATTAGTATATTATGGAACACTTTACTCCTTTCTCAATTACAGAATTGAACAATGGGACTGTGCAGCTGATGTACATTTAGAAATAATAATACTACTACTACTACTACTACTACTACTACTACAGAAAAGAGCAATAAGACATTTACATGGGATTCTCTGTACATCTTCAAAATAGTTGTCTTTTTTATAAGTCAACCAACTATCAAGGGCAGTGATGTACATGATCACAACACTAGGACAAAGTGTACCTATTTCCGTAACAAAACAACATAAAAAATGACTGATAGTCCATATATCAGTGGTTTGATGTGGTATAACAAGCGACCAAACTCTCTAAGAACGTACACGGGAAATGTTTTTAAAACAAAATTAAAATCTTTTCTAATAGAAAAATGTTTATATTCTTTCAACGAATTTTAAGATAGTGATTGTTACACGAAGCATTAGCATATCAGTTGTAATGTGATAAATGTAAAAAATAGACAAGAAGCAACAGCTACAGAATATATTGTATTTTATAAATGTAAATATAACCATAGTATTAATTACGACGTTTGCAAAATCCATCATTACGATAGCTCCACACAAAGAAAATGTAAATAAATGAATAAAAAGGTATGGGCGTACATCCAGCAGGTCATCCTTTTTAGCATCAGCGTTGTCTCTCTTTACACCAGAGTGCCTTTACAAAAGTATTTGAAACTTATTGGCCAGAAATTTGACACTGATGCCACCAACCTTTTCAGGCATGACCTGACCTAGATTATTTTATTTGCTTGGTGATTACTGTGGGCAGATGACAGGAGTAGCCCTGAGGAGTACACTTTCATCAGTTTCCACCAACTTGTATATGGAACATTTTGCGGAGGAAGCCCTGAATCAGCTGAACGGAAACATACTTGTTTTTTCCAGATTGTTGATGACACCTTCATTATATGGCCACATGGAAGAGACAAGTGGATGGATAACCTCTTACATCTGAATTTCATACACTAGAATGTTGATTTTATCATGGAAGTTGAAGCAGATGCAGTGGTCACCTTTATGGATATCCTGGTAAAACAAGAAGCAGCAGCATGTTGGGCCACAGCATGTAGTATAGGAAGATGCACACTGTCCTAAATTTATGTGTGGACAGCTAGTACCAACTACCACCCAGCGCAGATGAATGGCATGTGCAAAATATTGGTACATAGGGCTCGCACCCTCTCCAACAATGGTGGGCTTAACCAAGAACTTGAACATCAGTGTTCTGGAAAAACAGCTGCACAGAGTGGCAGATCTGGAGAGCTCTGCGTCCTACACTGACTGTCGAAGTGGTGCAAACGGAACAGGAGCCTCAGTAGAATGAGGCCGTTGCATGTATTCCATTTTGTGGTATGTTACAGGGAAAGATAGCTCAAATTCTTTTGAAAAATATATCAGAGACTGTCTTCTGCCCACCAGTCGGAACACAGGCATTGTTTGGTAGTGCCAAGGATGTCAGACTACGGAAATCTAGGATCTATCTGATTCCCTGCCAATATGGTACTACCTATATGGGTCAGACTGTACATACTGTTGAAGATCATCAAGATTGCAACAGCCTAATAAGTCAGCACTTGTAGAATGTCTACGTCTAAATTCGTACTCTGCAAGTCCTCCAGGGATTCGTATTTGATTCCCAAAGTGTTCCCGTAATACTTGTGAGCTGTTTGAATGTACCAGAAACAAATCTAGCAGCCTGCTTCAATTGATTTAATATCTTCCTTTAATTTGACATTGCCTATCAGAATTATACAGAATGGGTTACAGCCATGCTAAGGTCCTGATACAGACATCTAACTTCTAGGACAGTGTTGTTAAAGAATCTGTCAAGATTCAAGTAAGGGAAGTGCTGATCAGTCGTGGTAGTAGTTACGTCCTTGGTAAAGGGAAGGAAATAACACGCAACTGTCTTCAGGGGCAAACAGAACAGCAGAGAGGCTGCCAGTGCAAATGTCAGATGGAACTACTTGGTAGCAGAAGGAGGAGGGAGGGATAAGATACATGACCTGCTCTGACAGTTCTGCTAGGCATTCAGTTCATCAGTGCATCCGATAATGGCAGTTTGGTCGCTAGGTGAAATATTGTGCCCATTGGACACTGATATCTGACCATTCATCTATAAACTGTTTCATCATGAATTATGCTAGGAGAAGTTGAAGAATCATAACATTAAATACAGTTGTGTGAAGTGGGTATCATAATTAAGAGAGTAAATATTTCATTATTCCCCACAAGTAGTGTATGTCAGCTGTCATTCCTGATTTTCCAGCTAGATGAAAGGTGTAATATTTTTAAATGCCACCACTGCTGCTGCTCTTTCTAATGAAGTGACTAATTCATGTGCATGTGAAGAGACAGAACATGTTGCAGATTTCTTTCCACCCTCCTCAACATTTTCAGTAACCTATGGCACCTCTTAGAACTATAATAACTGCAAGAGCCCTAATTAACTAGAGTCTGGATCAGGGCCAATGACACACATCAGTGTTTCTGTACTGCTCATAGGTGGGCAATGGTTTGAAGATGATGACTCCCTTGTGCACACTGCCAAACAGTGGCTCCAACAGGTTGGTCCAGAATTTTACCGTGCGGGTATACAGGCACTGGTTCCAAGATGGCGTAAGGCAGTTGAGAGGGATGGAAATTATGTGGAGAAATGAAAATATTGTTTCTAAAGGATGTATCTACACACTGTGAAACTTTCAAACATGTAGAATAAAAGATGGATTAGAAAAATTGGTGTGCATTGCTTTTGGAGTGACCCTCGTATATATAGTCTAGAATTGCTAATAAACCACCAGTAATGATTAGTGATGACTATCACCTACAGATACACACAAAGATTCACATAGGAATGCTGGAATTCAAAGATGTCACTGCTGTTCACACTGAATGTGTGTACAAATGGTGTGTTTTTGCATTATTCATGCAGATAGTTTGTGAAGTAGTTGTGGGATGGTAATGAAAAAACAGTTAAGAAGCATCTATTACAAACACTTGAGGGTGACACCCAAATATTAAGCACTAGCCAACTTAGCACAATGCATCACACAAGTGCTTCGAGATTTATACAGGAGGCTCAGAGTTGTCAACACCCTGCTTTGTTTATCAGTAATCTCCACAATTAGAAAAGTGAATTACATGCTGTGAATTCTATTGAGACAGAATCAGTTTCATATGCATTTTGTCATATATCTTGTTCTAGACTGTAGTCAATATTAAAATCACATGTTTGGTATGTCATTGTAGCTGCTAACTATTTCATGCTCACTTATGTTTTGCGAACTTTCTCGTTTGTTTCATTTCATTAAAAAGATTGGATTTACGTATTGATCTCAGATTTGTATTTGTACTATGCATAGAAAAATTCTATTGCTGTATGAGTTGGTTACAAAACTAATGAATATGATCTCAAAAATTATGAAAATTGATGTAACATAAGCACAGATGGACTATATTATTGAATAATTTTATTTTATAAATAGATGCATGGAACAAGCAATCCTCATCTGCAAAGAACTGGGAGATTTGCGAGAAGTGTCACAACTGGCACAACGTGCCTGCAGTCTTTACCAGCAGCACGGGTCACCAGATTCTGGGGCTGCTGCCCTTGATAAGGCTGCAAAGATGTTAGAAGCAACTCAGCCAGATCAGGCACTGCGTTTGTATCAGCAAGCAGCAGATGTTGTGATGGTATGGAATATTTTTGTGCAATAATTTTTTTCTTACTTGCACTGAAAATTCATTTCTTGGCGGCCTCTCACTGCATAGAAGAGTCCTCTGTTTTCATTAATTTGGTAACTTCTATTAAGAACTTTACGTGTTCTGATCAAAGGACACCACCAGTTTCATTATAAACTTGCAGTTACTGATAAATCAATTATGATTGTCAAATGTAGATTTCCAGCTTGTGGTTAAAATCTTAATGATTCTGAGATTAGATTTTATCATTCTCAGGCCTCATGCTGTGTTATTAATGGGTAAAGACCAACAGTGACAGGTCACATTACATTATAATACAATATTTAATTAAGTGATCAATATCATACAATTTGTATTGCATCAAAGTAGTATATCAATTCAACGTTTCCGTACTTTATTGTCCCAGGTGCCACAACATTTGTTTATGTGACTGACTTATCTTCCTAGCGGTTAAAGGCGCTGCAGTCTGGAACCGCAAGACCGCTACGGTCGCAGGTTCGAATCCTGCCTCGGGCATGGATGTTTGTGATGTCCTTAGGTTAGTTAGGTTTAACTAGTTCTAAGTTCTAGGGGACTAATGACCTCAGCAGTTGAGTCCCATAGTGCTCAGAGCCATTTGAACTTATCTTCCTAAATGGGCTTCAGAATTGTTTTCTGCTGATCCTACATTGAAGGAGAAAAATAATTTCTGTCATTAAACACTTTCCATTATATAGGCCAAGTCATTCCAAGGAAATATTGTGTTTTGAAGAATTTGGTGATGGCGCCACTAATTGTATGTCAAAATATGGCATAATTAGGACTGTGTGCATTTGCTTGGTATGCTGCTACATAATTATGATGTGGAAAGAATTTATTAAATGAGTGATTTTTTTATTTATTTTCTGTCCATATACATCAATTTTCAAAAATTGTCTTAGTTTTAGTTCACATATAACTTGAGATACAAGGTTGTATTAATTGTACTTATCTTACCACTGAAAGATATATGTATATATTGATATAAATAGTGAAGATCAGAAATTATCAGTTTTCTGTTACAAAAAATGAGGTCATGGCTGTATAAACTAACAGTTCTACAAGGAGACACTACAATTTGAAATACGACAAGTGGCTATAAAATAACAACACTATTGCAACTCTTCAGACTTTACCGACAATCTAATGACATTTTGGGTTGTCGGGTGCTCTGCCGGATATCAGCATCGTATCCCCCTGCAGGTCCGGGGGTTAGAATAGACCCAAGGTATCCCTGCCTGTCATAAGAGGTGACTAAAAGGAGTCGCACACTTTTTGGCCCTATAAGTTCAGGTCCCATTTTATGGTTTGACCTGCCAATTTCCAAATTCTACAGAAATGTGGACCAAATGCGGGAGGACACCTTACTTGGTGCATGAGTTATCCATAGTGCCCTTAGATTTGATCTCGTAAACCTCTTGTCGTGGCTTTGCATCTCCACTTGCAATTCAACTATTTGGGAGAGGACACTTTCTGGGGTATGTCATCTTCTTCCGTTGTCTCCTGTCCTCTTTCACCCCATTACAGTCTTGGATTTCTCTGCGCCCAATATCCAGCATGGTAGCCAGTCCGTTGTGGTGGGGCTGTCATGAACCCATGGGGTGGTAGCCCCCTGACAACACAGGGATCACATTGCTGATGATGATGCCTGAGTTGTAACCTCCCCACATATGTCAAGGAGTAGCTGCCTGTCTTCCTGGGGCATCAGGACTCCCTGCAATGGCCATCATGCCAGATGGCCTTTGCTGTGGCTGGGTGGCGCCCCCATGGGGAGAGCCCCTGATTGGAGTGGGTGGTATCAGGGCGGATGACCCGCAATGAAGTGGACTAAGTCATTTCGTGCTGGTGACTGTACGGCGCCAGTCCTCCCAGCAAGCTCCTAAAGAGAAGCGAGAGGGCAAGCAAACAAAGACGTGTGCTAAGTAAAAGGACCTTCTGGTGGCCCCCACGCCACCACTCCCTACCAATTCTGCACCTGTGGATGAGGTGGAGATCTTAGTGCCTCCTGAGGGCCTGGATCTCACTGATGCCTCATCCAGAATAGGAGTGGATACAAATATTCAGTCAGTGGTAGCAGGTGACCCTGAGGTGTAACCTGCCTCCTTGCATGCTTCATGCCTTCCCAGCCTCACGATAACGTCATCCCCAGTGGAATTGTTGGATTTTTTTTTCCACCACCTGACTGAGCTATGGCAACTGTTAAGCTTTACACCTGCTTTCTGCAGTGCCCTCCAGGAAACCTGGTTCCTGGCAATGCGGATCCCTGGCCTTTGTGAATATCAGGGATATTACAAGAACCATAGTGACTATACTAGAGTTTCAGGTGGAGTTTGTGTCTATGTCCTGAACTCAGTATGCAGTGAACCCGTGCCCCTTCAAACCCATCTTGAAGCTGTGACTGTCAGGATAAGGATGATGTAGAAAATAACTGTCTGCAACATATATCTTCCTCCAGATGGTGCAGTACCTCTGAACGCATTGGCTGCACTTATTCATCAATGCCCTAAACCTTTCCTACTTTTGGGAGATTTTAACGCCCCTAACCCCCATAACCCCCTGTGGATAGTGACCACCGTTTGCTGGTAATGTACCTAAGAGGGACTAAGGATAAAAAAGGGACAGAAAACCAGGAAAAACGTGTAAGGGTATGGAAGTTGAAGGAGGAAGAAAGCAGGCTACAGTACCTACAAGCAGTAAAGGGAAGCATCCCAAAGGATGAACCAAAAACGGTAGAAGAGCAATGGGGTAGATTCAAGGGAACATTAGTAAGTGTGACGGAAGCAATTTGTGGGAGGACAAGCAACAAAAAGAGATGGAAAGAAACACCCTGGTGGAATTATAAAATAAAGGATATAGTACAGAAGAAGAATAGAGCCTTTAGGGTATGGTTCCAGAAGAGAACAGTAGAGACAAGAGAAGAGTATCAGGCAAGAAACAAAGAAGCAAAAAGAGTGGTAGCGGAGCAAAGAAGAAAGTGGATTGAACAGTGGACCATAATGATGGAGGAGTATAGTGAAGGTTCAAAAAAGGTTTTATATGGGATGATTAAAAGTAAGAGGAAGCACGGTACGGCAGATTATGCTCGAATGGTGAACAAAAGTCAACAAGATATAGAGAATAAGGAGGAACTCAAGAATATGTGGAAGGAGTATTTTGAAGAACTCCTGAACCTGAATGGAGAACTGGATGAGGAGGAACAAACGGAGAAGAAAAAAAGAGGAGGAACACCAAATAGAAAAAGACCTTGCATAGGGAGAAGTGGAAGAGGCATTGGGCTAGATGAAGGGAGGGAAGTCACCAGGTCTGGAGGAGCTAAGTGTAGAGATAGTGAGAGCAGCAGGAGAGGTGAGAATACAATGGCTATATCGTGTAATGAAAATTGTGTGCAGACAGAAGGTGATCCCAGAAGACTGGAGGAAGGGAATAATTGTCCCGATCTTTAAGAAGGGAAATAGAAAAGAGTGCAAGAACTATCAGGGGATAGCATTGATGAGTCATTGTGCAAAGATTTTTGACAAAATTTTGGAAGCACACATTCGGGCAAAATTAAAAGGACGAATGAGAGAAGAGCAACATGGCTTCAGAACAGGATGGTCCACAGTGGATCTAGTTTTTGCTGTACGACAACTGCAGGAACAGCACTATGAACATGGAATAGATCTACTAATGACCTTCCTGGCCATTGAAAAGCATATGATAGTGTACGTAGAAGCAAAGTGTGGAAAGTCTTGGAGAACAGAGTAGTAGCAAAACGGATTATTTGGAGGATAAGGGAAATGTGCCAAGGAAGAGTGAGCTGTGTGAAAGTCGGAGGGGAGAGATTAGCTTGGATTGAAAAGAAGAATGGCTTGAGGCAGCGAAGTGCACTTTCACCATTAGTCTTCATTGTAGTGATGGATCATATAATGAGTACAGTAGCGCAAGTAATTGGTGAAAGGAAGATGAAAGCTATGGTGTTTGCAGATGATCTGATGATTTAGGGGAATAAGGAGGAGGAAGTACAAGAGCAGTTGGATGTATGGGAATGTACAGTACAAGAATATGGGATGGAATGTAGTATAAGTAGGAGTGAGATGATTATCACAACAAGAAAGAAGGAGAGAGGAACAACTGGAATAACAATTCGCAGGGAACGATTAAGGAGAATGGAGAGTTTCTAGTGTCTAGGAAGCCTGATACAGGAAGATTGAAAAAACAATATAGAAATAAACGAGCAGGGGAGAAAAGCAGAAGCATTTCGGAAGAGTGTCAGAAGCCTGATATGGAGCAAGGATGTACCGCAAATCAGCAAAAAGGTTATATACCGGTCATACTGTGTCCCAATCCTGACATATGCATCAGAAACCTGGGTTACAAAAGGAAGAGAGAAAAGCAAAGTACAACCTAGTGAGATGAAATTCTTGAGAAACAGTATTGGGGTGACAAAGATAGACACGTTAAGAAATGAAAGGATCAGAGAGTTAATGAAGGTGGAACCATTATAGGAGGAGATAGAGAAATCAAGGCTGAGATGGTTTAGAAACGTTAAAAGAATAGAGGAGAAGAGGATACCCAGGAGGATACACGAGATGAAACTGGAAGGAAAGAGACCAAGAGGAAGACTGAGAGACAGATGGCAGAAAGGAGAAGACCGGACCAAAGTGAAGACAGAAAGATGGTGGCAAGACAGAAGATGATGGAGAGACCTATGTTCCATGCAGACCTGGTCAGAGGCTGGAAACTGTCCTAGATGATGATGATGATGATGATGATGATGATGATGATGATGATGAACCCCTTGTGGGGTGGCACTGTGCTTATTGGCGGAGGTAGAGATGTCGCAACTTTCCTGTCTCAACTTGACCTGTGCCTCTTAAATACTGGGGCCCCTACACATTCAGTGTGGCTCATGGCACTTAATTGGCCATTGATTTATCGCTCTGCAGCCCAGGACTTTTCCAATCTTTCCATTGGAGTACCCACGATGGTAGTGACCACTTTCCCATCTTCTTGTCACTCCTCCAGTGCCATTCCCCTGGACGTCTACTGAGATGGGCTTTAAACAAGGCAGACTGGAAAGCTTTCACCTCTGCTTTTACTGTTGAATCTCCCCCACATAGTACCATCGCTATGGTAGTTGAGCAGGTCACAAGAACGATTGTTTCTGTGGCGGAAAACACAATCCCTTGTTCTTTAGGGTGCCCCTGGCCAAAATCAATATCTTGGTGGTCGCTGGAAATCGCTGAGGTCATTAAAGAGCGCTGTGAGCTCTACAGCGACATAAGCGGCATCCTTCCCTAGAGCACTGGCATTAAAATTGATGGCGTGTTATCTATTGATGCAAATGCAATTGCTGAGCACTTTGCTGAGCACTATGTTCGAGCCTCCCTGTCAGAGCATTATCCCCCAACATTTTGCACCCTCAAGCGGCGGATGGAAAGGAAAGCCCTCTAGTTCACTGAATGTCACAGTGAACCCTATAATGCCCCATTTACAGAGTGGGAGCTCCTCAGTATTCATGCACATTGCCCCGACAGCTCCTGAGCCAGATTGGAACGACAGTCAGATGATCAAAAATCTCTCATCTGACTACAAACGACATCTCCTCGTCATCTTCAACCGGATGTGGTGCAATGGCATCTTTCCATGACAATGGCAGGAGAGCATCATCATTCTGGTACTCAAACCTGGTAAAAACCCTCTTGATGTGGATAGCTATCAGCCCATCAGCCTCACCAATGTTCTTTGTAAGCTGCTGGAACGTATGGTGTGTCGGTGGTTAGGTTGGATCCTGAAGTCATGTGGCCTACTGGCTCCATGTCAGCGTGGCTTCAGCAAGAGTCACTCTACCACTGATAATCTTGTGTCCCTCGAGTCTGCCATCTGAACAGCCTTTTTCAGATGCCAACACATGGTTGTTGTCTGTTTTGATTTACGAAAAGCGTATGACATGACCTGGCGACATATCCTTGCCACATTATACGAGTGGGGTCTCCGAGACCTGTTCCCGATTTTTATCGAAAATTTCCTGTCACTTCTACTTTCCGTGCCTAAGTTGGTACCTCCCATAGTTCCCCCCATATCCAGGAGAATGGGGTCCCGCAGGGCTCTGTATTGAGTGTATCTCTATTTTTAGTGGCCATTAACGGTCTAGCAGCAGCTGTCGGGCCATTGGGGTCACCTTCTCTGTATGCAGACAACTTCTGCATTTCATACTGCTCCTCCAGTACTGGTGTTGCCAAGCGGCGCCTATAGGGAGCCATCCACAAGGTGCAGTCAAGGCCTCTAGCCCACGGGTTCCAGTTCTCATCTGCGAAGTCATGTGTCATGCACTTCTGTCAGCATCGTACCGCTCATCCGGAACCAGAACTTTACCTTAATGACGATCCACTCACTGTAGTGGAGACATATCGATTCTTAGGACTGGTTTTCGCTGCCCAATTGATGTGGGTTCCTCATCTTCGTCAGCTGAAGTGGAAGTGCTGGCAGCACCTCGATGCCCTCCGCTGCCTGAGCAACACCAACTGGGGTGCAGATCGCTCTATGCTGCTGCAGCTTTGTGGAGCCCTTGTTCAATCCGGCCTTGACTATGGGAGTGTGGTTTAGTGTTCAGCAGCATCCTCAGTGTTGCATTTACTCGACCCAGTGCACCACTGTGAGGTTCGACTGGCAAAAGGAGCTTTTAGGAGTAGACCGGAGTCCCTCCATTGAAGGTTAGGTGTGCACAACTGCTCACCATTTATGTTGCACACATTCATAGTTCTCCTGAGCATCCGAATTACCGTCTCCTTTTCCCACCCACAGCGGTTCATCTCCCACATAGGAGGCCCAGGCCAGGGCTTAAGTTTGCTGTTTGCATTCGATCTCTTCTGTCTGAAGTGGAGTCCTTGCCTTTACTACCTCTACCCAAGATCCATTCACGTACACCTCCTTGGTGTACACCCAGGCCGAAGCTTTGCCTGGACCTTTCACATGGTCCTAAGGACTCGGTTAACCCTGCAGCCCCCTGCTGTCACTTCCTCTTGATTCTTGACATGTACCGGGACTATGAAGTGGTTTACACTGATGGCTTGATGGCTGATGGTCACTTTGGTTTCGCGTATGTTCCTGGAGGACATATTGAACAGCACTCCTTGCCAGATGGCTGCGGTGCTTTCACTGCAGAGCTGGTGGCCATTTTTCGTGCTCTTGAGCACATCCGCTCATGCCCTGGTGAATTGTTTCTTCTGTGTACTGACTCCTTGAGCAGCCTACAAGTTATTGACCAGTGCTACCCCCGCCATCCTTTGTTAGTGACCATCCATGAGTCCATCTATGCCCTGGAACGGTCCAGACATTCCGTGGTGTTTATATTGACCCCAGTCCACGTCGGAATCCCAGAAAATGAACTTGCTGACAGGCTGGCCAAACAGGCTACATGGAAACTGCTTCAGGAGATCGTCATCCCTGTAACTGACCTGCGATTATTATTACACTGCTAGGTTTTTCAGCTATGGGAGACAAAATGGCATAATCTCAGCACACACAACAAACTGCTTGTCCTTAAGGAGGCTACGAATGTGTGAAAGATCTCCATGCGGGCCTCTTGCAGGGACTATGTGGTTCTCTGCCGGTTCCGCATTGGGCATCCATAGCTAACACATGGCTACCTCCTCCGTTGGGAGGACCCACCATAGTGTCACTGTGGCTCACATATGAATGTCGTCCACATCTTGCTGGACTGCCCACTTTGTCGCTCTGCAGCGGACTTTTAACCTTCCCAGTACCCTACCTTCGGTGTTGGGCGACAATGCCTCAATGGCAGATTTAGTTTATGTTTTATTCGTGAGGGGGGGTTTTATCGTACCATCTAAGAGTGAGCATTTAGCCTTCTCTCTGAGGTCACCACCTTCCCTCCATTTTAACTCTGTTGCACTTTCTTTGCTTTTGTTTGTCTTGATGGTTGTCTTTTCCCTACATGCTTTCATCTCACCTTGTCTTTTTGGGGTAGACATTTTAATGTGTTGCAAGTGGCTGGCTCTTCCTCTCTTTTATTGTGATCAGCCAGCCCAGACCATATGCTCTATGGTTTTAATACCCTCTTCTACTATTTCTTGTGGCGTATGTTTTCCCCATTTTTTATTCATTCCATTTGTTTTCTTTTTAGGTGTGGTGTTGGGTGTTTTGTACCTTGACCATACTTGCATCAGGAAAAAGGTACTGATAACCCTGTAGTTTGGTTCCTTTACACCCTAAACAAACCAACCAACCAATCAGCATCATACTTACACAATATTTCAGTAATGCAGTTTGTAATCCTTATCAAGTGTGACCTGAGACTGCTCGTGAAGTGGACCTGGACCAGGTCGCACCTGATGAAGGTTAAGAGTTATGTTACCGAAATAACATGCAAATATGATGCTGATAACCGACAGAACACCCGACAACCCAAGATCTCGGTGGAACTATTGCTGTAAAACTTTTTGTTTAAGAAACCTATTTATTTATTTATTTAATTATTGTCTCCCCCAATATACTTCCCTCCTTTGTCCTTACAATACTCCATGTGAATTTTCCATTTGAAACCATGGAGGGAGTCTTCCTCTGTGAGCTTGATGCATGCTGCTCTTTCTTTCACTGCTTCAGTGTACTGAAGTCTTGTTCATTTCAATGCAGACTTGACTTTGGGGTATAAATAAGCCACATGGTGCCAGGTCAGGTGAATAAAGTGGTTGGTGTAACTATGGAATGCTGTACTTTGCTAGAAATCTCTTAACAGAAATGCGGTATGATTCGATGCATTGTCGTGATGCAGAACCAATGACTTGTGCTTTCACAGTTCGGGTGGCATTTTCTCGTTTTCTCTCAAGAGTTGAGCAAGAAACTCAAGGTAGTAATCTTGATTAATAGTTTGACCTTCAGAAACCAAGTGAAAATGTACCCTTCCATTACATTAATTGGCATTTAGTTTCTGATGCATAAGTGAAAAACCATAATTCATCGCATGTTATTACTCTTTCCAAAACATTAGTATCATTTTCAGTGGTATTCAAAGTGTCAATACATAAATTTTCATGAGCTTCTTTTTGTTTGATCGTGAAAATTTTTGGCACCAATTTTGCTCACACTTTACTGGTGGTAAACTGGTTGTGTAAAATTTGTCTTATGCATTCTTTGTCAATTCCTACAGTTTCAGCAATCGATCAAATACTCAGCCGATTATCAGATTGAATCAGATTACCTACTTTTTCAATATGTTTTGAAGGATGTCCCATGTGTGTCATCTTCAGTGTCTTCTCAGTGCTCTTGGAAATGCTTGAATCATTCATAAATTCGCATATATGATAAACAGTCTTTGTCATAAACTTCTTTCAGTAAAAGCATATCCATTCATTACCCAATTCTTACACTGATCATTTTTCCATCAAAGCAAAATAGCAGCTCTTACACATATGGAGGCCACAACCACACTAATTTGTAAACAGACTCCAGAGATGCTGCATTCGACTGAGAAAGCTTAACAGCTATTGGTTGTTCATCTTTGATGCATGTGTGCTTACTCTGTGACATGGTCAGTCCCATTATTTTATAGTCACACCTCGTAGTAAGTTGAATAACAGTGTTTCTCTCTTAAAAAGTGCTACAGTTTATTCTTTAAGGTTTGTAAATTATGTCTTAAAATCAAATAGTAGTCTGTTGTAAAAAATGTCCATATTTTATGTTACTGCAGTCTGCAGCTTTTTTATTACTTGTATTTCTGTGAAAGTTTTCTCTCCCCCTGTATGTTGTAGTTATGTACGTTACTATTCATTACATTATGTTCTGAATAGTTCATGAGATTGTAAGACTAGTTTCAAGCCGTGTCCTGTAGATTGTCAATGTTAATTTGGCCTCTCTGAACAGATCTGCAGTAACAGTCTTCCCATGGTACAGAATGTGGTGACCATGACAAGAAACATAGAATGGGAGGGCTCCCGCGTAGTGAAGTCTCATTTTGGCTCTAGTGTAGTGAAGTCTCATTTATCACTCTTGAACATTACCGTTCAACATCTGAATGCATTTTGTAAGACACTGCCCAACCAGTAACAATTTACTGAAATTTGGTGGATTTTCCTGATCAGAGGACTGTATTCTAAAAATTGATATCTTTTCTTCTAATTTCAAGAGAAAAAAGGCCTAGTACGGCACTTTTTCTTCTTCTCATGTAGGATGCTTAAGTATAATATTTCTCAAATTCTGATAGCATCTATGAATCTTTTTACACTTCCCCACAGTTTTTTCTGGTAGAAATTTCTCTCTAATAAAAATATTCCAACCATCTTCTAAGGATTGTGGATACTCAACCAATATACACTCCATGCAATTTATATTTTGGATAACATCAGCCCTTTCAAGCTGTCATAAACAGAAAAGTTAAAACACCAGAAAACTGCAGTGAAATGCAGGAAGATGTGTAGAGGATCAACAGTTTGCACAGAGATTGGCAGCTGACACAGAACGTGGCTAAATGTAACACACTGTGCTTAAATGGAATAGTAGACTCATTGCTGTTCAACTACACTATAGACAGTAAATCACTGGAGATTGTAACAAACATGGAATATGTGGGAGTAACTATATTTTGTAACTTAAAGTAGGATGACCAAATAAAAGGAGATGGCAGAAAGATTCATTAGAAGAATCCAAAGGAAATGTAATTCAACCATCTTATTCTTGAGTATTGGGTACCAGTCTGTGACTCATATCAGGCATGATTAGTGGGGCGTGGGGGAGGGGGGCGGGGTTGAGACACAGAGAGAGAGAGAGAGAGAGAGAGAGAGAGAGAGAGAGAGAAACAAAGTAAGAACAGCCCATTTCATCATTGGTTCATTTAGTAAGCATGAAGGTGTTGGAGATGTCCATCAAATTCTAGTTGCAGATGCTAAAAGAGAACGTTGTGCAGCACTGAGGTTTCCCGAATGTTTATTTCACGAGTTGGGCAACACATTACTTCCTCCTATGCACATCTTGCAAAAGGACCATAATGGGAAAACTGGAGAAATTTGAGCTCATTCAGGGGCTTACGAACGTTGTTCTCATCCACCATTATTAATTGGAGCAGGAAGGGGTGTAAGTCATAGTGACATCAGAACTACTCTGCACCACTTGCCTTTTGGAGTACTCACTTACATGTAGATGTGAATATGTGCAATTATTCTTTACATTTGTAGTCTTAACTAAAAAAAGCAATCTTCTCTAAAGCTAATATTAAGACACTAAATTCATACAATAAGATTTACTGTTGAATTCCATCAGACAGCCACTCTATTAGTGCTTGGTCTAGATTTACATACATTCCTTAAGAAAGGAAGACAATAATTTGTGGAAAATCTTGTGTTAGACAAGAATGCTGTCAGTTTTTATACCCAAGTATTAATAATTTTTCATACAATGTTATGAAATTTCCAGATAGAAGATAGTCCCAGGCAAGGCGCTGAATTTGTCAGCAAAGTGGCTCGCATCATGGTGAAACTTCAGATGTAAGTAGAAAGAATAATTCTGCTGAAGCATTATTGAGTGATAATTTGAGAACACGTCTTTTGATGGACAGCAAATGAAAATTACTGGCATAATTATCTATCAAACACTGACAGGAATCGAGTAAAAAAAATACTTGGTAGTAAATTTTTTTAGCACTTGCATGTTAAATTCTTTTAGTAAATGTGATGCCAAGATTGTTACTATCCTTGATGTGTAATTCACATGTGCTACATAACACGAATGCTTAGTTTATAATACATTTGACAGAATCTTGTTGATAGAATTGTAGAATTTATGGCATTCAACCAAATTCAGCTCATGATTATGTATGGGTTTTGACCCCTTTAGAACAAGTATATTTTGTTTACATTAGGCAGCTGATTCATTCCATAAATGGTCAGAAATGACACGTTCCAAATGGAAACTCTCAGAAATATTATGTTAGTTACAAGAAGGTGTCGGGGGCTATAATTAAAGTGCAGCTACTCAAAGAGGACTGATGTGGGCTGTTGTTATCAGATGGCAGTGACACTTGGTGTGTAAATGTGTTAATGTGGAACTGTTTCATACTGGTTTAGATTTTGGCAAACAGGTGTAAATCTGGGATTGTACAGCATCTCATAAATGTCTTCAGTGCTCATATGGAACAAATTGTGTAAGCAGCTGTTGATATGAGGGTTGTCCAGAAAGTAAGTCCCAGTCAGTCGTGAAATGGAAACCACTGGGAAAATATGATAAAGCTTTACACAGATGTGTTGGGCAGTGTCTCTAGTATGCCTGTCGATAGTGTCGCGTCGCGCTTTTCAGTTTTGAGTGAACAGTGGGCATGTAAAGATGCATAGGGAATAGTCTCCTGCCAAGTATGAGGGCCTAGTTAGAGATTTCGCCTGTGTCATGCAGCCCACATAACACAACTGTCCAGAAGTTCCTTCTTCATGCCAATTCTCGGCCGCACACTGACACTCCTGCAGTGTTTCCGATGAGAAGTGTTTGATCACCCACAATACAGTCTGTAATTGTCTTCCCCTGAGTGTCATCTCTGCTCACAAGAACCGCTGGCTATGCAGACAGAATTTTTCCACAGACAATGAGCTGCAGACCAGTGCAGATGACTGGCCGAAAGCACAGGTGGCTGATTTCTATGACAAGGATATTGGGAAGTTGGTACAACACTGCAACAACACTCGAAGTTGGAGTGGTGACTATGTAGAGAAGTAGATAGAAGGTGTACCTAACTGTTGCAAATAAAATGTTTCTGGTTTTCACTGTGGTTTCCATTTCACAACCGACTGGAACTTACTTTCTGGACAACCCTCGTATTATCAACATTATGCTCTTCTCACTTGTTTGAACTTTTCTGCTTATGTTCTGTTCCTAATCAAATACATATGGGAACATTTCTGTACCTCATTCTTGCATTCCATCTTGGAACTAATTTTTTCCAGTGTAAATTGGTTCTGCAGTAATGCATTAGAACATCTACAAACTTTTGCTCCCATGCAATAATTATAGCCCACACTGGACCTCAGTGAATAACTGCACTTTAGTTATGAACACTCAGAATTAAGTGCACAAAACAGAGAATGCCCTTGTTTCCATGAAAGAAGTCTTCGTTATCACACACAGATGTGCTAAGAGATGTTAGATTTTGCTGGAAATAACATTCCATAAGTTCATGGTCATTCAGCAGAGTACTTAATGAAATTGATAAGTTCATGTTTTAGCAAAGAGCTCTGGATCCATAATGCTTGGCTGGTATACTGCAGTCTAGATGTCAATTTTTACAATGTGAAACTGGAATTGACATATCAGAGAAATCAAATCATTCATCACTGGAGTACTATGTCCTTACAAATGTCCACTATTGATCTCATTGAGTTGTTGGAACTATTCAAAGTATTTTTCTGCATGATTGGTTTCAGAGGTGCTGTTGTGTAATTCCTTTGTGTGTAGCTCACTGTCTGGTGCAAGTTTTTCCTGATGGGCACCATTTCAGATATTTGCTTCTCTGATGTGCGGATGTGCTGTGTCAATGTCTGTCACATGTGCTTGTTTTGTGTATGGTAGTGTAATGTTGTAATTGTGGTGAAGTGTCCGTGTGTGTGTGTGTGTGTGTGTGTGTGTGTGTGTGTAAAGTTATTCTGAAAGCCAGCAAGTTTTCTTTCTCTTTTGTATGCGCCTATCAATGACTCAGTACTACTGCTGTTTGGTGAGTAGTAACTCTGATTTACAGGGAGGCTTTTATCATGTCTCTAATTTCAAAATGTAATTAGAAGTTAGTTGTCTAGCTACAACTCATTTGAACAAACTCCAAACTTCTGGAAAATAAAGTTTCAGTATATAAGCTTTAACACTCCTGGGACAGCATGGAGCCCACATGCAGTGCGTCATACAAATAATATGAAACAAGATCTGTTCCATGCTTACATAATAATTAAACCTTTTAAGTTCTCAGTAATTTTTTGGGATAACAAATGAACAGATCTACTAATAAAGCTTGTTCATTTATATTCAGAATTAGTAAAAGATTTCATCGTCAGTCGATGAAATGATGTATTTCCAAAACTTTGGCTACTAAACATCTGGAAAATCTCATACCTCACACCTGCCACCTCCTTGTAAATAAACAAGTGTTTGATTGCTAAACAACTTCCACCGTGAAAATAGCGTTCATTAATTATATTACACTCTATAAATTGCTCTTCAGCTTGTGTCTCATTCTTTTCCTTTTCAGACCAATCAAAAGTCTGTCTTCAGCATATACAAAATCATGTACAACTGTAAGTGGTTTTATTATTGTCTAGCACGACCAAATGAAACAGGTAAATCACTAATGCAACAGTTACAAACATGTAGTCTCTTTTGTCCAGTGTACTGTAGTAGTTCCATACTACATCAGAAGACATGTTACCACATATGGTCTTGAATGTTTCACTATTACTATTCCTCTTCCTTAAAAGAGAAGTCAGTTTGGCCAGTGTTGTACAAATAAGAACAAAGTACTAAACTTTCCACTATAAAGTGGTTTCAAATTAAAATTACCTCTGCATAGAAGAAATGCAAACACTTCTCATGTGTTCAAGAAAGAGTAAAACAAACTCTTTCAATTACAGTTTTACTAACTAAAATGTTACAAAAGAATTTATCTTTTCTGATACCCATTGTAGGTCTAGCATAACATCTGGCCATTTAGGGCAAGACCTCCATAGATAAGAGACTGTGTAAAGATTGAAGTTTCATCCATTTTCATTGTTCACAGTTCTTAAGGCTGCTCTGGTATTTCTTGTTACCAGTGTTCTTTATTGTTTACATCTCCATTCCACACCACTATCCGCACCTGTAGTATTCTTCACACAAGTATAGACATTTTCAACACCACATACAGCCTCTTTCCATATGTTGCTTTCTCCCTGTACAATTCAGCATATATCCAATCATTACTTTTTGGCTACACCAACTTTTTAAAACTGAGCTGCAAAGTAAACTTGATTAGTTGACTCTCCAAAAGAAAGTAAGAATCGAAAGTTGCCTACAAACAACTACATTATCACCTCTAATCCTATAAGCATACACCAAATGCCATACCTTTCCCACGGCCTCCTTTCGAAACATACTCCTTCACAGCCCTAAAACAGTAACGATATTACAGATTGTCTCATCTGTATGGCTATCTTTCCTCTTATACTTCCATACTGTACATCATGAGAATATTTATAATCTCACACAATCTTATGACTTGGCTGAATAGTAAATACATTCTCCCATAATTAATAAATTTCTTAGGTTTTGCGATGTACTGATTTACTAGACAGTTTTGAAACTATGTGGATTATTATTGCTCATCTCTTATTCACTAATGCATGATCTTTAGTCTTGAATGCTATACATACTTTTATCTTTTCCTGCCTCCTGTTCAGTTAATACAACTACAACTGACCTCTTAGTTATTAAGAATGACCCCTCACATAAACGGTGCGTCATTTACGATTTTTTAACTTTTTTGACTCTTTTTATTACTCTTAATTAAAACTAAATCCCCTACCTTGTACTGTACGGGTGTATCTTTCACCTATCTCGTTTTCCTCCTGTCAGCCCCTCTCATTAGCAAATTATTCACATCATTGATGAGTAATTTATGTGCACCAGCATCCCACCGTAGCCATTCAACCCACTTCAGCAGTGATTCTCCTTCAGTTTGCTCTCCTATTTCCATTGAGAAAACCTTCGTAACTGAATGAAGCATCACATTTAATACCTTTTCAAATTCTATCACCGCATCTGTCCATTTTGAATGCCTGCCTGTGCAATTGTCTGACAAAACATGACCAATTTGCACATGACTCCTTCTACTGGATTACTTTGGGAATAAAATTTAGAAATTAAGATCTTGTTCACACCTTCCCATGTCAAAAATTCTTTAAACTCTTTGTCTAGAAATTGTGTCCCATTATCCTACAGCAAATTTTTCAGTTTACACACATTTTAAAAATGTTAATTTCATTATAACATTGTGAGATGTTGCCTTCCTTAAAGGGTATAACTTTACTAGTTTGGCCCAGTATTCAAATACCATAAGTTACACATCATTCCTCCCCAGCTCAAGAGACAGTGGACCGTAAGAGCCCATGGCTGATACACCCCACAAATTACATGGAGCTATGGGATACAATGTAGTGTGAACACCAATAGTTTGTACCTAAACTTTCTGACACATCTAACAGGTTCTCTGGATTTTTCTGACTAGGTGATTCATATTCTTAATGTCGTAAAATTTGCAGTTTTGAATTTTCAGTAGTATCAGTATGACTTTGGTGCAAGGCATCTCTGTTTAAATATAAGTGACTTTGTTTTGTTCATGTTCTAAGTTTCTACAAAAATTATTTGTCTTTTTTGTACATATTTACCTTCAGAAAATAAGTAGCAGATTTCTTTCTCTTTTTTTTTATATTTGGTTCAATTGAAAATCTACAGGTATTTGAGACAGTGCATTGGGTTTGTATTATCTTACTGCTTTATATAGTAATAGTAAAGCACAATTTCTGTAGAAAGAGAGCTCACTGTGTTAGCCTGATGTGTTGAAAAAGTTTGTTCTTTAATAGAAATGTCTGCATATATTAATATCTCATATCCCGCTAGTTGGTATTTAAATTTCTTGAAACCCACACTACTGATAATGTTTCCTTTTCTGTAATCACCCCAAATCGCCCCAGGGGACCCACTGCTCTTTTGTGGTATATTTGTGGTGCGCATGGACCCCGAGGTATTGCAGCCTTTCTTCTCCCCGGGCTGCATTCCCTTCCCCACATCCACTCCTCCCCCCCCCCCCCCCCCCACTCCTTTCTCCCTCAGTGCTTCCATTTATGACAACCCAGGTGTTCCCTTGGTTCTGCTTTTCCTTTTTGGTCATGTCTCATGTTGTCACTCACTCTACCCCGCTTGGGATTTAACCATTATGAAATTGTTTTGACAGTGTTAACCACATGGGAAGAACTCTCTCCCTGGTATCTCTGGTGTGGGTTCCTCTTACTACCCTCCTCCTCCCTTCCTTGCCCGCCATGGTGCCAACCCCTTGTTAGGTCACCAGAGGTCACCAGTACACATAGCTAGTCCATGGGTCACATAGCACATTGACATTTCCTGTTTTGTAACCATCAGGCTGAGCCCCCTGACAACACAGGGGTCACACTTATCGTACGTAAGCTGCCACTGCCTCGTGTATGCCTAAGAGTGGTTGTTCATCTTTTCAGGGAATTGGAACTGCCTGCAATGACCGCTATGCCAAGCAGCTCTTGCCATGACTGGGTGGGGCCCACAGGGTGAGCCCCTAATCAGAATGGGTGGCAGGGTGGATGCTCTGCTCATGAAGCTCCATACTTTAGGCTGCTCTTCTGCAGCCGCCTCTTCAGACAGGAATAGTTCTCTCTCTGCTCCTACTTTTGCTTCCTCCACTTTCCCCTCCCTGCCCAGCCTGTGGGAGGAGGGCCAGGCCAGCCAGGTTGGAGTGAAATCCTTTTCCCATTATTGGGTTTGTTCCATGACAGATAAGGATACTTTCACTGCTGCCAAATTGCTCTTTTTTTGTAGAACATATTGGATATAACTTAGTTGAATTTGACTCACTTAATAAGATGCGCTCTGGTTCCCTGCTGATTAGAACCTCTTCTGCCAGTCAGTTAGCTTCCCTTTGAGCTTGTGACCACTTAGAAGACATCCCATTGAGCATCAATCTTCACCAGTCCTCAAATATTACCTAGAACATTATCTTCCACAGCCCCCCCCCCCCCCCCCTTTAAATACGAGGAACTCAGGACTAATTTGGCAGGCCATGGGGTACTATTTTGTCCAGCGAGTCCCAATAGGTCTTAAGGACAATTGCAGTAATATCAGTGTTTTCATCCTGGCTTTTGAGGGAGATACTCTACCGGAAAAATGCAGTTATGGTTAACTGTAGCAACGTGAAGCCCTGTATCCCACCTCCAGTGTGCTATTTTTGATGTCTCTGTTTTGGTACATGTCTTCACAATGTGAGGCGAATCCTATTTGCTGCACCACTCACTGACTCTCTCCATGTGGAGAGTTCTTGCACCCCACCGCCCAAAATGCGTGAACTGTTCCTGACCAAATTCTCCTTGCTCAATGGATTGCCTGATCTATAAAAAGGAAAAACTCTAGATCAATCCTACTGTGAGGACAGACAGAAATTCATCCATCTCCACCCATTATCTTTAACATCTAGCCTTGCTTCTGCTGCAGCCTTTCCTCCTCCTCATCCTTCCTCTTTAGCTCCTTCTTGTCTCTCATCCCTTTCCTCATTTCTGGTGGTTTCCATTCTATCACCTCATGGAACCACTCCTTCTCCCTGGCCAGAGAAGAAAACCTCTTCTCTAACACCCGCTGAGGATGGGACTCCCTATAAGAACTCTCCTGTCCCGTAAATTGAGGACCAGAAGCCTGTTTCTTTGAGTCACACACAGGACCCCTGCTTGGTGGGCCTCAGGGCTACTTGTTCCCTTTCAGATCCTGATATTGCAGTGACTTGGTCTCATCCCAACCACACCTCTTACCCTCCAGACAGGAGGAGGAGGAGGAGGAGATGCGTAAGTCTTCCGAGATGAGCACTCTCCTCCACCACCCGCACCCCTGCCCTCCTCCCTCCTCCTCTTTTGTGACATACCTGGGGGTGTTGCCCACTTCCTCTCAATCAGGGTCCGATATTACATTCGTGGATGTCGCTCCATCCTTACTGGTGGTGGACACTGACTCGCCACAATGACAGAGTTCAATGTCAATCCAGTCTCTTTCAGTGGAACTATAATGGTTATTATCATCACCTCCTGGAATTGCAATCTTGTCTATCTCTTTACACTGTAGCTTGTCTTATATTGCAGGAATATTATTTTGTGGATACTCATTCGTCATCTCTTTGTGGTTTCCAACCCTTCTGCTGAAACAGCGTCTGCCCTTTGCAAGCCTGTGGTGGTGTTTGTATGTTGGTCCTGTACTGGTTGTTACCTATCTCGTTTCTTGATAACTGAATGAAGCGGAATCTTACGCGGTATATTGTGGTAGGACCACATTCGCACCACGTGTTTGTAATTGATAATAATGCGAGTAGTTCCAGCACAATTTCAGCAAGGCTTATTTATTAGTAGCTGCTGAAAGATTACACACTGCAGATCTCGTTTGTCTAGGGGTTTTGTCTGCAAAACAAGCATGGCCTGGGTTTTCTTCTTGTTTGAAATAAACACTACCGGATTCGAATTACTTTCGGCTAAAAATAATATTTATTCGTACTTTTTATTTGGTAACTACAATATTTTCACTTCGAACAGTGATACCCTAAAAATGCATTATACTGTACTGGTCACATATACACGTCCATCTCCCTCCAATATCGACAAAGAAGTGGCGGGCAAGCCAACATGTGCCCGGAAGTTGCAGACATTCCTGCATTCCAGATTCTTTGGTCTTCTGACCTTAATACACTCCAAAGACACATATAAATAAATACATATAAATATACAACATTTATCATCTCAAACAGATCCATTATTTATCATAAAAGAAAATATTCATAAATAAATAAATTAAACACATTGTATGGCAACATAATGAAGTTACCTTAACTCTCTACTGTGGGCATCGTACTTTTCGCATGAGGTAAAGTTTATCTCTGACAGTTAATTACATTACAATAGCCCACCAGGACTTACAAGTGTACCTTGGTCCACTTGTCAGTCCGATACAGAAATTGCATCATTGTCTTGTATACAACTTTTTATCACAACTGTAGTAAACTGTTTATTCTTTCATCAACCCTTGACTTCCTCCTTTGTCTCACAACATAGATTACATTCATACATATGTCAATTTGTTGCCCAGAAATTTACTATAAAATAATACTAAAGTTAAAACATTTTCTCATATTAGAACAAACATAGGACCAACTCCTATATCATCAGTGAGGTTGCAAAAGTATTTCAATTCAACAACACTATTCTCTCATGAGCCTTGTAAATTATGATATCAAAATTAAGAGACAAAATAAGCCAACAAATTATCTGTGTTGTGTTATAAACAGAGCTGAATAAAAACAGTTATGGTGAGCATGATGTAAAACAAAAGCACACTTGCATATACAAGAAAATATATTCTATTAACTATACAATTTTTTTAAGCATTATGGTCTATTTAAGAGAATGAACAAGATTTCAAAATTTAGGAGATTTGCTATTCTCAAACTGTGAGGGTGGGTGCCATGTCTTGTCTCCTAGCATCATCAGTAAAATAAAATCCCTTATTTATCAAGTTTACATATTTTGCAATTCATTAAATACTGTAAAATTACTTAAAACAAACACATAGGAATCATGAAATCTAATCTTATAATAGAATTATGTGACAATCAGTCTAGATACAACATCGTTTTGCCTGAGATGTGTTACATGGCATAGTATGGTGACTGCATTTTTTTTTCTTTCTTTCTTTACTTCCAGTAAAATTCTTTCCAGATAAAGGCATGTTTTTAGGCTCAGTTTGCTCTTTTCTCAATATACGGCTTCAAAGAAACAACATTCCTAAGACCAAACAGCTTTCTCGACTTGGGATATACTAATCGGTACGCATTTGGATGGGGGTTCTCAATAATCTCAAATGGCCCAATGTAAATGTCAAAGAACTTCTTGAGTTCTGCTGTTAGTAACTTTGATCGTTCGTGGGATTTCACTAGGACATGGTCACCTACTCTGAATGTGGTAGCCTTTATTTTCCTATTATGTCTGTTTTTCCTAGCTTCACCTAGTTTCTGCATGGTTTTCTTTACAATCTCTTCACGTTCTTTCATTGATATTAAGCTACATTGTGGAAAGTCTATTAATTCAGAAATAAGATTTGCTGGTCTGAGGTGAAACATAATTTCATATGGTGAAAACCCAGTAGAGCTATGCTGCAAGCTGTTCATGATGTCCTCGAAGTTGTTTACATGGTCGGACCAACTAGGGTGTTTGTGACTACAATACATCCTACAAAGTCTCCCTATTTCTCTCATGTACCTTTCTGCTGGGTTTGAAGATGGGTTGTACACGGATATCAAGATATGTTTTGTGTTAGTTTTTTCCATGAATGCTTTCCAGTTTTTTGAAACAAATTGTGAACCATTATCCGATAGTAATGCTTTAGGTTTCCCTACACTCTTGAAGTAATCTCTCTCAATTTTTGTAATGATCTCTTTACTTGTAGCTTTTCGCACAGAATAAAGTTTAATTAGTTTGGAAAATACATCAACCATGACAAATATAAAACAATGGCCACCTTTGCTTTTAGGTAAAGGTCCATAAAAGTCTACAGCTACTAAATCTAATGGCTTATCTGGAATGATGTTCTGCATTTCTCCCTGACATGTTCTGTTGCTTACTTTTACTCTTTGACATTTGTCACATGTTGATATTTCGTTCCTCACCTTCTTTACCATGTTATAAAAGTAGATATTTTCTTGTAACTTTTTTACACATTTCTGTATTCCACAGTGACCATAACTCTCATGGGTGTACTTTATTAATTTGTCTGCCTCGCACTCTGGCCAACATAGCTTCCAATTGTCAGAGTCCACATCTGTTCTTCTAAAGAGTGTTCCCTTAAAGACCTTATAGTACTTGTCAAGTTTATCATACCCTCTTTTGCCTAAACAGTCCTTAACCAATTTCCAATTAGGATCGTTATTCTGTCCCCTCCTGATGTTATTGCAAAGTGTCTTTATGAGCTTTTCATCTTGGATTCCCTTCATGTATCTTATTTTAAATTCCTTTTCTTCCTCTTGATCAAACATTTCCTGATCTCCTCCTACTGGTAACCTGGATAAAGCATCAGCTACTACATTTTCTGATCCCTTAATATACACAATTTCGTAATCAAACTGTTGCATGAACATTGCCCACCTGGTTAATCTACTGTGATATAGTCTACACTCCTGCAAGTAACTTAAAGCTTTGTGGTCTGAATAGACTTTTATCTTGTGTCCCAACAGGTATGTTTTAAATTTTGTAAACGCCCAGTGTACTGCAAGTAATTCTTTTTCTGTGACAGTGTATGTTCTCTCATGTTTAAGTAACATTCTGCTGGCAAATGCAATGGTACAATGGAGATTTTTTTCATTCACAACTTTCTCCTGAAATAGTTCTGCTCCTAGTCCATAATCACTACTGTCAGTGTGAAGACAAAATGGCAAACTAAAATCTGGTCTGTGTAAAAGACTGTTCTTACAAAGTTCATTCTTAATTTTATCGAATGCTTTCTGGCACTCTTCAGACCAATTCCATGGAGTATTTTTTCTAAGTAAGTTGCTTAAACATGTTACATTAAGGCATTGTCCATTTACATATTTTCGATAGAATCCACAGAGTCTGTAGAAAGACTTTAATTGTTTCCGGTTTCTAGGTGATGGAAAGTTTACGATAGATTTTATTTTCTCCGGATCTGCACTTATCCCTTCCTTAGTAATGACATGACCTAAAAATTTGAGTTCTGACACACCAAATTTACATTTTTCCAGTTTTAATGTCATACCACCTCTTCTGAGTTTCTCACACACCTTTTTCAATAACTTCAAATGATCCTCCCAACTTTGATTTGAAACTAATATATCGTCTACATAAATTGTTAATTCTGACACAACTTCTTGGCCAAGTACATAGTCTAGTGCCCTTATAAATTCGGCGACTGATGAGTTTAATCCGAAAGGCACTACACAATACTGGTAACATCTCCCATTGTATAAGAAAGCAGTGTACTTTCTAGAGCTAATTGCAAGAGGTACTTGATGAAAACCTGAAGTTAGGTCAAGGCTTGACATAATTTGGATATTTTTAAATTTATATAACAACTCATCAATGTTCTCTGGGTGGTCAGTTTCTCTGTATAAACATTTGTTTAACTGTCTGGAATCTAGTACTAGTCTGACTTGTCCATTAGGTTTATTTACAGTGACTAAGGGATTATTATAAGGGCTTATACTCCTCTCAATGATTTCACACACTTCCATCTTTTGCAATTCTTTCTCCACTGCTACCCTTTTTGAGATTGGAATACTGTATGGTTTTGTAAAGAAAGGTTCATGTGGCTTCAACTGTAAAGTACATTGGTATCCAATTACTTTACCTGGTATATTGCTAAATACATCACTATATTCCCACAAAAATAATTTCAAATCTTGTTTTTGGTTCTCAGTTAGTTCTCTAGCCTCGACTACTTTTTCATTTACTAACTTTTCAAACTCTATCTCATCTGTATCGAAATCTGTGACATGGCTTTCAATGTACTTACCTTCTTTTGTAAATTCAATACTGTTCACAGTCTTATTCATACAAAGCGCATTTGATTGAAGAAGTTTCGTAGTGATGACTTCACCACTTGGTAGAGTCATCATTAATTTCTGCCCTGCCCAATCAAATGCTGCACTTACTTTTGTTATCCAAGACATGCCTAGGATAAAATCCTCTGTGAGGTCAGGAATGACAAGACACCCATGTGACCATGATACTCCTTCAATTTCAAAAGTAATAAAAGCCTGACTCCTTATTGATTTACTGTGCTTCCCGGTAGCACCTCTTATTTTAATTCCTACCACAGGTAACTCGACATAATCCTTATTAGTTTTCAGTTTTTTACTTAATGATTCTGATATTCCAGATACTTGACTTCCTGTGTCCACTAAACACTTTCCTTTCCATGGTCCTATCTGCACATCAATAAACGGACTGCTTACATCAAAGTCAAATTTTTTGTTAATATTCTCATCTAATAAGTCATCTTCAATTTCACTGAATCCATATCCCTTTCCAGTATCCTTACCTGTATCGTTACTACCAGAGTTATATGCTGTTATTACCCTAATTGCATTTTCTTTGGCCTGATTACTATTCCTGAATATTTCATTAATCCAACTACATTCATTTGTGCTATTGTGTGTCTCTCCTTTATATTTCTCTCTTAACATTTGTGCAATGTGATACTTAATTCTATGCCACCAGTCTGGATACAAAGTTTCACATATATCAAGTGTTACCTTTCTGAAATTTCCATCATCCTTAATGGCACTACTGTTAATCCATAAGTTAAACAAAAATTGCTCACTATCTGACATTTCATCATCTACTCCCCTAATGCTGTTAAGATTACCTGCTGTCAATTCCTTCTCATCTTTCTTCCATGTATTAAGATCAAATAACTCATTGGCTGAAATTCTAGCATCCTTATCATTGAAATTGTCAACTGTGTTCATGTGTACCTCGCTAATTTCATTACTATCCTCTTTTATATTAGTAATCCCTAAAGCTTCCAACTCCTCACTTACACCAATAAAACATCTATCTTCACTACTATCCTCAATCTCCTTTTCTGCCCAATCAACATCACAAAAATTATCATCTTTATCCTCTGCACTCTTACCTTCAGTATGCAGATACACATTTAAATCATCCTTACTAGGTGCTCTTTTCATTCCTAGCCCACCAGACTCTTCCATAAGTTCTCTAATTCCTAATACACTTTGATCATTTGAACAACTATTTTCCAGCAAGGTGCTCCTCTCAGCCCACTCATAGAATGAATCTAAGTTTAATTCTTCACAGTTTTCTAAGCAATCAGTGTCTTTAAATAACTTACCTTTTGTTTCTGGTTTATTTGTATGACGTATATTATTTGTAACAGATACTACATTAATGGGATAACACTTCTCTTTAAAATAATTACTCATTATGTCACAGGTATCTTTCTGTTTAGTTAGACATTTTGGGTTGGCCCTTTCCATTTGCGTATAAGTAGCTCCTACCTTGCGGACCGCCAATGGAGCCTCATTCAGTTTTTTGACTCCTGTTCAGTTCTCCCCATACCATTATGACTATTCCACTCCTTTGGTTTATTTCCAAAGTGTCTGTTACCAAATTGATTATGATTATTTCCATACTGACCTCTGTAATGGAAATTGTGTCCTTGTGATCCCTTGAAGTTGTATTGGTGATTTCTCTGATGAGAATCACTACTTCCAAAATTGTGTGTTTCCTTTTTATCATGTTGTGTGTTTCCCCAATCTGTATGCCCTGTCTTTTGAAAATGGTTTTGACTATGGTGTGGTGGTTTACCCGTTTTCTCAATAATTCTGTCTAGTTTGTCAACATATTTCAAAAACTGATCTATTGTGTCATCTGGACCATAAGCTAACTCCCACTGTAGTTCACATGGTAGCCTCCTTTTAAGTGCATCAATTTGAGTAAGTTCATCAAAAGGTTTGCTTAGGTGAGTGAGTTTCCTTAACTGATTTCTGCAAAATTGCTTCATGCTACCAAATTCATGTTTATAAACAGGTCCATTCAAGAATTCGCTTTTTATTCTTGCTTGTTCTGTCTCTGACCAGAATTTACTTAAGAACCTCTCCTCAAACTCTGCAAAAGATATTCCCTCTGTACAATAATGATTAGTCCATGACAATGCTTCACCTTCTAGAAATCTTTTCACAAATTTAATTTTCAAATTATCATTCATATTTGGAAAAAAGTTATCTTTGCAATGCTGCAGGAAATCTACCGGATGCATACTGCTCTCATCTGAAAAGTTTTTTACTGGAATATTGTACCACAAAGTGCCAATATTGTTCGGCAAACTATTGGTGACCATATTGCTACTAACACTTTCAAGTTTCTTAGTGATGTCATTAATACTACTTTCTAAACTCTTGACTTCATTTTTGTTTATCTGATTATTTACATCTATTTTTTCAGTAATAATTCCTATCTTTTGTTCAAATTTGCTTTCTACTTTAACAATTTTATCGTCTACAACAGAAATACGATCAGATACTGTTTCTTCTACATGTTTGATATCTGAATGCACAACTTTAAACGCATTATGGATTTTCTCTCTACCTGTAGTAACTTCAGTTTTCAGATTTTTTACCTTTGCATCTACATTTTTAACTTTTCTCCCGACATAATTGACCTTACCCGTGATCTTAACCATATTACGACTCAAACTGGAAATTTTTGCTTCTACTTTATGAAAGTGATCGTCATTTTTCTTTTCATATTCTTTGAACTGTTTTTCAAATTTATCACTCGTGAGCTTAAGGGTCTGGTCTAACTGAGCAGCGTTGTTTTGCTCCATTTGATCCAAACGAATCTCATTAGCATCGAGTCTGTCTTTAATATTTCCTAACCACTGTCTGTTTTGTCTGTTAGTGTCATCAATTGCCTTAAATTTTCCCTCCATATAATTCATTATTTTTGATAGCATGTCTTTAACTTCATTCTGTCTTTCCGTATGAGTTTCAACTTTGTCTACAGGATTCGGACTATTACTATTGCATTCACTTTCGTATGATAAATTTACATCTGTACTAGCGTTGGCGACACCGTCGTCAATACCTTCCTCTTTTACAATAGTCATCTTTTTACACAGGAATAAACAAAACACAACAAATTTATCTTTTCTAAAGGATACTAAACTATCTTACTCACAGTTTACTGGTTTTCTTATCTTATAACGTCTTCTTTGTTGATTGGTGCGTGATGGAATTCACAACACTGAAACACTACACGTATATGAATATTGCTTTTTTTTTGTTGCACAACACTTTACACTTTTTTCTTCTTTGTTGACTTATTGCGCCGTTATTCTTGCTCCAGTAACTGCATTCCGATGTCTTGAAGGTACCAGCATACGATTTCCTTTGTCTTGAAGGTATCAGCATACGACTTCCTTGAACATTTTCATCCAGGATGTACGAATTCTGTCGTTTCTTTCGCAATCTCGGTGGTAGTTTATTTCGGTAACATTTTCAATAATCCCGGACGACGCCACCATATTGTACTGGTTGTTACCTATCTCGTTTCTTGATAACTGAATGAAGTGGAATCTTACGCGGTATATTGTGGTAGGACCACATTCGCACCACGTGTTTGTAATTGATAATAATGCGAGTAGTTCCAGCACAATTTCAGCAAGGCTTATTTATTAGTAGCTGCTGAAAGATTACACACTGCAGATCTCGTTTGTCTAGGGGTTTTGTCTGCAAAACAAGCATGGCCTGGGTTTTCTTCTTGTTTGAAATAAACACTACCGGATTCGAATTACTTTCGGCTAAAAATAATATTTATTCGTACTTTTTATTTGGTAACTACAATATTTTCACTTCGAACAGTGATACCCTAAAAATGCATTATACTGTACTGGTCACATATACACGTCCATCTCCCTCCAATATCGACAAAGAAGTGGCGGGCAAGCCAACATGTGCCCGGAAGTTGCAGACATTCCTGCATTCCAGATTCTTTGGTCTTCTGACCTTAATACACTCCAAAGACACATATAAATAAATACATATAAATATACAACATTTATCATCTCAAACAGATCCATTATTTATCATAAAAGAAAATATTCATAAATAAATAAATTAAACACATTGTATGGCAACATAATGAAGTTACCTTAACTCTCTACTGTGGGCATCGTACTTTTCGCATGAGGTAAAGTTTATCTCTGACAGTTAATTACATTACAGTCCACATGGGCATTGGTAGTTTCTAGGTTTCTCTTCATACGGCACTAGAAGTGATGGCCATTTTGATCTATTTAGACTCTGAAATCCACAATCTTTATCTCCTCCCAGATCAGCTTCTTACACTTCTTGCTCTCCTTCGACAGCTCCCTCCTCTCCTTCCTCCTCCACCCTCTGCGTGGTGGTACTGCAACCACCAACTGGGGTGACCTACTGGCAGGGCTTGACCTTTGCCTCCTCAACACTGTAGCCCCACACACTGTAGTGCAGCACACAACACTTTTTCAGCCATCGCTCTTTCCATTTGTAGCCCTGGATTCCTCTCCTCAATTCAATGGGGAGTTCATGACAATTTGTATGACAGTGACCATTTTATGACTGTCTTATCTTTTCTCCATCACTCGCCTGGTTGCCCTTACACGTGGATCATTACTAATGAAGATTGGGATGTGTTTTCCTCGGCTGCTGTCCCAACTGTTCCACTACACGATGACACTGAAGATTCTGTATGGAGTTTGGGTGATGCTGCCCTTTCAGCAGCCTCTTTGGCAATTCTATTATTATCTGGTTGCCCGCCCGAAGGAAGACTATCCATTGGTGGACCCCTGAAATTGCTGCAGCTATTAAATATTGCTGTCATGCTCTCCAATTCTTAAAATGGTATCCATCTTTTGGCCACCTCCTAGCTTTTAGGCAGCTTTGTGCTCAGGTCTGTTATCTTCTTAAAGGCCCGAGATGGATTTGTTGGGAATAATATGTCGCTGCCACAGGAGTGCGTACTCCCCCTTCCTAGGTATGGGCAAAGATCAGGCTTACTTTTGCTCGCCATCCTTTCATAGGTGTCCCGGGAATGTCTGTGAATGGTATTATCCTTACCAGCCCGGACTCTATTGCTGAGCATTTTGTTCGGCATTTCGCCACGGCATTAGTGTTGGTCCACTACCTGCCTGCATTCCATCTTCTCAAACACCATCTGGAAAGACTCCCTTTGTCTTTTGTTCCTCATGACCTGGATCCTTATAACATCCTGTTTATCAGGTGGGAATTTTCCAGCACCCTTGCTCTCTGTGCTGATACGGCTCTTGGACCGGAACGGGTGCACAAGCAAATGCTTCAACACCTCTCTGTGACTAGCCAGCGTCTTGTACGTGCCCTTTTTAACTACCTCTGGAGTGAGGGGGAATTCCCTTCACAATGATGAGAAAGTGCCATTATACCAATTTTGAAATTAGGTAAATCACCTCTTTAGATGGACAACTATTGTCTGTCAGTTTAACCAGTGTCCACTGCAAGTTACTTGAATGTATGTTGAGTCAATTGCTGGTTGGAGCCTTGATTTCAGGGATTTCTTGGCTTCAACCGAGGTGGTTTTCACAGAGTCTGTTATCTGAATGGTGTTTGTCTGACATCAACACCTTGTTGCAGATTTCTTTGATCTACATAAAGCTTATGACACTACATGATGCCACCAAATCCTTGCCACCTTATACAAGTGGGGCATCTGTGGCTCGCTCCCTCTTTGTATGCTTATGACTTTTGTACTTATTTTTGTTCATCCACAATGGGCATTGTGGAACACAGACTGCAGAGAGCAACACACTGAGCGTAATCTTGGGCTCTTACTCATGGCTTCCATTTTTTGGCTGCCAAGACGTGCATTATACATTTCTGTCATCGACATACAGTCCTTCTCCATCTAGATCTGTACCTTGATGGCACACCCCTTAGTGATTTACTCTCATTGTTTTTTGGGACTGGCCTTTGATGTCCAGTTGACACGTCTTCCCCATCATCGGCAACTAAAGAGGACATGGTGATCGATCCTCAGTGCTCTTTGATGCCTCAGCAACGCCAATGGGGACATGGACCACTCTACTCTGATTGGCTCTACACAACATTGATGCAGTCCCATCTAGATTACTGGAGTCCCACACACAGCTTGCATCACCTTTAGTGTCACAAATGCTGGATCTGATACACCATCCTGGGATACGATTGGCATCTGGTGCCTTTCAGACTAGCCCTGTGGTGAACACACCAAGTGGAGACAAGGGTTACACCATTGCTGATTCTGTGCCACAACAGTTGGTAGCTTTTGCATTATGCACCCATTGTGCCCCAGATCACCCAACTACCATCTCCTCTTTCCAGATACCTTCTGCAATGGCGGCCGAGGTCTGGGGTTATGATTGCCATCCCCATCCAGTCCCTCTTTTTTTTCTGAACACAAGCTGTCCCTTCCACCACCTCTTCTCCAGTCCTGCTCATTTACGTCCATGATGCATCCCTCATCCACAACACTCTTGTGATCTATCACAAGGTCCAAAAGATGCAGCTCATCCTGAAACCCTCCCCCACCAATTCATCTCCATTCTCAGTGCGTTTTGGGCTTCAGAAGTAGTCTGTATTGATGGCTCAATGGTTGCCGGTCACACTGGCTTTGCTTATGTTCATGTGGGATGTAATGAACTCTGCTACTTGCTCGATGGCTGCACTGTTTTCAGTGCAGAGTTGTTAGCCATTTCTCACGCTCTCGAGGATATCCGTCCATACACCAGTGAGTGCTTCATCTGTAGTGACTCTTAGACCAGTTTACAAGCTCTTGACCAGTGCTACCCTTGCTGTCTCTTGGTCCTGACTATCCAGGATTCACTTTTTGCCCCGAACAGTGTGGATGCTTGTAGGCTTTGTATGGATCCTGTATCACACAACTTAAAGGCTGACAAAATTGGCTACTGTCAAGCTACCTTTTAAGATTGGTATTCCAGAATTGGACCTTTGATCAATAGTATGCCATCATGTTGCAAGGGTGTGGAATATGGAATGGTATACTTTGACTTTGCCAAACAAACTATGACCGATAAAGAAGGCCACGAATCTGTGGAGGCCCACCATGCTGGCCTCTTGCAAGGACTCCATCTTTTGTCAGCTCTGCATTGTCCATACTTAGCTGACTCATGGTCATTCCCCCTATCATGAGGCTCTGTCATTGTGGTGCCCATTTGACAGTGGTCCACATTTTGCTGGACTGTCGTAACCTAGCAGCCCTACAGCACACACTTAATCTTCCTGTCTCATTACCCATGGTGTTAGCGGATGATGCCTCAATGGCTGACTTGGTTTTATGCTTATTTGTGAAGTGGGTTTTTGTCATTCTCTCTAAGGGAGGGTTTGCACCCGTAGTCTAGAGGTAGTGTCTTTGAATCATAATCAAAACGCCTTTGGTCCCGGGTTTGAATCCCGCTGCTGCTTAAATTTTGATTAATAATCAGCATTGGCGACCGAAGACTTCTGGCATAGGAAGTCACCCTTCTTTCTGCCAACGGTCTTGTCAAAGAGGGCAGAGGAGCGGACAGAGGTTCAGGGCACTCTCTTGTACTTGGGGTAGGAAACTGTCCCTAAGGATGGAAGAATCAGCAATGATCAACGGCATGAGGATGCAGAAGGCAATGGAAACCACCGCATTAAAGACATGTAACGTGTATTCACAGCACATGTGGCCTGTAATTGAAAAAGTGTCATGATGTTCGTTTTTTAGCAAAAGATTCCGGAATAGTCCCCCATTCAGATCTCCGAGAGGGCACTGCCAAGGGGAGGTTAACCATGAGAAAGAGATTGAATACTCAATGGAAGGATAACATTCTAGAAGTCAGGGCGTGGAATGTTAGAACCTTGAACATGGTAGGGAAACTGGAAAATCTGAAAAGGGAAATGCAAAGGTTCAATCTAGATGTAGTTGGGCTCAGTGAAGTGAAGTGGAAAGAAGACAAGGATCTCTGGTCAGACGAGTGTAGGGCAATATCAACAGCAGTAGAAAATGGAATAACGTGAGTAGGATTCTTTATGAACAGGAAGGTACGGCAGAGAGTGTGTTACAGTGAACATTCAGCAATAGGGTTGTTCTTATCAGAATCAACAACAAACCAACACTGACAATGATAGTTCATGTATACATGCCGACATTGCAAGCTGAAGGTGAACAGATAGAGAAAGTGTATGAGGATATTGAAAGGGTAATACAGTGTGTAAAGGGAGATGAAAATCTAATAGTCATGGGAGACTGGAATGCAGTTGTAGGGGAAGGAGTAGAAGAAAAGGTTACAGGAGAATATGAGCTTGGGACAAGGAATGAGAGAGGAGAAAGGCTAATTGAGTTCTGTTTCAAATTTCAGCTAGTAATAGCAAATACTCTGTTCAAGAATCACAAGAGGAGGAGGTATACTTGGAAAAGGCCAGGTGATACGGGAAGATTTCAGTTAGATTACATCACGGTCAGACAGAGATTCCGAAATTAGAGACTGGATTGTAAGGCGTACCCAAGAGCAGACATAGACTCAGATCACAATATAGTAGTGATGAAGAGTAGGCTGAAGTTTAAGACAATAGGCAGGAAGAATCAATACACAAAGAAGTGGGTTATGGAAGCACAAAGGAGGGCTATAGATACAGCAATAAGGAATAGCTCAGTAGGCAGTGCAGTTGAAGAGGAATGGACATCTCTGAAAAGGGCCATCACAGAAGTTGGGAAGGAAAACATAGGTATAAAGAAGGTAACTGTGAAGAAACCGTTGGTAACACATGAAATACTTCAATTGATTGATGAAAGGAGGAAGTACAAAAATGTTCCGGGAAACTCAGGAATAGAGAAATACAAGTCGCTGAGGAATGAAATAAATAGGAAGTGCAAGGAAACCAAGACGAAATGGGTACAGGAAAAATGTGAAGACACCGAAAAAGAAATGATTGTCAGGAGGACAGTCTCAGGATACAGGAAAGTCAAAACAGCTTTTGGTGACATTAAAAGCAAGTGTGGTAACATTAAGAGTGCAATGGGAATTCCAGTGTTAAATGCAGAGGAGAGAGCTGATAGGTGGAAAGAATACATTGAAAGTCTCTATGAGGGGGAAGATTTGTCCGATGTGATAGAAGAAGAAACAGGAGTCGATTTAGAAGAGATAGGGGATCCAGTACTAGAATCAGAATGTAACAGAGCTTTCGAGGGCTTAAGATCAAATAAAGCAGTAGGAATAGATAACATTCCATCACAATTTTGAAAATCATTGGGGGAA